>NW_022111372.1:74824790-74834079 GCF_000313985.2 Echinops telfairi
TTGTATTGAAGGAAGGTATGAGCCAAGGCCCAAGGCCCGTCTGCAGCCTCAGAGTATTGCCTTATACATATATGTACATAGGCCAATACCTCTATTTTTATGAATTAATGTATTTACATAAGTGTACACCTCTGTTAATATCCCTGACTATACCTTTGCTTCCTAGAGCTTACCCCATTTCCTTTTGCCCCCTCCTGCCCCGCCGTCACTTTTCCCTTCTCCCACCTCTTAGTGCTTCCTCTCCACTAGCTTGGTGTTGCTCTAATACTCACAGGCTCTCTACCCTCTCCTAGATGCTGGTTTCAATTCCTAGTTGATCCCCTGTCCATGATGCTGTCTTCCCACCATATCCTTCACCCTGCCTCCTTCTTCCCCTCAGACCAGCGGTTCTCAACCTTCCTAATGCCATGACCCTTTAATACAGTTCCTCATGTTGTGGTGACCCCAACAATAATATTATTTTTGTTGCTACTTCATAACTGTAATTTTGCTACTGTTATGAATCATAACGTAAATATCTGATATGCGGGATATATTTTCATTGTTACAAATTGAACATAATTAAAGTATAGTGATTAAGCACAAAACAATATGTAATTATATATTGTGAAATATTTATGTATTTTCTGATGGTCTTGGGTGACCCCTGTGAAAGGGTTGTTTGACCCCCAAAGGGATGGTGACCCACAGGTTTAGAACCGCTGCCCTAGACCTTCAGGGGCCTTTGGCTCCATTGCCTTCTCCCCATGTCCCCAAGTGTCCCTCTCATATCTGTCCCATATAAGTAGGCAAACCAGCAATGTCCTAGTCTGAACAATAAGAAAACATATGGTTGAAAAAAGAAAAGGATAGAGAAAAAGAAGAAAAAAAGAAAGAAAGAAATCCTACTAGCCTCCATGAGGCCCTCCTCCATGGTACTGGGGGAGATCCGGGGGCTGCACCTCCTAGCCCAAAGTCCATTCTTGGGGCTCTTCAGGGGCTCTGTGGATTGGCTTTACTCCAATTGGTGATCTGTTGTGCTCTATTCCCTGTCTCCCTGCTACATGTCCCCATTCAATAATGTCCCCTGTCACTGTATGCTCCAGTTGGGGGACAACATGTCTTGAGTTGTTAGCAGTCCCACAGTCCTCTCTGTGCCTTAGCAGCTCCATGCAGGAACCTCATCCTCCGGGCGTGGTGTGTCCATATGGAGTCTAGGCCACTGCCTCTTTCTCCTTTTTCCTTCTGGGTTTGCTTCCATGTGGGCCTGGTAAGTCGGTTCCTTTCCCCAACCTGAAGGCCTAGTGTCCTTCTCTGAGGCACATACTTCCACGGCTGGTCATTTTCACCCCAATGTTTATTGCATCCTAATTCGCAATTGCAAAGAATTGGAAACAACCTAAATTTCCATCGATAGATGAGTGGAGTAGTAAACCCTGGCACATGCACACAGTGGAGTAGTATGCAGCACTAAAAAGCATGGATGATCACATGAAACACGTCATTTCATGGGAAGAGTTGGAAGGAATTATGTTTTTTTGTTTTGGGTTTTTTTAAAAATTAAATTTATTTATTTATTTTAAATCATTTTATTGGGGGCTCGTACAACTCTTATCAAAATCCATACATCCATCCATTGTGTGTCAAGCACATTTGTACATTTGTTGCCCTTATCATTCTCAAAACATTTGCTTTCTATTTGAGCCCTTGGTATCAGCTCCTCTCCCCCTCCCTCATGAAACCTTGATAATTCAAAAATTATTATTTTGTCATATCTTACACTGTCTGATGTTTCCACCTAATTTTCTGTTGTCTGCCCCCCAGGGAGGAGGTATGTTGATCCTTGTAATTGTTTCCCCCTTTCTACCCCACCTTCCCTCCACCCTCCCAATATCGCCACTCTTACCACTGGTCCTGATGGGATCATCTGTCCCGGATTCCCTGTTTCCAGTTCCTATCTGTACCAGTTTACATCCTCCTGTCTAGCTGGATTTGTAAGGTAGAATTGGGATCATGATAGTGGGGGTGGGTATGGATTGGAGGAAGCATTTAAGAACTAGAGGAACGTTGTATGTTTCATCGTTGCTACACTGCACCCTGATTGGCTCATCTCCTCCCCACGACCCTTCTGTAAGGGGATGTCCAGTTGCCTACAGATAGGCTTTGGGTCTCCAATCTGCACTCCCCCTCATTCACAATGATATGATTTTTTGTTCTTTGATGCCTGATCCCTGATCCCTTTCACTCCTTGTGTTCACATAGGCTGGTGTGCTTCTTCCATGTGGGCTTTGTTGTTTCTCAGCTAGACAGCCACGAGGTCAGCCAATCTCAAAGGACAAGGATAACATGAGACGCCTGAGGGAAGTATAATCAGCACAGCAGGAATAGAAGAAAAGACACTTATCTCACAATATACGGGTGGAAGGACAGGCAGTGGGGGGAGATCAGACCAAACCCAGGGAGGTACATGTGAATCCAACAGAAAGAAAAGGAAAGGGGGAAGGAGGAGAGAGAATAGGGGTGGGGAGAAACTGAGAGGATGACACGGGGGAACCAGGGCCCTAACCCATCCAGAGGGAGAGTATTGGTTGTGCCTCCACAGAATTGGAGCGTGCATACAGACCCCACCACAGCGCACCTAGCCAGGAGGGCAACGTAACACGTGGAAGAATGCATGAAAAGAGTGGAGTCCAGGACCGGCCCCACCCAGAGCCAGCCTGACCCCCATCCATCTTGATCTTGAGGTACTCTGGAGGCACCGTGGTTAAGCATTCAGTTGCTGACTGAAAGGTTGGTAGTTTGACTCTATCAGCAATCGTGCAGGAAAAACACATGGTCACCTTCGCTCACACAAATGATAGCCTGGGAAAATCCGTTAATTAGGTCTACTCTGTACTACAGGGTCACTGTGAGCTAGAATCAATTCAATGGCAATGAGCCCTTTAATGTTAGCCGTTTTATTATATATGTTAATGGATCCACCATTCTACTTTTTTCCCTCATCTCACTTTCTCCCTGTGTTTCCCATTTCTGTTATTCCTTTCCTATGCCTTCCTGCTTTCTGAACTTCATCCTGGGGCAAATCCTGCCTTTTTGAACTCAAATGGTTGATTTTTCTAAGAAATATGTGTATGCTTGGAGTTATTATTCACTTATCTCCCTTTCATTTGGCTGAAACTTGAGCCCCAGGGTTCATTCAGTTCCAGAGTTAAGGGTGACTAAGGACCACAGTTTTAGGGGTTCCACCATTATCTATCCAACCAGTAAGCCTGCTCTTTCTGATGTTTTGTTTCATTGTGTCCCACACTATCTAGTTCTTCTAAGGGTATATCTTTCAGAGTGGTCGACAGCCGTAGCTGAGTATCATCTAGTGGTTCTGGTCTCAGGTGGTGGAGGCTGGTTCATATGGTCCACTAGTCTTTTGGACTAATTGTTTGTATTTGTCTGTGATCTTTTCAGTCTTTTTTGATCCAAATTGGGAAAGACCAATAGTTGGCACCTTGGGTAGCTGCTCACAAGTTTTTAAGGCCCAGTCACTATTCACCAAATTTGGATATTGAGCAATTTCTGTGGACTGTGGTGTGCCAGTTAACTTCGATGTCACCCCAGCTCATTCTCTTACGGTGAGTCATTATGACTCATGTGAGTCATAATTATGAGTCATAATTTTTAATAAATTAAATATCTATATCTTCTGCCACTGGGAGAAAGATGAGGCTTTCTAGTCCTGCAAAGAGTTATAGTGTCAGAAACCCACAGGGGCAGTTCTACCCTGTCCATGGTATCTCTGAGTCAGGGTCAACTCGATGGCTGTGAGCTGCACTACTAGATTTATGGATTGATTTGTAGAATTGTCTCCGTCAATTTAATATATATTCATGGGTATATTCATGTATATCTGTTGCCTTCCCATACCTGTCCAACTTGTAAGTCTATGTTTCCAGTTGTATATTACTTTTATTACTGTTACTGCAGGGTTGTGTATGTAATAGTATTTACCTTTGTTGCCTTTAATTCTGTCCTCCATTTGCTTTGATCATTTTGTGTTGACCTCCCTTCCATATCCTATACTCAAACTAATGTGTCTACATAGTTGGCTATGTAGATTAGATGTTGAACTGCTAATCACAAGGTTAGCAGGTCCAAGCCACCCACCACTTGAAGGGAAAAAAGAGGAGGCTGTCTGCTTCCTTAAGTATTTATGGTCTCAGAACCTCTGGGGGTACTATGAATTAGATTTGACTCAACAGCAGTGGCTTATCTAGTTTGTTATTTACCATTTCTTTCTCTTTTACTCCTAGAAATCATCAAAGAATGTTTCTTTCTGTGTGAACACCTCTTCTTGACCTTTTGTAATAGTAGTCTCCACTAGTTGTCTTTTTGTACCTCATTCAGCAAATGTCCTCCAGGCTCATTCATGTTATGTAGTCTTTCGGGCATTCCTCGGCACTCTTTAATGTTGCACGCACAATACTTATCCATTCATTTATCCATTCATCTGTCGATGGACATTTAAGTTGTCTCCGTCTTTTTGCTACTGTTGGTATGCTGTGATGAACATGGGTATGCATATCGTTATTTGGGTCACAGTTCAATGTTGTAGTCTATATATGTACTAGTGGGATTGCTAGAAAAAACCGTATTTCTATTTCCAACTGTTTAAGGAAATGCCTACCATTTCCACAGTGGTTGTTTCAACATGATACTTTCATTGTTATCCATTGATGTCAAGGTTTACCATTTCCTTTGCTCTTTTATTCCTTTCTGAATATCTGACATTCCATCTGGAATTATTTTTCTGCTGCCTAAAATACAGCCTTTAGCCTTTTTTAGTGCAGGTCTATTTGCCAAATGTCTCTGAAAGTTTTTGTGTATCTCAAAATGCCTTTGTTTGGCTTTCATTCTGGGGAAATTATTTGCTCTTGGCTTAGAATTCTGGGTTGGCAGTTACTTTCTTTCAGCATATTGAGGGTAATTTAGTACTCTCCTGTTTTTGATTATTGCTGGGGAGAAGTCAACTGTCAATCTAACATTGCTCTTTTGAAGTTAATCTTTTTATCTCAGACTGCTTTAAAGATTTCTCTCCTGTCTTTGGTTTTTTGAATTTTCATTATGATGTGTCTAGGTCTAGACTTCTTGTTATTTGTGCTGTTCAGGATGTGTTTGGCTTCTTGAATCTGGACATTGATATCTTTCATCAACCCTGGAAAATGGTTAGCTGCTATCTCTTCAAGGTTTGCCTTAATCCGATGTTTTTCTCTTCTCCTTCTGAACTCCAGTGGAAACAAATGTTAGGCCTTCTCACATTTTCCTCTCTGTTTCTTGATCTTTTTTCTGGATGTGCCCTTTTCTTGTCTCTCTGAACAGCATTATGAATAATTCCTTCTGATGTATTCCTTTATTTTATTTTAGAGTTTATAGGAATTATATTTTGAGGTTTATTATTTTAAAATTAAACAAAATTGTTGCCATCAAGTCAATTCCAACTCATGGCAACCCTCTAGAACAGAATAGACTTGCCCCAAAGGGTTACCAAGGCTGTACTTTTTACAAGAGCAAAGATCACAGCTTTCTCCTTCACAGAAGCTACTGAATTGGAGTCACTGACCTTTCAGCTGGCAACCAACAAATCTGCTCCAACTCTTTATGAACTCATGTTAACTAGAACAAAATGTTGCCTGGATCAATACCACCTTCACAACTTTTCGTATGCCCAAGTTAACTGCTGTGTCATGGTAAATTTAGCAAATTCTTTAGTTTTGGTCTTAGAAAATTTTCATTTCATTAGGTCTTTGATGTTTTTATGAGCAGTTAAAAGTATTTTGTTCACTTGACCCAGGGAATACATAGGCTCCCTGCAATAGGGCAGGGTACACACAGTGGTGAACCTGAAAATGACAAGTGGGATTTACTAAGAATAAAACACCTGTGTGCATCGAAAGACTTCACCAAGAGGGTAAGAAGGCAATCCATGGACTGGGAGAGGATTTTTAGCAATGACATGATAGACAAAGGGCTTATTACTAAAATCTACAATACCATCCGGGCCTGCAAGAAGAGGAAAACAGTTAACCCCGTGAGGAAGTGGGCAAAAGAACTGAAAAAGAGTTTCACTAGGGAGGAGACATGTATGGCCAATATATAAATGAGAAAATTCTCCAGATCATTAGCCATGGCAGAAATGCAAATGAAAACAACCATGAGATAACAAATAACACCTTTGAGGTTAGTCCAAATCAGAAAATCAGAGAGCAACAAATTTTGGAAGGGGTGTGGTGAGATAGGAACTCTCCTCCACTGCTGGTGGTCATGTAGATATGTACAGCCTCTGTGGAAAGTGATCTGGCGATATTTAAAGCAAATGGAAATTGATCTACTTTATGACACAGCAACCCCTCTACAGGGCATATATCCAGAAAAGGTAAGAAATAAAACATGACCAGTCATCGGCACTCCAATGTTTATTGAGCCACAATTCACAATTGCCAAGAGTTGGAAACAACCTAAATTTCCATCGATAGACGAGTGGATTAGTAAACTCTGGCACATACACACAATGGAGTACTATGCATCACTATAAAGCACTGATGATCACATGAAACACATCGTTTCATGGGAAGAGTTGGAGGAAATTATGCTAAGTGAAGTCAGCCAATCACATGAGACCAAGTCCAACATGAGTCCTCAATGGAAAGTATAACCAGCACAGTAGGTATAGAAGAAAAGCCACTTATCCACAATATACAGGCTGAGATACAGGCAGTCAGGTGGAGGTCCAACCAAACCCAAGGAGATACATGTTAATCCAACACAAAGAAGGGGAAAGGGGAGAACAGGGAGGGGGAAAAAAGGCGGGGGGTGGGACGAAAGTGGGGGGAGGGGGGCACTAACCCAACCAGGGGGAGAGTATTGGTTATGTCTCCACAGAATGGGGAGAGTGAATACAGACCCCACCATGGCTCACCAAACCACGAGGACAACATAACCACGAGAAGGAATGCACGAAAAGATTGGGCTGCAGGGCTGGCCTCAATCAGAGCCAAATGGACACCCTCCCTAGAAATATGTGTGACAGAGAACAACGCAAACCTACAGGTTGGGGAGAAGGGCCAGCATACCACTCCCACACGAAAAGGAAAAAGAGAAAGGGGCGCACCAAGCCCAGAGGAAGATGTCCCTGCATGGAGCAGCTAAGGTGCAGAGCAGACTGTAGGGTTGACAGTAGCTCATGACATGTTGTCCCCTTACTGGAGCACACTGTGACAGAGGACAATACTGGAGACACACGGTGGGGAGGTAGTGCCGTCTGAACCCTCTGCAGTGGGGCAAACTAAGAAGGGAAGATAACAGATTGGTAACTGGAGAAAAGCAAAGCCACAGAGCCCCTAAAGAATCCCCCAAATAGAGTGCAGGCTAGGAGGGGTAGTTCCCAGAATTTCCCAGGACCAGTGGGGAGATAGTCATAAAGGTCGGCAGACAGACCTGGTATTATGTATGTTTGTTTTTTTTCCTCTCTCTCTTCTTTTCTTTTCTTTTTTCAATCTTTTGTTTTCTTATTTGTTTGGTATATGTCATTATTAGTTTTCCTACTTAGATAAGACAGGCATGATAAATAAGCTTGAGGAGAAAGCAATGGGACTAACTGTTCTGGAGGGACTTGGGGGGAGAAGGTGGTGGGGGGGAAGGATGCAGTGAACAAACAATGCATAGATAGGGGAACAACTAGGGAATTAAAATCAACAATAAGGAGAATGTAGAGATCCTGGAGGTGTTGGAGCATCAGCAATCTAGGTGAGAGGAGGTACTAAAGGCAGAAGTAAGGGGAATGTGGTGGTGGGGCAGGAGAAAGGTAAAAGGAAACAGGAAGGATCTAGGAAGCAAAGCTATGGATAGAGGTATAGGCACAGGTGTGTACATATGTAAATACACTAATCCATAAAAATAGAGGTATTGGCCTATGTACATATATTTATATGGCAATACACTGAGGTAGTGGATGGCCTTTGCTCATACCCTCCCCTCAATACAAGAACACTTTGTTCTAACAAACTGGCATTCTGTGATGCTCATCTTCCCGACATGATTGCTGAAGCCAAAATGGGTGCACAGGCAAATGTGGTGAAGAAAGCTGAGGGTGCCCAGCTATTAAAAGATATAGCATCTGGGATCTTAAAGGCTTGAAGATAAACAAGTGGCCATCTAGAAGAGAAGCAAAAAGCCCACATGAAAGAAGGACACCAGCAGGTGCAGTCATCAGGACCGGATAACAGGTGTCAGAAGAGTCAGAACAACCAACTAACCAACCAAACAAACAAACAAACTAAAATACATTGTTGTGATCTAAGGGGGTCAGAGGAGAGAACCAAAGCCCATCTGTACATAATGGAACATCCCCCCACAGAGGGGTCACAGGGAGGGATGAATCAACCAGGCACAGTCAAGCACTGATGAAACACACAATGTTCCTCTGGTTCCTTGAGGCTTTCTCACCCCCCACTATCATGACTCCCGTGCTGCTTCCCACTTCTGAATAGAACATGTACATAGGTATAGATAATATACCTGTGTATATTATCTCACGACACACCAAATCCAAGAACAGGAATGGGAATAGCAATACCAGAAGGGCAAGGTGAAGGGTGGGGGAGGAAGGGAGAACCGATCGTAATGATTGACAGACAACCATACACCCCACTCCAGGGAGAAACAACAGAAACCATGGGAGAAAGAAGACAGCAGTAGGGGTCACAAGGGGATTGGGGCAGGGTAAGGGTGGGAAAAAAGAGTAGCTGATAACCAAGGGATCAATAGAGAGTAAATGTCTAAAAAGGAAGGATGGCAACATATGTATAAATATGTCTAATACAATTGATGTATGTATTGTTGTAAGAGTTATAAGAGCCCCCAATAAAATTATCTTTTAATTAAAAAAAAAAGGTATTCTGTTCAGCATCGTTTGTATCTGCAATAGAATGGCTGGTCCCAATTGCCTAATCAGCATTATCAGAACTGAATGCCTTGATAATGCTAATTTCTCCAATAGCCTTATCAATATTAATCATTATCAAATTTATTAATTTAAAGCAAAGGTAAGCAGAACAATAATTAAGATTATATTTAGTTTTCATATGATGACTCTGGTGCCTACTTAATAGCATGTATAGATTTACTTCTAGTCCCCAAAGTCTACTGCCTGGTATATTGATACACATTACTTGAGGAGAGTAGACCATGGGCCTACTTGGTGACTGTCTACATAAAATTGAAGGTCTGTCATTGGAAAGAGAAAGAAGAAAGAAGTTCCATGTAA
>NW_022111372.1:74834726-74842322 GCF_000313985.2 Echinops telfairi
CCCACAAGTCCAACATTAACCCATTAACCCATATAACCAACACCAATCCATAAAGTCTTCCTCCATCTCACAAAACACACGCAATGACCCCGACTGCAGGAGGAAAGCCAAATCAGTGAATGTGTAAACATCTCAGCGCTGGCAGGGGTCTCCACCCGGCTGCTCCAGCACCCAGGGCTGTATCAGGGTAGATCCATGCGGGTTCTCCTTGGGGATGTCTTGCAGGAAGTGCACCATGCCAGCTGAAGCAGGGAACTGGCTAAGGCAGCTGGTGCGACATCACAAAGCAAGCAACCTGAAAACTAGAAAGGTGAGGCTCACCAAGCCATTTGTCTCTCTGCCCTTCAATTAACCCCGCATGTGTTTATCGGCCAGGTTGGCACAATAAACTAACTAACTCAGGTACTTTTCCCAAACAGGAAACAAAATCCCACAGCCATACACTGTTCTCTTAAATTGGCCATCACAAAAAAACAAGGTTTGAGTGAAATGGTTTTACGAAAAAACACACTGTGTGAATGCCACTGGGTGCACAGTGAAAATGTTTTCCATTTGGGGAAGGTACCCCCTCATATTAGAAGTATAGCTTAGCTATGAGATAAACACCTGTGATAGGTAGGTTCATTATACCAACCTGACCAAAAGGAACATGTGGGATTAATCAGGTCACAGTTTGGTTGGAGGGCAGAGATAATGGCTCTGTAAGGCCCCGCCCACTTTATCGCTCTGGTGATCAGAGCGTGCTGGAGCTTGCATGCTGCTGCTGGAGCTAGTTCTCTGCCTCAACCTGTGAGGTATACTACCTGTGGGCCTGGCCAATGCATGGATCGCTAGAGCTTGAGGCTCCTTTGAGACCTGCTTCACCACACTGCTGGTGAGTACATCGCTTGAGCTTGAGGCTAGTGGATTCCGTCATCTTGTATTGTTTATATTTGATATCCCACCTGGTCCTGTTTTGCTAAGCTGCCGAGTGACCCACCCTGCTGCTTGCTGCCTATGGGCAGACTCTGGTTGCCGTTCCTCAGGGAGGGCTCCGCTGACCTCGGACCCAGCAGCCCATGTGAGTTGAAAGACTTCCAGTATATTAACTGTTCAATGGAAGTGAGTTGAACTGAACCCTCTGTACTGCTGTGTGGACTAACTAGCTGTTATATTCCTTCTTGCTGTATAAATCTCTCTCTCTCTCTATCTCTCTCTATCTCTATCTATCTATCTATCTATCTATCTAATCATCTATCTGGTTTCCTTTCTCTAGAGAACCCTAACTAACACAACACCAGACTCTGGTGACCTTGGCTGAGTCTTAATGAAGCCAAGACTGAAAGACAGCAGAAACTCAGTAATTTAGGGAGATGATTCGTAGGACATAGGAAAAGTTGGTTTAAGGTCTTTCAACACTAAATTCTTGGTATCCACAAAGCTCTCCTTTTAGTTTACCTTTGTTCAGCCCAGTGGAACTGGTAGCTTCAAAGATACTCCAAGAACTCTGGGTTGCTTATCCCTCAGGACTGAGCAATGTAGAAACTGACACATGTTGAGACTGAAATGCATATTTAATAGAGAAACCCATATGTTTAATCTTGGAATGAATGATTTAAGGAGAGCCGGATTATTCACTTGGCACTGAATTGTTATTGTTTTTAGGCAAAACAAGGTTTTCTGACATGATTTGCGTCATAGCTTTGGCTGAGTAATGAATTCTGTTGCCAGGATGAATTATTGATTAGGCTTTTGTATCATCTGCCTGAAAGATGAAGGAAAACGGTTTAATGTTAAAGATGCTCATATTCAGACATGTATGCATAAAAGAAGTTTTGAGTGCTATACCTTAACTCTCCGTCTTTTAATCATTCCATGAATATTTATGGAACTTGATCTGAGTAGTATTACAGTGTTAGCTAATTTTCAGGGCAAAATATGTAGTAGTCCTCATCCATGGGTGTACACATTTGCTCTACTTTTGTTGTTATAATTATATTTTAGGTCCAAATATTTAACTTCTTTTTTTTCAATGAGATTTTTTTCTCCTACATCAACTGAAATACCAAGTACTAAATAATGATGATTTACATTTGTATGATATGTTTGATTTTGTAAAGTGTTTCAATTTCTTCACTGTATACCAGCTCATTAGTACTTACCCTATAGCAAGCATTTTGCTAGGAACATTATATGGGGTGTATAATTTCAAAACTCTACAAGGTAGTACTGGTATTATCCCATTTTTATAGAGGAGAAAACCAAAATGTTGGGAGGGTGGTTACACTTCTGTAGCGTGACACACAGACTTAGATAGGGCCAGGGTTTACACCCAGGTGCTCTAGTTCTGGAGTGCAAGCATTTAACCCATATTCTATGCAATCTTTATACATTTCATACCTATTGAAGATGGTATATGGTCATCTCTCCATGAGTCTAGAATTCTAGCAATAATTTTTAGGAAGTCACAGTATTATAATCTCCATTTATCAGTGGAGAAAAATAAGATACAGGGAGGTAAAATGACAGGATAGCTAGTTTTATATTGAGCTATATTCTTCTTATCACCCAAAGAAATGCAAGTATGTCTAGGTTAGATAATATTCTTATATGGGCAAGAAGCCTTCTTTTTGAGCCTCTTCACTCTACACAGTTATAATGGAAATAAAATGAATTTTTTAAGCGTTAAATGCAAGTGTAAAAAAATCAAAGTATTTTGTTTTCTCTAAATCATCATCTAAGAGTACATCGGGTGGGCTGGGAGCAAAGTGATTTCGTCATTTTGGAGGCTTCCTTCCAACCCCCAAAGGTGACATTTAATTCTTATAGGGGTAGGCTGTGGCCAGGAAATACAGGAAACACTCTTCACTTTCAATTAATCATGGCTTCACTGAAATCTCCATTGTTCTGCTTGAGGTTGGACGGACAAGTCCCTGGAAGACAAATATTTAGGTTGCTCTGTGATAAGTGGAACCCAGGAACATTCCTCCCGGCTGGAATTTCAGTGACTGAAGTCCGGCCACTTCAGCGACCACAGGCTCAGCAGCGTCGCTTAGCAGCATAGTAAAGGTTTGGGGGGAATCATCTCTATCTCCTTCCCATTCTGCAGGCATCTCCTTTTTTCTTTTCTCCTTGCTTCAACCTTCGTAGGGCATAATTGTTAAGGGAGTGGCTACTAGTTAAAAGGGTGGCCTTCTAACCTCACCAGCAGTTCCGTGGGAGAAAACTGTGAGTGTCTGCTTCCAAACACAAACCCTCTTACCTCGAGTCCATCCCAACTCCCAGGGACCCGGGGAAGCGTTTCAGAGACTACAAATCTCTATAGGAACAGATGGCTTCATCTTTCCCCTAAGGAGTGGCTGGTGGGTGTAAAGACGCTCCGGGAAGGAAGTGCCATGGTTGCAGAGAGTTCCCATTGTATTCTTTTCTGAAATCGCCCAGACATCAGGGTTTAATCAGATTTTTTTAGTGAAATGAGAATCAGGTTCAGTTGGAGGCTTTGCGGGCTTCCTCATTGCTCTATAAAATCAAAATGAATAAACTGTCACAAAATTAATACTTACTTTCCCTCTCCTTGCCCCCATTTGCCCTCTCAAGAAAATGTATTTGGCGCCTACATAGGTGCGTTCTAAGGATTTCATTATCATTGCACCATTTATAATTCATTGTTTAACCTCCATGAATGGCAGGAAGTACAATTTTGAACAGCCCCACTGGAATACAATCACAGGGTTAATGCTCTCTGCTCTTGTGAGTAATTGGAAAAATGGTATCCTGGTAACAAGACATTAGCAGAAAATTATTTGTTACCAATTTCCATAGAAAGAAGAAGTTAAGTAGTGACTAGAATCATTTCATGATGTATTTCTTTTCCTCTGACTTATACAAGGCTGAGACAAAATCATTTGGGATTGAGCTTCGCATATTGAGATGGTGGCTGTGGTTAGCTGCCTTCCCATTGACCCCTGACTTGTGAAGAGCCCCCTCATCAAACCTAAGGCCCACTCATAGTGACCCGCAGGAGGCTTCTAGATCTAGACCATACTCTTAATGGGAACAGACAGCTTTCTCTTGTCTCCCTCAGAATGGCTGTGAGAGTGAACTACAGACCTTGCAGTTGACTATTGCCCAGTGCCGGCAGGGCATTCCCTCAAAGGCTTGCTTTTGTTTTTGCTTAACTTTTCATGGTGAGTTGAATAATAGTTAGAACATTGGCATTCCATTCAATAATTCATACACATTCTGTTTCCAGGCCCCACAATGGGACGGCACTATTCCAACTTCCGCGCTTACTGTGCCATTCCTCCCCTTTGCATCCCTTTCTGCCTTCTGAGCTTTATCCCCAGGCAAATGCCACCCATGAATGGTTAATTGTTCTAAGGACAGCATCCCTCCCTGGCGTTATTGTTCACCTTCAAGAGCTGCCTGTTATTGAGCTACAAGTTCAGGGTTAAGTTCATGTCGTGCTGGTCCTTTTGTGATGGACTTAATTCATTCAGCATGTTTTCGGGTTTCATTCTTTTGTAGCCTGTGTCAGGATGTCATTTCTTTTCATGGCTAAGTAATTTTTTATTGTATGAGGGGGGCTTTAAGAAGTGCATGGAAAAAACAGTTTTTTTTCACAAACGTTTTGAAGCCCCCTGGTATGTAGAGACTAGATTTTGTTGATTCGTAAAGGGTTATTGTGAATACTATTGCAGGGAACGCCGGAGCATCACTTCTGGAAAGCTATGGGTTATGACCCTGATGGGTCTGTTAACTGAAGGTGGGGCTGACAAACACTTGCCAGCAGTAAAAGTTGTTTGAACATGTCACAACCACACATGAATTCAAAATCAAGCACATGATGATTCCGGGGTGTTTCTGGCAGCACATGCCAGTGTCGCGAATGTCTCAGGCAAAGAGGGGTCAAGAGTGGGAACGTTTAAGAAGCCTTGCTCAGAGTACAGGCTTCTGTGGGCACATTTGTTTGCAGTTATTTCAGGCATCTACCTAAGATTGGGATTGGCGGGTCATGGGGTTGTTCTCAGTTTAGCTTTTCGAGGAAGCCCCTCATTGATTTTTAAAGGGTTAAATGGTGTGTAACTGCATGGAAGATGCTGGTTTCTAAATCAATCACCAATTGGTGGGTCCTCGGAATGCGTCCAAGCACCTTTCGTTTGCAATTGCGAGGAGCAGAAGGACAGAAGGAAGGAAAAGAAGGCACGAAGTAACAATCTGAAGGAAGATGAGTCCAGCCTGGGCTTTGGGGACTACTGGAACATTCTAGAAATCTTACTGAAAGGGACTTTTTCCTGAAACCAGAGGAAACTAAGACTCAGCTGGTGCTGAGCAGTGAATCGTGTGTGTGTGTGTGTGTGTGTGTGTGTGTGTGTGTGTGTGTCTGTCTGTGTGTCTCATGGTGGCTGAGAGGGAGACGCATGATGTAAATATCTCTGGGGAGCCCAGTCCTGCCTTTAGCCTGAGCAATTCCTTCAGCTAGGAAGAGAGGTCCTTTGTCAGTGGATCAAATAGCGGTGAGCGAGACACTATCATCAAGAAACTCAGGTGCAAGTGCAAAGGCTCAAGGAGGGAGGAGAAGGCTTAAATGAAGCCCAGCTCTAGACCTGGCCCACAAGCGGGTCTGCTCCTAAGAGCCATTTGTGGCCCAGCCCACCTCACCTCACCCCCTCCCTTTTTTTCCTCTAGCAGGTTGTATAAATTTAGTTGTAGTTATATAAATAATTTTGTTCTGTTGTTTCAATGCTATATTATAGAAAGGGGCCTGGTGCCTGGCAGGAACTCAATGGATTTCAGCTGGTTCTGATTCTTGCCTTCACGGCCCACAGGCACTGAGAAGCCACCATGTTCCAGAGGGCATTGGCTCTCTCCTTCCAGGAATCATTCTTACCCTTTGCCTTATGTCTCTACTGCCTTTTCTGCTGCCAGCCCACAAGCCTCCCATCTATACGATCACAGTCCCCCACTGGCTGGTCTCTTCGTCCGTGGTGTTCTAACTTATTGAGGATTCTTCAAGCAAAAAACTGCCAGGGAGTTTTTAAAATCAGAACTCCCATCCGGGGCCTCACTCTTCTACACCTTCGGAGGCTCACCTTGCTCAGAGGTGACAGCCACTGGCTTTTGCTGAGTATTTAATGGGCTCTGGGTCCTCTCTTCGATGCCTTCCTTTCCAGGTATAGCTCCTTCTGTTGCTTGTGAGCAGCTTCTGCCCTGTGAACATGGGCAGCATGGAAACTAAAATACACATCCAATTATGGTGGATTTGCCTCAGTACCTTTCTAGGTTTATATCACTGCTTTTTATCCTTAATTCAAAGCAAACACATTCAAAAACAAATCCTACACCTTTAATAATCTAGAATATAAGGCATTAGCGTTTTGTGAGTTGATTGCATGTCTTCTATAATTTGTATTTTCTGTCCCTCTTGGTCCACCCTCAAATCACAGGATTATGTTTAAAATAATTCTAGCGATCTAATCCTATATTCTCTTTGCACTTGGAAGGCCCTTAGTTGCCTCAGAGAAAATGCTAGAGCTACATTCAGAACTCCACTGATTGCTAAGAAGACTTGAGGCTGAGGACAGCTGAAGCTGTTAAGTTCTGTGGCAATCAGGCCTGACAACAATCCTGACTCCGAATGTTTCCTTTTACACCAGCTACCCAGGATAGACGGGCTTTCCTGTAATTTGTCTCCCACTTTCAAGAAGAGCCATCCTTTAAGGCATGGTGCATAGTAACCATGATTTCCTATAGCCGTCTGAAAATGTTGAATTTTGCCTGAACCCTTTGAACCTGAAAACAGCAATGATTTAAACAGCAGTGTTTGGTGGTATGTATGGTGGTTATGTGTTGAGCTCCTAACTGCAAGGTCAACAGTTCAAAACTACGAGCTGCTTTGCCTATGGGAGAAAGCAAAGGCTTTCTACTCTCATAAAGAGTAACAGCCTTAGAATTGCTGTTAGAGTAGTTCTGCCCTACCTTATAGCATGACTGAGTCACAATCTACTCAATAGCAGTGGGTTTGGTTTGTGTGTGTGTGTGTGTGAAAATAAAGAGCTACCTTTCACTTTATAACTCTGTGACTTCCATAAGATTCACAGATATCCCCTTGTGGGTACCAAACACCAAGCCTAGTTGCTACCAAGTAGATGCTAACCCATACCTATCCTGTAGGCAGGGTGGAACTGTCCCACTGGCTTTACATGACTGTGATAGTTACAAGAGGAGCCCTGGTGGCACTGTGGGCTCGGTGTTGGGCTGCTAACCACAGGTTGATGATTCAAACCCACCAGTTGCTCCTCAGGAGAAAGATGAGACTGTGCTCTTCTATAAAGACTTACAGACTTGGAAACCCTATACAAGGTCCCTCTGAGATGGAGTATACTCAACGGTGTGCGCTTGGAGTCTTGAGGGAAGCACATTGCCCTATTTTTCGCCCATTGAACAAGTGATGGATTTGTATCATCCAACCTTTGGTTAGTAGTCTTTGACCTTTTGGAGTGCAGTTAAGCACTTTAACCACTACACTACCGGGGTTACTTATGCAAGGTGTAGACCATCCGTGCACATGATTAATTATCCCTTGTCTAATAAACCAGTAACTGAATTGTTTGTTTC
>NW_022111372.1:74843403-74847668 GCF_000313985.2 Echinops telfairi
GGGGAAGCCAGGTTCAAGCAAACCATGTGTACATCAGTAGAGTATTTATAAATAATTTGCTGTGAGAGCTATTCACCCTCAAAGGGAGAATAATTGAGTTGAAGATCAGTTTCATTGATTTTTGCCTGATGCAGTTAGTTATTTATTTGCTTCCAAGATCTTTTTGTTCTGTTTTGTTTTTACCTTTCACTACCTGAGAGTTTTACTTTGCTTACGTGCTTCACAGGAAAGCACTGAAGGTGGCATAGGACGCGAGGAAGGCAATTTGGCATTTCTCTACTGCTGAACTCTAGCAACAATAATACCAGATTTATAACTCAATCATCCTTAGGCACTTCTCTTCAGGATTTACATTTTCCCTTTGGAGTAACTGATGTTTATATGCAAGGTATTTTTAAATGGCTATGACTGGCTGTAAGACATGCCTGATAATTTCCCGTTTCATAGTTCCTCCTACTTCCCTCATGATATTTTTATACTCTTTAACATTAAATATCTGTCTGCCTTCTTCTTGTTTGCAACAAATATTTGTTGAGGAATGTATTTAGATAAACAATAAACACACTGAACACAAAGTATCACATATTGAATAGCTCTCAGCTCCACAGAAGGAGGGGAATTCCAGGGCAGCCTTGTCCGAGTTCCCAGCATTTGTGGGACTGAGGCTATGCTTCTCTGATTCCATGGAGCATTGTTCTCAAAAATAGCATAGGGGCTTTGGGAGCTTGAGGACCACACTTAGCCCTTTTTGGGTGGGAACTAAGGGCAACATTTTAGTTTTATGTGACCCTTGGATTATGAAGGAATTTTTTAAAATTATATCCCTGGACAGCAAAACCAAAATTGGATACTTGAAAGAAATTAAGTGATAATTGCCTCGTAATGAGATCCTAATAATACTGCTAAAAATATGAGGGGAGCACTCTCTACAATTATTACAGTTTCCTTTTGTGTGTACATTTTCTTCCCCACTCTCCCTTGATAATTACTAACTATGAATTGGCACATCTGTGGATTTCTTTTTGCTGCATAAAATCTTTAGACTAAGAAGCATCCAAATGCAAGGGCTTAACTTTGGTCTTTTTACACTCTTTTAAACCCTTGAATGCAATCCATTTTCTGTGGCTTCAGTATTTTTGTGCAAGGAGAAAAAAAAAATCCTTCCTAGACTATAGGCGAATCTTGCTATTAAAATGCAGCTCCAGACTTACTGGTTTAGCAGAACTCTGAAACAGTGCCTGGGCATCACTTGATCATTGATCATGTAGACTTGTCTGAGTCATATCTCAGAGGAGGTAAATGCATTAACAGAGGTTCATGAATTGCTCAGAAAATACCATGAGAACACAGACCTGAAGGCTCTGTCCTTTTTCACCTCTACAATACTGATGGATCAGGTGGGGGGGAGTCCGAGATTTGAAGAGTCAGAGTCCCTTTGCTGGGCAGAGTTTTCGGTCCAGCTTGCCAGTGACTCCTTGGAAGGGCAGTGCAATGGTCATCCCATGAGCTCTAACAAATGCAGCATCCTGCCTTTTGTATCAATGCATCTCCTTCGCCAGAACCTAGGGACTGAGTGGAATATTGAGATCGGTAAGGAGTTTGGTGACCTGAGGGTTACATGCTAGGCTGCTAACCGCAAGGTCAGCAGTTGGACTCCACCAGTCAGTCCTTGGTAGAAAGATGAGGCTATCTCCTACAAAGATTTACAGCCTCAGACACCCGAGGAGGCAGTTCTACACTCTCTTCGAGGGTAGCTATGAGGCAAAAGGGACTTGAAGGGAGTGGGTACTGAGTGCGGGAACAGGAAGATGATGATTAGCCACAAAATTACTGTTAAAAATGTGAATCCAAACTTTGATCCAACTCACTCTTATTATGGACCTATTCACTACCATTGAGTCAATTCCGACTTGTGTAGTGACCTGATAGGACAGAATAGAAATGTGTCTATGGATTTCTGAGACTGTAAATCTACATTCACAGAAAGCCTCATTTTTCTCCTATGAAGAAGCTGGTAGGTTTGAACTGCTGATCTTGTTTATTAGCTCCTTGTCTTGTAACCCACTACACTACCAGGGCTTTCTGTAGAACCCTACAGGAATCATCCAATACAAACAACTCATGGGAAAAACTCACACTGGCCAGCAGAGCTCTCAATGAGAGAGATGCTATGATGTCATGGATAAACTATCTTCTTGAGTTGGTGGATATCTCTGATCCCTATCTTTTGGGTAAAGGCCCACTCCCTTGTCTCTCTGTTCCCTGAGAGCTAATGGCAGAATTAGAGTGCTGCTTTTGAATTCTGATAGAGGTGTTCCTTGTCCACTAAAAAATGCAAATGTGATGAGCTACTTATGGTAATGAAGGCCCTCATGAATATGAGAAAACCTGCTGAACTAGAGTGTAAGAATGCATCAAATGCAATTAAATTATAATTGGAAGGTAATTGGTTGGTATTAATATTAATAACTTGTTTCTTAGTTTCAGAAGAGAAGCAAGCTATAGAATTCAAATCCAAAGATATCAGAAATAGGGTAAGGTAGTACAAAGATCACTAGAACTAGATGTCAAAATATGTGCCTTCAAATCTGGCCTTTAGCCCTCATCCACTTGTGTGAGTTTGGGGAAGTCATGTCACACCACTGTGTGTGCCTCGTTGATAGGACTCATTAAGTGAAATTTGATAAAAGATTGTAAGGAGCCCGTGCGGCGCAATATTTACAGCACTGGGCTGCTAACCCAAAGGGGGGCTGTTTGAACCCATTGGTGACACTTCAGGAGCAAGACCTAGAAGATCTGCTGCTGTGAAGAGTACAGCCTAGAAAACTCTATGAAGGCAGGTTCATTCCGTCACGTGGCATTACTGAGTCAGAATCACCTGGAGTAGTAGAAATGCGTGAGTGCATTTCTTGATGGACAATCGCAGCAACAGTCACAATGACACCAATAACTGTGAAGGTGTTACAGGCCTCGGCAACATTTTCGTCTGCTGCACATGAGGTTGCCATGCGAAGGAGCTGACTCTTGTTAAGTAACAGCATCCCAATAAAGGAGTACAGTGCTATTGACATTTGTTGGGGGCCAGAAGTGATTTGCAATGCAGGGGACATTGAAGCATGAAGAAGAATTAGCTCACTTAATATGCTAATAGTGCCCTTGCTGAGAAACAGTTGATACTCTTGACCTGTATTGTAGCCCTGATAGTCCATGAGTCAGAGGTCATGAGAAATGGGGCTAAAGGTAGGTGACCAGAAACCACTGCCAGAGAATGTAATGTTTGCATGTTTTAACAAAGTGCTTTCTTTACATTGTAGTGAGAATATGAAAGGCCTTCAAATAGTTAGTGGGAAAAATTCCAGTATCTTTATTTTGTTATCCAGGAAATTTTAAAGCCCCCTTGTACACACAATAAAGCATTTACAAATGAAACAATTTCTACATGTATAATCCAATGACATGTTATACAACCATTAACATTAAAACCAGGTACTCTTCCACAACAGAGAAAAATGCACATTCGGTCTGCTCCAGAATTCCTCATAGGTCCTGCTGGCCTCTCAGACAATTGCAAACCTTCTTGTCATATTTCCTTGTTACCTTTTTCATGACGCTCCTGATATATTTCGGTTGGCCACATAGCTATGGTAAAGAACAAAGTGTTCTTATCCCACTTAGTCTGTTCAGCCTACAGTGCAAGATCAGGATAGAATGAAAAATCCAGTGTAACTAGCAAGACTCTTGTATGAAAACTTGCCTCAGATTAAATTTTCATTTTATTTTTTTCTATTTTTAAAAAATCATTTTATTGGGGGTCATACAACTCATCACAATCCATACATGCATCAATTGTGTAAAGCACATTTGTACATTCATTACCCTCATCATTCTCAAAAATTTGCTCTCTATGTAAGCCCCTGGCATCAGCTCCTCATTTCCCCCTCTCTTCCAGTTCCCCCTTCTTCATGAGCCCTTGATAATTTATAAATTATTATTTTGTCATATCTCACACTGTCCAACATCTCCCTTCATCCACTTTTCTGTTGTCCTTCCCCCAGGGAGGAGGTTATATGTAGATCTGTGTAATCAGTTAGCTCTTTCTACCCCAACCTCCCTCCACCCTCCAGATATCGCCACTCTCACCACTGGTCCTAAAGGGATCATCCATCCTGGAATCCCTGTTTTTGCAGCTCCTATCTGTACCAGTGTACAAACTCTGGTCTAGTCGGATTTGTAAGGTAGAATTGCGATCATGATAGTGGTGGTGG
>NW_022111372.1:74848447-74853718 GCF_000313985.2 Echinops telfairi
TTCTTTCCTCCGGCGGTCTGCGGTACAGTTAATATTTTTGCCAGTACCATAATTCTAAGACATCAGTTCTTTTTGGTTTTCCTTATTCATTGTCCAACTTCTGCATGCATATGAGGTGATGGAAATACCACGGCTTACATCAAGTACACTTTAGTCCTCAAAGTGAAATATTTTCCTTTTAAGATTTTAAAGAGATCTTTTGCAACAGATTTGCCCAGTGCAATAAATGGTTTGAGTTCTTGGTTGCTTTATCTATGGGTGTGGATGGTTGATTCCAGTAGAATGAAATCATTGACCACTTCAATTTCTTCTCTATTTCTCATGATAGTATTTGTTGTATGAATTGGCAATCCTAATGACAAGAGTCAAAGTATAAAGAATTTTTGTATCAATCATTCAACCAACTTTAATATGTCTTAATTTGAATTTCCTTCATTCCATTCCTACTACCTGTCAGTTTGTTATACTGTGATGGCTTGCTTGTCACTATGATGCTGGACACTATATCACTGATATTTAAAACACCAGCAGGGCCACTCAAACTGAACAGGTTTCAGCGGAGCTTTCAGACTAAGAACAGACAACGAAGATGGACTTGATTCCCCAGGGTGGGGGAAGAAACCACTGAAATGTTATGAATAGCTTTGCAGCACTGTCAAACACTGAAAGCCTATACAAAGGAGGCAGAATATTTCCAGAGACACTGCAGGAGGATGGTCCCTTCAGGTCCAAGGCCACTTGAAAACTGACCAAAGAGGAGCTGATTTCTTGGAGGGAAGTTGACTAGGCTGACCAAAGTCAAGTAAAGCCTGTGGGAGTGGAGCCTTCAGGTTCTTAAATGGCTAATGCGGCATGACTCAAAGTAAAGAGAAAAAAAGTGCAAAATCATTGGAAGTAGGAATGTGTCAAGTATAAATTTAGGAAATTGGAAATGGTAAAAAATAAAATGTAATGCATGAAGATCAACATCCTAGGCATTTGTGAAATGAAATGGACTGGTATTGGCCATTTTGAATCAGAAAATTATGATTTGCTACGCTGGAAATGAAGAGGAATGGCTTGGCTTGGCATTCGTTGTCAGAGAATATCTTGCTCAATTAATCATGAAGTACAATTCTATGATAGGATTATATCTATCCCCTTCAAAGAGAAATAGTTGTAAAGATGCAACTATTATTCAAATTTATGCAACAATCACAAAAGCTAGTCATGAAGAAATTGAAGAATTCTACCAAGGAAATTGATCAAACACGCAATCAAAATGCGTTAATAGTTACTGGTGATTGGAATGCAAAAGTTGGAAACAGGAAGGAACAGTAGTTGGAAAATATGGACTTGATGGTAGAAATGAAGCTGGAGATTGCATGATAGAATTTTGCAAATCCAACAACTTGCTCAACAAGTTGAAATTTTTTCATCAACAAAAAAGGCAAGTATATAAATGATCTTCCCCAGATAGAATACACAGAAATCAAATTGAATACATCTGCAGGAAGACACAATGGAAAAGCTCAATATTAGCAGTAACAGCCAGACCAGGGGCTCACTGTGGAACAGACCATCAATTACTGATATGCAAGTCTAGGATAAAGCTGAAGAAAATAAATCCACGAGAGTAAAAATATGACCTGAAGTCTATCCCACCTGCATTTCAAGAACTTCTTAAGAACAGATTTGATGCATTGAATACTAATGATAGAAGATCTAATGAGCTATAGGAGGACATCAAACCATCTTATATGAAGAAAGAAAAAGGTCATTACAAAGACAGGAAAGAAAGAAAAGATCAAAGTGGATGTCATAAGAGACTTTGACATTTACTCTTTTTTTTTCTTTTCTTTTTTTTTTAACATTTTATTAGGGGCTCATACAACTGTTATCGCATCATAGAGTAGCGAAAGCAAATGAAAGAAAGGATGAAGTCAGGAAGATGAAAGGAAATTTCAAAGGGCAGCTGGAGAAGACACAAGCAAATGTTATAACCAAAGGGGCTGACCTAGAATTAGAAAAACAAAAGTGAAGAACATGCTCAGCATATCTGAAACTGAAAGAACTCAAGATACGTTGAAGCCTTGAAGCACAATTTTCAAAGATTCTATTGGCAAAATATTTAATGATGCTGGAAGAATCAAGAGAAGATGGAATACACAGAGTCACTGTGCCAGAAAGAACGTCAACAGTCTACCATTTCTGAGCAAGAACCAATGATTCAGAAAAAAGAAGTTCAAGCTGCACTGAATGTACTAGCCAAAAACATGGTTCTAGGAATTGATGGAAGCCCATTGAAATGTGTCAGAAGGCTGAAGAAGCACTGTAAGCACTCATTCACCCATGCCAGGAAATTTGGGCAACAGATAGGTGGGCCAATTAATTGGAAGCGATCCATATATATGTGCTCATTCCAAAGAAAGGTGACCCAACAGAATGCTCAAACTGTATAACGATGTCACACACAAGTAACATTTTGATGAAGGTCATCCAACGAGGGTTGCAGCAGCACTTAGACAGGAAAATACCAGACGTTCAGGCCAGATTCAGAAGAGGAAGTGGAACATGAGGTATTATTTCTGATGCCAGATGAATCTTGGCTCAAAGCAGAGAATATCAGAAAGATGTTTAGTTGTGTTTCATTGACTATGCAAAGGCATTTGACTATGTGGACCATAATACACTGTGGATCACCATGAGGAGAATGGGAATTCTGGGACACTTCATTGTGCAAACATTGATCAAGAGGCAGCTGTACAAACAGAAGAAGGAAATAGGTCATAATTTAATAAGAAAAGCATGCCTCAGGGTTGTATCCTCTCACCATAATTGTTCAATCTGTATGCTGAGCCAATCATCAGAGACACTAGAATATATGAAAAAGAGTGAGGCAGCAGGATTGTAGGAAAGCTTATTAACCTCTCTGGTATGCAGATGACAAAACCTGAATGTGAGAAGGAATTTAAGCATTTGCTGATGAAGATTAAAGATTGTACCCTTCAGTATGAATTATAAGTCAATGTAAGCAAGACCCAAATCCTCACAACTGGACCAATAGGTCGAAGTTGTCAAGGATTTTGTCTTACTTGGATACATAATCAATGTTCACGGAAGCAGCAGGCAAGAAATCAAAAGATGTGCTGCTTTAGGTAAGTCTGCTGCACAAGTCCTCTTTAGGATATTGAAGAGCAAGGATGTTCCTTTAAGGACTAAGGTGCACCTGACAAAAGCCATAGTACTTTCCATTGCCTCACATGCATGTGAAAGTTGGACATTGAATAAGGAAGACTGTAGAAGAATCGATGCGTTTGAATAGTGGTGCTGGAGAAGAATATTGAAAGTACCATGGGCTACTAAAAGGAAAAACAGATGTGTATTTGGAGAAGCAAGGCCAGAGTGCTCCTTCGAGGCAAGGATGGCAAGACTTAGTCTTACATACTTTGGACATGTTGTCAGGAGAGACTAGTCCCTGGAGAAGGACATCATGTTTGGTAAAGTTGAGGAGCAGCAAAAAAGGGGAAAGTGCTGGCTGAGAGGGAGTCACACAGTGTCTGCATCGATGGGCGCAGGCCTAGGAACGTTTGTGAGGATAGCACAGGACAGGGCAGTGCTTCATTCTGTTGTGCATGTGGTTGCTAGCTACATCTGGTTGCTACTAATCCGAGCGGACTCGATGGCACCTAACAACCACCATTATTCTATGAGCTCCTGGGTGCTGCAAGTGGTTAACACTGTCAAATGCCCCTTCGAGCCTACCCACATTCACCTCAGGAAAAAGACTTCACAATCTACTTAAACAACAAAAACAAGCCAACAAACAAAAAACATTCATTGAACACTATGGTTGACACAGGAGATCCCCATGAGATGGAACTAGACTTGAAGGGAAGGTGTTAGTACCAGGTGAAGGGTGTTAGGGACCCCCAACTAAGTGTGACTTCGTCTCCTTTGGAGGCAATAGCTGCCCTGTTGAAGTATATTGTGTAACCAGAAATCCTTCTCTTGTAAGTAACAAATTCAATCAGCTGAAACAATAAGGATTTCTTGGCTCTGTCATCAGTAAGGATTAAAAACCACTGGATGTAGAGCTCAGGGAATGCCATTGAACACCCAGCCCTGTGCTACTTCTCCATCTGTTGCGGTGTGGAAGGTCATGAGAATATTTGGTGAGGTGTTGACAATCCCGGAAGGTTAGCAGAGAGAGGAGGCAGTCCTTCTTACCGGTTTCTAGCAAAAATTCCTAGGGAAAGATTTTGTTAGGGTCATGCTTCTTTTCTGAACCAACTGCTATACCCTGAGGATTGCTCTATCCTTAGGGCTGGAGTTGTCTGGTTAAACAGGCTTGAACCATACATCAAAGAGGAAAAAGCTGTTTTCAGAATGCTTGGGGAAAATGGTTTTATCATCCCAAACCAGACATGTGCCTGGCACAATCAAGCCTGAAATATATATGATAGGAACCCACTTTCCACTGTCATTGAGTCAATTTTAACTCATAGTAACCCTAGGACAGAATAGAACTACCGCTTTAACATTTCTGAGGTTGTAAATCTTTATGAGAGCACACAGCCTGAACTTTCTCCCATGAAGTGGCTGGTGGCTTTGATCCTTCAACCTTGAGATTAGCAGTTCAGTGTTTACCCAACAGCTCTGCTAAGGTTCCTATATGACAGGAAATAATTGTGAAATACAGAATAAGATCTGATAGCAATGTCAGCAAAACTTTATCAAAAGAGTAGGACTCACGTGAACCCTGGAGATTTAGAATGGAATTTTACTGAGTCATAAAAGTCCTGGATGCACTTACTGATAAAGATCAGAGACTGTAACCTTCAGTATGGATAAACCTAAACATAAAGAAAACAGAAATCCTAACAGCTGACCCAATAAGTGATAGCACGATCAACACAAAGGATTGAAGATATAAAGGATTTCATTTGGCTTAGATCCACATCAGCATGCATGGAAGCAGAGTGAAGAAATCACAAAATGTATTGTAGTGGGCAAATCTGCAAAACACTTCATTGGAAGGATATCACGCTGAGGACTAAGGAATGGCATAAGACTGGGCAGTTTTTGTCTATTTTATTTTGAATCGGTGGTAATATGTGTCATTATGGGTTGGGACCAACTTGACAGAACCTAACAACAAAAAAACACTGGTGGTTAAGTGGTTGGCAATTCAAACTCATCAGCCACTCTGAGGGTGAAAGCTGTGACAATCTACTTTAGTAAAGATTTACAGGCTTGGAAACCCTATGAGGCAGTCCTAGTCTGCCTTAC
>NW_022111372.1:74855016-74856482 GCF_000313985.2 Echinops telfairi
CGCCCCAATAAAATGATTTTTAAAAAATGGATTTGAAGACTACATAATTTTTGTAGCAACTACTGAATGTTTTCGTAGTGAGAAAACATCTATAGACAATATGTAAACAAAATGAGTGTTGCAATAAAACTTTAATCACAAAACCACTCAGTGGGCCATTTGGCCTGCATTTTGCTGTTTCCTGTTTCCCCTCAGCTCCCTAAGTCTACTCTTCCAAATTTCCGTTCCAATTCTTCACACAACAGCCAGAATAGCCTTCTTCAAAGTATGTCATTTCTTATATATCCCCTACACAGACATTTAGTGTTTGCCTTACTAATTTGTATAAAATGACAGCTCTTTCCCTCCGGACTCTCCATGGGAAAGTGGGCACCTCAATTACCTCTTGAACCTCAACTTGACTTTCCCTCTGTAACCATGTGGACTGTCTATTCTGGTCATCTGCCTTTGGGACTTCAGTCCTGTTCTGCTTAGGGTATTTGCATCTAGGATTACCTCAGCTTGGAATCGTCTTCCCTTGTTCCTTTTCCTTGAGATCTTAGCTAAAATAGGACTTTCTCACAGATGCATTCTGTAAGCACCCTGAATAGACCCCACTCGTCTTTCTATTCCAGCATTCTGTTGTTTTCAGAACACTTTTCACTCTGTATAATTATTTGTCCATTGATTTCTTAAACTTCTTATCTACTCCTTCCTAAAGACTGAAAACTCCATAAAGGCAGGGACCATGCTTATTTGGATCACCCTTCAGATCCCCAAAGCACAGGTAGACAACGGAGCTCTATGAATACCTTTGAATGTTCAATGACTGAAGACCAGATATGAAGAATGCTGTTTCTTGATCTCACTAGCCTTCAGATTTGAAATGTGAGTTCTCTATATCACAGAAATTGAGAGGCATTGCGTAGCGTAGTTGGTTGAAGGTGAGTTCTTAGGTCAGATTTTCTTTCCCAAATTTGTATTTACATTTAAAATTACAATATATTTTGAACAGAATAGAGGCTAAAACTACATGCCAATATATATAGGGACAAATGTCAATCTTGTCATGTTGATTTTATTTTATTTTTTGTATTATAAGCATTCAAGTGGTGTTTTTAAATAAACATGTATAAATTAAACATAATAAAAGCAATTCCTCTTCTTGGGCTTTGTTCCTGAGAAAATCCGGGTTGAGGGCAGGCATCTGTATCCTGGTGCAGCACACTATCGCTTCCATCTTATTAGCATAATAACTAGTGACTTGCCCACTTCCCAAAAGAACATGAAGCCAGATCCTAACAAGACACAGTTATCTCATTTTGGATAGTTTTCAATTGTATTGTCAGGGAGAGCCTAGTCACTCAAAGCTTAAGCTACGGAAATCGATTAACATCACATGTAAATTTAACCGAGTCAGCTTACAAGGTAGAAAAACCTGAGTGTCTTTCATAGTCTCAAACAAGTTAACAAGCGATTCTGCAGGG
>NW_022111372.1:74857805-74866476 GCF_000313985.2 Echinops telfairi
TGGTGTATTGGGTTATATATTGGGCTGATAATTGCAAGGTCAGCAGTTCAAGACCACCAGTTGCTCTGTGGGGAAAAAGATGAGGCTTTCTGTTCTTGTAAGGAAACCTACAGGGGTAGTTCTCTTCTGTCCTATAGGCTCTCTATGAGTCAGAATCCACTTGATGGCATTGAATTGAGCACAGTGTCTCACATTATGTAAGTCCTCAATAAATGTTGGCTCTAATTTGAGTCCCATGAAAGCACAACTGCTCTGTTTAGGGCTCTACCTGTCCTTTCTCCCCCACTGCCTACTCTCTGACCTGAGACATTTCCACAGAACCGCTAGGATTAATAGAACATTGTGTGAAAATACGGGACACTCGTTTTCCCTGTGGTTTTTGGATTCCTTAGTTGGCTGAGGAGTAGCAGGTTTGTCTTCCTACAATATTTAAGATGAAGTTCATGAAGTAGCTGTCCCATCGTTCCTCGGAGTCACTGGCAATGACGCTCAGTGCGTCTCTTTCTTTCAACATGAAGTGGAGGCAGACAGGCTGGCAGTGCTTACTCACCCCCTGGTATTCAGGTCTGAGAGAGGGAGTTCCAGGAGCTCCTTGCCTTTTGCTGCCTTGTCTTTGAGTGTCTGAGGTTTCCTTGACAGTGGGAGTCCACAGCTGGTTCCCCTCAGGTCGCACTCCTGGTGCCTCATTCCGTGGAAGGCAATGAGACGACCTGTTTGCAAACTCGTCATTGTTATGACATCACAGGCCCCAGATTTTCTCCCAGGTGTCCTGCGAGGCTGTTTAAAACCTCATCCACTGCCTCCCCTTTGCTTTTCTGTTTTGTTTTCCTTCACTCTTTATGCAAGTCTGATACTCTTTGCTGCGTATCCCGTGGCAAGTTGACAGCACCATCTAACTTCTGGGTTCTCTCTCCTGGTTTACTGTCTGTTTTTGACAATCTGCCTTCAATCACAGAGGCAGCCTCAGAGGGGCCTATCCATCACACCCGCACCACTGGCCTGGCAATTCTCCGCAGCACTGGGCTGTTTAGTTCCTTCCGACTGGCCAGCTTCATCTTTCTCCCTTCACCATTTTTCCCTGCCACACTGCTGTTTTCCCCTTAACTCTTGGCTCTTAAGTCACCTTGAGCTGTTGACATCCATAATCCACCCTTCAACAAAGCCAAAGTGTCCTACTATTTATAAATGCTGAGTGTATGAATGGGCACACTGGGGATGCCATACTGGTGTTTCCTGGGAAATCCTTTTTGGCTGGTTCAACAGATCAAGTTGTTTCCAATTGAACAAGCCCCTTTCCCACTCCACTGCATTGTCTGAGTGGAATGTAGATTCTGAGAATGCTGAAATGTATTCTTGCTGCTGCTTACACAGTTTGTGCAGAAGGAAACCTCTTATTCTGGGATATATGAAGGACTTCAAAAAGTTTGTGGAAATTTTCATTCTCATTTCAGTCTAGTTTTACAGGCGCTTTTAGAAGTTCCTTCATATTTGCCACCTTCCTGAGCATGTGACTCTATTTCTCAAATGATGATTTTAATTTTTTCTCCTTACAAAGAATGCAATCCTGAGAACTACTTGAGTATAGTCCCAGCTCTCCTACTTATTCAATGGGAAGCTTGGCCTAACTCACTGGCCTTCATTAGGCTAAGTATCCTCATTCCTAAAAGAGAATTACTAGGACCAAGGTTTTCTCAGGATTCAATGGGTTGATGGACTTAACACAGTATCTGATATTTAGTGAGCAGTCAGTAAATCTTTCTAATTTGGTCCCTCATCTGTAAGAGGGAATAGAATATTAGCTGTAAATAGGACATCTGAGTTTCATATGCTCATGGACTTATTTACTTGTCAATTTTGAGAGAAAACACAAATATGCAAAGAACGTTAAAGCTCTTCTCACCAAATGTCCCATCATTATCTTGTGGTTGATTCTCCAATAGCCATTTTACCTAGATTACTTTGTCCCAGGTGGCATGGTCAGCATTGGGTTGCTAACTCCAAGATCAATAGTTCAAAACCACCTGTATCTCTGTGGGAGAACGACCAGCCTTTCTACTCTCATAAAGAGTTAGAGTCTCAGAAACAAACCATGCCAGTTCTACTCTGTCCTTTAGGGTCTTTGAGTCAGAATTATAAAGGGGTACCAAAAAATAAAAACACCCAGAAAAAGGGCTCTGCATTTCTCCTGCTAGGCAAGCATCCAGTAACTCACCCTGAGTTAGTGTACCCGGTGGCATCATCTGGGAAGTTTCTCTTTGTGGTCACATTGAATTTTTTCATAAAAGCAGTTTTGCTCAAACCACGTTTTGTGTGTGTGTGTAATGGTCAATTTAAGAGAACAGCATGTGGCTGTGAAATTTATTTCCTGCTCAGGAAAAATGCTGCAAAAACTGTTTTGATGTTGAACAGAGCTTACAAGGACAGTGCTAAGCAAAGAACTTAAGTGTACAAATGGTTTTCTCATTTCCAAAAGGGTGAAATGTCAGTTGATGACAAACCTCATTCTGGCCATCCATCTACTTCCCAAATGGATGAAAATGTCAAAAGTCAGACTGTTAATCAAGCTTTCTATTTAGAGGTTCTGAAAAGACTGCATAAGTGTGCAACACCAAAAAAAGCTTGATTTGTGGCAGCCAGGGGACTAATTTTGCCACCACAACAATCTACCTGCTCTTGCAGCCATCTCAGTGCACCAATTTTTGGCAAAAAACAGCATGGCTTTCTTGCTCTACGCACCTTACTCACCCGACCTTGCTCCATGTGACTTCTTTTTGTTTCTGCAAATGAAGAAGGACATGAAAGGACAGTGATTTGATGATGTAAAAAATGTGAAGAAAAAAAGAGGGAGGTGCTGTCAGCCATCCAAACAAACAGATGAGTTTGAAAAATGTTTCCAAGAATGGAATCACAGATTTGACAAATGTATAAAGTGTAATGGAGAGTACTTTGAAGGTGATAGGTTGTTTTGTAAAAAAAATAAAATACATAGCTTTGGGAAAAAATTCTGTTTTTTTGTAGGGTATCCCTTGTAGCTTGAAGACAGTGGGGAAATTTGTCTCAGACAATATGCTGTTTCCAGTTTATTTGCCCATATTTGATTTAGAAATGGATATGTTTGGCTTAGGAATTGAGTGGTGGCCCATATCTGGCTATTCAGACATGTTGTGGAACTTTTAGAAAGTTTTACTAACTTCTGAGAAAGAAACAAAAGAAGGTATTTGTTCATCTACCTCTGCCTGGACCTGTGGTAGCCATCCTGGGGCCGCATCGGCCAGCGGACTAACGGCAAAGCCACCGCAATAAGGATGCTGAGACAGGTGATGCTGTCAAGCCACACAATTAACAAATCCTGAAAAGAGTTCCACGTTAGCATCTATGATTAAATGTTCTTTAAGCCAGTTGAATCACAGCTTTCCAATTATTTGCAGACAAAAGCATCCACTTGATAAAATAATTACTAACATTTGCTTATTCTAATCCTGTGCCAAATTATACACTGTGTTAATTACTAGGGCTTAGTAATTAGTCCTGATACTTGGTCAGGAAAGTCTTTTTACTTTAGTCCTCTTTTTAAGGAATGCTATGTTTATTCTCAGTTCTTTGCCTCTTCATATACAATTGTGATTCAGCCCATCCATTTGCACACACACATTTATTTTAAAAATAGTTGTAATTACTAAATCATTATTGATAACCTTATCAAGATAATTTGCAGGAGACCTGACATCTTTATAATAAAATACAATCTACAATGTTCATTGATAAATCTATTTATTTAGATTTTTCTTATCATTTTATAAGGTTTTATCATTATTAGTATTAAAATTTTATACTTTATATTTCAAAGTACTTTATATATATTTTGATATTATACATGCTTTTAAAAATTACCATTCCTAACAGGTTACATATATGAACATCATTGACATCTGTATGTTGATTTTATATCCCAAACTCTTTCTGGACTTACTAGGTTTGATAAATTTTGTTTAAATACTTTGAATCTATTCTGTAAAAACAACATGCTTCTTGTCAATATTGCTAGTTCTTGTGTCTTCTGGTCTTTATACCTACTGCATAGTTAATTATTCATCTGGTAACAGAGAGGTTGCCAGTTCTAATCCAGTCAGTGGCTCCAAAGAAGAAAGATTGGGCAATATTTTTCAGTAAGATTACAGCCTAGAAAAACCCACGACTGTGTTATTACATGATGTCACTATGAGTTGTAATTAGATCAATGTCAACTAACAAAACCAACAAGTCAATTCTTGGAAGAAGAAGATACCAAACATCATCATATCATAGGAAAGAATGATATCACTGATACTGCTAAGCCTGATCTGCTGGCTGAGAAAGTATTTGTCACAATTATCCACATCAAATTATTCTCCATCCCCCTTCCCTCTCCTCTCCATACTGTTGTCTTTGGAAAAAAATCACTGTCCCTTCCTTGTGAGAACCAAACAACAAAACTCATTGTTGTTGAGTCAATTCTTATTCATAGCAGCCCTACAGGAGTAGCTATATAAATTATTTAGACTTATTCTGTATGGAAGGTTTGTCTATTCTGTGCCATTTACTTATTCAATCATTTATTTACATCAGCATGGACTCATGAATATTTATTTCACATTTTGAGATATAATCAAACATTGTACTTTTGTTTTTAGTAGTCTCAGATTTCAGGCACTGAGAGGTCCTGTAGATGCCTCCTTTCCTCTTTGACATAGCCCTCTACTTTCCTTTCTGAGCATTTTCTTCCTTTCTGGCCCTACTGGAGGCTCATCTTGGGTTTTCAAAATGCTATTTTATAAGTCTCCTTTATATTTCATATTCTAAGTGCTTCTTAGGCATATTAAAAAGGAATTGCGTTTTGTACATTGTCCTTGTATCCTGTAACGTAGCTAGACATAATTATTAATCCAAATAATGTCTTGATGGGCTTTTTATTTGTGTCTCCTCCAATAATGTAGTTTGTTGCTGCGAGGTGCAATAGAAATGGCTCTCCCTCATAATGTCCCTATGAACGACAGAATGAAACAGTGTCCTATCCTGCACCGTCGAACAGCAGGAAGGTTTGAGACCATTGTTGCAGCTACTCTGTCAATCAGTGCATCTCACTGAGGGTCTTCCTCTTTTTCGATGACCACTTTATCATCATGTCCTTTTCCAGGGACTGGTCTCTTCTGATCATGAGCTCAAAGCCCCTGAGGCAGCATGTCACCATCCTCCTAAAGTACCTTCTGGCTGTCCTTCTTCCCAAGCAGACTTTCTACTTCTTCTGCCAGTCTAGGTGATAGTTCATCTTTCACCAACACCATGATTCAAATGCACTAGCTCTTCGTTGCTTTGCAAATATAAATAACTTCATTTCCCCCCCTAATCTTTTAATATTGAAAGTACCATGAACTTCCTGTACAATCGAGAAAGTACAGCCAGAATACTCGCTCTTCTCATGTACTTCAGATAATACGAGGAGAGCGCAATCCTTGGAAAAGAACAGGATACTTGGTAACGTGAGGATCAGTGAAAAGGAAGAAGACCCTCGATGAGACAGACTGACAGAGTGGGTGCCAGAATGGGCTCACACATCGCAATAATTGTAAGTGTGGCACTGACTGGGCACTGTTCTGCATTTTGTATATAGCATCACTAGGAGCGGATCCAACTTGACAGGAGCATCTTACAGCAACAACAACAACAGCTCAACATCTCGCCATTGTGTAATGTTGGATAACGTTTCTTAAGCTTTATATTTCTGTTAGAAAACACTCCCCAAGTGCCAGCGACTTAAAATAATGGCTTTTGGTTTTACTCATACTATCTGTCTCTCATAGACCAACAGGAGTCTTTGTTCATTCTGATTAGGGATCCAGGCCAATCCACATCAACAATTGCAAACATTACTGAACTGGGGGGAAAAGTTCACTTTGATGAGTCGAATTCTCATTTAAATGTCCCAGCCTGGAATTGACATTTACCACTTTTTATCGCCGTGTATTTAGATCTAGTCAAAAGTCTCACCAGTAAGGAAGCCAAGGATTACAAACTGTTGCGTATCTCTGAGAAGAGAACTGGTCTATTAGTTGTTAGTACTTATGACTAACTCAGTTCCATCAAATCTTCTGATAACCTTCTATTTGGTCCATGCTTCTCCCCAGGATCAAAACTTCCCTCTCCCCAAGAGAAACAACGCACAGATTCCATCTTATTTACGCTCCAAGTGCAGGGTCTGGAACACGGGCGGTCTCTCATTTAGTTTAGTGGTGGTTCCTCCTGATTCGAGATCCATAAAACTAGAAAGGGAAGCTATCTGCCCTGTCTCAACTCCCAAAATACAGCAATGGAACAGGGAGAGTTGGATAAGTTCAAGACTAATCCGATCTGAGATGAAAATGATTGAAGGATTATACAGTAATTACTGATCTCTTGGGCCTATGTGTTGAGGAACTTCTAGCTTGGTGTTGGAAAATGTTCCTTTGTGAGGCTGCAATGATAACTCCCAGGAGTGTTACCAGTTTGTGGTTACCAGTAACTGGTTCTTCACTGTCCCCACCTTTATTTTCCTTGGCTGCAACGGCTGTGGGCCAGTGAACACATCTTACATGGGAGAGGCCTAGGCTCCATTTTATCTGAACAATACTATTAGGGTGTCCTAGTATGGTTTAAACATTTTTTTTTATTTTTTATGGAGCGGCAGGGAAGCGGAGCAAGGAGGTTTTAAATTTTAAAAAGTTTCTCTTACGAGGGAGCTTCAAAAAGTTTATTAAAAAATGGAGTGAAAAGAATGCGATTTTTTCCATGAACCTTTTGAAAGACCCTTTTATTCAGCTCTCCATAGTACAACAGGAGTTCTGGTGTCATAGTGCCTAACATGCTGGTTGCAAACTCCAGGGTCAGCAGTTGGAACCCCCACCTCCTCTGAAGAGGAAAGATAATGCTTTCTATTTCTCCAAAAAGGTACAATCTGGAAAGTCCACAAGAGAAGTTCTATCCTGCCCTACAGAGTGGACTTGATGCAGTGAGCCCTTGACAGAACAGTGCTCTTGAACATTTCGTAGTCTTGGCCATGGGGTTTCAAGTGCCAGTAGATACTCACATGTTTTAGTAATTTCCTTCCTGAGATCATTATCAAACATGTATAAAAAGTGTTGATGAATTCAAGCTAATAAATATTCTCTTTGCCACTTACAAGTATTAGCTTGTTTTTTGGAGAAATTATTTTAATATTTTATTGCTTTTATTTCTTTATATGCTTTCAAAGTAACATCTTTAATCTTCAATACTCTAAAGAGGACTTGTGCAGTAGAATGTATATTGTGGTTTAATTGGGTGTAGTGCTCTGTATATGTCTCAGAAGTGGTTGAGCTGGTTGATTGTGTTGGTGAGCTCTACTCTCTATTTTTGTACTATTTTCTCTGTAGATTTTATTTTTCCCTCTTGTTCTGGGATCCCTGTAATATGTGGGTTGTTTCCCTTTACAGTGTCTCACAACATTCTCATCCTTTCTTTGGATTTCTTAGCGGATTTTGTTGATTGCTTCTCTTATCAATTGTAGTCAGAGTGATTATCTGTGAGCTCATACAATCAATTTTCCTTTTCTTTCATTCTATTCCTCAGCTCTTTTACTATGTTGCCAAGTCTTATTGCTTCTGGGATTTATTTTGGTTTAACAGTTTTAGTGTTTCAATTTCTTACATTGTGATCATGAGTGTTCCTTATATATCTTGAAAAGGCTTAAACATCAGTCCTCTGAAGTTTCTTTCTGGCAGTTACGGGGCCTTTTTTCCCCCACAGTACTCCATTGGGTTTGGGTTATTTTTGGTTGTTTGTGTTTAAAATTTTATTTTGATTTTTTTTATATTAAATTTTTTTAATTTAATTTTTAAATTTTATTGTGGCTGACTGTTTCCTCAGTATCATGGTCTAGCTATTACTGGTGTGTGAGCTATTAGGTCACATAGACATTGTTGGCTTGGTCCACTGCTATGGGAGAGGACTAATTGAAGCCAGAAAACACACATTGGTGAAATGAAAATCAGAGAGAGATAGGTAAGTAGGAGAAGTGGGGTGGGGTGTGGGAGTAAGAAGAGAGAATAAAATTTTAAAAATAGTAATAAGAAGCTGACAGGATAGGCCAACAGCTTTATAAAAATAATGAGAAAATAGATTTTAAGACAGGTATATATTTGAGTTAGTAATAGCGTTCATAGAAATATATTTCAGGAGGACTAAGAGAGAGAGAGAGTACAGAGAGACAATAGCGAAGAACAAAATGGAAAATAATGGTTTTCAATTAATTCTAAAAAAGGAGACCTTGGGTAGATGTGCAAGGAAGAGGAAGGGGCGAAAGCAAAAGGGTGTGGCTTGGGTGTGGGGGCTTGCTTCTATAGCTTTGGCAGCATGAATGCGGGTGGGTCTGTGCACTCTGAGAGGAAAAGGAAAGAACACCAAGACTTGGTTTGGTGGTAGTGGTGGTGCTGGGTGCCATCAGGCCAGTTTCCATCCGTAGAGACCTATGCACAGCCGCCCTGTCCTGTGCCATAGGCTTGAGCCCATTGTAGCCGCCATGGTGTCAGTTCCTCTCATTGAGGGCCTTCCTATTTCTCCACTGCCCCTGTACGCTACCAAGCATCCTGCGCTTCTCTAGGGACTGGCCTCTCCTGACCAC
>NW_022111372.1:74866896-74870672 GCF_000313985.2 Echinops telfairi
ATCAGAAGAGGAAATGAGAGAACTAGAAAAACATCTAAAACATTATAATAGAATAAAAGTACCAAATCTGGAGAGAATATCATAAAGTAATAAAAACCGCATGGGTGGGGGGTGGGGGTGGTGCACGTTCCTCTTTGGTCGGTCATGTTATTGTGCGTTTGCATGTGCGTGTCAGGGAGGTGGGGCACATGGGGGTGTGGACACCAGAGAACAAAGAAGGAGACAGAGAGAAAGCAAAGCATACAGCTTGGGCCCTGAAGATACCTGCGTCAAGCTGTCCACACATTTGCTATCCAGGCAGGAGCCCCAGAGGCCTGTGAGGTAACAAGTTCGATTGGCTGGGCTGCCTCAGCAGCCTAAGGAAAATAGCTACACCTGGGAGGAGTTTGGCTCCTAGAAGCCACTTGTGCTACTAGTCAGTGGTAAACGGGGAGTCTGTAAGCAGCATTGCTGCTTTCCCACTTTCAGAAACGTGGGTCTGTTTAGCTTTAAGGATGATTCTGTTTGCCAGGAAGTCTAGGGTACATCTCCTAGTGGAAGCTCGCCAGTCATTGCTGAGATGATTGTCTCAGGCTTGTTATTTGTCGGCCATATTCCGCCGTCTGCCAAGTCTACGGTCTTGATGGAAGCTTATTGCCAAATCTTTCTTCTTGGAGCAGCTGGTGGATTTGAAGCAGCAAACTTTTGGTTAGCCGCCCCAAATTTAACTAATATGCCATCAAATACCGAATAGCTTTTTTTTAGTTGAATTAAATTCATAAAAGAGACTTCATGTATGGATAAGTGGTACATACCCTGGAAATGTAGTTAACTGTTTATTTCAGAAACTTGCCTGTGTTAGGCTGGGTTGTCTGCGTAATCAAAACCAGTGACACTCGTGCAGGTATATGAGGGAATTTTATATCAAGCAGTAATTTTACCTTGAAAATGCATCGCAGCCTTGTCCAATTCAAGTCCGTGGGTCCTAATGCTAGTTGATGCCCCCTGAAGACTTGCTTAGCTGAAGGCTGGTGATGCAGAAAGAAGCAGGATGCAGGAATCAGAGACTGCTGGGTGCAGAAGCACATGGATCAGAAGTTGGTGGAAAATGGTAGGGTACCCACAACTCCCAGGGTCAGTGACCTCCATGGGGCTACCCCTGAAGGCAGAGAGAGTCCCAGTAAGCAGCCAGGAAGGAGAAGCAGAAGATAAGTTCTCACTGTCTCCAACCACAAGGAAGAGCATCATCAGGTGGTGAGCTGATTGAGATGGTAGACTCCACCTTTACACTTGCATGCAAATTTAAGTTGACAGAATTTAACTACCATACTAAACAAACTGCTTAACCAAAGGTAGCTCTTTTTCTCATATAAGAAAGCACAAAATGGGACTGATGTTTGGTATCATTATTCAAGAGATGTAGATTTTCAGGAACAGAAGCATCTCTATTCCTGTTTTGCCATCCTTAGTATGTGGCGCTAACCCTCAGTGTTAGACAAAGTGGTAGTTCTCTCTGGGTATCAGTCGAATTTATCTAAATAATAATAATAATTTATTTGTACCTGGTTACTAGGGGGTAATCCCTAAGCCCTTGGTATTAGTGTGTTGTTACCAACACCATACCTGAGGGTTTATGCTTAAAAGATAGCTCATATTAGATGGGGGCCAGAGAGACTTCTAATGGATTATTGATCTGACCTCAGAGGAAAAGAACTAATAGTTGATTTCAAACATGTGAGCCAATTATGTTGAGATCATGAAACCTCATTGAAAACTCTGAATTTTAACTCTGAAGCTTCATGACCTTCCTGGTTCGTAAAAAGCATTGGTGCTTTGGAATGTGATGGGATATGGAAGCTCCACGTTGGGAATTTTCCCAGACCTTACCTTGTGGGTCTCTTTGTATATTTTTTGCTACAGTAAAACTATAATTACAAATCAAACCCTTCTCTGAGTTCCAGCATTCATTCTAGTGAATTATTCAATTTGCGAGAGTAATAGGAATCCTGGCCATAAGCATGGGGTGCTTGTAGACCTTAGCGCTTACAACTGTCTGGGATAGACTTAGTAGTCTGAAGAACTATGTCCTTTAACTTGTGAGATCTGACCTAGCTTTGGTGGTGAGAATCCGAGGAGAAAATGCTGCATTTACAGTTAACCTCAGAGTCAGACAGAAGCACATTCTGAACTCTCACAGTTGCTTTCCAGTCAAATAGGAGGTTAAGGGCAAAGAGCAAAAGATAAAGGATTACAGAATGGGACAATCTTTAAGGAAATGTTCCAAAAGTTCCTCCAGGGACTTTTACTTTTTTCATGGGTCACATGATTACACCTAGTTGCAAAGGATGAGAGATTGAATATTCAGAAAGATACATTGCTATTCCAAACAAAGTCAAGTGAGAAAAAGGAGGAAATGGATTTTGCATAGGCAACAAGCAGAGGAATATACTTATTTACATTGTTTTCTTGTTGAAAACAACAGAAGCTGACTCAGAGTAGCTTAAGGAAAAATGATACTGAGCCAGTTCATGCAATTAAAGAGTCATTGGCCAACCCTCAGCGTTGGTAGCAAGGAACTCTGGGAATGCCAGCAAGCTAGAATTTGTGGCCACTGGCTTTCTCTCTAGGGTACTGCCATTGATCTGACATAGCAATAAAGTAATACAATAGGCTCGTTTCTGTTCTATACTTCATATTCCTAGGATAGTGTGTCAGGCCAAGTTGACTGGAGACACAATCCAGTGATACTCATATATGTGTAATAAATAGCTTTATGTCAAGAAAAGTAATTATTATATCAAGAAAACAGCCCAGTCCAACTCAAGTCCATAAGTCCATTATCAAGTATGATAATAGTCCCTATGTTCCTCTTCAGATTCACATAGTCAAGTCCATTGTCAAGTCTGATAAGAGTCCCTAAGTCCCTCTTCAGATTCACGTAGTCATATGCAATGATGCAGAATGCAGGAAGATCACAGGCCAGTGGGTGCAGTCATGTGGATGTAACGTTGGTGGAAACATGGTAGGACATTGGCAGCTCTCAGGGTCAACAAGCAGGAAGGTGAGGAAGATTCCTTTGACACTCCTTATGAGCAAACCAGGCCCACAGGGAGGCACTGTAGTGCTGTGACTTGATGATAGGTTGGATACCACGTCTACACATTTATGTATCATCAACTTGCCATGAAGTAATGATAGAATTTGATTGACCATGCTGAGTTTGTTTACCCTGGTATAGTCTCTTTCACAGCTGGGTAGGGATAGGGAGAACATGATACGTTCCAGGATCCTGCAGCCTTGGGTCTGGCTAAAGCAATAGAGTGTAAGATGATAGGAGGTTCTAAATGCTGACCAATCCTGCTCATCTATTCAGGTGGTACCTGGAAAGGGAGATACTGCTGAACATTCTTCCTCTAAATCTGCCTCTTCCCTCAAGGACATAAAGGTGAATATGCCTATTTTTCGGTAAAATCCCATTATGTCCATTATTATAGGGCTATTCATTTTTGTACCTGGTTGTTCAGAAAATAGAAAGTGGGGACTGTCTTGCCATTTGTTTTCTTGGCCTTTTAACATCATCAAATGGTATAAAGCATCATGATAATAACAAAATGAGCTTTAGAATCTGACAGATCTGGGTTTGAGTCCTTGCTTCACTATTCATTGGCAATGTGATCTTGGGCTAATAAAGCCAATGACCTTTGGCCACATATGGATATGATAAATATCTTCCTAGGATAGTCCTTGATAATCCTATATTATTCATGTATGTACAAGTATATATATATATATACACA
>NW_022111372.1:74871088-74873785 GCF_000313985.2 Echinops telfairi
TTAATCTACCTGGCTAGTATAACTGTGCCATCATTTAGTTAACTCATCCTTACTGGTGAATGTTTGTTTCCAAACTTTTATTGCTATGTATCCTGTTAAATGTTTATATATTTCTTTTTGTATATGTCTGAGAGCAAACACAATGGGATAAATGCTTTGAACATAATTGCTAAGTAAGTCAAAGCACAGGTAAATTTTTAATAGTCACAGATATGTTATAAATTGTCCTCCATAAACCTTTTGCCAATTTTTATTTCCCTCAATTGTACAGGAAAGGTTGTTTCTTACATCCTCACCAATACCATGTTTTAACATTTTTTTAGTGTTTTGCCTATATGATAGAATGTTACTTCATTGTTCATAGTTAATTTTTAAAATTTTGAATGTGCATATGCACATGTTCTAAAAAATCAATTATATTTCTTTTTCCACCAATTATTTGTATTAGTTTCACTTTATAGGGAATGAGAGGTAGTTAGCCCTGTGACATTGATTTATCAGGACTTTTTTTGGCTTGAGGAATTCACCTTTTGTTTCATCCTGCATTTCCCTACTATATTTGTCTTTCTTCATTTTATGGTTTAAAACAATTTTGCATTGTTATAATTAATAATATTTTCCAGGAGGGTATCTGAATTAATTACTGGCTTTTACTTTGTCCATTCTATTCTTATGCTGCAATGCTTTCTTTACTGAGTTTTATAATTTTACTCATTTCTTTTTGCATTTTGATTCATCTACAATGATTTTGTATGAGTAGCTACAATATGTCCTTATGCCCACCTCCCTCAACTAGCTGATCTGTTGGCCAGGCATAACTTACTGAGTAATCTTTCCATGCTGGAATTATACACTTAACAGTGATTAATTTTTTTAAAGTAATTATAATGGTATATGTTAGAATGGAACTTGATTAGTTAAGTGATTCCATGTGTGGATGAGCCTACCTATTGACTTACAGTTCGGTGTCACTGCTCCGTGTTTTCCTATGAATAGTACAATTCAAAAATTACATATACTAGTTAGACCTGATCCTGAGTTTATATTCAAAGTTTTGTTGCTAAGCTGAATCAAACAGAGGTTACTAAGACCACAGTATTTTACTGATCACCCTAATTGTTATCTTCTGACCATTATGCACTACACCAGGAAATAATGAGCTTATATGACAGATTTTATTTTACCTGAAAAATCAAATGAGGTTGGGAAAATGGGAAGAACACATTGTTTATTTCCAGTAAACACTATTTTCTAATTATAAATTACCTTGGAGCTTTGACGAAAAGTGATGAGATACATAGATAGTGATGAGATGTATGAAGATCAGTGAAATGATGACGACTCAAGGCAGTTCTTCATCATTCATGGTGTGCTTTGCTTATACAAATTAAGGCTAGTTTTCAGTAATTGTCACATTACCCTCTTTCCATCACGGTTCCTTTGTTGACGATGACCTTCCTCAGTGCTTTTGCACATACTGTTCGTCTCTGCTTCTAATACTCTTTTGAAAAACAGCTGCTCCCTCCTGCTATCTGAATTTCTCTCCAAGTACTATCAGGGTTCTTTCCTGTCCACTTAAAGTTAAAATACATCAAACATTTACCATGATAATTACCTTTTTTTATAATCACTTTTAAGTTTATAATTCAGTGACTTAGTTATATTCACAAAGTTGGACAGCTATCACCACTGCCCATTTCCAAATATCTTTACTACCCTATTCCCTACTCTCCATAGGCCCTGGGAGTCATTAAAAAAGCTTTTGTGTCAACACACTTGATTATTCTAGATTTTTTCATATAAGTTAAGTCACACAATATTTATCCTTATATGTCTGAACCCAAACCAGGTGGCGTAGTGGCTTAGCAGTGGATTGGTAACCGCAGTTCAAAATCACCGTATGATCCTTGGGAGAAAGAGGAGACTTTCTACTCCTGTAAAGAGTTACAGTTTCAGAAGCCCACAGGGCTCATTCCACCTCCTCCCCTAAGGTCACTATATGTCAGATTCAACTCAGTGAATTTGAGTTGTTCTGATTTACATGGGCAACCATGGCTCCAGTTTATACACATCCAGGTTTATTCCAAGCAAACTGTCATCAGTAGGTAGTTGCAAACAATACAGTTTTCTTAGTCTCCTTCTAAACATACAACCAAGGTCATGGCCATTGAGTCAATTCTGACTCATGGTGACCCTACAGGGCAAGATAGAACTGCCCCATGTGAGTTTCTGAGATCGTCACTCTTTAAGGGAGTAGAAAGTCCTGTCTCTCTCCTGCGGAGCGGAGCGGCTGGTGGTTTTGAATCGCTGACCTTGGAGTTAGCAATCCAGTGAGTAACCCCGACTCTCCTAGTGATCCAGACTCTTTAGAGTGCCTTAACAAAACGACAATGAAAAGAATGACTTTCAGGTAGATCCCAAACTCCAAACCAGACTCACTGCCATCAAGTTATTTTAAACACATAGCAATCCTGTAAGACAGGGTAGAACTTCACCCCTGCCTTTTTGAGACTAAATCTTTATGAGAGGAGATAGCGTCTTCTTTATCCCATGGATCTGATGGGTTTGACTCACTGAATTTGTGGTTAGCAGCTCTGTTTATAGCCCACTACACCACCAGGGCTTCTCTTCCAAGGAGATCTGCTGGATCAATTCAATTCATGGTCAGCAGGACTGGTCAGAAGAGTGGGGTGACTG
>NW_022111372.1:74874039-74876302 GCF_000313985.2 Echinops telfairi
TTTTTTTCTCTTCATGACAATGCATGTGTTCATTTCTTGAGGGCGCAAAAGCTGTGCCAGGAGAATTTCATTGGGAAACTGCACCCTATGAGCAGGAGTTGAGTCTCTTGAGGATTCGAAACTTCCATTTTGCCATGATGTACTTTAGAGTGCAGACTTCTTCTTGGAAGAGTTACCGAAGGGTGCGGATTCATAGGAACATTATACAGGGTACAATAGAATTATTTCTTCTGGTTTCTGACACTTTTAATCCTGTAGAAGTAGCTGGCATCCTCTTTCTCCCCAGAGTTACTGCTGTATTTGAGCTGCCAATCTTGTGGTTAGCAATCAAATACTTAGCCCACAGTGCCACCAGGGATCCTTGGGCAAGAGTTTGAAATACGGAAACATGTCTTCAGAGATGTATACAAAGAAATGGAGTATAGATTGAGAAATAATAGCTTCACCTTTTGCTATATTTTTTTGTTTAATAAATAGTCCCATGATTATGTAACAATACTTTTTTGACTCAACCTTGTATTTTACACAACACAATGAGAATGAAAGGTTCTCTAATCTCATGCTCCTATCTTGTGAAGAATGCCTCACTTCCTAACATTTATTATGACCTCTCTGTTGAATTCTAAGAGTTCAGTGCCCAGTTTATGGCCTGGCATACACATTGTTGAATGAACAAGTTGGCTATTTATCATTTTGACTACTTATTCTTAGCACCCAACTAAGAAAGTGGTTGAAGTGAGCAAGTCTTTAAATTCTTTCATTGTAAACAAAAACACTCGGTGACCTCTTTTTACTATCATCTGTCCTAGGGAAGTATGACCCAGAATTGGAATCTAATGAAGGTTACCTCTGTCTGAGAGATGTTACTATTTCTACTAAGAAGGAGGTTCTGGGTTATGACTAGTACTCAGGGCTAGGAAGTCAAGTGTTACCCAACAGTTTTCTCACATACACATCCAAAGTGATGCGTGCAGAAACTGTCAGATTTTTTAAAAATCGTTTTATTAGGGGCTCATATGACTCTTATCACATCCATCCATACATCAATTGTGTAAAGCACATTGAGAGATCTCATGTTACAAAATCCTAAGTCTCTATTTGTCTGAACCTACAACTAATCATTACTTTTCCATGAATAGGATATAAGAGATGAGGAATAAAACTATGGGTCTCATGAACTATAATTTGCAATTTCCTTTTAATGACCAGATTCCCTACTAGGCTCTATTCCTACATTGGCACCTTGAACATTTCTATGTGAAAAGGATTTGGGGGTAAATATTTGCTTATAAGTGGTGGTTAGAAGCCTTACTTGATGCTGTATTTGAAAAGCAAGAGTGTTACTTTTGAATGATGATTGATAAAACTTTATCCCCAATCGCCTCCTATTCTGAACCTCTAGATGGGGTAAGGGATAGTGGAGTGGAGTTACAGAACCAGAGATCTCACTGTGTACATTCAGGATAAAACAAAAAACAAACAAACAAATAAACCTCACTGCTATCTAGTTGATGCCGACTTATCTTGTCCTTATAGGACAGGGTAGAACTGCCTCTGAGTTTCACCAGACCGTACCTGGTGAGTAGAAAGCCCAGTCTTTCTCCAGCAGAGAGGCTGGTAGTTTCAAACTGCTGGCCTTGTGGATCACAGACTTGCACCACCACACCACCAAGGCTCCCTAAAGACAGGATACCTCTGAGATATTACAGGTTCACTTTCAGGCTATTGTGTTAATAAATATTTTTTTATTAGGATAAAGGGTGTCACATAACTTTTCAGTTTCTAGTGCTTATAAATGCTATGTTTATTTACACTATACTGTCATTCATTAAGAGTGTAGTAACACTGAAAATGTTTGAAAAATTGTAAGAATTCCTGAAATGTGACATAGAGTCATGAAGTGAATACACGTTATCTGAAAAGCTATGCCTCTATAGACGCTCCTCACAGTTGGTCACAAACATTCAATTTGTAAAGAAACACGGTATCCATGAAACACAATTAAATGAAGGAAGCTTGTATTATGCAGCTCCCAGGAAGAGGAGGTTAGAACATCAGGGGCCATAGAATTTTTCTTCCACTGGGATGAAGTTTTCTGAATTCTGAGGGTCTCCAACAGTATCTCCTCTGGCTTCCTGGACTGCAGTTTGCAAACTTTTCATTATATTTGTCTTAGTGCTGAAAAAAAAAACCTATTCAGACTGTTGAAGAATAAAGAACATTTTATGCACAGTGTCAAGATTACCTAGTTGAACCCAGGACA
>NW_022111372.1:74876768-74878573 GCF_000313985.2 Echinops telfairi
CCCTCCTACCCTCATGGTATCGCTTCTGCCTTTACTGTTCTTGAGGAGTTTATCTGTACTGGATTCCGTGTGTCTAGAGCTCGGATTTGTACCAATATACATATTCCACTCTAGCTGGCTTTGTAAAGTAGAAATGGTGTCATGACAGCGGGGTGGGGGAGGAAGCACTAAAGAACTAGAGGAAAGTTGTGTATTTTGTTGGTGCTATGCTGCATGCTGGCTGACTCATCCCTTTGTTGTGACCCTTCTGTGAGGGGATGTACAATTGTCTAAAGATGGACTTTGGGTCCAGGTCAATATTCTTAACAGATTTTTAGGGGATTTAGTGATTCTTTATTTTGTTCTATAAACTCTTTATTTTGTTGTATAAATTTTCTACAAGTTCTATAAATTTTGTTTTTTAGGGGATTTATTGATTCTTTATTTGGTTCTGTAAATCCTTCTTGTTCTTCTCCTCTTTGGCTGACCAGCTTTCTTTGCTTCTCAATAGCACATGGTGGAGCATACCTCCATGCTCCAAGATGGCATGTCTTCCCAGGTCCACCACTAACAATTCTGTTATGATCTCAAGGGAGTGACAATTGGATTGAGTCATCTTGGGAACAGGTACCCACCCTGGTTTAATCAACAATGGTGAGAACTTTGGAGCCAAGGGGGAAGAAGTGAGAAATATTGGCCAAGGCATAAATGCCCGTGTGAAGCCATTTCATTAAAAGAGCTATTAACTGGTATTAATGCATTTAATTGTGCTTCCCCATCCCCACCCCCAAATATGTGTTGTGAATTCCAATATTGATGCCTGTGGGCCACCATTTCTATGCCAATTTGTTGGACTGTGGTGGATTGCCTGCTTCTGTGATATTGGAAGTTATGTCTCTGTGTGTGAAATGTCACTATGGTTATTCCTGATAGACAGATTTTTTTGGCGCTTCCAGAATAGGAGCAGATTATAAGGAAGAAGTAGGTTGTCCACTTCTGAGAAATTAACCTCTGAAAACCTTATGAGTAAGAGTAGAACATTGTCAGATACAGTATCAGAAGATAAGCTCCTCCGATTGGAAGACACTCAAAATATGACTAAGGACGAAGAACCTTTTCAAAGTAAATTACAATGACGAGGATGGAGTCATGTTTTGGGGACTTCATTTGCTGACTTGAAACCACTCAGAATGAGAAGAAATATCTGCAAACACTAAAAAAATGTAGAAAGTACAAAGTATGAATCTAGGAAAATTAAAGTTATCAAAAATGAAATGGAATAAATAAAGATTGACATCCTAGACATAGTAAGAAGAAATTGATTGGTACTGGCATTTTGAATAGGAAAAACATGTGGTTTACGATGCTAGGAATGACAAATGTATGAGGGTTAGCACAGCAGTCCTTGTCGAAAAGAACAATTCAAGATCTGTCTTGAAGTGCAATGCTGTGTGTGATAGGATAATATCTGTATGCCTACAAGGAAGACCAGTCAATGCAAATGTTATTAAAATGAATCCAACAAACACTAAAGTTAGTTATGAATCAACTGAAGAATTCCAGCAACTTCTTCAGCCTGAAATTGATCACTTACTCAAGAAGATACATTGATGATTGTTGGTGATTGGAATGTGAAAGCTGGAAATAACTAGGAAGGGATAAGGAATATGGCTGCAGTGATAGAAACAAGCTGCAGAGTGCATGCTGGAGTTTTTCCAGACCACCAACTTCTTCATTTCAAATGTCTTTCTTCAATAACAAACTATGACTGTTCACGTGGACCTGGCCACACGAAACACACAGGGATCAAGGTGACTGCATGTGTG
>NW_022111372.1:74878891-74896284 GCF_000313985.2 Echinops telfairi
TTTTTTTTAACATTTTATTAGGGGCTCATACAACTGTTATCCCAATCCATACACACATCAATTGTGTAAAGCACATTGTACATTGTTTCTCAAAACATTTTCTCTCCATTTAAACCCCCGACATTAGGTCCTCATTTTTCCCCTCCCTCCGAGACACTTTTTCTTGAACATAAAATAACTAAAGGAAATGGAAGAAATGAGCTAAGCAGAACGTTTCAAAGCACATCCTGAGAAGAAAAAGTATCATGGAATGTGCAAATACCTAGAGTTAGAAAGTCACGTGACAAAAACAAACCCAACATACCTCCCGCTGAAGACCCGGAGGACAAATCCAGCCTGCAGTTTCAGTACTGACCAAGTCTATGGACAGATGTTGTTTGACACAGGTAGCATCGAAGGATGGTGGAAGGAATAAACACACAAGAGTCATTGTACCATAAAGTAATGGCTGAGATTTAACCATTTTGAGAGTATCACATGTTCGAAACCCAATGGTATTGACGGCATTTGACTGTGTGTGTCATAGAAATCTGTGGAGGGCATCGAGAAGAATGAGAGTTCCAGAACGCTTCATAACACTTGGTGCTCACGTGGAAACTGTACATGGAGCAAGATGAAGTTGCTGTAATAGAACCAGGGAACACTACACGGTTTAAAGTCAGGGAAGATGTGTAGTGGGGTTGTATCTTTTTACCAAATTTATTCAATCTGTATGCTGAGCAAATAATTGGAGAAGTTGGACTGTATGAATAAGAAGCATCAGGATCGAAAGAAGGCTGATTAGCTTGCGGTGGGCAGATGACACAACTTTGTGCACTGAAATTGAGGAGGACTTTTGAAGCATTTGCTGAAGAAGATCAAAGCTTGCAGCTTTCAATATGGATTATAACTTAATTGTAAAAGAAAAAAAATACTCATAACTAGACCAAGCAGCATAGACAAAGATTTCATAAAGGATTTCATTTTGCTTTGATCCGCAATCAATTCTCATGGAAGCAACATTCCAGAAATCAAAAGGCATATTTCACTGGGAAAATCTGCAGAAAACGTCTTTAAAGAATTGAAAAGCAAGAAAATCACTTTGAGGACTACAGTGGGCTTGAAACGTAGATAATGAATAAAGAATACTGATGAACAATTGATGCACTTAAATTATGATGTTAGTGAAGAATATTGAAAGTATCATTGACTGCCAAAAGAACAAAGTAATCAGTCTTAGGAGAAGTACACCCAAAGTGCTCCTAAGGAGAGAGTATGGCAAGATGTCCCGTCACATACTTTGGCTGTGCTATCGAGAGGGATCAGTCCCTGGAAAATGACATCAGACTTGGTAAAGTAGAAGGTCAGCAAAAAAGAGGCATGTCCTCAAGGAGATGGAATGGCACTGTGGTTTCCACAGTCGGCTCTCACATGGAATTATAAGGATTGGGCAGTGTTTCTCTTGCACACAGAGTTGCCATGAGTTGGCCCTGCCTGGAAGGCACCTAACAACAATAATGATAAATATAATGTCATTTGGGAATAAGGTTTTCTCTTTTGTTAATGAGGTCATATCAGAATAGGGTGTGCTTTAAGTAAGTCACTTTTGAGATACAGAAGAAAGTTAGACACATAAACAAGAACAGATGGGGGAAGGTAGATGTCAGGCCATATGAAGTATCACCATTGAGCTGAGGACTATAAACTGAAAAGAGGCAATACACTTCTCACAGAACTGACATGGAATGAAAGCCTGCCTGTAGAGTGGTATTCTGAATTTGGACTTGGATCTAGCCTCTTAAAAGTTGAGAAAATAAAATTATTGTTAAAGCCACCCATTTGTGTCAGTTTCTAGGGGGGCATTTAGAAACTCAAACAATCCATGTGTGGTGTGGAATCACTTTACTAAAAACAATTTGGCCTTTTGAGTTCCAAGGCCCTACCCAGTAGTTAACCTCTACCACAGGCTTTCTCCTTCTGTAAAGAGTTATAGTCTAGGAAACCCACAGTGGCTGTACAACCCTGTCCTATAAAGTCACTAGGATTCATAATGAACTTAACTGAAGTGAGTTGAGAGCATTGGACTGGCAAATTTCATCTCTCAGTGGATTGACTGGGGTTCACTGGTGACTGATTAAAAACCTTAAAAAAATGGAGGTACAGATGGGGCTTCCTGATTGGCAGAGCCTAGAGAAGAGTGTGTCTTTTGGACAAGAGTCATGTACTATAACCTGTGGTAGTTACATAATTTTTTGTCAACTTGAAGTGTGCGGGTAGAGTCTAGCTTGTCAATCAGATCACAGGCTGATGCTGGGAGTCACTTGAAGACATATCAAAGCCCTGGAGATGCACCCCCACCATTGGATCCACAAGACTTTGCACCCACCAGCCAATGATCTTCCTGCATCTTACATCATTGCTTGTAGTTGTGTGAGTCTGAAGAGGGATTTATGGACTAGTATCAGACTTATGGATTTGATCTTGACTGAGCTGGGATGTTTTCCTAGTATCACTAGGAAAATTTCTTGATCTAAAACTCTTTTTTTACACATATATGAAAGTCAATGGATTTGTTTCTCTAGTTAACCCAGCCTAACACAACTTCCTAGAGAGAGGCAATGACAACTGTATTACCAGAAGCAGGACAAATAAGCAGACTTTAAAGTATGGCAGCAGAGTCCAAAGATCAAACTCTCATAGACATCTTAGAGCTCAGTAGCTGAACCCACCAAGTTTCCTTTGTGAAGGGTAACTGAAGGATTATAAGAATGGACAATGGCTTTCAGGAAGAGTAAATCCCCTTGTAAATTCAAGTCTCCTTTCACAAATTGAGTCTCCTTTCATACATTGAAGCTCCATAGGGGGACATCACCTGAAGCTTGCTTTTAGCCTTTGCTGTTAAAGTTGTTGCAGGTATGTTGTTTCTATGAATGATATGGGACCAGCATGCTTAGATTGGCTCCTGTCACAAGTAGTAAAGAAGTTGGGGAACGGGGGTGAGAGTTATGGGGTACATTTGAACTTTGCCTCATAGGACAAGTGTAATGCTTAGTCTTATGATCAGGATTATCCTATGAATTAGAACCAATGAGACTCTCCTATCTTACAACTAGATCTTGATTCCAAATCTCTCCATTGAAAACAGAGCAAAAAAATGTTTTTATTCTCATAGAAGTGCTATGAGACACAATTATTTTATTATACCCCAGTACCTGGTAGGGTGTTGATTTTAATTTTTTAAATTAGTTATATATTTTCTCTCTATAATCAAAGTTGATTGCACAAAACAATGGACGCAAGGGAAGTATTTAGTGTTTTTTTGAGCTATAAAGGCTCAAAGCAGCTTACATGCTTGTATTGCATTCCAACACACATATCATTACATAGAACACTGATCTTGCCTTTGGCTGTTTTGGGTCATTACTTCCTCAGCAATGTAATTTCATTTTGACTGTATTGCTATTTCTAACTATTTCCCCTTTAGGAAGTGAAAGTTACACTATCTCTACTATAAACATCTTTTCCTATTCTGTAGAAGTAAAAGTAATTAAATTCCCATGCATCCAACCTGAAATCTAACATGTGGAGGTATATGTGTAACCTCCCTACATATTATTTAGTGATTGTTCCATGTAAACATATCTACCTCACTTGTCCCAATAGCACAAGGTGAAAAAATTTAAATGCACACAAAGATTAAAATTTTTTTACCTATTGTACCATTTGTTATACATATATTATCACATATTTCTATATATCAATTCTACTATCCATTTCTTATTCATGGGTGTTTTTTATGCATGCAAAGTAAGTTGTAGACATTGTTAGTCCCTCCTAAATATTTTATCATATATGTCATTAACTAAAGTTCAATATTTGTTTGTACTTTTCCCCTTTGGACATAAAGTTTATACATAATGAAATGTATAAAGTTCACATTACTATTTGATGAGTGTGACCAGTACACCAGTTCAAACCTTGTCAAGATAAAGAAAATCATATAATACCCCAGAAAACATGTATAGTTGGTGTTTGACAAGCACAGGCCCCCTTATCTCTGGATTTTTTTTCCCCTGCAATTTTTCCCCCTGCAATTTTAAAACACTGTGTGATACTAATCATCTGTGACACTAATCATCCCAGAGTGAGTAGTTCATCTTTTTAGTTTGGTGGGGTGGAAGGGTGAGGGGCTATCAGTCACTGAAGAGATGAACTGCTCAGAGATGAGTAGCTTCCCACAGGGTTTTAAGTGGGTCCTCACAACACTTGAGCTCATCACAATATCCCCGGGCCTGTGCAGTTCAAACCTGTGTTTTGCAAGGTTCAGCTGGAGACTCTACATGGATTTTTAACTAACTGCATGGGTGGTCAGCACCTCTACTGTCCAGGGTCCACGGTTACTTTTTGTGTGAGGCAGTTTTTACTCAGCATAATATTTTTTGGTATTCATCCCTGTTGAGGATACAGCAGTTCTTATTGCTGAGCAGTCTTATTGTGTAGGACTCACTTTAAAAGATACCCTTACAAATGGACCAATAAACAGTATCATGATAAATGGAGGAAAGATCAAATTTGTCAAGGGTTTAATTTTCCTTGGATCTACAATCAATGCTCATGGAAGGAATTGTCATAAAATCATATGACACATTGCTCTAGGCAAATCAGCTACACAAGACCTCTTTGAAGTGTTGAAGAATGTGATGGGGATTATGTCTATTAGAAACTCCCGGGTAAGGTTAGGGGCAGAGCCCAAACTATCAATTGGATTGTAGCCTGAGGTCACCCTCTTTGTGTATAACGGAGAGAGAGAGAGAGTCCAAGTTGAGTCAAATTCTCTTTGGTCCTTCGCTTTCTGCTGGGCTGGGTCTTGCCGCTCAGTCCTGTTGCATCTCCTGCCAATCCCAGGAGCTGTCAGTGGTCTATCAGTAGTGCATTTACTCAGCCGTCGTTGGACTTCTGTATCCACCAGTCTGTGCCACTGCTGTCTCTGCTTTATCTTCCTGCTTCCTGCTCAACAGCTTCCACAAGTCAGGAGAAGCCTGACGTGAACAGGACTGGATTTAGCCCATTTCCTGGTATAAGCTCATCTTATGCATGACACATGCAAGTGTTGTAGGTTTTGCTTCTCAAGAGAACCCAACCTGACACAGAGAGCAAGGTTGTCACTTTTTGAAAAATCATTTTATAGGGGTTCATACACCTCTTATCACAATCCATATATTCATCCACTGTGTCAAGTACATTTGTATGTATGTTGCCATCATTTTCAAAACATTTTCTTTCTACTTGAGCTCTAGTTATCAGCTCATTTCATCAGCTCTTGATAATTGATCTTTTTTTTTCATGTTTTACCCCAACCACTGTCTCACTTCACCCATTTTTCTTTTGTCAATCGCCCTGGGAGGGGGTTATATGTAGATCATTGTGATTGGTTCCCCCTTTCTCTCCGCACCTTCCCCTTAGCCCCCTGGTATCGCTGCTCTCATTATTGGTCCTGAGGGGTTTATCTGTCCTGTATTCCCTGTGTTTCCAGTTCTTATCTGTACCAGTGTACATCCTCTGGTCTAGCCAGATTTGTAAGATAGAATTGGGATCCTGATAGTGAGTGGGGGGAGGGAAGCATTTAATAACTAGAGGAAAGTTGTATGTTTCATTGTTGCTACACTGCACCCTGATTGGCTCATCTCCTGCCCACGACCCTTCTGTAAGGGATGGCCATTGATTTTAAATCACTTGTTGTTCCTTGGCAAGGATGCCACCTTGAAGACTAAGGTGCACCTGACCCAAGCTGTGGTATTTTCCATGGCTTTATATGCATGTAAAGTTGAATAATGAATAAGTTTCAGTTTGAAGAAAAATTGATGCATTTTAGTTATGGTATTCCTAAAGATTGAAAATATGACTGACTGCCAGAAGAAACAACAAATCTGTGTTGGAAAAAGTATAACCAAAATGATCCTTAATATTTAGGGTAGTAAGATTTTTATACTTCAGACATACTGCCAGGAGAGACCAGTCCCTGGTCTTAATGTTCAGCGTGGTGGAAGGTCAGCCTGTAAAGTAAAAGGCCATCAAGGAGGTAGTCTGACACAATTGCTGCAACAGACGGCTCAAATATAACGATTGATGTGAGGGTGGCACCGGAATGGGAGGGCTTCCTTCTGTTCTACACAGAGTGTCACTATGAATTGTCACTGACTCAATAGTACCTAAAAACACCTTTACCATTTATAAATATACCACACTTTGTCCAACTTCCTGTTGAGAGGCAGAATTGGTTAGCTTTAGGCCAGGTTGACTAGAGAAACAAATCCAGTGGCACTCTTCTATGTATAAGAAATAACTTTGTAAAAAGAATAAAGAATATGTCAAGGGAACATCTCATCTCAGTCCAACTCAAGTCCATAGGCCTGATACTAGCCCATAAGTCCCTCTTGAGACACATGAAGTCACATGACAATGCTGCAGAATGCAAGAATATCACTGGGTGGTGGTGCAAAGTCCTGTGCATCCAACGGTGGTGGATGCATCTCCCAGGCTCTGGCAGTGATCAGAGTCCAGCAGCTGGAAAGTGATGGCATACAAAGAGGGGAAGGTTCTCAGGACCCACCTTGTGAGAAAGCCATGCCGGCAAGGAGTTACTATCAGGCTGTAACCTGAGTGACAGGCTGAACTCCATTCCTACACTTTTATATTTCTTGAAGTTGACATGAAATTATGCAACTGCGACAGTTACCAATTTCATATAAAGCTGCCATGGCAATACTTATACAGGTGTTTTTGTAAGACTATTTTCATTTCTCTTGGAATTGGCATTTTAGATGGATTCAAAGTTGTGTTGTTAGGTCCAGTCAACCTGCTTTCCACTGAGAGCAGCTTAATGCACAACAGAATGACACATTGCCCGCTTCTGTGCTGTCCTCCCAACTTTTTCCATGTTTGAAACCATGCTGGTCCATTGAGGGTCTCCCTCCTTCCCCTGCCTGTCTGCTTTATCAAGCACGGTGTATTTTCCCAGGAACGGATCCCTCTGTATGATATGCTCCAAATACATGAATACCCACAACTATGTTAAGAAATATCAAAAGAGAAGCAACATACTGAGAAAAAATATTTGTGACATCAAGGATAAATCTCTCTAATATGTAAATAACTCTTAAGGGTAAGAGGGAAAGAGAAAATTGACCTGATAAAAAAAAACATAGGCAGAAGGGGCATCAATGGACGATTCACAAAACAACCATGTGCTGAAGTAGCCTGTTAAGTAAAAAATATATATATAACTCCTTTGGGAAGGGAGTAGATTTTAAAACTTTGTTATTAATTTCTAATTGTAATGCATTATGTACACAGTATATTATGACATTTTTCACAATGTATTATTGTATTGTGATTATAATATGCATTGCTCTACTTTAGAATTTATTGAGTTTATTTTTACATGTGTGATCTAATATATAGTTAGTTTTTGTGACTGTTATATCTGACTAGAGAAGAGATATATTTTCTATTATCATGTTACAGAGTTTGGTATATATTCACAAGATCTACTTTATTGATTTTATTGTTTAGGGTTTCTATGTGTACACTTATCTTTCTGTCCACTTGACCTCTCTCTTACCGGGTGTAGTGGGCTCAATCTATGACTAGTGTGTTTATGAGACTATTTTCTATCTGCAACTTTTATAGATTTCACTGTATAACAGTGATGGCTATATTACCTGAAGTCTAGATATTCATAACTGTTGTGCCTTAATTGTGTACTGTGACCTTTAACATAATAAAAGGTCCTTATTTTTGGCCTGCGTGTAATCTAAAGTTGTTTGATAACAGGAACACACTCCTGCCATTTTAGTATTTCACTTACCAGGTATACCTTTCCCTATCCTTTGGCTCTTAGTCTTTTAAAATCACTTTTAGTATGCCTCTTGTGTATAACACATAGATGACTTCATTTTTGAGTCTGTCTGAAATGCTTTTTTTCTGATAGATGACATTTTTTACATACTGATCCATTTGGTTTAAAGTATTTTGTGATATTTTATATAGAATTCACTGTATTTTCTGTATAACCTTTTTTGCTCAATTAAAAGAAATGCTAGTAGTTATCTGCACACTAATAATCTATTGATAACCTCATTTTGCCTGAGACAATAATTATTATATTTCTCCTTTCTTCCTTCCATATTAGATCTCTTTAAGTTATGATGTTTCAATTTTGATGGGACATTTAATAGTTGCATACTGTTCTTCTACCCTGAACCCATTTGTTTTACTTTTAGATCTGTAATCAAATGTATTCCATTTACAGTTGCAATGAAGGGCACAGGACGCCATATCTGCTCTCCTCTGGCTTTCCTGATGCCACACAGTAGGAATCAGACCTGCTGCCACAGCCCAGCCTTCTTTACTTATTTGGACACCACCCGTTCCTCCCACACCACATCTATTTGTCTTAGTTTGTTAGGGGCCATCCAGTCTATTCGGACCCATAGTGACTCTGCCTATGATGGAACAACGCACTGCACGGTGCTGTGCCATCCTTCCAGTTCTTCCTATGTTTGAGCCCCTTGATGTAGTCACGGAGTCAGTCCATGTCATTGAAGGTCTCCCTCTTTTTCTCTGCCCCTCCTCTTTACCAAGCAGGAAGTCCTTTTCCAGGGACTGATCTCTACTGATAATATGTCCTAAGTATGTAACATGCAGTCTCTCCATCCTTGCCTCTAAGGAGCACTCTGGTGGCACTTTTTCCAAGGCAGATTGGTTTGTCCTTTTAGCAGTGGATGGTACTTTCAATATTCTTCTCCAGCCCCACAATCCAAATGCATCAATTCTTCCTTGGTCTTCCTTATTTAACATTCAACTTTCACATGTATATGAGGCAATGGACAATATCATGGCTTAGATCAGGTGCACCTTAGTGCTCAAAGTAACATCCTTGCTTTTCCCAATAAACACATGTGGGATTAACTGAAGGGCAGAGAGATAAATGGCTCGGTGAGCCTCACCTTTCTTTTCTCTTGCTCTTTGATGATCGGACAAGTGCGCGGCTGCCTTAGCTTGTTCTCTGCCTCAATTTGCAAGCTACACTACCTGTGGGACACCTAGCCTGTGGACTCTGTCACTGTAGTTTGAGGTTCCTTCAAGACCTGCTTCGCTACACTACTGGAGTATACATTGCTTGAGCTGGGGACTGTCAGACCCTGTCATCTGGCTGATTGTTGGTGACCTGCCTTGTTCTTTACTGCCTGTGGCCAGATAGCCTGAATTGCTCTACAGAGGACTAGCTCGTGGCCCTCAAGACTGCAAGGACTACCAGTGTCTCACAACTGTCTCACAGGAGTGAGTTGCACTGAGCCATTTTTACTACTTTATAGATTAATTAACTGTTTATTTCTTATGCTATCTATCTATCTATTAAATATATATAAAATCATTAGTGTCCTGGTTTTGTTTCTCTATAGAACCCTCTCTAACATAAATATTCTAAAGAGGTCTTGTGCAGCAGATTTATTTAATGCAACACATTCTTTGAACTCTTGACTGCTGCTTCCATGAGCATAGATTGTGAATCCAAGCAAGATAAAATCCTTGACAACTTCAACGTTTTCTCCATTTATCATGATATCACTTTTTTGGTCCAATTGTGAGGATTTGGGTCATCTTTACTTTGGATCATAATCCATACTGAAGGCTGCAATCCTTGATGTTTATCATCAAGTGCTTCAATTCATCCTCGCTTTTAGCAGGGAAGGTTGTGTTATCTGCATACTGCAGGTTATTGATAAGCCTTCCTCCAATTCTGATGCCATATTATTCTTCAAAAGCCACCTCCTCCAATGATTGGTTCAGCATACAGATCTTAAAAGTATGGTGCAAGGATTAAACAGTCATGCACATCTTTCTTGATTTGAAACAATGCAGTATTCCCTGGTTGTGTTGACACAGCTGCCTTTTGATCCACGTCTATGTACATCAGGAGCACAATGAAATGGTCTGGAATTCCCCTTCTTCTCAAGGTTAGCCATAGTTCATTATGGTCCACACAGTCGAATGCCTTTGCATAGTCATTAAAACACAAGTAAACATCTTTCTGGTACTCTCTGTTTTGAGCCAAGATCTACCTGACATCAGCGATGATATCCCTTGTTTCATGGTCTCTTCTGAATCCGGCCTGAATTGCTGGCAGTTTCCCATCAATATCATGCTGCTACCCTTGTTGATGATCTTAAGCAAAATGTTATTTGTGTGCAATATGCATGATATTGCTCGGTAGATTGAACATTCTGTTGGGTCACCTTTATTTGGAATGGGCACAAATATGGATCTATTCCAATCAGTTGGCCAAGTACCTGTCTTCCCAGTTTTCTAGGATTGACGAGTGAGTTCTTCCAGCGATTCACCAGCTTGTTGAAACGTTTTAACTGGTATTTATGAATTCCTGGAACCTTGCCTAATGCTTTCAGTGCAGCGTCAACGTCTTCCTTCAGAACCATTGGTTCCTGCGCATATGCTACTTCGTGAAATGTGGTGACTACTTCTTTTTGGTCCACTATGACTACATATGCTTTCCATCTGCTACTGAAGCTTCCTCTAGCCTTCAAAAATGTGCCCATAGAAACTTTCAATGTTGCAATTTAAGGCTTGACTCTTTTCTTGAGTTCTTTCAGTTTCAGATATGCTGAGCATGGTCATTCCTTTGGGTTTTCTTGTTCTTTGCACATTTCATTATATTTAGCTTTGTCTTTTTGAGCTGCCTTTTGAAATTTTATATTTAGCTCTTTGACTTCACCCTTTCTTCCATTTTCTGAGCTACTCTACAATTAAGTGCGAGTTTTGTTGTCTCTTCTGACATCCATGCTAATATTTTCTTTTTTTCTATATTTTTAATGAATTTTTTCTCTCTTCATAAATGGTGGTCTTAATGTCCTCCCACAGCTTCTGCAATCTTCTGTCATTAGTGGCCACTGTGTTCAATCGGTTCTGGAGATATTCTTCAAATTCCGGTGGGTCAGACTCAAGGTAGTCTGGCTCTCATAGACGGTTTTTCATTTTCTTTAGCTTTATCCTGAACTTATAGTTGAGCACTTAATATGGAACAATATATGTGTCCCATTCTCAGTCCTTGGTCTCTTTCTAGCTGCTGTGATGAGCTCCTCTTTCGGATCTTCCCACAAACATAGTCAGTTCGATATATGTGTATTCCCTCCAGAGAAGTCACTGTTTTGTATTGTTGAACTGTAAATATAAGCTGCCATTGAAAATTTATTGCAAAAGCCACCCAGAACTGGCAGACAATGTTCATGCTTAAGGGAACTTCTTCAGGGAGTTAACAGGTTACCAAAAGTCAGGATAACTAAATGATAGGGATACAGCATCACCTCAGCCAGTAAACAAGGTGCTCTTTGGTCTTCGGCTTTTCAGCCACGTGGTCCCTTGGCCTCTGTTTATATGCACCCAGAAGTCTGCCTTTTGCTCTCTGTCACAGCCCCATGACCTCAGTAGTCTTCCTCTTCCTCTGTCCCACAATCTCTGGTGCCTCTGGTCTTGGCTTCCTGGCCTCCACCACTTCAGCCAGAGATCTGGAAAGTGGTCCTGGGACTTTCTGTTTCAGAGATGCCTTATATACAGAGGAATGACTTTGAGGTATGGATTTGGCTTTCAGCATCAAGGAAACCAAAGATGTGGCTTGGTTTAAATCATTTACTAAATTAGACTCTTAATCCCCCCTTAAACCTGTCCCCCCAGTGGGCCTCTACTCAAGTACTCCTGGAAAGCAAGAACACTTTGTTCTAATAACCCAGCATTCAGTGTTGTTCACCGTCCAGAAACAACCCCTGAAGACAAAGTGGGTGCATAATCAAATGTGGTGAAGAAAGCTGATAGTGCCCAGCTATCAAAAGATATAGTGTTTGGGACTCTAAAGGTGTGAAGAAAAATAAACAGCCATCTAGCTGAGAAGCAACAAAGCCCACATGGAAGAAGGAGACCAGCCTGTGTGATCATGAGGTGTCAGTGGGATTACGTATCAGGCATCAAAGACCCAGAACAAAAATCATATCAATGTGAATGAAGGGAAGTACTGAGACCTAAAGCCCATCTGTAGACACTTGGACATCCCCTTACAGAAGGGTCACAAGGAGGAGACAAGCCAGTCAGGGTGCAGTGTAGCACCAATGAAACTTACAACTTTCCTCTAGTTCTTGAATGCTTCCTTCCCTCAACTATCATGAACCCAATTCTACCTTAAAAACCTGTCTGGACCAGAGCATGTACACGGGTACCGATAAGAGCTGGAAACACAGGGAATCCAGGTCAGATAAACCCCTCAGGACCAATAATGAGAGTAGTGATACCAGGGGAAGGGGAAGGTGGAACCGGTCACAATGATCTACACATCACTCTCCAGGGGGACAGACAACAGAAAAATAGATGAAGGAGACAGAGGTTGGTATAAAATATGAAAAATGAATAATTTATAAATTATCAAGGGTCCATGAAGGTGGGAGGATGGGGGAGGTAGAAAATGAGCTGATACCAAGGGCTCAAGTAGTAAGAAAATATTTTGAAAATTTTGATGGCAACATATGTACAAATGTGCTTGACATGATGGATGTGTGTATGGATTGTGATGAGAGCTGTACAAGCCCCCAACAAAATGATTTTAAAACAACAACAACAAAAACCTGTCCCCATTGTCACAGCAGAAAACTCCTTCCAAAATGGGGTTATAGCCACTGTTATAGACTCCTAAATTGTAATATAGCACCTAAGAAATTATGGCTAGAAGGGCCATATTAATTGACTACCTCCCATTATAAATAAGTTTCCACAATCATCTCTTAATTGGATGAATCTTGTTTTACACAGAGCTTTCTAAACTTTAAGTTGCATAGTAGTCATTTGGAGATGCTGTTAATATGCAGGTGTGAGTCAGAAGGTCAAATGTGGGACCTTAAATTCTGCATTTCCAGCAAGTTTCTAAGTGATGTTGAGCTGTTGGCTGCAGATTACCTTTGAGCAGTGAAATTTTAGCAGTAATGTTTTCTGTAAGATCATGTGAGTTTAGTAGTCTTCAGATTTAAAATTGCTTGGATTTCTGTTGAGTAGTTAGATTAGGTTTAAAACCTAAGGTTTGCGTTTTTCCCCTTCAATTTCTCAAAAATAGTTTTTGGAGATTTTAATGCTAATTACCATATTTTGACACAAATAATATGCATGATATATAAATTTTTTTCAAAGCATGAAACCCCTCATACACTAGTTTCCTATGTGTGCTACCCTGTTTCCCCGAAAATAACAGAGTGTCATATTAATTTTTGCTCCCAAAGACGCGCTAGGTCTTATTTTCAGGGGATGTCTTATTTTTCCATGAAGAAGAATATGGTACACATTATATTGTTTTATTAAAAGAGGACTCGCACTTCCTGTCTGTCCTGGCTGTGCTGTGGCCAACAGTGAGCTGCACAGTGGCGCCCACCGCTACAGTCCAGAGTCCAGAGTTACGGTAGCATGGGGGACTTATTTTCGGGAAGGTCTTATTTTCGGGGTGATGTCTTATATTTCAATGAGAGGTAAAACTGTAAGTAGGTCTTATTTTCAGGTGATGTCTTACTTTCGGGGAAACAGGGTGTGTACATCATGTGTTTACATGTTACTTGAGTGTGCAATATGTAAAAAGTACAGAAATGGTGATTGGAGTGTTGGGGTTTTTAAAAAAATTCTTAGTGTTTATCAGGGGTCCACGACCATCGTAGAGTGGGGAAGGAGGGGAAAAAGAGGAGCTGATACCAAGGGCCTTGCGTACTTTCAGCAGTTAGCATTTCTCAGTGTCTGTATTCTTATCCACTGCGTCCAGAACTTTGCTATTCAGGACGTGGGTCTCTTTCTTCAGGCGTGAGTTTACCTCTGTTTCACCAGCATCAGCATCTACTCCACTTCCTGAATTTCCACACAGGGAATGCTGACGCTGCTCTGACAACAAACGACTCCACACAGGCTTTGCTTTGAGAAATTCTATTTCCAGACTTACACATGACTTGAATTTTGAAATTTTTTTGTTTCTTAGTAAAAGGCCATGACTTTTTATTTGTATTCATGCTTGTAAATATGGCTTTTGGAGAACATAGAGATCATGATATGGAGAGCTGTCATTTTTCAGTCATTTTTTTATGGGAACTCAAAAGTCACGACTTAATTTTTACTGAAGTTTTCTACCTCTAAGACATACAAAATTAGCTTCAATCACATTCCTATTTCAACAGCCTACTTACATAACCCATATTTGAGGAACCACTGAAATGCTCCAAAGGCTTATATTTGAACACCTCTAGTGATAGGAAGCTCATTATTTCTTATTACTTACATTTGAAACTTGGATACTACATTTCAGCAATAATGGTTCTTTCTTATTCTTACTTGAAATATTCATCCTTTTGACGTTTTCTGAAAGTACCTAAGTTCTTACCTTTGAGTTTACATAGAGTGTGTTATCCTGGGTTGACTAGAGAAACATCTAGAGACACTCGTATGTCTCATACACACCCATGTGTGTGTAAGAGAGAGTTTTATATCCGAGAGTAATTGTATATTGAGAAAATATGCTGTCCCAGTCCAGATCAATTCTGTAAGTTCGATATAAGCCCATTAGTCTGATATTAGCCCATACTTCCAATTCTAGTCCATAAATTCTTCTACAGATTCACACCACACATGCAATGATGCCCAATGCAGGGAGATCACAGGCCAGGGGGTGAAAAGTCTTGTGGAAGCATCTCAGCGCTGACGCTGTTCTCCATGTGGCTCCGCCAGCTCCAGGGCTCCGGCTGCCATCAGCATAGCTTCATGTGACTTGTGAACTGAATGTGTAGCAGAGAGAGAGAGTGTCCTGCTTCTAGAGAGGAAGGCAGGACTCCCCAGAATCCTCAGGAGAAGGTCACATACACCAGGAGGCACCATCAGGCTAAGACCTGATTGACAGGCTAACCTTCACACCTTCACTCTATTTATCAAGTTGACATGAAGTTATAAGACAATAGAGTATATGTAAATGTTTTCATTTGATAAATTTCACATTTGGAGATAAATTTTATAAAGGGTTTCTCTTTTCTAGACTAAATAATCCTAAAGACTTTTTTCCCCCAGAAGAAATGATCCTAATTACTTTGGGTTTGCTTCTGGTATAGAAATGAAGTTAAAAACACGATCACATTATAAGAAGGTGCCACCGAGTTAATGCTTAATTGGCTGTACTCGTTTGTAGTTACTGTGTCACCTTCTGAAAATATATTCTTCACAGGACTGCCTTCTTAGAGGTTCCTATTTATTTATGAAATGTAACAGGCAGATACTTTATGAAAACAAAGTTTAGTTTTCAAAATTCCCCTTGTAAAAATTCACTACCATCAAGTCAATTCTGATTCATAGTGACCCTAAACAACAGAGTAGAACTGCCCTTAGGAGTTTTAAGACAGTAACTTTTTCCAAGAGTAGAAAGCCTCATTCCTGAGGAGTGACTGGCAGTTTCTGACTGCTGACCTTTTAGCAGCTCAATTCATAACCCAATATGCCAGAGGGCTCCTTACAACTGGACCAGAGGCAAGGTCATGATACATGGAGACATGATGCAAGTGCTCAAGGATTTAATTTGCTTGGGTCCACATTCATTGCTCATAGAAAGAGCAGTGAAGAGATCAAAAGATATATTGCATAATGTGAATCTGCTGCATAAGACCTCTTAAAGTAGTGGAAAACAAGGATGTTCCTTTGAGGACTGAATTGCCCCTGACCAACGCCAAGGTACTTTCCGTTGCTTCATATGCTTGTGAAAGTTGGACATTGGCTAAGAAAGACCAAAGAAAAATCAATGCATCCATTTGATGGTACTGGTAAACAACAGTGAAAGTCCCATGGACTGCCCACAGAAAAAACAGATCTGTCTTTGAAGAAATATGGCTAGAATGTTCCTCCGAGGCAAGGATGGCAAGACTTCATTGGACGTACTTTGCGCACGTTATCAGGAGAGACCAGTTTCTGGAGAAAAAACATCGTGTGGTAAAGTAGAGGGGCATGGAAAAGACAAAGGCGCCTGTCCAGACATATCGACACAGTGGCTGCCAAAACAAGCTCAAACATGCAAACAGTTATGAGGATGGCATGGGACCGTGTGGTGCTTTGTGCTATTGTGCGCAGTCGCTGTTTGTTGGAATCAACTTGAGGGCACAGTCTTATTTAAGTGAACAGTAATAGTTCCAAGAGGTCCCTGGAAAATTTATAAACTTTATGAGTTTAGAATCTGAGAACAGTAGCACCTCTTTATCTTTAGAAATGCCTCTGGCTGAGTGTTTTACTAGAAGGCCCCCACAAAGAAACTGCTAGTAGATGTGGAAACAGCACAGTAATAATGACTGATCATCAAAAGGGGGCTAATAAACATGGTAGGTTTTTATATTTACTGTGGAGATCGATAGAGATGTAAGCTGAAATTTGTTTTAGCTTCAATCGGCTTTCTTTCTTTGAGCCTTTATGGGTTTTTCAATCACTTTCCTTGTCTGCTATAGGAGGCTTTATTTGCCGACGAGGGCTGTTAACCAGTTCCAAGTTGGAGAAGTAAAGTTCCCATTACATACAAGAGTGCTGTTTGTATATACACAGTAATTTGTAAGAAATGCAAACATTGAAACAGCTCAACCTCGTCCTTTAACAAGCTGACAAAAACGACCAAGAAAATGCAGGGCTCCTCGACTCAGTTAAGTAGAAGTTTCAAGTTGGAGAAGTAAAGTTCCCATTACATACAAGAGAGTTGTTGGGGGTCACAGTGTGCCAAACTGATCCTGGTTTTTGTGAAATTAGTGGAGGAAATCAGAGCTAAGATATTAAAGAGGAACATCCCATCGGGCTGCTCCCAAACTAAGTAAAAGGAGATGTTTTCATTAGAGGGAAAACTCAACTGCTTTGCATCACTTCCGGATTCTAGGATAAAGCCTCTACAATCCCAGTGAAAAGATACAGTCTAAACTCATATATAAGCCTAGTTTTTCAGCACACTTTTTTTTTCTTTAAAGTCATTTTATTGGGTGCTCATACAACTCATTACAATCCATACATACTTCAATTGTATAAAGCACATTTGTACATTTGTTACCCTCATTATTCTTTTTTTAAAAAATTATTTTATTGAGGGCTCGTACAATTCTTATCACAGTCCATACATACATCGAGTGAAGCACATATGTACACCTGTTACCCTCATCAATCTCAAAACATTTGCCCTCTACTTTAGCCTTCAGTATCATTTGCTCATTTTCCCCCTCCCCACCTTCCCTCATGAACCCTTCATAATTCATAAATTATTATAATTTTGTCATAAGTTACACTGTCCGACGTCTCCCTCCACCCTTTTCTCTGCTGTCCAT
>NW_022111372.1:74897699-74904761 GCF_000313985.2 Echinops telfairi
CACAGCAATGGCAACAAAAAAGGAAACCAATTACCCATAGAATAATAAGTTAATTAAACGGAAAAAAAAATTTAAGCAGAAAGAAAAACCTGTAAATAGATAAAGGTCTGATTTTTTATTTCTAGGCCTGTCCTTCAGTCAGGACCAATGGGGTACCATGCTCTGGCCCCCAAGTCCTTTGTACTCCCTCAGGGGCTCTCTGCTCTGCTCCCACGGTTGCTTTGCTGCATGCTTTTAGTGGTTTGCCTCGGTGTCTCAGGGTCAATCTGGGCCAGTCCTGACACTGAGTCTCCAGTGTTGTCCCCCTTAGAGCACGGGGCCATCAAGGGATGGCGTGTCTCGTGGTGGGATCAGCCATATTCTCCACTCTGTCCACAGGTTTTTCAGAGCGGGGATGTTGTCCTCCAGGCCTGGTGGGCCAGGATGTGCTCCACTCTCTCTTCCTCCCCCTAAGTGCTTCCATTTGCTCTGATCAGACATGCCCCTCTCCCCTAACTGCAGCTTCATTGCCGTCCTCTCAAGTAGCTTCTTCTGGGAGGAGGGGCTGTTCAGCACACTTCTTATGCAGATTTTGTGGTAAAATTAGGATACTTGGGTCGATTTATACTTGAGTATACATGGTGATTTGTAAGAAATGCAAACATTAAAACAGCTCAAACTCATCCTTTGGCAAGCTGACAAAAACTACCAAGAAAATTCATGGCTCCTCTACTCAGTTACATAGAAGGTTCAAGAAAAAGGAGAAGATTTTCAACAAGATAATGTGATAATGGTGGTTGCAACGAGACTCGAACATAGGAGAGATCAGGAGGATTGTGTGGGGCTGAGCAGTGTTTCATTCTGTGTTTACAGATGTTCATTAACATAATGCACCCAATGAGAGCAGCAGGAACAAGGAGGAAATGAGTCTGACTAACTTCATGGTTGAAAGCTAGTTCTTTCTCCTCAAAGGGTCTTTATCTTGAAGGGGGAGGAAGAGAGAGTGGAGCACATCCTGGGCCACCAAGCCTTGAGGATGATATTCCCTCTCAGAGCAGCCAATGCACAGAGAAGACCACTTGGCCAGCCCCACTATAAGACACAACATCCCTCACTAACCCATAGCCCTACAGGGGACAACACTGGAGACACTGTGAGCAAATTCTGCCCGATCTGATCCCACCACACTGGGGCAAAGGGCATGCAACAGAACAGCAAGGGGAACAGAGCAAGGAAATCCCCAGGGAGTACCAAAAATAGACTTTGGAGCCAGGGCTTGGCACCCAATCATACTCAACTGGAAAACACTCTGAAAGGCCAACAAACAGTCCTTGGACTAACTGCAAGCTTTTCTTTTTTGTTGTTGTGTGCTGGTTTGGGGTTTTTTTCGTCATTGTTTTTTTTGCTATTGTTGATGATGTTTTGTTTTCTTTTGTTGCTTGGTTTTGCTCTGTCTTGTTTTTGTACATGTTATTATCTCCAAAGGTCTGTCTAAACAAGATAGGCTGGATGAACAATCTGGAGGAGAAAACAATGGGACCGACAGTTCTGGAGAGACATGGGAGATGGGGAGATGGGGAGGTGGGGGGAAAGGAATTGGTGTTAACAAACCCAGGGACTAGGGAACAACAAGTGATCCAAATCAGTGGTGAGGAGGGTGTAGGAGGCCTGCTACGGCGTGATCAAGGGTAATGTAACTGAGAGGAATTACTGAAACCCAAATGATGGTTGAACATGATAGTGGGACAAGAGGAAAGTAACAGGAAATAGAGGAAAGAACTAGGAGGCAAAGGGCATATATAGAGGTCTAAATAAAGGCATGTACATATGTAAATATATTTACATATGAGGATGGCAAAATAGATCTATGTACATATATTTATAGGTTAATAGTAAGGTAGCAGATGGACATTTGGCCTACACTCAAGTCCTCCCTCAATGAAAGAACTCTTTGTTCTATTAAACTGGCATTCCATGATGCTCACCTTCCCAACACAATTGTTGAAGGCGCATAAGCAAATGTGGTGAAGGAAGCTGATGGTGCCCAGCTATCAAAAGATATAGCAACGGGGGTCTTAAAGGCTTGAATGTAAACAAGCGGCCATCTAGCTGAGAAGCAACAAAGCCCACATGGAAGAAGCACATCAGCCTGTGTGATCACGAGGTGTCGAAGAGATCAGGTATCAGGTATCAAAGAACAAAAAATCATATAATTGTGAATGAGGGGGAGTGCGGAGTGGGGACCCAAAGCCCATCAGTAGGCAACTGGACATCCCCTTATGGAAGGGCCTCGGGGAGCAGGGGAGCCAATCTGGGTGCAGTGTAGCAACGATGAAACATACAACTTTCCTCTAGTTCCTAAATGCTTCCTCCCTCCGCACTATCATGATCCCAATTCTACCTTATAAATCTGGCTAGATCAGAGGATGTACACTGGTACAGATAGGAAATGAAAACACAGGGAATTCAGGACGGATGATCCCTTCAGGACCAGTTGCATGAGTGGCGTTACTAGGAGGGTGGAGGGAGGGTGGGGTAGAAAGGGGGAACCAATTACAGGGATCTACATATAACCTTCTCCCTGAGGGTCGGGCAAAAGAAAAGTGGGTGAAGGGAGATGTTGGACTGTGTAAGATATGTCTAAATAATAATTTATAAATTATCAAGGGTTCATGAGGGAGTGGGGAGCGGGGAGGGAGGAGGAAAAAATGAGCTGATGCCAAGGGCTTAAGTGGAGAGCAAATACCTTGAGAATGATGAGGGCAACAAATGTACAAATATGCTTTACACAATGGATGGATGTATGGATTGTGATAAGAGTTGTATAAGCCCCCAATAAAATGATTTTTCTTTAAAAAGGGGGTCTTTATATTTTTCTATATTTGCTTAAGAATAGAAGTTCACAAGTGAGTCAATTGGTTAAATGCTCAACTACAAGCCAAAAGTTTGGTGGTTTGAACTTGCCCAAAGGCAAAGTCAAGCCTGGTGATCTGCTTCCAAAGAATCAACACTTTGAGAACTCTTTAGATCTTGGGGTCGCCAGGAGGCAGCATCACTCTGTGACAACTAACAATAACAGAGGTTCAGAAATAAGTCTTACGTTTTGCTATGTTGGTCTCCTGCTCTAACTGCCTCATTATTGCCGCTGCTGCAGGCAACCTTCAGGATAGCACTGCTCCATTAGGTCCGTTTTCTCCACAGTAATGGCAACACTCCTGCTTCAAGACAGTTTTAGATCCTCTGTCATCCCTGTGAAAGAATCTTGGTGGCGCTGTGGGTTAAGTTTGGGACGGATAATTGAAAGACCAGCAGCTTGAACTGGCAGATCACTCTGTGAGAGTAAGATTGATCCCCTTCTGTAATAATTTACAATATCAGAAATCCTATAGAGCAGTTCTACTTTGTTCTAAAAGGGTCTCCATGAATTAGAATTGGCTTGACTGCAGTGGGTTTGTTCTTTGGCTTGGCATCTCCAGAGTACAATTAAAATAGGCTGTCTTGGATGCTTAACAATTATTAAAAGGATTTGAAGACATTCGGAAAATAGCCTAGCATGAGCTTAGGATAGCTCCTTGACTCTTTCTAGGTTTGCCACCGTGTCCCCTCTTGTCATCAAATTTCCAGCCATGGTGACCCTATAGGGCAGAGTAAAACTACCCCTTTAGGTTTCCACAGCTGTAAATCTTTATGGGAGTAGAAAGTCTCATATTTTCTTGATAACATCTTGTCAAAAAAAAAAAAAAAACCCAAAACTAATTGCCATTGAATTGCTTCTGATTTATGTTGTAGTGGGTTCTGCACTGGGCTACTAACTGAAAGGTCAGTAGTTTGAAACCACCAACTGTTAACCAGGAGAAAAACGAGGCTGTCTACTCTTTAAAGACTTATAGTCGGGGAAACCCACAGGGACAGTTTCCCTCTGTCCTGTTGTGTCCTAATGCCTCAAAATAATACCTTGTAGTAAAGGCTAGTCTGTTTCCCTTGATCAAGAACCCTGCACCTCTTCCTGAGAGTAAGGGCCAAAACAATACCTCACTGTTCTCTTCTTTCATTTCCCTTTATGCTCCAGAGGAAAGAGAACATTTTCTTATTTCCTTTTCTAAAATTAGAATTTTTTACAGGGTGAGTGACATAGACAAGATCCATCTTCATTGACATTAGAGAGTCTGACCCATATTCTGTGGTACTCAGCCCTTAGAGAGCACCTTGCTTGCCCTAGGAGAGGCTGTGCACCTGATCCTGCTTCTCTGCAGCCCCATTTCTTCCAACATTCATCTCTCTCACTTAATAACCTTCCAGCACAGGTAGGACATGAAGAGAGAGGTGAGAGAAGAGGCTTCATCAAACTGGAATGAGATTTGTTGAAAGATGACCTCCTCTACAAATTGCCTTCTTCACACTTGCCCTGGTTTTAATAATTTCTTAATCTCTTTTTCACTTTTAACCCCTACTTCCAATTTATTCTTCTCTTTATCACTCGTATTGCCCATCCGTTTTTCCTTTGTTTTTATCATAATCCTCTTTATTTTTATTCTAGCAAATTATGTTTTAGACATGAAGGTAATATAAGTGATTCATGTTTCTATTCTTACCTTGGGCAAGAATATTTATAATTTAAATATAAAAATGTCTTTTCCCTTTAATAATTTCATTTTCCTTCCCCATTACCATGTTTATCTCTTCCATTTATAACTCTCCTAAATCATACTCGTGTATATTATCATCTTCTGCCTTAAAATGTGTTAATAGATAATCAATGTATTTAATTTATCCGCCAGTGGTTGTAATTTAAGATAATGTAGGAAAAATTAAGAAAATTAGATAAGCAAGATAATGTACAATGAAAATTGTACATTAAAATTGTACACTCACTGAAAGTAACAAAGGAAATAAGGTTACGTATTTTGCTTCCATCGTGTATTTGTTGTCAAGGCTCACTACTAGCTTGAATATTTCACTATCTTGAGTGCACTTGAAAACTTCCCAGGGAAGGTATAAAAGGCAAAACCTGTCAAATACACACATGCGCTTCTAGGAGAATACGTCTTAAGGCACAAAAGTAATATTTTAAAGAAGTGGTTTTGGTGTAGGGGGAAATGTCTTTTACCTCCAGGAACACCTAGTAATAATAAAAAACAACAAACCCCTTGCCATCCTATTGGCTTTAACTCATGGCCACTCCATGTCTGAGGCTAGAAAGGACTGCCAAGTCCTCAAGGACTGTGATCATCTGCATCTTGAGTACCAGTTCTTTCTTCCAAGGCTTGGCCCGGCTCGCTGCCATCAAGTCGACTCTGACTCAGAGAGACCGGGCTGGACCTCTTTGCTGGAGCAGACAGCCTCCTCCTCTCTCTTCAGCAGAGTGCTGACTCTCTGGTTAGCAACCCAGCGCATATGTGACCCACTATGTCACCAGAGCTTGTTTAGGGACATCCAAATTGCCAACCTTCTGAAAGTCACCATTTGTGTAACTAGGATACCCAGGGGTAGTACTAAGATCCTGTTTTCCGTAGTGTTTGCATTTGTACTAAAGGTGTAAAAGTAATGGTGGGTAAAACTTAAGATGTTTTAGAATAGTCACGAAACTGCAATAAATTTGATTGGCAATCCTTGCATTTTTACCACTCCATACTCATACATATATCCAGAAACACACACACACATATACATGGACATGCCCGTGTGTATGTGTACCGTGTGTGTGTGTGTAAATGAGGCTAAGTAAAAGAGTATTGCTACTGGGGTTCCAGTTTATACATGCATGGTTTTATTACAAACAGCATAGAAACATAAATGGTGAACAAGTATGTGAGCCTCGCTGGATAGAATGCAGGAATCAGATATACTATATCTGTGGAAAAAGAAAATGGGGAAACCTAATATTATTAGTCAGAACAAGAAAACAGGCCTACTGTGAAACAAAGGCTTAATATAAGTTCAAATTGAAGCTGCTGAAATTGAAAACAAATTCACAAGAATTAAAGTGTGACCTTGAATACATTATTGTTGTTAGGTACCATTGAATCAGTTTGGACCCAGAGCTACAATATGCACAACCGAATTCAGCACTGCCTGGGTCTTCACCATCTCACAGTTGTTCATGTGCTCAAGCCTATTGCTGCATCCACTGTCATTGCATTTCTTTGAGGGCCTTCCCTTTGTAGCCCTCCTGAATGTAGAGATGCCTTAATCACTACTGACCAAACACCATATTGTGTGCTGTGTGGTGACACCAAGGAAACCATCCATGAAGAAAGCAAAAATTACGGAAAAGAGAGGAGAAAAATAAAATATTAAAATGAATGTCAGAAGAGACTGAAACGTGCTCTTGAATGCAGGATGGTTGAAGTGAAAGGAGGATGTGGGGAAGTCAAAGAGCTGAGCAGAACATTCTAAATGGTGGCTTGAGAACACTAAGTAGAATATTACAATGAAATAAGCAAAGACCTGGAAGAATGGAAGAACAAAGTGAGCATTTCCCAAGCCTGGAATCGAAATACTGAAGGATTCTCAGGGCAAAATAGTGAATCGCTCAGGAACCATCAAAAGAGGATAGGAGGAAAGCACAGAGTCACTGTACCAAACAGAACTTCAACCATTTCAGGAGATAGCATATGATCAATAGCAAGTGGTACTGAAGAAATAAATCCAATCTTCACTGAAGCCACTGGTAAAAACTGGGCTCCAAGATGTGATTAGTTGAAATGTTTCCATAATGGATGCAGTATGGGCATATGCCAAGAAGTTGAGAAGACAGCTACCTAGCCAATTGGCTGAAAGAGATTATTTGATCTTATTTCAAAAGAACGATGACCCAGTAGAATGTGGTAATCAGTGATCAATATCACTAATATCTCATGAAAGTAAAACTTTTGAAGGATAATTTTTTTTAAGTAACAGTACATTGATAAAGAGTTGCCAGGTATTCAAACAGATTCGAAGGGTTCGTGGAACAAGCGGAATCATTGCTGACATAAGATGGATCTTGAATGAAAGCAGAGAATACCAAACAAATGTTTACTTGTTGACTTTGCAGAAGTATTCAACTGTGTGGATCATAACAGATTGTGGATAATATTGAGA
>NW_022111372.1:74905843-74921392 GCF_000313985.2 Echinops telfairi
CCAGAGTCTATAACTCCCACCAAACCACCTTGGACTGCCTGGCTCTGGTAAGAAGTTATGGGAAGATACTGATGGGATTCACCTGTGAGTACTGTAACTGTAAACAGGATTCCCTAGAGTGCCATCCTAGGGCTATGTATAAAATGAGCCTTCTGAAAAGCAGGAGGAGGGAATCTCATTACCACCAAGATCCAGGGGTAGAGAGCATCTTCAGAAGCTGATTCCTGTACAGTGAACCTGCTGAATCCAGAAGAGAGCTATACCACCAGGGGAAAGCAGTAGGTACATGGCCAAGACCATGGAACAGAGTGATGGACTTCTTATCCCTTGTAACAAGTTAAAGTGAGTGCTTCCATGCAGTAGCTTGGCTTGTGGAGTGGGGGTAGTTCTGGACAATTCATAGGGGAAGTTGGGCTTGCTGACCCACACAAGTGGAGCTTAATGCCTTTAGACAGAGGCTTACTAGAGTGCTTCTGGGCACTTAACCCAGGGAGCTGGGTTGCTGACCCATGGAGCTTAAGCTGAATACCTTTGGAGTGAGGCTTATAGCATAGTGGGATCCCCGTTGAGAATTTATTAGCAGTCTTGACAGGACTTTGTAACATGTCCTGCTAAACAACTCAACCCTGAGCATTTCTCACTAGCATTACAACATGTTAACTTCCTTAATAAACTCTCTAAGCATGTGTTTTGTGTGTGAGTTCTGTATAACCATTGCAATAGATATTAGAACACAGCAAGGTACAATAGAAAATGCTAATTAAAACCCCACACAAATAACCTGAGAAGTTCTACTATATGAAGAGGAATGTGGCATCAGGATGGGAAAGGGACTAATTAACAACCTGGGTCACACGGATGAGACAATGTTCTTTGCTGGAGGGGAAAAGGACTTGGAGTACCTTGGTGGGAATCAAAAATAATATCCTTCAATATAGATTACATCTCAACATTAAAAAAGCAAAACTCTTAAAAATTGGGCATAGGATCGCTACGAGTCAGAATTTACTCAGTGTCTCTTAACAACAACAACAAGAATATTCCAAACAAAAACGGTTGTACCCTTAAGATGCTCTACCATGTGAGTTTGGATACTCTGGGTGAAACAAAGTGTTCATCTGTTAACCAAAAGGGTGGAGTCCATCCCACCCAGCTGTATCCTGGAAGAGAGGCATGAAAATATACTTCTGGAAAAAAGTATCGAAAGTCCTAAACTATATAGAACACGTTCTGCTCTGACATCCATGATGTTCCCATGAATTTGAACCAATTCAATGGCAACCGGTGTTTTCATGTGGGGTTTATTTTCACATAGTTCAATATCTTTTTATGTGGTTACATCTAAGACAATCAATATTTTGCTTAAAATAACTAATTTTTAATGCAGGCTAATGTTTTTAATAAAGAGATATATATTGGTTTATAAAATTGGCATAAATATAAGGCAGCTAAACTATGAGGTTAGCCTACTGTGTTAGTCCGGGTTGACTAGAGAAACAAATCCAGAGAGACTTATGTGTAAGAGAGAATATTAAATCAAGACATAATTATGCATTAATCACCATCCCAGCCCAGCCCAAATCAAGTTCATGGGTCTGATATTAGCCCATGAATTCTTCTTCAGAGCCATGAATCACGTGCAATGATGCCAATGTAGGAAGATCACAGGCCAGTGAGTGGAAAGTCCTGTGCGTCCAGTGGCAGTGGAAGCACTTCCGGGCCTCTGCCTGCCATCTGTGTGGCTCCATGTGGCTTGTCAACAGGAATGTGAAACAAATAGTGTAGTCCTCCTCCCTGGAGAAAAAGAGGAAGTTCCCAGAATCTTCCTGGTGGTGTTACCTTGTGACCTGATTGACAGACGAGACTCCACCCCTATAACCCATTTATCCAGTTGACATGAAATTATGTAACTATCACACCTACTTTAGGAATGCTATAACTTAGTTCTTTTCTTTTTCCATTGATCAAACAATGCTGGCTTTGGCTTTTTAAAATCATAGCAGAAATTAGGTCATCTATAACTGAAATAGTCCTGTCACCCTTGCTTCGAAGGAGCACCCTGGTGTTTGACAATATTCCACTGCTATTCATATAAAATTTTTAGTGGCTGGTTCTTCATGCTTTAAGATCAGGAAAGGTGTGTGTTAGAGTTGTATCCTCTCACTGTATTTATCCAATCTGTGTGCTTAGAAAACAATCAGAGACGCTGGATGATATAAAGAAGGTGCCCTCAGCATTAGAGGAAGGCCTATACACACCTGTGATATGCAGGGAGCGTAAACTTGCTTGCGGATAGAAAGATCTGCAGCACTTGCTGACGAAGATCAAGGGTTTCAGCCTTCAGAATGGATTACAACTCAGTGTAAAGAAGACCCACATCCTCACAGCTGGACCAATAGGTAACATCATGATAAATGAAGAAAATATTGATGTCGTCAAAAACGTTGACTTGTTTAAATCTGCAATCAAAGCTTATCGAAGCAGCAGTCAAGAGCTCTCAAAGGATGCCTTGCATTGTGTAAATCTGCTGGACAAGACCTCACAATAGTGTTGAAAAGCAAGGATGGAACTATGAAAAATAATATGTACCTGATTCAAGCCATGGTATTTTCAATCACCTCATATGCGTGTGAAAGTTGGACGTTGAATATGGAAGACCAAAGAAAAATCAATTCATTTGAACTATGGTGTCGGAAAAGAATATTGAAAGTACTGTGGACTGCCAAAAGAACAACTAGATCTGTCTTGGAAGAAGTACAGCCAGAATGCTCCTTAGAGGAAAGGATGGCTACAATTTGTCTCACAGACTTTGGACATATTATCAGGAAACCCCTGTCCCTGGAGAAAGACCTCATGTGTGGAAAAGCGGAGGGGCAGCAAAATGAGGAAGACCTTTGATGAGATGGATTGACTCAGCAAGTCGTAGCACCATTGTGAGGCTGGGGTAGGAAGAGGCGGCGTTCGTTCTGTTGTGCACGGGTTCGATGCCTCAGAACCACCTGGATGGCACCAACAGCAACAATTCCTCAGACGTGGACAGCCTGTTTCTTCCTAGTAGTCTGTTGTTAGTCTGGAAGCTCTGCAGAAACTTACTCACTTTCAGTGACCCTTCTGGCATATGAAATCCCAGTGACACAGCCTCACAGCAGCACAGAGGCCCCCACAGTATGAGACACTGACAGACACGTGGAGGGAGACAGGTCAAACTCTATCCCGGAGTGGTTGTACTTTGCAAGCTCTTTTAAGTTTTACTCTTAGGCTTTTGTTTCCTGCCTCACTCTGAGAATCTTGAGTTTAGTTAGAAAGTTTCTGTAGGTTAGAGCCTGAAAACATATTTCATGCTTAGCACCTGAAACACTGGTCAGAGCGTCAGCAGAGGCATGAAAATCCAATAAAAGCCCAAGTCAGCCCTATGCCCAGCGTAAAACTACTGCTACAACCCCCCGGGAAATCTAGCTTCCATATATGCTGTATGCTATAGCATTTTACTGTTGGACTTCCAATTCAAGTAATTTATTTATACTTGCCCTCCCACATCCAACTTCCCCCATAATTGTTGAGTGAATTAAAGTCGGTTGGAAATTGAGAGAGAGGGAAGAGAGACTTCGGGAAGGAGACAGACAAGCGGAGAGAAAGACGGGTAGTGGGGAGAGAAGTTTATCGGGGGCTTACACAAGCTGTATTTTAAAGCCTGCATGCAGCTCACAATCACTGGGCATCTGATAGATGTAATTGAAAGCAATGAGGAGGTACCAGCTCACCCCAGAATTGACAGTACAGAATGCAACACATGCTGGAGAGGCTGCAGAGAGCTGGGAACCCCCATCCCCTAGAGGTGGGGCTGTAAAACAGTTCAACCACTCTGAGAAGTGGTATGGCACTTCCCCAAATAACTAGGAATAGGAATACCACGTGACCCAGGGTCCGTGCTACTTGGTACGTAGCCTACAAAAATAAAGAGCACAGATTTATGCACACCCATGTGCATCTTAGCACTATTCCCAATAGCAGGAAGATGGAAACAACCAAAATGTCCATCTGTGGTGAATGGATAAGCTTTGGACACTAGGCATCATCCAGAAACAGCGATACAACTGTGACACCTCACAAAGAGGGTGGTTTGGGAGGACATTATGTGGCGTGGAGGGAATCAATCATAAAGGGACAAGTGTTGGATGAGACCACTGTTACCTAAAAAAATCAAAAGTTTTTCATACAAAAAGAATCAGACATTGATGATGACCAGAGTGAGAGGTCAAGAGAGGATGGGGGAATATTAGGCTAGAGGGCAGCCAGGTGTTAACTGGGGTGACTGAGTGAAGGCAAGGTCACATGCTGCGAGACGGAGATGGGGAAAAACAAACAGGACAAGCCACTTGGGAGCTTTGATAAGCTCTGAATGCAAAAGTGATGACCGGATCTGCAAACTCCAACTAATTCACAATAACAATTTTTAACTTTTCATATGTTATATGAAGGGTATGCAAACCTTTTATATACAGAGGCCAGATAATAACTGGTTTATCAGATTGTGTCACTTGTTTTAACTGCTAAACTCCGTAATTGTATGGGGAAGCTCTTCTAGACTATCCCTCAATCAATAGATGTGCCCGTGTTCCCATAAAACTTTACTTTCAGAAAATAAATGTTGGCCTTTGGGCCAGTTTGCTCTCTCCCCCTATGTGCTCGGTCATTTCGCTCTCACAACAGCCTATTCCTATTGCCCACGGGTTAGATATACGGATAGTGAGGCATATACCAATTAAGACGTTTTCTGAAGGTCACACGAGGAAAGCAATGATACTGACATTTGAACCCAGGCAGTCTGCCTGGAGTTATCTTAACCAGTGTATCATACTGTCTATTTTGTGAAAAGGGTAACAAAATGTATCTCAGTTTGAAATGATCATATATTTTAATTATCAAGCAAAATAAAATACCATATATACATAATGCCATTTAATCTGTACAACAACCCTGAGAAAAAGTGATGTTATCCTCTCTTTTACAAAGAGGAACTTGAAGTTGAGATTAGGGAGCTTGCTTGAGGTCAATTACTTCATAAATGTTTGTTGTCCTGTGTGCTGTTTGATAAATTTCAACCTATAGCAACCCTATGTGATAGAGTAGGACTAGTCATAGCATTTTGTAGGTTATAGTACCAATAGTTTGGAACAGTTGCTAGGACTCCTTTGAGGCCACTGTTGGTTCTAATTAAAACCCTTCTAGTTGTTGACCATTGTACCATGATATGAAGATGACGCAGCCTGGCCTCCTGAGAGTCAGGAGGACTTGAAGCACTTGCTGATTATGATCAGGGATTGTAGCCTTCAGTATGGATTACAATTCAAAGTGAAGAGACCAAACTTCTCACAAGTGGACCAATAGGTAACATCGTGATAGACAGACAGAAGATTAAAGCTTTTGAAGGATTTCATCTTGCCTGGATCTACAATCAATGCTCCTGGAAGCAGTGACCAAGACGTCAAATAATGCATCGCATTGATGCATAATCTACTGCATAAGACTTTTAAAATACTAAAAGGTGAGGATATTACTTTGAGACCTAAGGACTACGGTGTGCTTGACCCAAGGCCATGACATTTTTAATTGCTTCATCTGCATGTGAAAGTTGAGCATTGGATTAGAAAGATGGAAGGGGAATCAATGCATTTGCATCATGGTGCTGACAAAGAATCTTGAAAGTACATGGACTGCCAAAAGAAGAGAGAGAGCTGTCTTGGAAGAAGTACAACCAGAATGCTTCTTAGAGGCCAGGGTGGTGAGACTTTGTGTGATGTATTTTGGATATGTTATCAGGAGGGGCTAGTCCCTATAAAAGGAAATCATGTTTGGTAAAGTAGAGGGGCAGCAAAAAAGAGGAAGTCCCTGGACAAGACGAGCTGCCACATGGCTGTCACATGGGCTCAAACATGAGAACAACTGTGAAGACGGCTCCGGACCGGCTGTGTTTCATTCCGTGCTCTGTAGGGTCACTGGGGGTGAGACCCAGCCCAACAGCACCTCACAGCAACAGATTCTAAATTGGAACTGGGACAAACATGTCCTCGGTCTATTTATTAGTTCCCTAGGGCTGTTGAGGAAAAGCTTTGCAAAGTGGATGGCTTATCATCTCACAGTCCTGAAGACGAAATATTCAAATCCTCTGTGGGGGTGTGCTCTCTCTGAAGGCTCTATAAAACATTTTTTGGTAACTCCGGAATTGTGAATTTAAAATCAGGAAACATGTTCAACAGGGTATTATCCTCTCACCCTACATGTTCGATCTGTGCGCTGAGCAAATCTTCGGAGAAGCTGGATTGCATGAAGAAGAATGTCACGTTAGGATTAGAGGAAGGCTCATTAACAACCTTCAGTATGCAGATGACGCAACCTTGCTTGCGTCCGGAGGACTGGAAGCACTTGCTGATGGGGATCAAGGACTGCAGCCTTCAGTGTGGATGACAACTAAAGGCAAGGAAGACCAAAATCCTCACAAATGGACCAATAGGTAACGTCATGTTACATAGAGAAAAGGTTGCAGTTGTCAAGGATTTGGTCTTACTTGGATCCATAATCAATGCTTATGGATGCAGCCGTTTAGAGATCAAAAGATGTATTGCATTCGGTGAATCTTCTGCACAAGGCCTTGTTAGAGTATGAAGAGCAAGGATGTTTCTGTGAGGACGAAGGTGCACCTGACATAAGACATGGTAATCTCAAGGAAGCATATCACATATTCATGTGAAAGTTGGACATTGAATAAGGAAGCCAACAGAAGAATAGATGTATTTAATTTGTAGTGTTAGAGAAGTATGTTGAGAATATCATGGACTGCTAAAAGGAAAAACTGATCTGTATCACTACTTGGAGCAGTGGTTCTCAACCTTCCTAATGCCGCCACCCTTTAATACAATTCCTCATGTTGTGACCCCCCAACCATAAAATTATTTTTGTTGCTACTTCATAGCTGTAATTTTGCTACTGTTATGAATTGTTATGTAAGTATCTGATATGCAGAATGTATTTTCATTGTTACAAATTGAACATCATTACATATAATTAAAGCATAGTGATTAAGCACAAAAAAATATGTAATTATATATTGCAAAATATTAACGCATTTTCTGATGGTCTTAGGGGATCTCTAAAGGGGTCACAACCCTCGGGTTGAGAACCGCTGCCTTAGAGACAAGGATGGCTAGACTTCATCATACATGATATGGACATTTTGTCAGGATAGTAGGACATCATGCTTGGTGAAGAAGAAGGAAGGTATATAGAGGGAGGTCTTCAATTAAATGGGTTGAAACAGTGGCTGCAGCAATGGGATTACACGTAGGAACAATTGTGAGGATGGAGCAGGACCCTGCAGCGTTTCATTCTGTTGTACGTAGGGTTGCTATGGGCCAGAGCTGACTCAGTGGTACCTAACAACAACAGGATTTGTGTGGCTTGCAATTGCAGCAACATTCTTCCCTATATGCCTCTATGATTCATTCTTTTTATAAGAAAGTTATCACTCATATCAAACTAGGATCCACCCTACTCCAGTATGACCTCACATCAATAGATAGCATCTTTGAAGATTCTCTTGCCAAACAATGTCATATTTACAGGCACTGGGGATTAGGACTCAGCATAACTTTTGGGTGGGACACAATTACTTCCAAGCAAAAAGGGAAGGGGAGGAGATTATCTGGAATCTATCCCAAGAAGCAAAAAGAAAACCTATGGCCCCTCAAGGCCAATGGCAATGAGTAGGGGGAAAGGGTCATCATTCGAGAGGGCTGCAAGAGAAACTTTGTCCTCAAGAGAACACCCTGCTCCAGATTGTCATTGCACGTGGCTGTGTTTTCCATAATCTTAATTTTTTAATAACCCATTCTCTGATGACCACTCCATCCTCTAGCTCACTGTACTTCTCAACTCCAAGATATTGGACCTTCAACATGGCAATCCTCTCACCTTTCTAGCGTACCTCCCCTCCCCCACCCTTGATGACCCTACCTTCCCCCTTAGATTTCAATATGAGTCTTCATGAGCATTCCCAGGGAGCAGTATTCCATTAATACACTTTATGAGCATTCTCAGGGAGCTGCCACATCAGCTTTGCCTTGCTTATACTCTAAGTGTTCTGTGAGAAACAATCTATTTTTTACGCAGTTGTAACAATTTATAATACTTAAACTAGCATCCAAACTATGGAAATAAGAATTTACACAAATGAGCCATGGGATTCTCCAAAATGTGAGAATTAGGTGGCAGTCCTGAGGCCAGACAGGTAACTAGACTGAGTGAAGTGGACTTGTAGTATAAAAGTAAAGTTAGCTGTGGAGCTCAGGTGAGCCATTGAGCCAAGACATTTAGATCACATGTCTACCCCAAACACTCTGTTCTTGGGACTTAGCTACACCAGTTTGTCAATTCTCATGCACAATGACTTGGTTTTAAATAGGATTTCTGTTGCTGTTTTCAGCAGTACAAAATTCTCTTTCTAAATCATCTTATGGTTGAGTGAAGGTCATATCCTTCCTGTTCCTGCCTTCCCAAATCCCTCTACAACTCTTAGGTCCCACAAGGGCAAGATCTCTCTGCAGCACAATGTTAAAGGAACATATCTATTCAACAAGGAGCCTTGGTTGTGCAGTGGTCAAGCACTTGGCTGCTAGCCAAAAAGTCTGTGTGTGGAACACACTAGGTGCGTTGTGTGAGAAAGTCTGCTTTGCTAAAGACGACAGTGTTGGGAGCCCTGTGGGGCAGTTTCTATGTGGTTGCTAGGCTTCTGAATCCCCTCAATCACAATGAGGACCCATTATGAGTACTTCAATTAACATAGAAGTGGGACCCAGAGATATAACTGTGTAACCAAAAGTATGTCATTTTACCTATTAGGACATTGTTCCTCCATATTTAAAATAGCAATGTTAAACTAACTCATCTTTGAAGTCTCTTCTAGTAAGCAATGGAAAAAGGATGGATGGAAGAAAACTAATAGGTATTGGTCAATGGTCATCGAAGAACACAGACCTTGTGTTGCATGTCATCAGCTCTGCTAGACACATTTAATTTCTAGTATTCCATTATTTACAGGGTTACTTATTTCAGGACAACACATACTTTTAAATGTTTCTAGTTTTTCTTCTCACTCAAACCAAACTCACTGCCATCAAATCTATTATTATTATTGTGACCCTATAGGACAGATTAGAACTACCCCTCTGAGTTTCCAAGATTATCACCCTTTAAGAAAGCCTCAACTTTCTTCGGCAGAGCAGCTGTGGTTTCAAACTGCTAACCTTGTGGTTCACAGTCCAACTGCTCACAACGACATGAATAGCACATGCTTTCCTATCCCCTAATTGCATTTAATTTGCTTAATTGTCCTGTGAAATAGTCAGTGTAAGCATTTCTACTTCCCCTTTACAGAGGAAGAAACCAATGATAAATGATTTACCCAAGAGAGCACAACTAGACTCAAGACTGAAATCCAGGTTCCGAGCACTTTGTTAACAATTCACTGTGAATCAGAAGATGTGAAAATGTGACTGACTTCACTGCAGACCTTATACATATTCATTCATTTCACCCTAATTATTTAATGCTGTTATACTCTTTCAATTTCATTCGCAAGTGGACGTAGCATGTGTGTTCTCCAAGGCATGCAGAGATTAGAAGGGGATATGGCTGCTTTGCCTGGGCTTGGAATATTGGGCTTCAGACCATTAGCTTCAGGAGAACTGCATAGATGTGACTATGAGCCAAGAGTTAACTAGAGAAAATCACTCTTACTTAAGGAGGGTTTAGTAGAAGGTAGTTAAGTCCTCTATTTTAATCCACTATTCAGAGGGCACTTGTAACGCACACTCTTTTCAGTTGTCTTCATTAACTCTGATATATTTGGGATGACCGGAAAATTAAATCTGTGGCTATTTCTTCTGTCTCCCAGTAAAAAGAAAGGCCATTGAACCTTAAACTATATTAAGCATTAAATTTTTATGACCAAACAGAGATTCTGCACAAATACAGTTAATTAAATTTGTAGATGATCTACTGTCTGGATTTATATGGGAGCTCTTGATTGAAAATGAACTATAAAACACATATGGAATGAGCAGCCCCGAGCCTTCCACCACCAGGCAGCTGTTTCTGGAACAAATAGTCTTCATGTTCTGTTTCATTACATGAGCGCATGCTAGCTGCTAAGTGAAGCAAGTGTCCATTGACTGGTTCTTTCCCCTCTGCCTGACTTCTATGCCTTGGCATGTCCCCTAAGGGTTTTTCCTGTCCTCCTCTCCCTCCACTCTTTCTCCCTAATTTTGTGTCCGACATCTGGTAAACAGTTGAAATGAACAAGTTAGAAACAAAACGTTCCATTTTCTAGTCACACAAAGCTATTCTGCTCTGGGTTTTGTTTGTTTGTTTTGTTTTTTGCATCCCAGGGAATAACACATGCTACCACGATGCTCAAGCCAATAACCCAGAAGCCATCCATAGGTCTTCCTTTTCCATTTACACTCCCCTCCCGCCCCTTGCCACCCAAATCATATTCAGGTATTCAGGTATTCTCTTTTCTCCCATCACAAGTGGGCGATCCTGGTCCATTAGGTTCTCCAAGCAGAGACATTGCCTTCATGTATACAGTGGGGGGTGGGGGTGGGGGGTGTTACCTCTCAGAATGGGTAAATTGTCTAATGAATTCCCCTCCAGACTTAGTTGGCCATTTGGTAAGCTGTAGCATGGGGCTTGGAACAATGGATAAGGGCTAGATTTGGGCCCCCATTTTCCCCTGGGTTGATAGTGTAGATGGTGCAGTGGAACACCACAGCCCTGCTTATCTAAACAGCCACTCCCTCTCATCTGGTCCACTGAAAGCCGCCTCCAGAGCATCCCCCTGGTCCCCTCCTTGACCCACTACAAGCTCTTCTACACACAACACACTATTCTTCTAAAATTGATCTTTTGAAAACATAAATCGTTTATTTTAGGTATTAAAATCCTTCCTTTCCTCCCTATTATATGCAGCATAAACTCAATCCTATCGCTCTGATTTCAAAGTCTACCACAACTTAGCCCCTGCCCATGCCTCTCATCTGCCCCTATACTGCTGTGGACACCCTGGCTTCCTTTCCAGAATTGAGCCCACACGTTTGTTACTTCCTGGAAGCCTTCATATATCTTTTAGATGGTCCTTTGCATCATCCAAGTCTCAGTTTAAATACCACCTCTTTGTTGAAACCAGGAATACTGGTGGCATAGTGGGTTACAGAGCTGGCTGCTAATTGCAGGGTCAGGAGATTGAATCCACCAACTGCCTCAGCAGAAGAAAGATGGGGCTTTAGCTTTCAAGAACAGAAATTTATTTTTGTCACATTTGAGGAGGTAGAAGCCCAAATTCAGGGAATACGTGGACTCAAGGGGAAGGTGTTCTCTCTCCCGCTCTCTCCCTCCTTCCCTTTCTCTCTCTCTCTCTGCCAGTTCCAGAGGGGGATCTTAGACTTTTCCAACTTTCCACAGTTCCTTGGTGATGTGCACAGGCTGCTTGTCTTCTCTCATCTGCCCTGCCTTCTTTGCATAACCTGTCTTCTGTATACAGAAGTGATTAGGTGTAGGGTAACCCTTATACTAGCACAGCTTATTAGCATAACTAAGAAAACTATTCCCAAACAGGATTTTGTTTACAGATATAGGGGTTGGGGTTCCAACACAGGATTTTAGTGTAGGGTGTGGAGACACAATTCAATCCACAGCTTACCCCCACCAGCATTCTCTGGTTACCCCATCCCCCTACTTTTATTTTTCTTCATAGAGCTTAATATCTGAAATTAGCTTGTGTACTTTATGCCTCTCCAAGAATATAAACTTTTTAGAAGCAAAAAAGTTGTCTGAACTCTTCAGTTTCTCCACCAACACTTGGAATGGTCCTTGGCTCCCAGCAGGCGCTCAATAAATACCGACGAATCAAAGATGGAGTCAGAGAATCCCATCTGAGGGGACATCCCCAAGCATGCTGAGGGAAGTTGTGTAAAAACATGTATTCATGAAAGAAAACTTGGGGGAGGACATTCCACCTTTGCATTGCCTCTTTTCTCTCGTGTGGGGCTTCGTATTTGAGCCGAGTGTGGTGCGTTTGTGTGTACGCTCAGACATTTGTTTCCAGGAGACTCTGACCGGTGAAAGACATTGAATAGCTCTCCCAAGCAGAGAGCAAGACCTTGTGACTGAGAAAACTTTCTGCATAAAGACTCAGCCTGGCACCAAGGTTGAACCTTTCGTTCATTTGCTTTCTGGGCACAGGAGAGCCGAGCGGCATTGTTTAACCTTTTGGAAGCTGTGTATGAAATTTACATTAGCGGGGTGTTGCTCTTCGCTTACAAACCGCTTATCCCATGAATATCAATGTGGCCGTTTGCTCTGAGAAATTATCTTCTTTCTGTTGATAGGCACGGAGGAATCCGTAAAAACCGTGAGGAAGATAGGAGAGTCTCAGTTTCTTGTGAGAGAGCTGTGGGGATGATTAGGAGTCAAGGTGATCTGTAGGCCCTGAAGAAAACTTCTGAGTTAATCCCATGGAAATCTCTCCCCTCCATAAAGGTGATTTTGCATAAGGATCTTAACATTTATTTACTGAAACATGTAACGGTGCTTAGCACAGAGCTTCGGTGACTAGTAGGCACTTAATATCTCCCCCAAATAATTTGTGTAATCTTTAAGATGACATAAAAAACAGAAGGAACCCTGGTGGAAAAGCAGTTAAGTGCTGGGCTGTTAAGTGAAAGGTTGGCAGTTTGAATCTGCCAGTTCTGCTTTGGGAGAAAGATGTGGCATCCTGATCCTTTAAAGATTATAGCCTTTGTGTTAGTCCAGGTAGATTGAGAAACAAATCCATAGACACTCACATGCGTATAAGGAAGAGCTTTATGTACAAGAGCAATTGAGTATTGAGAAAACATCCCAGCCCAGTCCAGATCAAGGTCATGAGTCCAATATTAGCCCATATGTGAGATACCAATCTATAAAGTCCTCTTCAGACTCACAAAACACATGAAATGATGCCTAATACAGGAAGATCACAGGCCAGTGGATGGAAAGTCTTGTGGATCCAGGGGTGGTGTAAGCATCTCAGCCCTGGCAGGTGTCTCCACATGGTTTCCCCAGCTCCCAGGGCTCTGGTGCATCAAGGTTGGTCCATGTGGCTTCTCAGAAATGTTTCATGGGGAGTGAGCTGAGAGAGAGAGAGAGAGAGAGAGAGAGACTTCCATCTCCAAGGAGGAAAATATAGGAATTCCCAGAATCCTCATGCCCACACAGAGGTCTCATTAGCTATAGCCCGATTGACAGACTAGACTCCACCCCTTCACTCCTAATCCTCTCAAGTCCCAAATTGACACTAGATTATGTAACTACCACAGCCTTGAAAACCCTATGGGATAGTTCTGCTCTGTCCTATAGGAGAGCTATGAGACAGAATCGACCTGACAACAATAGGTTTTTGTTTTGCTTTTTAACTTTAAAATGATCTGTAATATGTTGTAATGATGCTAAATGAAGCAACTACCACATCAACAGCATGGACTGATAGTAGCTGGGGGTAGAGTTGAAGGCAAAGGGGAGCAGAGAAAGAGAGACGGAACATGGAAAAGGTAGGTGCTTTGGTGCCTCCTGACTGGCGACCTGGTGCTGGTCTTGCAGTCTCCAGCAAGCTTCCCCCTAAAAGGCCAATGAGGCCTGCTGGGAGCCACAGGGTGGCCTTTGCTTGAGATTGGCTATGTGGAATGTGTTTAGCTCTGCTGCCAAGATCAGAAATTGGTCACCTCATGACATGGCAAATCTGGAAGTGTGAAAATGTGGGCAAAGAAAGTCAGCTATACTCATGGATTTCTCCAGAGGGAATATAAAGAAATTAAATGGGCTACATCCAGGGGATGAAACAATGGAGACGTTCAATATCAGCAGCTAAAAGGAGGCCAGAGGCTGACTGAGGAAAAAACCACCAGTTGCTTATATATAAGTTCAGATTGAAGCTGAAGAAAATGAGAACAAGTCGACCAGAGTCAAAATATGACTTTGAGGATATCCCACCTAGATTTTTAAAACATCTGAAGAACAGATTGGATGCACTGATCACTAAAGATCGAAGCCTTAATGCGATGTGGGAGAACATCAAGAACATAAACAAAAGGTCATTAGAAAAATCAAAGCAGGAAAGAAAGAAAAGATCAAAGTGGATGTCAGAAGCAATTCTGCCTACTGTCCTCCACTCTACCAGTTGAACTGAATAGAGTGACAGTCTCAGAAACCCACCGGGGCAGTACTTCCCTATCGTATAGGGTAGCATCAATTTAATGGCAGTGAGTGTGTTTGGTTTGGTTGGGGTTAAAGCACCTAGATTAGTGCCTGACAAATAATGCAAGTGCTAAGTGATACATATTGTTATTATTGTTATATTAATAAAGTATTTTATTTGATAAAGTGGGAAAAAAGAGACTATGAGCTTGCTCTTAATCATAGAGTAGCTAAGACAAATGTAAGAAACGATGAAGACAGAGTTGAATAGAACATACCAAAGGACAGCTTGAGAAGACAAGTATTATGAAGAAATGTGCAAAGACCTCGAATTAGCACATCTGAAAGGAAGAACACGTAGCATGTCTGAAATGGAAAGAACTCAAGAAAACATTCAAGCCTCAAGTTGCAATATTGAAAGAGTCTATGGGAAAAATATTGAATGATGCAGGAAGTATCAAAAGAAGATGGAAAGAACATAAAGAGTCACTGTACCAAAAAGAACTAGTTGATATCCCACCATTTCAGGAGGTTGCATATGAGTAAGAACCAACAGTGCTGACAGAAGAAGTCCAAGTTGCACTGGGAGTATTAGCCAAAAATAAGGCTCTAGGAATTGACGGAACAGCATTTGAAATGTTTCCACAAGCTGAAGATGTACTGGAAGCACTCACTCATCTATCCCAGGAAATTTCGAAGAGAGCTATTTGGCCAATTAATGGGAAAAGATCAATATTTGTACCCATTCCAAAGAAAGGTGACTCAACAGAATGCTCAAGTGATAAGAACAATATTATTGACATTACATGCAAATAAAATTTTGCTGACGTTCATCCAACAAAGGTTGCAGCAGTACATTGACCAAGAGCTGCCAGAGGTTCATTCAGGCTGTATCCAGAAGAAGAGCTGAAACAACAAAACATCATTGCTGATGTCAGATGGATCTTGGCTGCAAGCAGAAAATACTAGAAATATATTTACTTTTAATGACTATGCCAAGGCATTCAACTGTGTGGATGATAACAAATTATGGATATATCCTTGAGAAGAATTGGAATTCCAAAGCATTTGTGCTCATGTGGTGCTTGCTCATGGATCAAGAGGCAATTGTGTGAACAGAACAAGTGTATACCACATAGTCTAAAATCAGAAATGGTGTGCATTAAGGATGTGTCTTCTCACCAACTTATTCAATCGGTATGCTGAGCAAATCATCAGAAGAACTGGCTTAAATGGAGGAGCGTGTGGCATCAGGATTGGAAG
>NW_022111372.1:74921991-74928160 GCF_000313985.2 Echinops telfairi
GAAAAAAAAGGAAGATCCTTAATAAGATGCAATGACACAGTGGCTGCAACAATGGACTCAAATATAAGAACAATTATAAAGATGACCCAGGACAGGACAGTGTTCTGTTCTGTTGGACATAGGGTTGTCCAACATGTGTTGGAACGCACTCGATGGAAACCACCCAGAAGACACTGCTGATTGAAAAAGGAAAAAAATGAACATATCTATTTGTTGAGTAGTTTTAGATACACAGAAAATGGTGCTGAAAGTGCTGAATTTCCATGCCACTCTGTTTCCCTACATCGTTTCTCCTATTATTAAAGTCTCTATTTATGTGGTACTTTTGTTATAGTTGGTAAAATGATAATTGATACATATTCACATAGGGTTCACCCTATGTGTGTTGTACAGTTTTATGGCTTTTGAATAAATGCAAACTGTCAGGTACCCAACATTTGTAGTATCTTATAGAATAAGTTCAGTGCTTTGTTCATGCTCTGTGCTCCACCTATTCTCCATCCCAAGTCCTTGCAAATCTGATCTTTATGCTCTCTTAATGTTTTGCCATTTCTAGAATGTCATATATTTGCTATCATACACTATGCAGTCTTTGAAGACTGGCTTCATCTACTAAGCAACACATATTTAAGAGGATCTATCTTTTTCATACTTTTTTATGAAGTAGTAGTACTGCTAAGGATTTCAGCCATCAGAACTTCAATCACAAGCATAGTTCCATGAGATTTGCTCTCTGGTATGAAACTGGAATTGGAAATGAATTCTCATGGAACAAGGAAACTAGATTTCAGCAGCCGTCACCTTATTGATTGATTGACTCAGCAGAAATAAGTAGTAGCAAGACTGCTTAACTTTTTTTTCCTTTTAATGTACAGCCTTATGGTTCCTTGTGAACCTGACCTTTTAAATAGCACATCATTGTTTATATTTAATTTTTTTTCGACTTCATTTCAGCTTTTGTGTTTAAATATACTTACATCTTTGCAACAAGGATTTGAAGTTGCTTAGCTTTTTATAACAAAACTAGAAAAAGAATGCTAAATGATTCAATCATTAATACCAAAATGATTTTGAGAAAGGATATCAAATTGCGCTATGGTAGAGTAGTGGTTATTACAATTTGTGAAGGGCACTTTTCATTAGTTCAAGAAAGATCGCAGATTAATTAAGAGATTACTGACCGTCCTACAGTCAAACCAGAAACTGGAAGATCAAGATTCATTCATCTGACCAGGATCTTGATGCTCTGAACTTTGTAATCAGTATGGGAGAGGTGGTAGGATGGAAGGAAGGAAAAGATGATGAAATTGGCGGGAACATTGCATGTGACTTCAAGTTGTCAATTACCCACGTGTGAAGATGACCAGACAGGTAGAGAGATACCTGTTGTCAAATAGCTCCAAACTTGAACTTGGCACAACTGAAACAGCAAAGTTCTAAAAAAAATATGCTAGGGTTTGTCATTTTGCTTTATAGTTGAACTTATGGACCTTGTGTCATGTCTCGCTGCACATACAATGGGGTGATGCTTCAATCCAGCCACCATTGTCACTCAGATAACATATAGTGCTTGTGTGTGTACTTGAAAGCATTTGTCATTGTGCTTTACTTTTGCATAAAATATCATATCCATAGCTCTAAAGAAAGTTAGTGATACTAGGAATAAATCTAAGTGGAAAACCGAGAACTACGACATAGTTAAAGAAAGAAATTGTTGTGAAATTTGAACTGGGTCACTGCTTGTCTGATTTACCGGCTGAATACAACATGGCTAAGTCGATATTATCAACATTTTGGGGGGGAAATGTTTAAAGTCATAAGTGGCTAATGTAACAAAAGATGTGAAAAAGTTAACCATGACACTAAGAACTCAGACCATCTCAGTGGTTGGAAAGTTACAATTAAATGGGACAAATCCAAAACAGCTCAAAGGCGCTAACGTGTCCAAGACAGTGTCAGGCAAGAAGGCTAACAGCCTCCACAGTGAGTTAATGAGAAGATGTTGCAGTAGCAAGTTCTGAGCAGCTCTAAGTATACAACGCCAGCCAGGGCTGGTTTGCGAAATTAAACAACAGAAGAGTCTTCGCAGGGCAGTGAGGCTTGGCGGGGAGGGGGCGAGTGCAAATAAACACGATTCCCATAAATTCATGGCTGACTTGGCTGAATACGGGCTGGCTAGGGGTTTCATTCCCCAGTAGTGTTCAACTGTGACAAAACTGGACTTTGAGGGGGAAAAATTGCCAAACAGGCAACTTGTGTCTCAAGAGGAAAAGACATTGCCAGGCCACAAGCTATGAAAGATGGTCTCACTCTGTTGAGTGGGAATGCTAATGGGGATTTTAAAGTGAAGCCCAGGTTTCTATACCATTCTGAAAAAACACAGGTGTTTAAACAACAAAACTTAATAAAAAGTTCATTTTATGTCTTATTATTGTGCTTTGATATTTACTGTGTTATATGTATTGTTTTAAGGGCTATTTTGACAATCTAGGCCTATTAATTTTGTGTTAACGTTCTGGAAAAGCAAATTTGTAAGTACGTATAATTTTTGGGCCTCAGAACCAATTATTTGGCTTTTCATTATTTCTTAAGGAAAAAAATATGTTCCGTTCTTGAATTTTTCAGTGTTTTTGAACATGAATTTGGAATTAATTGAGTTCAACAACCAGGGTATCACTATATAGAGATTGTAATTAAAGTAGGCTTCTGCCTAATAGCTGTCAGGAGTCATAGATGCTGGGGATTCAGTGATGAACAGAACACAGCTCCTTCCCTAGTGGAACTGACATGCCAATAGGCAGTCTTGTAATAAACGAGAATGAAAATATATGTGGGTTCAGGGGTGGTAAATGCTATGAAGAAAAGCCAAGCAGGATAATTAGAGTCATTAGGGAACATGCTATTTGTAGATTTGGGAGGAAATCATTCCAGGCAGAGGAAATGGCTAGGGAATGGATGTCTTGAGGTTGACTATTCAAACAGAGGGGAAGACCAGCATGACATACAGAGCGTGAACCTAAGGGGAGACATTGAAACCGAAGTAGCAGATGATGAGGGGCAGGGTTAGACACAGCAGGGAACTTCGCCTTGATTGTACATATGTTGGGAAGCCATCTGGAGGGAGGACATGATCTGTCTTATATTTTTTAACAAGGATCATTTTGACATCTTTATGGAACACTGGAGCATCACTAGGGCTGCTCGTATTTAGATATATGAACAGATGGATAAGCCTTAGAGCTTTGGTGAAGGTTACGGTTTTAAAAGTTCTGGTCTTATTTTGATTTCTCTTCAAATGTAGGGCCTTCAAAAAGTTTGTGGAAAATAGAATTAAAATTAAATTAAATGCTTTAATTTCCCCCGAACATGGTGAATCCCCTTCATATGTAGAAGAAAAATATAATTCATATAGAAATATTTGAATTGTACATGGAAACAACACCCTAGTAGCACTGTTGGGTAATCATTGGACTGCTCACAACAAAGTCGGTGGTTCAAACTCACAAGCAGCTTCTCAGGAGAAAGATGAGGCATCTGGTCCCGTAAAGATTCCTAGCCGGGGAAGCCTGTCTCTGTGTCGGAGCCCACTCGTTAGCAGTGGTATAGACATGAAAAAAAAAATTGCCTTTCAGTAAAATTCCTGTTTTTATTCTTTTTAGATGGAAATAGTTTGCTCCCTTATTAAAAAGTTAACCTCCAGTAAAATGATTGTTTAATAATAATAAAAAAGCTAAACGTATTTCCTGGAATAATTTTAGGTAATCTATAAGTCTATAAAGAAGAAAGTAAAACTCACTTATATTTTTACCCTCAATATCTGTTGTATATGCTTTGCTCATATATAAGCACGAATAAATAATTAATGGAGAAGAGAATCATCTCTGTAGAAGTATTCTCATACTGCCTCTCATTGTGAATCCCATCCTTCCCACCACCACCACCCTAAAGCCAGTTTTCATATTTTAGACAAATTTTGGTGCCGCTTTCTGGGAATTTTCCTCCTATGCCCCATCTCATTTATTCCCTTCCCTGTCCCTCTCCTCGCTTCCACTAGGGAATCCTAGAAGACCTGGATTGTCTTTGGAAATTGTAAATGGCGAGGCTATGATGTCCATGTTTTTGCTCTGACACTAGTCGAGATGCTGTTATAAAATACTAACAGGGCAGTATCAGTGCCATTGAGTTCATTCCTGACTCATAGTGATCCTAGAGGGTAGAGTGGTACTTTCTCTGTGGGCTTCTGAGACTAATTGATTATGGGAGTAGAAAGCCTTATCTCTCTCCCTACAAAGTATGATGCAATTAAATCAATAGGCTTTAAAGCAGATAAGCCTCCAAAACATGGATGGGTTTCATCTAATCAGATAAATGCTTTCAGATAAATGCCTTCAGAACAAAAGGAATCATTCTGAGTGTATTATGTATGCCTCCATAATGTGTCAGATTTTTTTAATTCATTTTGTCTTTGACCTACATATTAGTCATATAAGAAAGTAGAAATAGCTAGCGTTTCACCTGAGTTACATATTTTGGACTCATCAGCCCCACACAACTGAATGAGACAATTAAAATTAATTATCTTTTCTATCTATCCATATATGTATATGTACAGAAATGTACATACATACACATATATAAATGCACACCCATATATGTATATTCCTCAAGTTACAAAATATACACACACACACACATATATATATAACTCAAAACCAAACCCACTGCCATTGAGTCAATTGCAACTCAAAGAAACCCTACTTAGGGATCTGTAAACATTTAGGTAAAAAAATAACTTTATCTTTTTCATGATTAATGACTGATGGGTTTGAATTGCCAGCCTTGATGTTAGCAGCTCAACACCGAACCCACAGCACCACCAGGGCTGTGTGTGTGTGTGTGTGTGTGTGTGTGTGTGTGTGTGTGTATACAGATGCATACATATACATACAGATACACATACACATGTATCCTTTAGGTGGGGGTGTTAGTTTGAGTAGACTAAAGAAGCAAATCCATAGAAACTCATATGTGTATAAGAGGGAGTTTCATATAAAAGGTAATTGTACATTAAGGAAGCATCCTAACACAATCCAGTCCAAGCCCATAAGTCTGATATTAGCATATGTTCTATACCAATCTATAAAGTCCTCTTCAGATTAATGAAACATGCAATGATGCCGAATGGGATGATCACAGGTCAGTGAGTAGAAAGTCTTTGGATCCAGTGGTGGTGTAAGCATCTCAGTGCTGGTAGGGGTCTCCACATGGCTCCTCCATTTCCCAGGGCAGGGAGTCTATCAGCATAGTGCTGTGTGTCTTGTCAGTATAGCATCTTCAAAGGAGTGAGCAGAGAGAGTGTGTCTCCTGCTTCCAAGGAGGAAAATCCAGGAGTTCCCAGAATTCTCAGGAAACGGCCATGCCCACACAGGGGTCTCATTGGCTATGATCCAATTGACAGACTAGACTCTACCCATTCACTCTTAATCCTCTCAAGTCCCAAATTGACACCAGATAATCCATTATCTTTCAATTCTGTTTTCTGCGAACCTACTGAAGTCTTCATAAATAAATTTATCTTTCAATATATATACACACACATATATAATATAAATTTATTTTAAAATTTTAAAAGTTCAGCATAAAATGTGTTCCCTGGTATAATATTAGGTAACATATAAGCATAAAAAGAAGAAGGTGAATGAACTCTCTCTCTGTATATGTATATGTAGAATGTTTCACCTGGGATAGTCATGTTTTCATCAGTTGCCATGGAGCCACATCTGACCAATGTGACCCCAGGATGCAGAGTACGACTGTTGTCCATAGGGTTTCCAAGGACGTGACCTTTCAGGGGTAGAATGCCAGGTCATTCCTTCAAGGTGTTTCTGGTCATTTGGAATCACCAGCATTTCAGCTCATAGTTTGTGCCATCTGGGGGCTATAAAATATGTGATATATATGAGAGTGCTCCATAAAATCTGTGAAAAAACTCCATTACTTTTTCATTCCATTTTTCCCACAAGCTTTTTGAAGCCCTGATGTTTGTGTAAAAAGTGGAATGAAAAGATAATGCCAATTTTCCCCTTGTAACTTAGATGGAGTTTATATTTCAGATCATTCGCTTTGTATCCCACAGAGTTGGACTGCCAATCACAAGGTCAGCAGTTCA
>NW_022111372.1:74929090-74929808 GCF_000313985.2 Echinops telfairi
GACCCACTTCCTTATAACTGCTTGTGTGGCCCAGGCTTTTTCAGTTTCAAGAATAAAAATGCCAAAAACACGTTTAATCTTTTCCTTCTTGCCCTTAGAAATGATTAAAGGTGAGATTTTAGTGCCATCCAGATGAATTGCCAAAATACAGGAAACACATGCTCTTTCGTAAGCAGTGGAGGGAATGTACACTGAGGAGGCACCCTGCTGTTCCATTGTTGTTTGCGAGGATTGGCCCATAAACACTGCAGTTTCATCCATAGCAATCATGTTGGAAAGATTGTATTTAGAGAAGTCAGCATCATCAATTAAGGACTTGAATGCAAGTGCTCGCTTAATAACTTGAGCGTGTTCCAGCCTAAACAATGTTGTGGATCTTCCTAAAGACAGTTTACTTCGCTGAAGGAAATTATCCAGCCAGTGTTGTGATGCTTTGAAGTCTTCAGGGGCTATGTCAAAGTGTAGTGCCATTGCAAGGGCAGAGACTTGAATCTGAGCCCTATTCACAACCAAAGCCTTTGCTCTCCTGTCAACAACCCATTCACAGATCAGGTCTTCCCGCTCGGAAAATAATGGTTGCCGACCTGATCCACACTTGCGCTTTTTAGCATTTCCCTTGTCCACTCGTTCAATGAGGTTGCCATACTCTGCTCGCTATTTGCAGACCAATCGAATACTCAACATCTTCTCTTTGCAGAAAGCAGTAAGATTTTGGCCC
>NW_022111372.1:74931670-74953037 GCF_000313985.2 Echinops telfairi
TGTGACCAATAAAACATAAGCAAACAACTTTTTTATATTCTCAGCTTTAAGCCAATTTCCATATGGAAAGTTTGATTGTGATATGTCATAGTGATTTTCTTTTGGAATCTATCCTTTGTGAGGTTTTTTTTTAAATCATTTTATTGGGGGCTCGTACAACTCCTATCACAATCCATACATATGTCCGTTGTATGTCAAGCGCATTTGTACATTTGTTACCCTCATCATTCTCTAGACACTTGCTTTATATTTGAGCCCTTGGTATCAGCTCCTCATTTCTCCCCCTCCCTCCCCACGCCCCTCTCCCCCATGAACCCTTGATAATTTATGAATTATTATTATTTTGTTATATCTTACACTATCCAACGTCTTTGTGAGTTTTGTTCAGGTTCTTGAATACATATGTTCCCATCTTTCATGATATTAGGGAAGTTTTCTTCTAATAACTGTTCTGAAAATTTCTGTTACTTTTCTGTTGTCTGCTATTGTTCTCTAGTTTTGGTCACACACAGGTTATTCCTCTTGATTGTGTTCCACATAATAGGCTTTCTTTGAATTGTTTTCTTTATTTTATCTGACTGTTTCTCTAGCAGATTAGTATTTGTCATCAAGTTTGCTAGTTTGATATTCCAATAATTAATTCTATTCCTTCATACTTGAAATACTTTATCAATTTCTTAAATCTTAGTCTTAATCTGGATTTTGATTTTCTATTTTTGTATGGTTTCTAGCTTTTTACTTATTTTGTTTGTTTACTTTTGTAGCATTTTCTGAATTTTTCTAAATTTTTTCTCTGTTTTCCTTTCTTTCATCTGTAGCTTTCTCAATATTTCTTATAATCTATTGAAAGTACCTAAATATCATTCTGATTTCCTTTTCAGGTATTCCTAATGCCATTTATTCTCTAGAAAGTTCTTCTGCCTCCATATTTTTGTCACTTATTTGAGCCACTCTGTTATTTCTTTTTGTAAATTGAAATTGTCTGTTGTTATATCATCTGTCATGGTCAGGTGCGATTCATTCCAGGGATGCAGGGATGGTTCAACATCCAAAAGTTCATCAATATTATTCACCACATTGATAAGAAGAAGGAACATCCAACACCCATTCCTAAATAAGACACTCAAGAAGATAGGAATGGAAGGAAAATTCCTCAAATTAATACAAGCTATCTGCGAAAAGTCAACAGCCAACATCATAGTCAATGGAGAAAATACAAACACAATCCCACTGAAAAGGGGCACCTGATAAGGATGCCCCTTGTCCCTATTTCTGTTCAACATCATCCTGGAGGTCCTTGCTCACAACAGAAGGCAGCAGAAGGACATAAATCTGGGAGAGGAGAAGGTATCCATCTGGTTACAGAGGAGATGAAACTATCCCTATATGCAGACCATATGATTTCATACATTGAAAATCCCAAAAGCTCCACAAATGGAATACTGGCAGTGATAGAGGAATATGGGTGCATAAGCAAATGTGGTGAAGAAAGCGGATGGTGCCCAGCTATCAAAAGATATAGCATCTGTGGTCTTAAAAGCTTGAAGTTAAACAAGTGACCATCTAGCAGAGAAGCAAAAGGCCTACATGGAAAAGCACACCAGCCTTTGTGATTGTGTGTCTACAGGATTAGGTAAGAGGCCTTAGAAGACCCAAAACAAACAAACAAAACATTTTGTTGAGAACAGGATGGTTCAGAGCAGAGACCCCAAACCCATTTGTAGACAATGGGACATCCCCTCACTGGAGCATCACAAGGAAGGGATGAGTCAACCAGGGTGCAGCACTGCACTGATAAAACACAAAATATTCCCCTGGTTCTTTGATGTTTCCTCACATCTCACTGTCATGACCCTCATCCTGCCTTTCATTTGGGGCTAGAACTAAGCATGTATTTTGGTACAGAAAAGAGGGGAAAGTGGGGGGAGGAGGGGAAGGGAAAAGGAAGGGGGAACCAATTGCAATGGCCGACACATAACCAACACCACCCCACCAACCCAAAGGGAATGAACAGCAGAATGTGGTTGTAGGATGACAGTGGTTGGTTTAAGATATAAAAATAATAATTTATAATTTATCAAGGGGTTACTAGAGATGGAGGAGGGAGGGAAAAAGAGGAGCTGATGCCAAGGGCTCAAATAGAAAGTAAATGCTTAGAAAATAATGATAGCAACATATGTACAAATATGCTTAAAACAATTGATGTATGGGTTGATAAAAGAGCTGTAAGAGCCTCCAACAAAATGACTTTAAAATAAAGATATTAAGATATTGTCTGTTGCTTCTGAGACATTGTGGTATTATATTGTACTTTTATGTAATTGATGATAGTATGTTGGTAACCATATGTTGGTGAGACAGGCACTTATCTCTTGGTGGGTGCACTAGAGAATGTGAGTGTGTCATCTGTTTGATGTTTGTTAGCTTCTTTTTGTCAATGATAAAATTTTGTAATATTGCTTAGTGGACCTCATGCAGTAAGTGCGGGAAGTACCGGTGTGGCCGGGTTGGGCAGGCATGGTTGTTGTTTCCCATTGGGGGAGAGAAGAAAAATTGAACAAATGCAAAGGGAGAAAGGCAAATACAAAGAGCATTAAAAATGAAAATCATTTTTTAAAATGTTGGCCAACTCTGGCAAACAAAAGCAAGAAAAAATATTTAATAACTAAGAAGAAATAAACGAAAGAGGAATAAATGAAATAAAAATATTGTAAACAACTAGATGAAAAGGAGAAAAGATAATAGTAAAGAAAAAACTATGAGAAAAAAAAGGAGGAAAAAAAAAAGGGAAAAGCAGAGAAAAAAAGATTAGACAATAGCAAGTTAAGAAAATGAACATGAAACCAAGAGAGAAGCCAGTTGTGTGGGACAGGGTGTGCCGTAGGGTTCAGCTCTCTGCCAGTCAAGGAAGAAGATCATGGAGCCCAGGGTGAGTGGGTGGTATCCAGCTTAGATGATGTTTCAGGTCAGGGTGCTTTCTGACTTAACGAGGTGGCTGAGGCCAGTGTGTTTGCTCCTAGGAGAAACTTTTTAAGGCCCAGTGGGAAGTTGCAGACAGGAAAATGATTAAAGAAGGGGTTCTTGATTGCTCAGGGTTTGCACTGCAATTTCTGCTTTGATAAAGCAGTATTTATACACCTCCAGGCCTGGGCACTGCACCTGGTGCCTGATACGTGAGGGTGAGGGTGAGGCTCTGACTTCAGGCAGAACAGAGGCTGCTTTGGCAGTGGGGGCAGGGCGTGTTTGTATGGCTGGCTCATGGGTGAGTATGGACTCTCACGACCTGTCTGGTCTTCAGGAGGGTGTGGCATAGAAGAGAGGATCCCAACTTGATCATTGTCAGCAACCGGGATGCTATGTCACTGTCTAGATGCAATGCTGCTTTCAAGATATTAAGATGGCCATGCTGCCATTAGCAAGTCAGCACTTCACTCACCTGTTCCTTCTCTCGCTGATTTTGTTCAGCTTCTTCGCTTAGTCAGTGTTCAATCTACTTCTCTATTCTTTCCTTTGAACTGCGGGCTTCCAGGATTATCATCTGCATTGGTCTCATTTGATTGCTCATGTCTTTGTTGTAGAAGATCTGTGTAGCGTGTTCTACCTAGTTCACCATCATTGATTTGGGCAATGAATGTGGTGCCATGCCTTCTTGTCATTTTCAAAATAGTAGGCCCGATGCTTATCTGGTTTAACATGACCAATATCAATCTATTTCAGTTCACTGTTGCCTAGGATAGTGTTTCATATGCATTATATATACTTTTTAAAAATTATTTCTGTCTTAAGCTGGGTTCTCTAGAGAAACAAAACTAGTGAATCGTATCTATGTGTATTTAGAGGAAGGTTATACCAAGAAAATAGTTCACATAGTTACAGAAACAGGCAAGTTCCAATTCTGTGGGTCAGATGTTAGGCTAGAGCAGCAGTTCTCAACCTGTGGGTCGCGACCCCTTTGGGGATTGAAGGACTTTTTCACAGGGGTCACCAGATTCATAACAGTAGCAAAATGACAGTTATGAAGTAGCAATGAAAATAATTTTATGGTTGGGGTCACCACAATATGAGGAACTGTATGAAAGGGTCATAGCGTTAGGAAGGTTGAGAACCTTTGGGCTAGAGGTTTCTCCTGACTTTCAGAGCAGTGGGGGGCTGATAAAGCCTCCATGATTGGCAGGGTTATGACAAGCTTGTGATTGCAAAGGCCAATGAGTCTAAAGTCAGCAGGGCAGGGCTGTGGCTGCTGAAAATGCCCAGGATTAGCAAGTAATGTGACAGGATGAAGTCCAAAGAATCAATGGTCAATCAGAGGTAGCTGTATCAATGAAACAGATGCAGAACCAGCAAGCTTTTCCCACTCCATCCGTTTCTGTGGGAAGCAGGCTATATCTTTAAGGACATCTGTTCATGGAGTAGTGTAGTAGTGTAGGCCTGAACTGTCAAAACTCTGGGAATCCTGGCTAGCCAAGGTGACAAAAAACGTTTACACTCAGACCTTCCAATTACAGTAGTAATTTAAATGCTTTGTACATTTAAATTACGATTATTGATGGATGTTTATATCTGTTTCTTCTTTCGAGTTGCGCAACATCAAAAATGGAAGGAACTGAAACTTTCACTCCATTATTGCCACTGAGCTGGACTACACTTAGATGAGGAAGCTTTCCCACGGTCATGTTCTAGACGTTCATCTTCCGGAGCTGTATCAGGCAGCGATCCGCTGCTTTTCCTAAACTTTCACTGGCTGGTTTCTTTAGAAATAGATTGCGAGGTCTCTCTTGTATCCAAATCATCGCGTGCATAATTTTCAGTGTTTGAGTGTGCAATGGTAACCATCCTTTTTGGATGCTTATTGGCATGCGAGTTCAATATTTCTTATTGATATACACACAGAATTGCACAATTTGGTACTATTGCTAAACTGTCTTCCACAGGTAGTAAATCCATTAGCAATCTCAAAGCCATCTGCATGTGTTGACTTCCTCACAACCTTGCGAATGACAGCTATCATCAATCTTGTTAAATTGAGGAGTATTGAGGATTTTCAGGATTATCGGATTTTTCAACACCCTTCTGGGTGCTGAGTCAGAATCAACTCTCATAATTTTTAAAAATATTCTTTCAGTAATAAATTTAGGAACTAATCTCATTGTTAGCCATTAGCTTTTGGAGATTGATATTCCATTCACCTATTTGGTTTGGCTGTGTGTGTGTGGGGGGGCAGCTTTCCTTTTTCTTTTTGATTTCATTAGTTTGAGGGGAAGGTGAGTAATGTTTTGGTTCATGCTGTCTTTACCTGAATATCTATCAAGAGTCTTGAGTTACCAGCTGGATTTTTTTCTACTAAGAATGCACGATCCTTTGCTTTTTTTTTTTGTAGCTAGTCTCCCATATTTCTCCCCAAAGCCACTAATCTGAAGTTTGATTTAGAATATTACAATGAGACTGACAACTTATGTTAATTGGAGGGCCAGACAAATTGTCCTTTTTGTCAAAACCCAAGACTTTAGATGTGTTATAATAATTATTAAAATATATTTTCACCCCTCTATTTTCTTTCATTCATCTGACAGATTAAATGTCACTATTCATTGTATTTTGGATCTGGCTAATTTAAAAACCTTGGTAACTATTAGCCCATTAGAAGTGAAAGGCATTCTCAAAATGTATTTCTCCCACGAATTCTGCTTCAGCCTCGCCTACAGTAATCTCATTAGTATTCCAAGTTTAAAATTTGTGGCTTTGCTGAGAGGTTCACAAAATTGGTCAAGAGTCCCTGTCCTTAGATGCTTGTTAGTTACTTTTTTAGGATGTAGAAACTGTTATGGATTGAATTACATCCTGCCTCCTTGCAATTTTGTGTTCTTAATCTTAACCTTGATGCTTATGGCTATATTTGGAAATGGTTTATCCTTGTTAATGAGGCAGGGTTTTTATGGAGTACATTTTGAGTCCATCTCTCTTGAGATATGAAAGAGATTAAACAAGTGAGGAAGAGGGTGGGAGGAGAGATGCTAAGTGACATGAAGATCTCCCAGGAGAAGAAGCTAACAGAGACAAAGACATTACTCCAGAGCCTCCACACATCCTGATTAGGGACTTCTAGCCCCTAACTAATTTCTCTGTGTTAGAGTCACCCATTTGTGGTATTTTTGTTAAGAGTAGCACTAGAAAACCAAGATCCATGCCTAATCAATAAATCAAAGAAATCATTATAGAAAAGTTCAGGATATTTAGGCTTTGACCTCCAGGGAAATAAGTTTGCATTTTTCAAAAGCATGGTTGTTTCCACTACCTAAGAGAAATACATTGTAGAATGCAAATGCTTTTAACATTATGGATTAGTTTAATGCCTATCAGTAGGAGTAAGAAAACAAACCAGTACATGCTATTGCTTTCTTGCTTAACTTCTCACTAGCTTTTGGTAGGTAATCTTTTGAAAACTCTGAGCCGGACACACTGCAGCCATCAGGAATTTTAGGGCATCAGAAGAGAACTGGTTAGTGGGCCACTAGGTGTCAGTGTTGTCTTTTCTTACCCTGGCCACATCCAAGTCAGGTTTCTCCCGTCCTTTTCAGGAGCGTTTTCACTTTGAACACAGGATCATTGACTTTCTATGCAAGCAAGGAGGGGTCATCTAGTCAAACCACTTTACTTTAAAGGTAGAGAGACTGGTTCTTAGAGAAGGGGCCGTTGAGTGGTTAATTCCCAGTCCAGGATGCTTCTCACCAACACAGGCTACCCCCTGATCTGAAACTTAAATAGCACCCAGTGGGGCAGACAGGTAAAAGACCAAGTGTGCTCTGAATTACCTAACAAAAAAGGGATGAGCATGTTTTCCATATGGAAATAAAGTATTTCTCATTTTTCTTGGTCAGTGTACTTGGGTTATCTTTTACTTTCCAAAAATTGATCCAGATAAATTTTTTTTTTTTTTGGTCTTAAAAAATATTTTTTTTAACTATAGATAATTTTATTGGGGGCTTATACGACTCATCATAATCCATCCATCCATCCATGTGTCAAGCACATTTGTACATATGTTGCCATCATCATTTTCAAAATATTTTCTTTCTACTTGAGCCCTTGGTGTCAGCTTCTCATTTTCCCCCTCTCTCCTCCTCCCTCCCTTCCTCCCTCATGAAGCCTTGATAATTTATAAATTATTATTTTTTCATGTCTTGCAGTGTCCAATGTATCCCTTTACCCCCTTGTCTGTTGTCCATCCCCCTGGGAGGGGGTTACAGGTAGGTCCTTGTGATCAGTTCCCCCTTTCTCCCCCCACCTTCCCCTTAGCCTCCTGGAATGGCTATTCTCAATATTGGTCTCGAGGAGTTTTTCTGTCCTGTATTCCCTGTGTCTCCAGCTCTTATCTGTACCCAGGCAGCGGTGGGGTGGGGGGTGGAGGGTGGGGCGGCGCGGGGGGAGGGGGAGGCGGCATGAGGGCCCGCGGCCCAGGGGGCTGAGGCGCCCGCCACCTGCCACAGGAGCAGCGTGTCCTCCATGGAGGCCGGAGAGGAGCCGCTGCTGCTGGCTGAACTCAAGCCCAGGCGCCCCAACCAGTTTGATTGGAAGTCCAGCTGTGAGACCTGGAGTGTCTCCTTTTCCCCGATGGCTCCTGGTTTGCCTGGTCTCAAGGACACTGTATCATCAAGTTGATCCCCTGGACGCTGTAGGAACAGTTCATCCCCCCAGGGGGTTAAAGCCAAGAGCCGAAGCAGCAAAAATGATCCCAAAGGACGCGGCAACCCCAAAGAGAAGACCCTGAACGGTGGTCAGATTGGGGCTTGGCTTTCAGCCCGTGGCCCTCCCCACCCAGCAGGAGGCTCTTGGGCAAGCCACCATCCCCAAGTACCAGGTGTCTCATGCCTGATCCTGGCCACAGGGCTGAATGATGGGCAGATCAAGATTTGGGAGCTGCAGACAGGGTTCTTGCTTTTGAATCTTCCCGGCCATCCATCAAGATGTCGTGAGAGATCTGAGCTTCACACCCAGTGGCAGTTTGATCTTGGTCTCTGCATCCCGGGACAAAACTCTTCACATCTGGGACCCGAATAAACATGGTAAACAGATCCAGGTGTTATCAGGCCACCTGCAATGGGCTTACTGCTGCTCCATCTCCTGGACTGCAGCATGCTGTGCTCTGCAGCTGGAGAGAAGTCTGTCTTTCTCTGGAGCATGCGACCCTACACACTAATCCGGAAGCTGGAGGGCCGCCAGAGCAGTGTCATCTCTTGCGACTTCTCCCCTGACTCGGCCTTGCTTGTCACTGCTTCCTACCACACCAACGTGATCATGTGGGACCCTTACACTGGTGAGGGGTCGCGGTCACTCCACCACATCCAGCTTGACCCCCCATGGATGACAGTGATGTGCACATCAGCTCACTGAGATGCGTGTGCTTCTCTCCACAAGGCCTGGATCTGGCCACAGTGGCGGATGACAGGCTCCCCAGCACCTGGGCTCTGGAACTGAAAGCTCCCGTCGTGGTTGCTCCCATGACCAATGGTCTGTGTGGCACCTTCTTTCCACATGACGGAGTGATTGCCACAGGGACAAGAGATGGTCACGTCCAGTTCTGGACGGCTCCACGGGTCCTCTCCTCCCTGAAGCACTTATGTCGGAAAGCCCTCCGAAGTTTCCCGACAGCTTACCAAGTCCCAGCACTGCCAATACCCAAGAAGATGAAAGAGTTCCTCACATACAGGACTTTCTAAGCAGCATTCTAGGGAGTCTTCGCTTGCTTACATTGCTCTTCCTGGCCAGGCAATTTCTGGCCTATGGGCCAGACAGCTGGTCTTGGTTGGAAACATAAATCCGGTTTGGGATTGTGAATAGAATATAGCAAATGCAGATCGTCGGGGCCAGCCCGACTTCGGTCTTTTCTCTCCAACCTCTGAAAGGCAGTCTTGGGGTGGACTCCACCTCCTCTCCCCCAGGAACAGACCTCTCCCCCTTACACCTAAATCCACTCTCATCAGCATTGTCCTTTTGATTCCAAGTGCAGTTACTGATGTTCTGATATTACAGTGACTGGCCTTCAAGAGCCCCACTTCACTGGCAGACAGGTTTAAGTCCCCTCAAGGGAATAGGGTGGCTTCCCAGTACCTTTCACGCTGTCCCTCAAGTGTCGTGGGAGCAGGCCTCTCCTGCTGTGGCTCAAACTTTTTAAATGTCTCCAAGCCCTTTTATGGGCCAGATATGGAATTCCTTGACAGAGGAGCTCTATACTCGTACTGAACTGGAAGATTGTCTTCTCTGAGTTAGATTCCTTTGGCTCCATATAAAGTCTTTCTGAACTCTGAGTTGTTCACCTGTTTTTGTAGCGGGAGAGCCCACAAATGAAGAAAGTTGCTCGCAGACTCATAGGGAACAGTCTTTAGAGTCTATCAACTCTGGGCACCTGCCTTTCTGCTCAGTCACAGAGCTGGTGGAAGGGGACTCCTGAGTCTAGCTCCCCTAAGACCTACTTTTGGATCCTTACAGGGAATTAGTGAGAAAAAGCATGCAACCCAGTCCTTGAACAACTTGATCTGTTGCACAAAAGTAAGCATGGACAATAGTGTTCAGAAGGAAAAAGACACTATTTATATGGAGGAAACCATAACCAGCGGAGGGAAAATAAAGTACTTGAAAGGTAACTGGATTTCGGGAAAGGGATTGTCTCCTGCATAGGCCCACATAGAGGAGATGGACAGAAATCAGGCAGCCTTTGGACACCGCTGGGGAAACCCAAATTGACCTTGCACAGAGTAGGACCCCCCAGCACAGGTGAAACCTAAAACCTAACCTCCACCTAGGACCAAGACATCACCCAGGTGCGTTGAAGCGCAGCCAATAGGATCAGCCAACAGCTTCAACCACACCTCCCTAGCCAGAGGCATTAAATACCCCGGCTGCAGGAAGGCCAGCTCTCTTTAACTCTGCTCCTGTTCCGAGGCAGGTGGATCTCTCCCAGACGGGTGTGCAAGTACCTCCTCGGGGCCTACTCAGGGCCTACATGTGCTTGGGCTCTTGGCCTCTTCATCCCCGGGGACTTATGAGTGTTCTGTTCCACGTGGTTTCTCGTGGCCAGTTGTGAACCCCCATGGCTTCCACGTGACTTGGCACGCTTCCCAGCAATAATGTGTCCACTGTTGGGACTGTCAAACCTGAAGTGTTTCCTTTATAAAGACCACTTGAATTACAAAAGTGCTTCTGCGCTGTGAATTCTGTCAGCACTGTGTGGCAAGAACCGAGGCTCACCCCACCCCAGAAACCTAACACATCCGTGTCTAGAAAGGACTAGACTCTGGAGCAAAGACAGAGAAACTGAGTTGTTCAGTAAAAAAAGCATGTTTGAGTTTGGAAATGAACTGATTCTTAGTGTTCACCACCTGCGTTATTCTGATGTACTGTTATTTATCTAGTGAGACTTCTGCTAGAGTCAGCAAAGAAGGAAAATACTCTGTTATCATCATAATCTGCTGGGAGAATAACATTAATTATAAAGGAGGATTTAGGGATGATACATGGACTTAATTTGCAGCAAGAAGGACTTAAGTTACACGCACTGGAGAACTTCTTGACTAGAGAATTTTTTTAAGACTAGGGTTGTATCTTGGCAAAGATTATGAGATCTTTTTAAATCCTATTGTGTAATTCAAGCATAACATCTAGTCTATTAGAATTAGCTTTCAATAGCACTACTCTGACCATATTTATATATTTCCTTAAAATACATTTTAGTTCTTTATAATTCCTCAGTCACTTCATATGTAATTACCTTTCTCCCTCATCAGGAATTAAGCATTAATTTTTAAAAACATTAAAAAGTACTGTCCCAGGTGGCTTTGTGGATTAGGCATTAGGCTGCTAATCTTGAGGTTGCTAGTTTAAACCCACCAGCTCTTCTGAAGGAGAAAGATGAGGTATATATATGTTTCTGTAGAGATTTATAGTATCGCGGAAGTCATTGTAAGTCGAAATTGAATCATTGGTAATGGATAAATCTGTGATCAGCTAAGACTTAAAAGTGCTATAAATAAGATTTAAAAGTGATAAAAAGTTTGCCTTCTTCATGATGAACTATAAAGCATGTAGTAAAGACTGAGAAGCCCCGCAGTTAGGAAAGCTGGAGAGACCATTTGATGACACTTTGGAAAACGTTGCTCTCTTTGCCTTCCATCCTGGGAAACAGGTAGTTCTCAGGTCTACCAAACCAGTCCGCTGATAAATGTTATTCTAGTCCTTCTTTTACTTGACTGGCAAACTTCTACTTGTTCTTTAAGTCCAACTTGAGTGCCAATTCTCTTAGTTTGCTTTGCCTTTGAAGTTTTTCCCAACATGTGCAAAACAAGGTTAGCTACTTCTTTGAATTGTTACATAACCCATCAATCATTGAGTGTTTATCACACTTACCACATGTCATGGCAATATCATGGATGGCTTCCCTCAAAAACCTTATCCTGCCCATTTTATAATCCCCAGATGCCTGCCAACAGAAGAGACCAAAACATGTTTGTTTAATAAATGAAAATCCGCATAAGCTCAAGAACACCAGAGCGCAGTGGCTTGGTGATTACCTTCACCATCTCTGCTTCTTTCTTTTTGTACTTTTTAGGGTTTATGAGAGGAGATCGTGGGCATGTAAAGATTCACAGCCTTAGAAGCACTATGGATCAGTTCCACTTGGCCCTATTGGGTCACCAACTCTATTTCATGACAATAGGAATCTTTACGCAAGCAAATTGGCATATTTCTGTCCTGTGGATAAGTTGGTGGTTTGAGCTGCCAATATTTCATTTAGCAGCCAACGATTAGTATTCACCATTGTACCACCTTTACTCCTTCTATTATGATTATACCTGTATGAAGTCACCCAGACCAAGTTATAGATCTATCACTCCAGAAAGTTGCCTCATTACACCTTCCTACTCACAACCATTCCCCTTCCTCCAAAATCAATACTATTGTGGCAGATTAGTATATCACAGTGGATTAGCTTTACTTATTCTTATACACCATGTAAATGTAGTCATGTAAGTATTTTGTGTTTGATTTCAGTAAATGATTGAACTGCTTTTTGAATTTACCAGTGCTCTTATATTCTTTTATGTTGCTATATTGTTTTTATAATACTATAGCCTTGATGACACTATGTGTTAGATGTTGGGCTGCTAACCATAAGGTAAGATATGAAATAATAATAACAACCTATAATTGATCAAGGATTCATGAGAGTGGAAGGGTTGGGGAGGGAGGAGAAAAAAGAGGAGCTTAAACCAAGGGCTCAAGTAGAAAATGTTTTGGAAATGATGATGGCAACATATGTACAAACATGTTTGAAACAATTGATGTATGGAATGCTATAAGAGCTAAAGGAGCCCCAAATAAAATGATTTATTAAAAAAAATACAGTCTGCAAAACCGTATATAGGGTTGCTATGAGTTGCAACCAACTCAATGGAAGTGGGTTATATATTCCATTACATGAATATACAAAGTTTTGTATAGTAGCCTTCCTAATGATAGACATTTGAATAATTTCTCATTTTAGGATATTATGAATAAAGCTTCTATGAGCTTTCTTGTACAAGTATTTTGGCGGCACAATGAATAACTGCTTAACTACTAGCTATAGTTTGACAGCTCAATTGTAAGTAAGATTGCCTGGCCAAAGTCCCTGCATCAAGTGGCTTCATGGGGAAAATACCTGAGATCTGCTTCCTTAAATATGACAGTCAAGAAGACCTCTGTGGGGCAGTGCTATTCTGTTACATGGGTCTCTGTAAGTCAAATGCTGAGTCAATTCTAACTACTAGGAAGCCTTTATACAGCTGAACAGATCATGTGCCAGACTCCCAATCATTATATTTAAGCCTAGTGTTGCAGCCCCAGTGTCAATCCACCTCACTGAGAGTCTTCTTTTTCATTGACCTTCACTTTACCTAGATGTTGTCCTTTTCAAGGGACCTCTCTCCTTTGATAATGTTGCCAAGTAATGAGAAGAAATCTCTCCATTCTCGCTTCTCCGGTACATTCTGGGTGTATTTCTTCCAAGGCAGAAATATTTGTTTTTCTGAAAGTCCATGGCACTTTCAGTATTCTTTGTCAACACCTAGTTCAGATAGTTCGGTTCTTCTGTGGTCTTTCCATGTGAATATTGGACCTTGACTAAGGAAGATCACAGGACTTCATCTCATATACTTTTGGTATATTTTCAGGAGAGACCAGTCCCTGGAGAGGACATCAGGCTTAGTAAAGTGGAGGGCAGCCAAAAAAAGGAAGATGGTCAAGGAGATGACTTAACACAGTGGCCCCAACAGTGACTCAGGCATAACAGAAAGTTGGGGATGGCATGGGACGGGCCAGGGTTTCCTTCTGCAGTATCTGGGCTCCCTATGAGTCTCAACTGATTTGACAGAGCCTAAAACAACAGCAGCCTGTTCTGTTCAACTTTTACAGGTATACAAACCAATTGAAAATGCCGTAAGTGGAGTCAGGTTCACCCTAGTCCTCAAAGTGACACTTTTGCTCCTCAATGCTCTAAAGAAGTCTTGAGCAGAAGATTTGCCCAATGCAATTCACTGTTTGGTTACTTGACTGCTTCTTCCATGAGCATTAATTGTGGATCCAAGGAAGATAAAATCCTTGGCAAATTAAATCCTTTCTCCATTTATCACAATGCTACTGATCTAGTTGGAGGGATTCTTATTTTATTTTCATTGATGATCTTTAAAATAACATAATATTTATAATATATCCACCAGGCTGCAGTCCTTGATCTTTACTAGCAATGCTTCACGTTCTCCTCACTTGCAGCAAGCAAGGTTGTATCATCTGCATACCTTGGTTTTTTAATGAACCTTCCACTAATCCTGATGTCATGTTATTCTTCAGATCGGCCAGCTTTTCATTTTATTTGCACAGCTTACAAATTACATACATTTTGTAAGAGGCTACAACCTTGACACAAACCTTTCTTCATTGTAAACCACGCAGCATTCCTTTGTTCTGCTCAAAAACTGCCTCTTGGTCTATGCACATGAGCCCAGGGAAGGGGTCTGCAGTCCCCACTCTTTTCCTTGTTATCGATAGCATTTCTATGACCCCCGCAGTTAAAGGTCCTTGCAGAGTCAACAAAGCACAGTAGACATCTCTCTGGTCTTCTCTGTGCCCAGTCAATATCCATTTGATCTCTGCAGTGTTACTGCACATGCTCCATCTTCTGAACCTGGCAGGAATTTCTGACAAGTCCCATCGATGGACTGCTACAATTATTTTAAAATTACCTTCAGCAAAAATTTACTTGCATTTTATATTATTGATATTCAATAAATGTATTCTGTTAGATCACTTTTCTTTGAAATAGGTACAAATATGGATCTCTTCCAGTCAATTAGCCAATTTAGTCAGTTAGTTTCCTCAAAATTCCTGGTATAGATGAGTGAGTGCTTCCAGTGCTTCACCAGCTTGTTGAAACATTCCAACTGATGTTCTGTCAGTTCCTGGTTTCCAACTCCACGTCCACACACTCACCACCTTTCAATCGGGCAAGTTGGTAAACAAGAAAAACACTTTCTTTGCATTTTGAGCCCCTAAAGATATTAAGCAGTTGATACTAGTCCATTAGCTCCATTGAAGTTTCTGTCAGCCAGCAAAGTTTCAGTGGCTGTGGTGGGCCCCGTGTTCTTCCTGCCCCCTGCAAGTGTCTCGAATGTCTCTTTCTGATCTACCGTTAGGCTCTTCTCGACGACTTGGCAAATGCCATGTGGAAGGAAATTATAGGAGTTGCAAATTAGGGTTTTTTACATAACATTTTTCAGGATCCTGACTAGTGGATTATTGGTTGCTTTAGTTACTCTCTGATGAAAACAGTTTAATTTTTAAAAATTCTAGCTTTTATAGTTCTCAGTGGAAAGTTTAATCTGAAATAAGATGCTCAGTTATAGCTATAAGTAGAGCTCTCGGTTTTTAATAAAACAAAAGAATTTTTAAAAGCATCTCCTCCCTCAAATATCATCATTCAGATATTTATCAAATAGCTTATAAAGCCTCCTGAACCTCTCTCTTTCTCTCGATTAAATGGACACAATTCTTTCAACTCAGAGCATAGTACACAAACTCCTTACCCGTCTGTTTTCCCAGTCTATCTTTCTCATCTTTTAATGGAGACTACAGAGATTCTGACTCCTGGACTTGTCAAACAATGTTGCTTTTCAATCCTGAATCTGTATCATATTAATTACTTGACCTTGTACAAGTTAACTAATTTTCCTCTTTGATTTCTTACCTGCAGAATAGTATGTAACCTAGTTTACAGAGCTGTTTTGAATAAAGAGCGGTGCTAAAATTAAGGATTTAAGGAGGTACCCAACAAATGCAACTCTGGCTGCTTCATTCCTGTTTATACTTCCGGTCTCCTTGAGGAAGCTTCCAGGTAGGGTAAAGTCTTCATGGTACTCTCACCAAAACCCACACCAAGCCTGGTGCCTTTGAGGCCATTCTGACTGTGAGAGCCGCGTGGGTGCTTTTCAAGACCTGCTGTAATCTCTGTGTGTCTCTTCCTTAATGTTCAACGGACTTAGTTGTTCAGTTCCATAAACGCTCTGTAGGACCATTTTCAAAGGAGAAATAAATCTGAAGACAAGCTTTGTCTCCTTCTTAGCACCTCCCTCATCTTGGCGGAACTGATAGACGTGCGAGGAAAGTAGTTTCTGAGAGAATTTACCTGCAGGAATACTGTTCAGATCGACTCCCTCCCCAAAATGACCCTTTATTTGAATTTCAGTTGGCTTTCCTCTGTTTTACAGCAGAAAATTAATATACGTTTTGGATGCAATATTAAACCAAGGTCAGCAGCAGACCTGTTTTCTTCTGATCATTTCTGACCCTTCTGAATCCCGTTATCATTGCCTGCACATTTCCGGTAACTGATTGTCCTTGTATTGTGAGGACGCGGCCCGGATGATTGCTCCTTAACCAGAGATGTCAGACAGCTGAAACATACTAGGAGACAGCAGAGGACAATCCTGACTTGAGGAAAAATGGAACTGGAGAAATTTACGTGTGTTTGACGTTTATATTATTTTAAGTAGCTTTTTTGTCTTTTTGAAAATTCCCTGAGCTTCCTATCTCAACAAAAGAATAAAATCTAAATGTGAGGGAGAGAAGAAAGCCCATTTGAAGATGAGGAGAAAAATAAGGAATTAAGGGATTCCTCTCTCTCTTTTAAGGGCTCTCAGCTACAGAAAAGGGCAAAATGTGAAATTAACAAGGTCATAATAACTTTAGCTCTCTATGTGTGGAGGAAGAATTCTCTGATAATGTATCTACGGACTTGTTATACCAGTGCTTCCTAATAACATGGTTTATATCACTTTATGATGGCACAGGTGTTTGGGTTTGTTTTTTTTTTTTTACATCATTGATCAGCTACAAAGAGAATTCCTTGAAGAAATGGTTATTTACAGGGTTTCTCTGATAGAACAAAAAGAGCATGTTTACATGCTGAGCATCTGATTTAAAACAGTAGAATTTCATATTAAGAATGTCTGATGACCCCAGTGAGTGAGGTCACATGAGAGCCCTGGTGGTGTCATGGGGTGTGTGTGGGGCTTCTAGCCAGATTGTCTGCAGTTCAAAACCACCAGCTGCTCCTCAGGAGAAGGATGAGGCTTTTTGCTCCCTTGAAGATTTAGTCTTGGAAACCCATAGGGCTGTTCTACTCTGTTCCATAGGGTTTCCATGCGTCAGAATTGACTCGGTGGCAGTGATTTGTGTGTTTGTTTGTTTTTTCTTTTTGAGTGTCTTGCTCTAAACCAATATTTCATATACCAGCAAACAGAAAACTCCCGGACAGGCTCAGGAGAGTGAGATGAACAAACAGAAATGTATACATAACCTAATAAACGATTGGCATAGAGAGAAATCCTTTTAGATCAAAGCATTACAAGTGATGTTCAGTATCAGGGGTTACTTGGATCTATATGAAACCCCTTTATGCTTATCTTCCTCCTTCCATCATTTAAGACTTGGAGGAATCACTGCCTGGTTCTATACTATTTCTTTAGTTAGAGCAGCAGTCATTTAAATTTTCTTAAATAGTGAAAGCCCCTTTTCAAGGAAGAAATTTTTGAAGTGGTAATACAGAAGAAATTTTTTTAAGTGTGTGCTGATTGATACAAGATGGCATCACAGCATCTTTTCCTTACCTATCCTCCATTTGGATGAAGTCCTTGCTGTATCTCATCAGAACCTCATAACTCCAGGAAGCAGAGTTCACAAGAGACTGACCCATGAAGCCAGTGGGACACTTCTGTTATCAGAGGGGATGATGGAATGTGGCTTGACTTCTGTTGTGCTGTTTCGGACCACTGAGTTGATTTTTGTCTCCTTGTGACACCATGTGACAAAATAGAAATGCCTCCTCTGTTTTTGTACGCTCTACTTTTTAAGATTTGTTGGTCCTTTCTCCCAAAGAGTTTCTGGGTGATTTCAAACCACCAACGTACTCAGTAGGCACCTTACAAGTCATCTAGAAGCCAGTTAATGTCACCTCATCGCTAGGAGAAGTGCACTTTTCTTATTGTCTTTTTCCCATTTTTCTTCTTTCAGAAAGAATTCATAGCTTTCATTTTCATTATCATATAGCCCCAGAACATTTCCAGAGTCTGAAAGAGATGGCTAGGGATCATGTGAATATTTTTCTATTCTCTCATCTCACAAAATGGCTGTCTGTGATTTTTTTCTCTTCTATCCATTTGTGAGCATGCATCACTAAAGGGCACAATTGGCCTCTTGCGACTTCCTGTGAATTTTAATCTTGGGACCTGGTTGCCATGCAGTACAAAAGATGTACCTGAGTAATATAAAGTCTGTGTTGCCAAGTGCAATGAATACTTCAGCTAACTAAAATCTCTCTGTCTGTGGTATATAGTTGAGGGTCCACCGAGAAGAGGAGGATTCTTGAAAACCACACAGTTACGTATGCTTCCAGAGTTAGTCAGGAGTCTCTGAGGCTCATGTTGCAGAAACAGGCTTACCCAGAGGAATTGATTGGCTCACATAAAAGAAATCTTGGAGTAAAGCAAACCTCAAGATTCATGCAGTGTCATTAGTCTCTGTCACCCTGTTTGGGGGTTGTTTTTTGGGGGGGGGTTTAAAGGCAATGTTTCTTTAGCTGGATTAGCTCTGTTGTCTTTTAGATCAGCGTCCCATCAGGGCTTCTTAGAACCAGTTCAGTTATAGCTGGCACAGAAAAATCAGAACAAACCCAAATTTATGAAATGAGTGTACTAGAATGATAGCCAGAATGGGAAAAATTGCAAATTGGAGCCCTGGAATGAGAGACTAGGATTAGGTCTAGTAAGTAATTTTAGGGTTCTGGTGCAGGAAATTGAGTAATTGCCTGGACTATGGAGAGCAACAGGCCTTTATAGCAATGAGCCATCTATCAGCTGGATAGGGTTGTCTTTGACTCTGCCACTCAAGAGATTTTGTTCCTATGTACCACACAGGTGTCCTTGTTTCTAAGAGGGAGATTATGTTTCTAATAGGATGTCAACTGATAACTCTTCCTCTTCTGGTGATTGTTCCAGGACACCCATATTTTAGAAATTCAAGTTTGTCTAGTTTTACTTCATTGACCGTAAATTCAATGAGAAGTCTCCACAGACTCATACCAAATCAAACTTAAGTGCCATCGAGGCAAGTCTGGCTCAAGCAGATCCCTAAAGGGCAAAATAGATGGATGCTTTCCGTTTCTGAGACAGTCATTCTTTATGGGAGCAGAGGCCTCATCTTTCTAAAGCAGAATGGCTGGTTGTTTTGAATTGTTGACTTTCCCATGAGCTCAATGCACACATACTACATCACCTTGGCTCCTCCTCTATACACTAGAGTCTTTAAAAACAAATTAATGAGTGGTATTATCAACTAGCATTATTAGATGCTGTTGAGAGGAAAAAAATCCAAATAAGACTGGCTTAGAAACTTTCTTCGAAGTAGTAGGGGACAGTGCTCTTGACTGGGGAAACAGTATGACCTTGGGCTAAGAAGTAGATTAGTGCAGACTGTACTCGGGAAATTCTAGTAAGCGTGTGGCTAGTGTGAACAGTAAGAAAAATAAGGCTGGAAAGTTTGATACAAACCAAAGCATAAGCATCCCTGATTTTACTTTGAATGCTATAAGGAGGTATAGAAGGTCTTAGAGCTCATTCTTGGCCTTTTCACTCTTCCTGTCTTATTTTCTCTCTTCTCCCCACTACTTACATCCTTCCTCTATTTCTGCAAGCCTGTCTCTTTCCTTAGATAATCATCTACTCTCCTACTCACCACATCTTTGGTTTCTTTGACTCTTGACCCCTTGCTTTTTGGGGCTTTTTGGGTATTCTTCAGCTCCATTACTCTCTACAGATTATCTTTTACAGCTAGTTTTTAATTAAATTATTCCTTATCTTATTCTTTAGTTATTCAAGTCTTCTAGATGCCTTGATTAATATGCCTCCTTGCTTCTTTCGTGAGGCTCATGACCCAGTCCCATGGCCCCACTTTTCTTTCCCTGTCTCAATCATTTTCCTGCTGCATGTGGATTGCTTCCATTCCCTCCTAATGTAGTCTTTGTCTATAAGGCTGGGAATATGGAAACTTACTTCTAGTCTTGCAACCCCAAAGACTTCTTCTATAGCTCTAAATTGAACAATCCCACAGAAAGGCCTCTGGTTACAAGGAATGGTTTACATATTTTCCCCAGCATCTTGTGAAGTGGCCAAGGAAACGAGCAATAAAAATAGTAAGGCATAAGTCTATGGTTGGCAGTTCTTCTAGAACCCCAGAGAATAGGACAGGATGACGCCTCAAGGCATTAACACTGAAGAGACAGGAAACACCTGATGCTCACCTTGCAATCATCAGAATTCCTTTTCCACATAAGACAACAAATCCAGAACATTCAATGAGTCTCTCTTTCCAACCACGCCAATCTAATCTAACTTCAAACTCATTTCTGTACCTCTGTGCTGATCTCACCACAATCATTTTAAGTATGTTTTGCAACTTTCAGAAGACAAATGTAATCAGTGATTTGGGGCTCAACTTAAATTATGGTAGTTGATCTGGCCTGTTCTTTCTTCTCCCCCCACCTATTTTTTCTTCCTCTGTCTCTTTACCCCTTTATTTCTCTTTCCTCTTCTTCTCCTTTTTTTCCTTTCTTATTTATAAAAGAACAGGTGAAGAGCTAGAATATACATTATACTTGATTTGATTCTTTGGCTATCTTTTTCTTTTTTCAAAAGAATCACATTCTAAAATTTTTAAACATTGAATGTGTTACTCCTGAAGTATCTGCCTGCCAGGGTGTCAGATCCCAGCTGTGTAGCTTGGTAAGAGACTCTATGTTGATGACACAAGAGAATGATTCTCTTTTAAAAGATGGGGGTGATATTGTGGGCTGCATATTCTAATGTCTAGATAAATAAGCAAGATGTCATACTTTTATCAAGACTAAAACTTGAAGCAGATTTGGCATTTGTCAGAGCAGAAAGGAAGCATATTAGTTAACATCTAAGACAAATGGTAAATTGTAACTTTGTGGAGTAGAGAAAAGGTATTTTGCTCTTCTCTATTTTAATGTAGTTTTAATGGGTTAATTCTTAAAAATACAAGGAAAAGATGCAAATTTGAGAATTTTGTAAAATACATAATAGTGTAGAGAAATGGGTTGGTAATACCTAAGATTTTGAGAGCGCTTTCCCTGCCTATGCCTCTGTTTCTTCTACTAATACTTTGACCCATCGCTTGTTGGTCAGTTTGTCTTTCTATGGTGGCTTGTGTGTTTCTGTGATGCTGGAAGCTCACTGGTATTTCAAATACTAGCCCAAACCACCCAAAACAAACGCAAACCAGTCAACGCCCCGAAACCCGAACTCATTGTCATCGAGTTGATTCCATCTCATGGGAACCGCGATAAGACAAGCTAAAACTGCCCTAAGGTCTTCTGAAACTGTAACTCTTAACAGTGTATAAAGCTTCATCTTTTTCCTGAAAATAGCAGCAGGGTCACTCAAAGTGAACAGGTTTCAGCAGAGCTTTCATCAGACTAAGAATGAACTACAAAGAAGGAATAGGCTGTCCACTTCTGAGGAATTAGTGACTGAAAAACATATCAATAGAAAGAAATATTATCAGATACTGAAAGCTTCATGAATAGCAGCAGAATATTGTCAGATGAAGTGCCAAAAGATGCGCTCCTCAGGCTAGCAGACATTTAAAATATGATTGAAAAGCTGTTTTCCTTCAAGCCTTTAAGACCCCAGGCACTGTATCTTTTGACAGCCGGGCACCATCAGCTTTCTTCACCATGTTTGCTTATGCTCCCATTTGTCTTCAG
>NW_022111372.1:74954305-74959170 GCF_000313985.2 Echinops telfairi
AAATGTGCTTGACACAATGGACGGATGTATGGATAGTGATAAGAGTTGTATGAGCCCCAATGAAATGATAAATAAAAAGAGCTGTTTTTAATTTTTAAATTCCAAATCACAATACTAATCAAAGAATCTTAATTTAAGATTTGATCAATTTCATGCTGAAGACATTGGTAAAATTCTTCAACTTCATAATCACTAGCTTAGTGGTTGTTTCATAAATTTGACTATTAGTTATATTGACTGCATTTACTTGTATACAGATAGATATTGTCTTATCATGGGCAACGTAGTATTTCAAGATATATCTTGAAAGGTCCTTTTAAAAAAAATTTTTATGAACTTTAAGAAAAATCATTTTATTTGGTGCTCTACAGCTCTTATCACAATCCATACACACATCCATTGTTTCAAGCACATTTGTACATTTGTTGCCATCATCATTTCAAAATATTTTCTTTCTGCTTGAGTCCTTGGTATCAGCTCCTCTTTCTTTTCCCTTCCCTTCCCCACCCTCCCTCCCTCATGAATACTTGATAATTTTCAAATTATTGTTTTTTTCATGTCTTCTACTGACCGATGTCACCCTTCCCCCATTTTTCTGCTATCTGTTCCCCTGGGAGGGGGTTATATGTAGATCATTGTGATCAGTCTCCCCCCCCCAACCCCTCACCCCGCACCTTCCCCTTCACCTCATGGTATCATATCACTGAGGGTTTTATTTCTCATGGATTCTCTGTGTTGCAGGCTCTTATCTGTACCAATGTATATCCTCTGGTCTAGCCAGATTTGTAAGTTCGAATTGGGGTCATGATAATGGGGAGTAGGAAGCATTAAAGAACTGCAGGAAAGTTGTATGTTTCATTGGTGCTACGCTGCAACCTGACTGGCTTATCTCTTCCTTGTGGTCCTTCTGTAAGGGGATGACCAATTGTCTGCAGATGGGCTTTGGGTCTCTAAGGTGATAGCATGATCATAAGGGGTTACTATGAAGAAGTTTTAAGAAAATTGAAAAATGGGCCAAGAATGCACTGATGGGTAATTTTTTCCCCATCCTGACAATGTACCTGCTCATCCTTAGAATGCAACAAGGGCTGTCCCTTGTGAATTTCATTGGGAAACCTTACCCCAACTACCCTAAGTTCTGATCTTGCCTCTTCAGACGTTTTTGTTCTCAAAACTAAGAATACCTTGGAAATCAACGCAAATTATATCTTATATGTTTTTAGTAGAAGCCTGCTGAATTATTGGGAGAGAATTGGAGAGACAAAAATAGGGCCTTCAGAATGTATATACCTGGATGGAGGCTATGTTGAGAAACAATATCTTTATATTGTTGATATTTTTTGTTTAATAAATATTTCTATGATTTTGCAGCAGTACTCCCTAACTTACATATGTAGCTCTGATAGCAATTTTTTGTTGATTCTACTGTGATGTGTCTTTTTTTGTTTGTTGGTGATGCTTATTATTTTTATTTTTATTTTTAAAGCAACCAAGTATATGTCTTTGCCATTATTGTTATTATTTAAGAAGTCCCTACATTCTGCTTTATAAAATATTACCATAGTTTATTCAGACTTCTAGGAGTTTTCTATTCAAGTTAAAATTTTCTTCTATATGAACTTTATATCAATTAATGTCCTGAGATAAAACCTAATTTGATTTTATTTTCCATATGGAAATTTTTTCCCCAGTCTCATGTATCAACTTTGCTAATTTGAAAAGAAGCTTCTGTCATCTTCTAATTTTCTGTATATGTATTCACTTGTTTCTCTATTATGTTCCATTGGAGTTTTACTTATCTCTGTATCAGTATAGTCCTAATTTTATCACTCTGTTGTAATTGAGTGTCATCCATAGTGGCCCATATGTGACCATATGCACAATCCATAGCGACCACACAACATGAAATGCTGCTTGATGCTGCACCATTCCCCTAACTGCTTCTATACCTCAGGCCATTGTTTCAGCCATGGTGTCAGTCCAGCTCCTCAAGAGCTGCTCCTCCTTTGTTGCCCTCTGCTCCAGCAACCCGGATGTTCTTGTTCAGGAACTGGTCCTCTCCATCAGCGTCTGCTGTGTGCCTGATGTCTTTATTTGTGACATGGACAGCTGATTTCCGTTTAGCATAGGCATTCACTGGAGACAACTATCTTTTCCCCTAACTTCCTGCCTGTTACAAGCAAGACAAAATCCTTGACAATTTCAACCTTTTCTACGTTTTTCATGATGTTACCTATTGGTCCAGTTGTGAAGATTTTTGTGTTCTTTACATTAAGTTGTAATCCAAATTGAAGGCTGCAGTTCCTTTTTTTTTTTTTAGAGGAGATGCAAATGCACTCTACTAAGATCACAATGTGCAGTTAAGTTTTCCACATTTGGGGAAATCATAGGGGTCAGCACATCGGGAATGCAATGGATAAGTTTTGCCCTGGGAATCCTCCTTCCTGATCAGGCTATCTCTCTGTCTAGCTCTTCATCTGCAAGTGCTTATTCAATGCAAGCAAGCCTGTGTCACCTGCATATTGAAGCTTGTTGAAAAGCTTTCTTCTGATCCTCTGCCTCCATCTCCTTCATATAATTCAGTTTCTTGGATTATTTCCTCATCATACAGATGGAATAATATGGCAAGAGGATAAAACCCTGATGCACTGCTTCTTGATTTTAAACCTTGTTCTATTCATACAATGAGATTCATATTTGTACTCATTTTAAAGAAGGGTGATCCAACAGAAAACACAAATTATAGAATACTATCATTAATATCACATGCAAGTAAATGTTTGCTAAATATTATCCAACAACTCTTGCAGCAGTACATTACCAAAGAGCTGCCAGAGGTTCAGGCTGGATTCAGAAGGGAATGTAAAGCAAGGGATATCATTGCTGATGTCAGATGGATCTTGGCAGAGAGTATCAGAGGTATGTTTAATTGTGTTTCATTCACTTAGAAAATAATTTTCCTACATGGATTATAATAAACAATGGATACCCTTGCGAAAAATTAAAATTCCATAATACTTCATAGTGCTCATAGAACAAGAGAACTTGTGCAAACAGAACAAGGGAATACTATATAGTTTAAGATCAGGAAAGATGTGTCTCAGGGTTGCATCTTCTCACCATACTTAATTTAATCTGTATTCTGAAAAAAAAAATCATCAAAGAAGCTGGATTATGTGAAGAAGAGTTTGCTGTCAGGATTGGAGGAAGGCTTATTAATGACCTGCAATTTGCAGATGGCATAACTTTGCTAAAAGTGAGGAGGACTTGCAGCACTTTCAGATGAACTTCAAGGATTGAAGCTTTCTATATGGATAACAACTCAAAGTAAAGAAGACCAAATCCTCATAACTGGACCAATAGTTAACATCATGATAGAGAAAAGATTGAAGTTGTCAAGGATATTGTCTTGCTTGGATCCATAATCAATGCTCACAGAAGCAGCAGTCAAATAATCAAGACATTTTGCCTTGGGTAAATCTTCTGCACAAATCTTTGCAAGTCGGACATTGAATAAAGTCAAACAAGAATCGATGCCTTTAAATGATGGTGCTGGCCCCAAATAATTCAAATGTTATGGACTGCCAAAAGACCAGACACATCTGGGTCAGAAAGAGTCCAGCCAGATGTTCTTTAAAGGCAAGGATGACAGGACTGACTCACTTACTTCGGACATTTGGACTTTGGACAGGTTGTCAGGAAAGAACCGTCCTTGGGAAAGGACCTCGGGCTTGGTAAATTAGAGGGACAGCAAAAAGAGGAAGGCCCTCGCCAAGGGGTGTGAACACAATGGGTGCAGGATGGACTCCAACATAAGGACATGTGTGAGGATGGTGCAGGTCCAGGTGGTGTTTCTTTCTGTTGTACATGGGGTCACTATGAGTTGGGACGCAATAGATGGCCCCTAATAACACCCGCACAGTGCCTCTTGATCCATATATAGGTTCCACATGAGCAGGATTAAGTGTTCTGGATTCCCATTTTTCTCAAGGCTATCCATAGTTCCTTATGATCCACACAGTTGGACGCCTTGGCATAGTCAATGAAACACAATTAAACATTCTTCTGGTATTATCTGTGTTCATCCCAGATGCATCTGACATCAGCAATGATATTCCTGGTTCCATATTCTCTTTGAATCTGGCTGGATCTCTGACAACCCCTTGTCAATGCACTGCATGTGATATTAATGATATTCTATTAATTTGTTCAATCTGTTGGGTGACCTTTCTTTAGAATGGGTGCAAATATGGATCTCTTCAGTCAGTTAGCCAAGTAGCTGTCTTCCATAGTTCTTGACATAGATAAGTGAGTGCTTCTAATGCTTCATCAACTTGTTGAAACATTTCTTTTTTTTAAAAAATCATTTTATTGGGGGCTTGTACAACTCTTATCACAATCCATGCATACATCCATTTTATGTCAAGCATTTGTACATTCATTGCCGTCATCATTCCCAAAATATTTGCTTTCTACTTGAGCCCTTGGTATCAGCTCCTCATTTTTCTCCTCCCTCCCCATTCCCACCTCCCTAATGAACCCCTGATGATTTATAAATTAATATTATTTTGTCATATCTTACATTGTCCGATGTCTCCCTTCACCCACTTTTTGGTTGTCCATCCCCGATGGAGGAGGTTATATGCAATATAACCTTATAAAACCTATAAAACCTTATAGAAAAAGATTCTTATAATGGTTCCCCCTTTCTACCCCACCCTCCCGGTATCGCCACTCTCACCACTGGTCGTGAAGGGATTATCTGTCCTGGATTCCCTGTGTTTCTGGTTCCTATTTGTACCAATTACATCCTCTGGTCTAGCCAGATATGTAAGGTAGAATTGTGATCATGATAGTGGTGGTGG
>NW_022111372.1:74959270-74968709 GCF_000313985.2 Echinops telfairi
GAGGAACTGGAGGAAGGTTGTATGTTCTTTTTTAGTTGTTTTCCAATTCTAGGTCTTTGTACATTTCCTTATAAAACTTTGTCTTCCAAAATAGTAATTTATAAATTATCAAGGGTTCATGAGGGAGTGGGGAGTGGGGAGGGAGGGGGGAAAGTAAGGAGCTGATGCCAGCCAGGTGCTTACATGGAGAGGAAATGTTTTGAGAATGATGAGGGTAACAAATGTACAAATATGCTTTATACAATTGATGTGCATATGGATTGTGATAAGACTTGTATGAACTCCCAATAAAGTGATTAAAAATATATAAAACTTTGTCTTCTTCAGCTGTCCTTTGAAATTGTATATCTTTGACTTCATTATTTTTTACATTTGCCTTTGTTACTCTGTGATTAAGAACAACTTTCAGAGTGCCTTTTGACATCCACTTTGATTTTTTCTTTATTTCCTTTCTTTTTAATGACCTTTTGCTTTCTTTATATATGATGTTCTTGATTTCATTTTACAGCTCATGACGTCTTCTGTCTATAACATTCAATTCTGTTCTTGAGATATTCTGAAAATTCAGGTGAAATATACTCAAGGTCATATTTTGGCTCTCATGGGTTTTTTTTTAAAACTTTCTTCAGCTTTAACCTGACCTTAAAAAAAGGCATTGCCACTGACTCATAGAAGCCTATTTGACAGAGAAAACTGAGACTATAACTTTTTACAAGCTTTAGAGAGCCCTGTCTTTCTTCAGCAAAGCTGCTGGTGGTTTTGAACTGCTGTCCTTGCAGATCACAACCCAACATGGAACCACTATGCCCCCAGGGCTCCTGACCTTCCATATGAGCTATGGCCAGCCACTGGTGCCTGGTAGATGGTGCTGCTTTTGTACCTGCTTTTCATCATCTCTTTCCATATTTGTAGTTCTTTTGATTCCTGTGTACTCCTTCTGAAGAAATCTTTGGATATAGTTGCTTTTTTCCTGTTGACAAAAGAGTTTACAAGTCATTAATCTTATAAAATTCTACATGGGATCTTCATCTTTGTTTCTATCACCAAAGACATATTTTCCAAGGACTGTTCTTTCCTCTTTGCTCTAAATTTTGCATTCCAATGGCCAATAATTGCTACTCCATCTAGATTGTATGTCTGATTAATTTTAGACTGAAGATCTCGGTAAAATTCTTCAGTTTCTTTATAACCAGATTAGTGGCTGGTACGTAAATTTGAATAATAGTTGTGTTAACTGGATTTCTTTGTATGCAGATAGACATTATCCTATCACAGACCATATTTTAGTTTCAGATATACCTTTTTTTATTTGTATTTTTAAAATCATTTATTAGGGGCTCATACAGCTCTTATCAGAATCCGTACATATATCCATTGTGTCAAGCACATTTGTACATTTGTTGCCATCATCATTCTCAAAACATTTTCTTTCTACTTGAGCCCTTGATATCAGCTCCTCATTTTTCCCCCTCCCTTCCCCACCCTCCCTCCCTCATGAACCCTTGATAATTTATAAATTGTTATTGTTTTTTCATGTCTTACACTGGCCGATGTCTCCCTTCACCCACTTTTGTCCGTCCCCCAGGGAGGGGGTTATATGTAGATCATTGTGATCAGTTTCCCCTATCTCCCCCCACCTTCACCATACCCTCCTGGTATCACTACTCTCATTATTGGTCCTTAGGGGTTTATACTTCCAGATATATCTTGAAATGTCCTTTTAAGTAATCAATATATACTTTAGTTCATCATCTTTTTTTTGGCTCTTCTTATTTTTTGATAACCCTATATTTTATCAAGTATGATGTCTTTTTCCAGGGAATAGTTTCTCTTAATAACAAGTCTATAGTATGTGAGACACAGTCTTGCTATCTGTATTTCTAAGGAACATTCTGGTCAGACTTCTTCCAACACAGATTTGTTTATTCTTCTGGTAGTCAATGGTACTTTCTATATTTTTCTCCAATACCATATTTTGAATGTATCACTTTTCCTCCATTCTTGTGTGTATCATGTGATAGGGTCAGGTGCACCTTAGACCTTAAAATGACATCTTTGCTCTTTAACACTTTAAGTAAGTGTTGTGCAGCAGACATTCCTAGTGCAATACCTTGTGTGATTTTTTGACTGCTGCTTCCATTCGCGTTGATTGTGGATCCAAGTAAATTGGAATTCTTGACACTTTAATCTTTTCTATGTTTATCATATCTGTTGGTTCAATTGTGACAATTTTGTTTTCTTTACATTGAAATATAATCCACAATGTATATACACACATATATGTATTACTCTCACAGAGTTGATTTTGACTCACAGTGACTTATTGGGCAAAGTAGAAATTCCCCTTTGATTTTCTGAGGATGTACATCTCTTTTTTTTTCCATGTCTTTTTAAAAATCATTTTATTAGGGACTCATACTGCTCTTATCACAGTCCAGACATATAGAGGATGCAAATCTTTATGGAAGCACACAGCTTCATCTTTCTCCTCAAAGTGGCTATTGGGCTGTACTGCTAATCTTTTGGTTCGGAGCTGAGTGTGTGATCCACCAGGTCACCAGAGCTCCTTTCAGATATCCGTGTGTGTGTGTGTGTGTGTGTGTGTGTGTGTGTGTGTGTGTGTGTGTTTATATAGTGACTTCAAAACGTTTTTAGAAAAATGAATTTTTTTCTTCAAATTCTTCAAAGCCTCCTCATACACAACAAAACCTACATTAATTATCATTTAGTGGGGATGCTGTATCTTAGCTTTTGACATTTGAACTCTTCCTGGCATGATATTGTGTGACATATCTGTTACTTGTAACCTGTGATTTATGTTCCCTTTTTGTTAACCTCAGAGGATCACTACTCTCCTTCTTTTTAACTGAAGGCACTCCTTGTATATTTTGTTTCTTCATTTCAGTCCTGAGTGGTGAATTTAAAAATCCATTCTTAGAACCTAAAAAGGTATTCTCTTTTCCTGGATGAAGCATTAATATTCAAACTCTCTCAGCATTTAAAAGGCAATAATTGAATTCCATATGCCTAATTCACAGAAGGAAATTTCTTTTTAAAAAAGCAAAGAAGGTGAATTTTCGGTATTTCTAGGCAATGAAGCTCGTGAACCATGTCACTTTCCCAGGAACTTTTCTGTTCCTTCTGTTGGTTCATTGTGTGCCTGACTTTTCCTGCTTAAGTCTTAGCTCAGATGTCATCTTCTCAGGGAGTGGTTTCATTCCATTACTGCATTCTCAGTCTCTGGAAATTATCTTGACTACTGACTTGCATATTTTTATACTGTCTCTCCCCTTTTTCCCCACTACATTGTAAATTCCATGCTAGTAAAGGGTGTGTCTGCCTTGTTATTCATTATAATGCCCAACACATAAAGGTATAATCAGCACTCAGTAGGTGTTTATTCAATATTTGGGCAATTAATGAATAGACTGATCTTGTTATAAGCTAATGAAGAAAGGGAGAGAGAGCGAGCAAGAGAGAACTGAAGTCATAAGTTAACACTGGCCACTGATGATTGTTTATAAAGAACGTTGCAAAAGTAACATGAAAGTTGTATTTCCTGGAGATCATTTGTCTGACACCCTTGGTGCTAAGGCTCAAGACGTATCAGAGCCACGTAACTAACGAGGGACAGGACTGGAGATGAAGTTGACTTTCTTTTCCTATGTCGTGTCAAAAGTTGTTCAGGGGGAGGGGGAAGCGGGGAGGGAGGGGGAAAATGAGGAGCTGATACCAAGGGCTCAAGTAGAAAGCAGGTATTTTGAGAATGATGATGGCAACAGATGTATGAATGTGCTGGACACAATTGATGTATGTATGGATTGTGAAAAGAGTTGTATGAGCCCCTAATAAAATGATTTTTTTTTTAAAGTTGTTGAGGGAACATTTGCCTTGGGTCAAGATTCCCTGCCACCTAGTTGGCACTCAATAAACTGAGCTGTTCCATGTAGATTCCAGACTTACCTCAGTGAATTTTTCAATAAATTCTTAGATAGTCATTAGGTTTCTCTGGGACTTAGTTTCCTCATTTTGCATGATGATATATGTGACAAAGGAGATCATTTTAAATGGTTATTTGGCAACAAATTTGGAGACTTTGGCAGAAGACAAAAAAGCATAAGAGGAATGTCAGACATAATCCTCATACCAATTGTGATTATTGACAACAAGGATATAAATAACAAAGAACTGGAGAGTATACTAAAGGATATATATCACTTGACATAAGAGTTAATAGGCAAAGAGAAAGGTATAGGAAATGTTTACACTATAAACTTACTATCATAGTTTAAGGAGTTGGCAAGCAGATTCTTCTTTGTATCTTTGTGAAATGATTTTGTGAAAATTAGAATCGTGAGAAAGCTACCAGAATGTATGAACCCAGCCATGCAAATTGCGTAATATTTGATGCTTTCCCAATGAAAATTTTGTAGGATTGTTCTTTCTATCCTGGAAGAAGGAACAGGAATTGTCGTCATGGGCGGTGGTTGGGTGGGGTGATCCTTGGTGTAATTTTCTCCACTTTTTTCTCATGACTGCTATGTTTAATTTTCTGAAAGCTTCTTCATAATAAGCCTCCATGCTCATCTGTGTTTTTAAAGAAACTCTACGAAGATTCCCCTTTGGCATTACCTACAACAGCTGCCATGACTTTCCTAGGCGATCTCTCTGTTGTCAATGTAACAATCCTCTTGAAACCACTCTTTGGACTGGACTCCCCTTATTTGAAGGCACCCTAACAGGTCTAAAACACGTGCATTTCTGAAAGAACTTGCCTGCATCCATACACTGCTCATAGAGACACGTTTACCAGTTTTGCTTGGACTAGAACTATGCCTGTATGAACAGGAAGCCATGTTGCACAACTTCTCTTTATATACCAGAGATCAGTCAGTGATGCTGTGGAATTGCCACATGTTTTGTCAAGAATGAAAATTCAAAACTAACAGTTTCAAGAACTTTTGTTTAATTATCTATTACTTATTGACATTATTTCACATTTCCCTAAATGGTATGTGTAGATCATCAGAACAAGACAGTAGCCTGACCAGATAGGATTCTGTAAATACCATAAGTAAAGTTGGGCTGCCACTCAGCAGGGTTGACTGCAGAGTGGATTCTGGATGGGGTGGTGGTCAAAATGGAGATTGATTCTTGGAAAATATTCATATTTGACTATTAGAATCAAAGTGTTCTTTTGGAAAAGCAGAATCATATGATAAGTATGGGGAAAAGTTTTACAGAGAAGCATAAAAACAGTGAAATGAGTAAAGAGATCGTAGGGTCTCTTAGTTACCAGAAAGTGGTGACTATGTTGGCAGGCACATAAGAACAACAAATACAAGGGATGGAAGAAAATAAGGAAGAATCTCTCAGATGGATTTTTTTTTTAATCTTCTTGAAGAAGAGAGTAAACTATGGCCGGTGTTAAGGAAAACTAGAAAATGAATGTCAGGATTGGCTGAAGGTTTCAGGAACTCAGATTGCTGAGATTAGAACTTATTTGCATTCTTGATGAGAGAAGCTTGCCTTGGACACAGATTTTGCGGATAACAAAACCAACGTCATTCCCTCAAATTTCACCCATCATTCTCTGATGCTTCCTTTTCCTGTTAAGATATCATTTTACTGGAGAATACCTATATGATAAGAAAAAGAAAGATTAAAAGAAGGTATAGGGTCACTATGAGTCAAAATTAATCAGATGGCACCAGGCTTTCTGACTGGACTTCGGCTAGTTGTATCGCATTACAAATATATCACTGATAATTTGTCTTTTGAAGAGTAGGGAAGAACCCCCTTGATAACTGGTTATAGTACCTGAGAAATGGTTAATCACTGGGATCCAGGGACCCAGAGACTTTATAGTATCTGAGAAATGGTTAATCACTGGGATCCAGGAACCTAGAGATTTATTATTTATGGCAACATGTTGGCCAGAGAGGAGACATATTGGCCAGAGGTTGGAAGAGAAACAATGGACTGCAGTATCTTGGGAGCCAAGAGCAAAGGGTTATAAAGCCTAAATTTTCGAGAAATGGATTCCAATGCATCAAATTTATATGAAAATATTTGAAATTAGATAATATTCTGCTTATCTCAACTGATGAAGCACTCACTTATCTATGCCAGGAAATATGGAAGACAGCTACTTGACTGACAGGAAGAGGCCTATATTTATACCCATTCAAAAAAAGGAAAACTAACAGAATGCCCAAAGGATAGAACGAAATCATTGATATCACATGCCACTAAAATTTTGCTAAAGATCATCCAACAAGGGTTGCAACAGGACATTGATAGGGAGCTGCCAGAGGTTCAGGTCGGATTGAGAAGTGGGTGTGTAACAAGGGATATCATGGATGATGTCAGATGGGCCTTGGGTGAAAACAGAAAATACTAGAAAGATGTTTACTTGTGTTTTATGGACTATGCCAAGGCATTGAACTGTGTGGGTCATAACGAACTATGGATATCCTTGAGAATGAGAATTCTAGAACACTTTGTGCTCCTGTGGCACCTGTTCATGGACCAAGAGGCAGTTGTGGGAACCCAAAAAGGAATATTGCATGGTTTAATATTAGGAAAGGTGTATAGCAGGGTTGCATCCTCTCACCATATTTATTCAATCAGTATGCTGAGAAAATAATCAGAGAAGCTGGATTATAAGAAGAATGTGACATCCAGATGGAGGAAGGCTTATTATAACAACCTGCAACATGCAACGAAAACAACCTTGCTTGCTGACAGTGATGCAGTCTTGAAACACTTGCTGATGAAGATCAAGGATTGTAGCCTTAAGTGTGGTTTACAACCCAATGTAGAGAAGACCCAAAACCCACAGAACTGCACCAATAGGTAACATCATGATAAATGAGGAAAGTTTGAAGTTGTCAAAGATTTTGTCTTGCTTGGTTCTACTGTCAATGCTAATGGAAGCAGCAGTCAAGAGAAAAAATCTGAGTTGCATTATTTAATTCTGTTGCACAAGACCTCTTTAGAGTATTGAAAAGCAAGGATATTACTTTGAGGACTAAGGTGAGCCTGACCTTAGCCATGGTGTGTTCAATTGCCTTACATGCAAGTGAAAGTTGGACATTGAATGAGGAAAGCCAAAGAAGGGTGGATGCATTTGAACTGTGGTGCTGGAAAAGAATATGGACAGTACCATGGACTGCTGAAAGAGAAGCTGGAGTATATGAAGAAGGATGTCGTATCAAGATCAAGTCTTGGAAGAAGTATGGACAGAATGCTCCTTAGAGGCAAGAATGGCAATACTTTGCCTCACATACTTTGGACATGTTGTCAAGAGAGACCAGTCCCGACAGAAGGACATCATGTTTGGTGAAGTAGAGGGGCAGTGAAAAATAGAAAGGCCTTCAAGAAGATGGGTTGACAGAATGACTGCACGAACTTGACAAGACAAAGCTAGAGTGCTTGGCAGATGGCGTTTGTAGGCATTTGAGTGACAGAGTGGATGATTAGACTGATCTCTGGGTGGATTTCCAAAAACTCGGCTGCATCAATTATTACTGATGCAATTCACAGGCAGTTACTCATTTTCAAGTTGTGGTTAAAACATTTCTTGGTTCTCCTTCATGTCTTTTGAAAGAAAATAGAGTTGGTCACTACTTCACCTGGTCCTTGCTTGAAACCCAGCAGGGGAGCTGTGTTCATACAATCTTGAACTTAGATGTGTGGTCTGTTATTTAATGTAAAATCTGTAGGGGAGCTTTGTAGCCACCTTAGGTACCAGGAAAATATTTTCAAAGGTCTTATTCTTCTGTGGAAAGGAAGGAGAGACATCCTTACATGTCCAGGCCATCTCTGTGTTCAGAGGACTGTTCAAATGGAACCCAATGATGGATTTGAATAAATGGATCCAAACTGGAAATTAGATCATCTTTTTGTTTTAACAAAACTGAAAAATCATTTTTGTTCATTAATTTTACAAAATTGTTGCTGTTGTTCTTGCTAAGTTGGCTCTGACTTATGAAAACTTATGGCACCTTTCTGCATCACAGAACACAACGCTGTCGGGTCCTGTGCCACCCTCACAATTGTTGGTGTGTTTGAGACCATTGTTGTAGCTGTCTCATGGAGGACTCTCCTCTTTTTCACTGACCTTTTACTTTACCAAGTGCAATGTCCTCTTCTGGGAACTGTTTTTTTCTAATGTATTTACAAAATTAATGGTTACATAATAGCCATATTTTTATGCACAAGAGAAAACAAATTGGCTGCATCCATATTAACTTAACAACATGACTGAAAAATTATCAGTGAGCTCTTTTAATCTTAATATATATTTTAAAAATATAATTTAATTAGCTTTCAGATAACACATGGTCTATTTAACTTACGCATTTGAATTTTAAACATTCAGTTGGAAAACATTGGACATAGTTTCTGAGATTATTTTACTAATTATTACATTGATTTTATGAGGATTTTTTTAGGCTATTTCTCTTTGTTGGAAATTAGCAAATTCTAGAATTTTTTTTACATAAACAATACTTTAGTAAACAACTTTGGGTCTCTACATTTTCCATCTTGCAGATTATTTATTTATGAGATCGAAACATAAAGGTAATTAAAATAGTATTGCTACTAGGGTTCTGGTTGACACATGTATAGATTTATTCCAAACAAAATGTGTTTAGCCGAGTCTCTGGGATCAATGTGTGGCTACAGACAAGTTTTCTCACTAAAACATTCATTTTGGGATTCCCAAGGGGAAAACATGATAGATTTTCTCAAAGGTCACAGAACAATCACAGGGACTTATTAGAAAGAAGTTTTCTGAAACATAAAACCTGGATTGGTGAGGAAAAAGCCAGGAAAACTGTGTGGAGGATTTTTTATTGCATCATGACAATGCAGCATAGCCAGGGCTATCCTGTGAGAATTTCTTTGGGACATCTTACCCCATCCACCCTACAACTCTGATCTTGCCCCCTTTCAGAATTTCTTTTGTTCCCTGCACTCTAAAAATGTTAAGAAGGAACATGATTTGGGTCCCTTAAGGATGCCCCAAACTGCCTTTTTGACACATTGTAAATTGATGTCTTTGGGAAGGCTTAGAGAGATGCGAACACCTCGTCCACAAGTGGTTAGCTCTAGATGGTGGATAGGTCAGGGAACAATTGCGTGACATTTTGATATTTTTTACTTACTAAAGGTTAGTATGATTTTATAGAAACATTTTTATACTCCCTCATATTTATCATTGCTTCTGTTTAAAATAAAGAGTGGATGCTAGCTTTTATTCTTTTTTTTTCTTTTTAAAGTCATTTTATTAGGGGCACATACAACTCTTATCACACTCCATACATATATCCATTGTGTCAGGCACATTTGTACATTTGTTGCCAACATCATTCTCAAAACATTTGCTTTTTACTTGAGCTCTTGGCATCAGTTCCTCATTTTTTCCTCA
>NW_022111372.1:74969067-74972577 GCF_000313985.2 Echinops telfairi
AACCTTTCTGTCCGGAGATGTCCAGTGGCCTAAGATGAGCTTTAGGTCTCCACTCCAAACTCCCCCTCATTCACAATGATATGACTTTTTATTCTTTGATGCCTGATACCTGATCCTATCGACACAATGTGATCACACAGGCTGGTATGCTTCTTCCATGTGGTTTTGTTGCTTCTTAGCTAGATGGCCACGTGTATATCTTCAAGCCTTCAAGGTGCTATATCTTTTGATAGCTGGGCACCATGGCTTTCTTCACCACATTTACTTATACACCCACTTTGTCTTCAGCAATCGTGTTGGGAAGGTGAGCATCATAGAATGCCAGTTTAATAGAACAACGTGTTCTTGCATTGAGGGAGTACTTAAGTAGAGGCCCAATGTTCATCTGCTACCTTAATATTAAACCTATAAATATATGTACATAGATCTTTTCCCCATCATCATGTATAAATATATTTACATATGTACATGCCTGTATTTAAACCTCTGTAAGTGCCCTTTTCCTTCTAGTTCTTTCCTCTATTTCCTTTACTTTCCTCTAGTCCCACTATCATGCTCAGTCTTCATTTGGGATTCAATAATTCCTCTTGGTTACATTACCCTTGATCAAGCCTTACCAGGCCTCCTACACCCTCCTCACCATTGATTTTGGATCACTTGTTGTTCCCTTGTCCCTGGGTTTGTTAACACCCACTTCCTTTCTCCCACCTCCCCCTCTCCCATGGTCCCCTGGAACCCTCGGTCCCATTGTTTTCTCCTCCAGATTGTTTATCCTGCCTATGTTATCTAGATAGACCTGCAGAGATAATAATATGCACAAAAAACTAGACATTGCAAATCAAAGCAACAAAAGAAAACAAATGAAAAACAAGAGCAAAAAACCAATGACATAAAAAGGAAAAGCCTGTAAATTGTTCAAGGTCTATTTGTTGACCTTTAGGAGTGTTTTCCAGTTGAGTCTGGTGGGGTGTCACGCCCTGGCCCCAAAGTCTATTTTTGGTATTCCCTCAGGACTTCCTTGCTCTGCTCCCCTTGCTGTTCTGTTGCACATCCTTAGTGTTTTGCCTCGGTGTGGTGGGGTCAGATCATGTGAAATTCCCTGCTGTGTCTCCAGTGTTGTCCCCTTTAGGGCAATGGGTCAGTGAGAGGCATTATGTCTCGTAGTGGAGCCAACCATATAGTCCTCTCTGTGCATTGGTTGCTCTGAGCAGGGATATCGTCCTTAGGGCTTGGTGGACAAGGTTGTGTTCCACTCTTTCTTCCTCCCCCTTAATTTGTTCCTGTGTGCTCTGATCAGACATGTCTCTCTCCCTGAGCTGTAGCTTCAGTGCTGTCCTCTGAAGTATATTCTTCTGGGGTGTGGGGGTGGGGGTGCTGTCCATGTAGTTGGGTTTGGGGATGGCCCCTCAGACCTCTCTATTGGTTCACTGCTTCATGCAAGTATCTTGCATTCACATCTTGGAGCACCAGGCTGAAATCTGGTCTCTCCCTATGGAGATATAAACAATAACCTCCCGTTGGGTGGGTTAGTGCCCTGTTCCCCGTTACCCATGTACCTTTCTTCATTTTTCTCCCTCCTCTTTAGTTGGATACCATATGTATCCCTGGTTTGGTCTGGCCCCTGCCATACTACCTGGACTACACACCAGGAATGTTTGTATACACTAGCTTTTTCCCTCTGCCTCTTTTGTATTTTTTTTAAGATTACCTCAGTGAACTCATGTTTTACTTGTCATTTTGTGCTTGGCTTACGTCGTTTAGCATAATTTCCTCCAGTTCTTACCGTGCAGTGATGTGCTGCATGTGTTCATCAATGCTTTTTAGGGATTCATAGTACTCCACTGTATGGTACATTTTAATCCATTCATCTGTTGATGGGTATTTGGGGTTGTTTCCAAATCCTTGCAATTTTGAACTGTGCCACAATGAACACTGGAGCACAGATGTCTGGCCATGATTTATTTTATGTCTCTTCTGGGTATATGCCAAGTAGTGGGATTGTTGGGTCACATCGTATCTCAGTTTCCATCTGTTTTAGATATCGCCAAATCGATTTCCCTAGTGACTGTACATACCTACAGGTCCATCAGCAGTGGTTGAGAGTACCTATCTCACCACAGCCCCTCTAACACTTGTTGCTTTCTGATTTTTTGAATTGGGCTGTGTTTGAGGGTGTTAGGTGGTATCTCATAATTGTTTTAATTTGCATTTCTCTTCTGGCTAATGATCAGGAACATTTTCTTAATCCAAATGATTGGCCATTTGGATTTCTGCCCTTGTGAAATCTGTTCAGGTCCTTTGCCCACCTACTCAGTGGGCAATTAGTTTTTTTTTCCTTTTTGGAAGCTAGCAGAGTATTGTGGATATTAATAATGAGGCCTTTGTCTGATGTGTTATTGCTAAAGATGTTTTCCCAGTCCGTGGGCTCTCTTATTATTCTCTTGGTGAATTCTTTTGATGTACATAGGTATTTTATCAGCAGTATATCCCACTTGTCAATTTGTAACTCATCTGTATTTCTGTCCTTCCATATTTCTGATAACCTATGTATTCCCTGTGCTAAAATTCTCAGATTTGTCTCAATTCCCTCATTGATGGCACTAATAGCTTGGGGTTTTACCTTGAGGTCTGTGATCCACCTTGACTTTATTGTTGTGCATGGAGTGAGAAAGGGTCTTTCTTCATTTTTCTGCAGGTAGATATCCATTTTTTTCCAGCATCACTTGTTGAAGAGGGCATCTGCTTCCCTTATGATATTTTTGGGGCCCTTATCAAAGATCAGTTGTCTGTATGCTGATGCTTTTATTTCTGGGGTTTCAGTTATTTTCCATTGGTCTGAGTATCTGTCATTATACCAGTACCATGAGGTTTTGACCACTGTGGCTGTATAGTATGCGTTAAACTCAGGTAAAGCAAACCCTCCCACTCTGTCCCTCTTCTTGAGGAGTTCTCTGCTAATTCTGGGCTTCTTCCCTCTCCATATAAAGTTGCTAATCAGTTTTTCCATTTCTTTGAAGAAACATGAGGGTAATTGTATCGGGATTGCATTAAACTTACATAGTGCCTTGGGGAGAATTAACATCTTTACTATGTCCTGTCTTCCAATCCACGAGCATGGGATATTCTTCTATTTGTTGAGGTCACTCTTGGTTTCTTGTAATAGTGTTCTGTAGTTTTCCTCATATAAATCTTTTGTTCTTTTAGTCAGGTATATCCCTAGATATTTCAATTTATTCATGGCTATTTTGAAGAGTACCACCTTTTTGATCTCCTCTTCTGTGGTCTTATCTGAAGTACATAGAAGTCTGATAGACTTCTGTTTTTTGATCTCAAATCCTGCCACACTGCCATATTCCTCTATTGCTTCTAGTAGTCCACTTATAGAGCTCTTGGGATTTTTCCATATATAAACTCATATCGCCGGTGAATAACAATAGTTTCATCTCTTCGTTCCCCAAATACCTTTGATGCCTTTTCTTTGCCTTATGCTGTTAGCTAAAACCTCCAGTA
>NW_022111372.1:74974453-75013292 GCF_000313985.2 Echinops telfairi
CCAAGAATTTCCCCATGTCTTCTAAGTTGTTGAATTCATTGGAGTACAGTCCTTTGTAGTACTGTACATCATTATCCCTATAATTTCAATAGGGTCTGCTGTAATGTCCCCTCTTTCATCTCTCATCCTTACAATTTACATTTCTTTCTTTCTTTCTTTGGTTAGGTTTGTCAGCGGTCTGTCGATTCTGTTCATTCTTTCAAAGAACCAACTTTTAGCAGCATTAATTTTTCCCATAGTTTTCTTATGTTCTCACTCCTGAATCTCAGCCCTGATTTCTATTATTTCTTTTCTTTTGCTACTAGTAGGATTGTCCTGTTGACTCTGCTCTTGCTGCTGTAATTTTGTGCCAGCATATGAATCATAAATCTCTCATCCTTTTTTAATGTGTGCATGTATTGCTATGAAACTTCCTCTGATACATGCCTTTGCTGTGTCCCATAAGTTTTGGTACGTCATCTTCTCATTCCCATTGGTTTCTAAAAATTTCCTAATTTCATCTCTGATCTGGGCCAGTACATACTCCTTTTGCATTAGACAGCTATTCATCCCCCAATTGTTTGATCTTGCTTTCTTCCCTTCCTTTTTTGATTTCCAGCATTATGGCACAGTGGTCAGAGAGAGAGTTCTGTATGATATCAATGTTCTTAAATTTATGCAGATTTGCCTTATGCCCCAGTATGTGGTTTATCTTTGAATATGTGCAATGTGGGTGTGAAAAGAATGTGAATTTTTTGTATTTGGATGAAGAGCTTGTAAATATCTATCAGGTTAAATTGTCTAATAGTGTTTAGCTCTCTAACCTCCTTGCTGAATTCTTTCCCTATGATCTATCTTTCTCAGAGAGCAGTGTATTGAAGTCACCTACCATAATTGTTGAGACTGTGATTTCTTTTTTCATCTTTTGGAGTGTTTGGTTGATGTATTCAGTGGGTCTCTAGTTCAGGGAATATATGTTTAAAATGCTTAGTAGTTCTTAGTGGCTCAAGTGGCCTACTGTTCCCTTGAGCATTATATAGTGTCTCTCCTTATCTCTTTTTATGGTTTGTACTTTGAGGTCAATTTTATCCAAGATTAAGGTTGTAACCCCTGCTTTTTTTTAATTGCTTTTTGCTTGGTTTGCCTTTCTGCAGCCTTTGATTCTCAGCCTATTATTGTCTGTAGTCTTGAGATGGGTCTCCTTTAGGTAGCAGATTGATGGGTTGTGTTTTCTAAGCCGGTTTGTTAGCTTCAGTCTTTTAAATCCTTAGTTCTGTCCAATGATATTCAGGGTTATTACCTCCATTTTTGTACTCTATGGTGTCATCTTATACCTTTTGTGTTGGGTGTTTTCCTTCTTCCCTTTCTTATCAGTGTGTTGTGCGTGTGTGTGTGTGTGTGTGTGTGTGTTTGTGTGTGTGTGTTTCATTCTTCACTTCTTTCCACCCTTAAGCCAATGCTATCTTGGGGGGTGTTTTCTCTTTGTTACGCTCTGGGTGGGTTGTTGTATGTGACGATCTCTTATTTGTGTTCGGTGGGTGCTGTTCTTCTGCCAATACTGGATCAGCAGGGGTCTTTTGTAGGACTGGGTTTCTTTTAACGTATTCTTTGAGTTTTTCCTTGTCTGTGAAGACTCTTACTTCTCCATCTATCTTGATAGGTAATTTGGCTGGATAGAGTATTCTTGGGTTTGTGTTGTTGGAGAGCAAGTTGTATGGTCCTCTCAGGAGACGTTGGTTGGGTGGTTGTGGACCCACAAAAATGGTGCTGTACTGGGTGATCTCACAAGAAGCCATGATGGTATGGCCCACAGCAGCATTGGGTGCCGCAGACGGTGTGTGTGTGTGTGTGTGTGTGTGCGCGCCTCCTGCAGGGGGAGTGGTTTGCCCACTTTGACGTAGAGCACTGTGAATGGTGGGTGGAATTGCTCTGGTCAGGTAGATTGCTGAGAAGGTTGGGCAGAGGTTCCCTCAATAGCATGGAGCATTGGCAATTGTTGGTCAAGCTGCCCCATGCAGTGTGAGGCACTTTGGCAGGTGGAAGGAAGTTCCCTCATACTAATACCTTTGTGAAAGAATATGCCAAAGGATATTTTATTGGTGATGCAAACATGCATTTGACTCACACTTTTTGAGAGAAACAGGTAGAAAACTTCATATTATGGAAAAAATATATTTGAAGTTATAATTCAGCTTCGCCATTCTAGTAAATTGCCCCAAGTAGTTCCCTTTTTGGTGTATGGGATGAGGGAAAAAGCATTACCAGTATATAAAGGGAATTATATGTAATACGTATGGTACCTTTTAAGGTCTTTTTCAGGATTAAACATGAAATTTTAGTTTGGCCATTATTTAACTAATCTGGTAGGTAAAAATAAATTTTTTCCCGAAGTTAATGAACAAGGTTAATTGCATTTATTTCATAGATTTAAGCACATTTATTTTAGTAGTCTCCAAGTTGTACTTTTTACATTTATAAGTTTCTGATATCAAATATCTGAACCTAAGTATCTTAAAGTCAATATAAATATTTAATACAGTACCATTTCTTTGTTTTACCTGTTGGTGCTACTGTTGTTAGGTGCTATTGAGTGGGATCCAGCTCACAGCGACCCAGTGAACAACAGAATGAAACACTACCCAAGCCTGCATCATCATCTCAATTGTGTTTGAGCCCATTGTTGCAACCACTGTGTCAATTCATCTCCTTGAGATTCTTCCTCTTTATTACTGAAGCTCTACCTTACCAAGCATGATGCCCTTCTCCTGGGACTGGTCCCTCCTGATAACATATTTGCAATAAATGAGACAAAGTCTTACAATCCTGGCGTCAACAGAGCATTTTCTTTATACTTCTTTTCAAGATATATTTATTTATTTTTCTATAAGTCCCTGCTATGTTTAGTATTATTCACCAACACCCCATTTCAAAGGCATCAATTCTCTGGATTTTCTTATTTATTTTTTAGTTTTTACATGTGTAGAGCAACTAAAAATACCCTGGCCTGGGTCAGCTAGTTTTCAACGTGATATCTTTGTTTTTTCAATACCTTAAAGATATTTTGTAGCAGATTTGTTCATTGCAGTACATCATTTGATTTCTTGACAGTTGCTTCTATATGGTGTTGACTGTGGAAATGAAATCCTTGACAACGTCAGGTTATTTCTCCATGCTGTTGTTTATGGGTTCAGTTGGGAGGACTTTTGTTTTCTTTACTTTGAAATATAATGCATACTGAAAATAGTCTTTGATCTTCATCAATTAGTACTTCAATTCCAGCAAGCAAATTTATATCATCCTGTTTATGAATCTTCCTCCCATCCTGATGCTGTGATTTGAGGAAAATCATTTCTCTGATTATTTGCTCAGCAAACATTTTGAATAAATATGTTGAAAGGATCAATCTTTACACTCGTTTCTTTTCCTGACTTCTAACCAGGAAGTTACCCCTTTTTCTGCTTGCATGACTGTCTCTTGGTTTGTATACATGTTCTGTGTGAACAAATCAACTCTTCTGGAATTTCCATTCTCCTCATTGGTAGTCACAATTTGTTATGACCCTTCAAAATCAAATGCCTCCATACAGACAGTGAAATATAGTTCCCTGAAATATGATTATTAGTTCTGTGTAACATCTTTCCGGTGCATTTTGTGTAAATTACGTGCATTTTGTGTGAATTATGTGCTCATTATCTCTCATTTATTTATTGATGCCATAATGGTTAGCTTATTAATTTGCATTTTTACCACAAACACATAGTGTTAAACTACTTCTATTAACTGCTCGTATTTTATTCTAATTTAAGAAGTTATTGTAGGTGGTGCAGGGTGTGAGAGAAGAAAGCATTTTTAAAAATTGTATATGTTTGCATCTGACAATCTTTCCTCTTTGTTATTTCCTTTATCTTTCTTCTTTCATAGATCATAGTTTTATTGTTCAATTTACTTTTGTTTAGCTCTATCTTTTTCCCTGCTCTTCTGTACTATGGTGCAATTGATCTTTCAAGATGCCTGTCTCTCCCACTCGACTCAGGGATATTCACAAGCAGGGGGAAAGTGTTAATTATTTAAAAGACAGTAAACAATCAATTGATTCTAAATAAACAAATATATTTAATTCTGGTTCAGCGAGGTGAATTTAAGGTCTGACTCTGAAGTCCTCCACCCTACTTTAAAAAAATGCTGGCCAATTTTCCTACTAACTATAAAATGATTATTACTTTTTTCCAGTGGTTTGTAAGAGTATACCAGCTACCTAGTCCCCTTGATAAATCCCCCATCATAGCTTATTTCATATATCATGACAGTTTATTTTGTTGTCAAGATTATTAATTATGTGAACTGCATGAGTTCCAGAGACCACCATCTGGTTCTTTGTGTGGTTGGGAGTGTATAGAATTGCATAGTAGATTGAATTGATAAGTCAGTATGACAAGGCTGCTGCTCCTGCTATTGTTAGGCACAGTTCAGTTGGTTCTGGCTCATAGCAACCCCGTGTACAACATAGAAGGAGACACTTCCTGGTCCTGTGCTATGCACAAAATTGTGATATTTGAACCTATTGTTGCAGTCATTCTGTCAATCCATTTTGTCAAAGGCCTTCCTTTTTTTCACTTTAGCATGATGACTTTCTCAAGGGACTGTCTCTCCTGATAACATGTCCAAAGTATGTGAGACAAAGTCCCATCACCCTTGCCTCTAAGGAGCATTCTGGCTGCATTTCTTCCAAGACAGATCTCTTTGTTCTTTTGGGAGTCCATGATACTTTCAATATTCTTTGTTCACACCATAGTTCATATGCATTTTTCATTTGTCTCCCTTATTCAATGTCTAACTTTCACAGGTATATGAGACCATTGAAAATACCATGGCTTGTGTCAGGTGCACGTTTGTCCTCAACATTAACCTCATTGCTTTTCAACATGTTAAAGAGGTCTTGTGCTGAGGTTTTGCCCAAAGCAATGTGTCCTTTGATCTCTTCACTGCTGCATCTATGAGCATTGAAAGCAAACGAAAAAAATCCTTGACAACATTAATCTTTTCTCCATTTAACATGATGTGTCTTACAGTTGTGAGTGTATGGGTTTACTTTACATTGAGATGTAATCCATAATGTAGCCTATACTCCCTAATTTTTCTCAGGAAGTATTTCAAGTCCTCCTCACTTTTGGGGAAGTAAGGTTGCATCATCTGCATATTGTAGGTTGTTAATAAAACTTTTTCCAATTCTGATACCAAATTCTTCCTCATGTAATCCATCTTTTCTGATTATTTGCTCAGCACAGATTGAAAAAGTATGGTGAAAGGCTACAACCCTGATGCACGCATTCCCTGATTTTGAACCATTCTCTCATTTGTTTGCACAACTTCCTCTTGATCTATATACTGATTGCTAGTGCCAAGGCATTTGGGCTTATTTCTGTTCAATTCAACCATTTCTATTTATGTGCTTGGTACCTTGCTAGCTCTGACATAAAATAATGAAGAATATACCTTTGTTCTTTAGACCATGTATTAGTAAAACAAGCAAAATTACTAATAGGTTGCTCCATAGCAAGTCTACAGGACATAGCAGATCTCTCCCATAGGGCATAAGGTTTTCAAGCCTATAATTGTTATGGAAAGGAGCTCTGGTGGGATAATGGGTCCACCATTGATCTGCTAACCACAAGGACAGTGGTGCAAATCCATCATCTGCTCCATGGGAGAAAGATAAAGCTCTCTGCTTACTTAAAGAGCTAGAGTCTTAGAAACCCTGAAGAACAATTCTACTCTGCCCTACATAGTTGTTCTGAATCAGAATTAGCTTGATAGCGGTGTGTCTGGCTATCTGTACTGACACAGACTGACACATCTTGTTCATTCTGCATCTCTTAAATACTTACTATCTTGCAAATAAATAGCACATTTTTTCATATCCAAGGATTTGAACTGCAACTCTTCCAGCTAACAGCTGAGTTGTCCTATCTGGGCTGGCTCAGCAAACCTCAGACTGTGATACAGGTATGTCCAGTGTGCCCAGAGAGTTGAGGAGAGCAAGTGTTCTGGGAGTCAAGGAATGTCTAAATCAAACCATGAACAGAAAACCGGGTCAGTTAAACAAAGAGAAAAGTTGTTTTCCAGGTAGGGAAAATTAGTAAACACAGTTCATCTGTACTTCTGTTTCTGAAGCAAGAAGCTTTATTATAGCTTTTTCAGGTTTACATAATTATAATGTCTTTTAAAAAAATTATGTCTTTTGAAAGCTTTCATTTTGCCAGATGCTTTTTAAAATTATTTTTACTTTTCAAGAAGTTTCTGTTGACACTTTGATAGGCATTTTGATAAGTATAGAAATTAATTTGGGAAAAAAATCTTTATTGGTTTCATTTATATAACTAAGAATTGGTTTCTGAGTTTTATATTTTAAAAAAATTTCATACTTCTGTTAAAACAAATGTGTCATTTTTTATCCACTTAAATTTTTGAATGTGTGTATATAGGCATGTGAATTACATATGTAATATACTATTTGTTTTATTATTTATTTTTATTAATCATTTTATTGGGGGCTCTTACAAATCTTATGACAATCCACTGTTCCATTGTACTAAGCACACTTGTACATGTGTTGCCATCAACACTTCCAAAGCATTTTCTTCCTACTTGAGCCCCCCGTTATTTGTTCAAATCAGGAAAAGAATATCTTTGTCCAAACAAAAAGAATTTTACTTTGCTTAAGGAAAAATACCCAATTTTTGTCAATTGTGCCATATTTTAAATTTCTATTTTTCTTGTCTCAGAAAATAAGTTGTTGTCAAACATTTCATTGCTTATGTGTCTTAAAATTATTTTTGTTTTTCAAGATTTTTTAGCATCTTTGTTTTAGATTTTTGGATTTATTATTTTTTTAATGTAATACTTAGAATTATTCACTCCATTTTATTTTTATTGTTGATTTTTGTCCTTTGTTCACTGTTGTGGAAACATAAGCCTAATTCTTCATTTATTTATTTCTCTGTTGATTGATAAGTTTAAATGCTTTTGTTTTATCAGACAGCTTTGTCCAAATTACATAAATAATAATCTTAAGAGTTTAAATTACTATTCTCTAAAATAGCGGGGTTCATATCTCAAATCATTATTTTTTCATAAAACTTTTGCAATGCTTATGTTTCTAGGGTTTTTAAGCTTCGATAAAATGTGTAATATGTTTCTACGTTCAGAGTATTAAGTCTGAAAAGTTCTTTAAATTTTCATTTTGGCATTATGCTAATTTGTACGGTATATATTATCTTGGGTAGCCAAAGAGAAGTTTCTCTTTTTACTTGCTATGTGTAGATGTGTGTGTGTGTTCATTTTTAATGCTTGCCAATTTGACAAATTATGATATAGAGTGGTTAAAATTTCCTCAGTGCAATTACATTTGCTTATTTTCTTTTCATGCTTCAAAAATTAAGATATTTTGTTGTTGTCACTTGGCTTCTTAAGATAAACATTTATTACATATGATCAATAAGGGGAACTAGAGGAACTGTTTATGCTTATACTTAGTTCACCTGAATTTCCTCTAATATTTTTTTTTACTCTAGAGTCTATTTAAAAATAATTCTTTTCCTTTTATTCTGGTCTTATAGATTGATTGTTGCCCTTTTTTGTTTTCAAATTGACTCTTGACTTAGCTTTTTACTGAGATTTAAATAGATTATTTAGTGTTCCAATTACTATCCTTGTTTTTATATTTATTATCAACTTTACTGATTAAAAATATCTAATACCTTCTAAAATGGAATTAATTCCAAAATTGTAATCTTCTGTCTTAAATTTTAACAAGAATTGTCTTGACAGATCTCATAAATATAGTTATATTTGTTATTTTTGCAATCGAGTCTCAAAGGCAGATTGAGTGTCCTTTGATTCGCCAAGGACCTGTTTCTTGAGACTGTAAATTGATCCTTAACTACTTGTGTTTAGTGCTATTGAGGGTTATTAAAATCAGGTGTTCATAAACTTAGTCTATCACTGGATTTAATTGGATCCACTAATTAACACGTTGCCTACAAGTTTTTCTGAAATGAATTTGATGAATTCACCTGCATTTCTGATCCTCAGTCCCCAAACGTGCATCCTCTGTTCTGATCTTGGATAAATTGGTCTGTGTTCACAAATGGGATGAGATTCTTACCTGTGTTCGAAAGCAGTCAACATCCGAAAAAAATCTAAAAATTCCTCTCTTTCAAAGATTTCCTTAGGAAGAAAGGAATTGAGCATGCTTTAGCTTTGTGGCATTTCATTTGCTTTTAATTTTGTATCAACAATTATGTCAATTAATTTAAAATACTTGTAACTGCCTATATCTCTAATTAATGTTAATGATTTCCATTTATATTCTGAACTAAGCTTCAACATTTTATCATCAGCCCATTAGGCCTTTTGAATAGTGATCTTTCTGATTTCATTACGTTTGATTTGGACTTTTTTGTGTGTGTGTGTGTGTGTGTGTGTGTGCATACACTTTTCCAAAAAAGATATCAGGTAGTATAATTACCACATCTTTGGAAATAAATTATACTTTGCCGGACAATAAAATTTCACATAAAAAATAGTGAATGCTTTAAGAATCCCATAATATGGCTTTAGCATCATTGGAGTCAGGAGCTATATTTCATGAGATGTAGCCTACATTGAAAATACAGTTGGGGGTTGGGGGTGGTTCTGCCTCACAGTTGATATATGCAATTAAATTCTCTAGATAAGGAAACTATCTATCTCACAGTTTTATTGTGAGTATCTATTTAGATATGTGATTATTTTAAGCTATAAAAACGAATATATGCAATCTAGGGTTTGAGGTGGATAGGCAAGTAGATAAATCACAATTTGATGTGGGATTATAGAAGAGATTATTGCAAATTAATGAGAGAAGTAAGGAGGGATAATGAAGGCCACAGAAAGATGTTATCTAAATGGAATATTGAAGTTTGGCTTAGTGGAAATGACCTGAGGCTGAAGGAAGAGCATTCTAGGCAGATGGAATCGTGCGTGCAGCAGCTCAGTGTGGTAAAGGCCAAGAGAGATAAAATACTCATAACAATACACATTGTTGTGAATAGATCATTTTTATAATGTAAGCCATTGTTATGTATGCCATTGTGCCTGTCATGTCCCTTTCTACTATAAACTGTCTCATTCATGGTGCCATCTAAGGACTGAGGGCTAGGATAGTCTCTGGAAGAGAATGAACACTGATTGGATCATGGATGAGTAGCTGATTCAAAAGGTAAATCAGTTAGAGGCTGGCCAGGAGATGGCATGGTTGAAAAAGTTTTGCCCATTAGAGACCAATGAGACTAACATTACCAAAGACTTAAGGAATCAGTAAACTATAGCAAGAGGAGCTTTTACAGGTCATTAGGAAAGTAGTAGAGAATGATGTTCCTCAGCCTTGTTCCAAACCCTGAGGAGTCTCCACTTGCAGGGCACATGCCACATTATGATGTGTCCTCTTTTCTTAAGGAAGCCTCTGTTGTTCTCATCCTGAGAGGCAAAATATTAGGTCACTAGCATAGGAGTGAAGGGAAAGGAAGTTAATCTGGAAGTTCCTTTCTGAGGTAGAGTCATCAGCAAGGACTGATTGTGAGACAGGAAATCCCTAAAGAAGTGGACAAGGGTGCTTTCCTTCTTACCAATCATTATTTTTATTAATATATTTTACAAGACTGCAATTGAAATAATATTAAATACAAATTTTTTTATACAGAAAGTGTAATAAAGTTAAAATAGTTCCTTGTAATTCATAGCATTATTGCAATGCTTACAAAATTTTTGCATAGAGTGTGCAAGGATTGATGTTATTCCAAACTAAACAAATGAAAAGAAAACCAAACAAAAAAGAAAACTTCTATCACACCCAAAGCAGGAGAAAAACAACAAAATAAAAGAAAACCAAAAACCACTTAAAAGTTGAACTCTATTCTTCAATGGGAATGAGGCTCCATTCTCAAAATCTCCATGCAAATGGGACTTCTATGACCGTTTTCCCCGTTGACAGCACCAGTGTCTTTAGGAGAGCCTCAGATCAGCACAAGGGTGGGTGTCCTCTCTCTTTTCTGTCCACGGCGTGACCTCTGAGAGAGGTGCGCGAAAGGAACTGGGGAGGTACTGAACTAATGGAAACATCTCCCTCCTCCACAAACTATGAGCTAAAAATTAGGTGTTCTTTCCACCCAAATTTGCTTCTTCTTCCCTTTCCTTTCTTAGAATCTCCCTCCCCTACCAGAGAACATATTTTCTGATTCTGCTACTGCTAGTTCCATAAGACCACTGAAATGTACCCAGGTTTGCCTTGCCATTTTAACACCTACACCATCAAAAAAGAAGTTCCCTGACTCACTTTCTTCAAAATGGGGTCTTAACATTAGCCTAGCTCATCCCTTGAATAAAGTTTTATGGGGAGGTTGAGTCATACTAGGGTGCACACAGGACCCTGACTAGCACTGTGCTAAGCCTATTGGGCGCAGTCACTCACTCATAAAAGCAGTATGAACCCCAGTCTCTCTGCTGCTGTGGCCCTTTCAGGCCAGGGTGGGAAGGTTGATAGCAGGAGTTTGCCAAGGGCACATTGGTTTATAACCTGTTTGAAAAATTCCTGGCTGTGTTAATACTTCAAACTGATCTAATGTCTTTTAACTCTTATACATTAAACTTTGATCCCTTTACTCAGAAGATGAAAGTGCTCCAAAGCCACCTCATGTATGGACCTTGTGATGCACTTCTCTGTCCCTTTCTTAGTTGGAATGCTGTGAGCCTCTTTGCTGAATCTAGAATGCCAGTATAAAGTGTGCAAGGTCAAGTTAAATCAGCAGATGGGTTTTATTCTTATATCAGAGCAATTGTTAGTCACGACTTTTGTGAAGATAATATGCATGTGGGAAAGGGTGGGGGACATTAACGGTGGCTGACCAGGTGTGAGGTCCAAGGTAGTGTCCAATAAGTGAATGCTTAATACTATTAGAGTCTTGTTAATCATGTCGCATTGCAGGGAAACAAGGACACTGAGAGGGATTGATCCCCCTTGTAGTTGCGTCTTTCCTTGAATTTGGCCACAAATGAGAGTAGGGAAAGAGATAACCAACTGTGGTCAAAGACATCACCAAAGACAACATTTGTCTTCTGAAATGAGGAGTGTGGGAAGGAAATATGTGTGGCAATGCTGACTTGCTCCAGTCATACTGGAAAATCATTACAATTTTCTATCAAATATGAAGATGGCTAGCCTGATGTCTTTCAATGTAAAATGCCTGATTTAACAAGAACCACACACAGAGTGAATTTATATTTTGGTTCCAGATAGTAGTATTCAAGAAGACTGTTGATATAAAATGCCATTCTGGGTATGGATCTATACTTTACTGAGCTGCCACCAGAGCTGAGAGACTCCAGAAATCAATGAGAGACAAGTTGCCTGGCCTTCTTTATTCAAAACGGTCTCATTTGAAAATGGAAGGAGACACTTCCAAATAGCTTGAAAACAAATGTGAGATGTTAGTACCCAGGGATGGGCCATAGCTTCATGGTCAGCAGTCAGATGCACATCCTGGGATGTACTGCCATTCCCTAGAATGGGCTTTGGGCAAGTCAGTTAGCGTTTCTTACTCTCATGATTTTGCCTATGCAAACTAAAACAAGTAGAACCACTTACTTGAAAGAACTGCTTTGAAGAGAAAATAAGCTACCAGATGCAAAATACAAAGCCCAGTGTCCAGCACAGAACAAATGCTCAATAGATATTAGTTACTAAACAACACTAATAATTATTGTAATAATTGGAGAATAGAATCCCAACCAACTCTTTTCATGTTTTAGAACAAGGCTTTGGCTTCAAGACAATCTAATTCATTTTCTACAGAAATCTCTAAGGGTTATTCTTTGGGGGTATAGGTTCTGTAGTTTTACTCCACTTCACAAAGAGATCCCGGATGCTCTTCCAATAATACAAGCTTGTGAGAAAATGGAAAGATAATGGCTTTTTTTTCACAAACTTTTTGAAGTTCTCATAGAACCCTATGAGTTATAAAAATGTGAGGATTCATTGAAACACAGGCATCTTCCTTGTCGACACATGTTGTCTTCCTGCCCTTAGAGCAGTGGTTCTCAACCTGTGGGTTGTAACTCCTTTGGGGGTCAAACCACCCTTTCACAGGGGTCACCCAATTCATAACAGTAGCAAAATTACAGTTATGAAGTAGCCATGAAAATAATTTTATGGTTGGGGGGTCACCACAACATGAGGAACTGTCTGACAGGGCTGTGGCAGTAGGAAGGTTGAGCACCGCTGCCTTAGAGGCTCCCTTGACATAGAGCTGGTGTAATCTAGCAGAGCAGCTTGCCCTTTCTCACTTCATGAAACACGCGAGACCTCCGATTGCCTTGACGCCATCTAAACGTAGGCTGGAAAGCCATTTGAAGGAGGACGACTACACATCTCCGGGAGTGAAGAGCAGACTTTAAGTAAACGATTTTCCATTCTCTTCTCCCAAAGAGGCAACCTCATCTTTGTTTCATTTCGCTGAATAGAGTTCATGCTCAGTATCGAAGCATAACCCCCTCGCTTGCTTGTGAGAAACTATGACCTGAAACAGACACCTGGAACACTACTGGCCTCCAAGGGGCTAGAATAGATTTGGACTCTAAAGATGCCTTTTGACTGTGGCAAATTTCCCTTTGTTCCATTCAAATTACAAACCTTAGGGAAGGGGTGCCTATAATGCCTTACAGCTTGCTAGGCTGAAATTGAGGGAGGAGTGAGACATTGCTGTTGGTATAGTTGAAGTTATTTACTGACAGAATCGGTATCATTACAATTGTTATGACATCATACTTCCTAAGGCTTCCAGGGGTCATTCTTGACTTAATCTCTTTTTCACAGAGGGATGCTAATTTCTTACTATGTCAGTACTTACCAAGGGAAGGGGAGTCTAAACTAAGAAAACAATGTGTGAACGTGGGTTGAATGTGGGTCACCCCAAAGTGGATGTTTTCTTCTATAGTTGTGCTCTACCAATACCCAAAGTGAGGGCCTCCCACAAATAATTATTTTCCCTTTGCCGTTCAGACCTGCTGAAAAATATCAAGGACTCCGTTATGAAGAAAGCTTTTAAGAGCCATAGAAATCACATTGCTTTTGAAAGCGCTAATGCTGGTGGTGTGCAGTGCTGGCTGGAGCAGCAGGCTTCGGGCGGCTTTATCTCTCATCGATGGTTTGGCTTTGTGAATGAGGAATTCAGAAGCAACTATATAATTTTAAATTCGGATTATTTAAAAGAAAGAGATGCATCTGACATCCCCATGCAGTAGCTTTGACTTTTTTAATGGAAATATGTTGGAACCTGGGGAAACCTTCCACCAAGGAGAAAGTGGTGAAAGACGCAGAGAGACAGTGTTATCTTTGAGATGAAAGGCCTGTTTGCTCCGTTATTTCCTTTGTTAGGACTTTCCGACACCCTGCTACTGGGGTGCCATGCAAATGTATCATTCCAGGAACCGCTCTGTTATTCTTTTTGTGCCTAAGATCCCCTGGTGCTAGAGAAAAGAGTGGAAGATGAATTTATTTTACAACTGACTTAAATGAGATTTCACCTTTTAGAGATCCCTCAGCAGTAAGGTTTTGATGCTTCTATAGATCTGTTTATCTGTTTGGCCCAAACAAAGGCAACACATTTCTAACAAAGCTGCTGCCCTGGCACAGGGCACCGTTGTCAGCTTAATCTTCTTTCTGTTGTGTCTAGAAAAAAATGCTGAAAATTCTCTTAAGTGACATTGATCAGGGCCTGGAATATGGTGGTGATTTTCATGAGAAACAAAAAAGACAACCTTTCCTCCCCTACGTGAAATCTTGTCATTCATTAGGGATTATATTTTAACATTATTAAATATGAATATGGAGCTCTGGATTAAAAATGGGGATATAGATTGAATGGACAAATCTCTGTGATTAGACCCTACCTTTCCACATGGTGGCAAAGAAAGTGCAATGCAAAAAATGTCAGTTTTCCCTTTCTCTACTCCAAAGAACAGAGACTCAGACTCTAGAAAACAGAATCCAGTTGACTTTAAACTAATTCCTCATAGCTTCTCAAAAGGATTTTACTGTGTTCCTCCCTCCCATGTATTTATGATGCTTTTTTCCAATATTTGTTTATTGGTTGGTTTGTGTTTTCATTACAGTAAATGCTCTGAGGTATAGATAACTAAGGTGATGGATGCTGAAGAAATATGTGAAATAACATACTCTATGGAGGGTACTGAAATGCTTATCTTTCTGAAATATGGGAAGGTGGGATGGAAACTTCTGAGGATAGATTGCACAAAGAAACCCTTTAGGAATGAAAGTATAAATTTAAATCATAGGACCCCTACTTTACTTCTAATTAAACCAGTGATGCTAAGCTGAAGAACCACTTACTTATCTACTGAGGTCTTGGTGTTTGGGTGGGGCGGGGTGGAGGAATACAATCAAAAGATAACAGGTTCTGCACCCCCACCCCTAATAAATCTTGCTTTAATTTCATCCTTTAATTTGTTCCTAAAAATCCTTTGAACCTAAATTTCTCAGACAAGTGGCTAATTTCTACATAGAGTATACAGTGGGATTTACAATCTTCCTTTTCAGAACCAAGTATTTATATTATGCATGAAAATGAACGCCATGCAATCTGTTTTCTCCATGGCTCTATCCAAAACAAACCACAAGTATATGCTCTAGGTCAGAGGTCAGCAAACTTTTTTGTATAAATGACCAAAGAGTAAGTATGAGGAGGCTTCAAAAAGTTTGTGGGGGGAAAAAATCTGCTACCTTTTCATTTCATTTTTGTCCACAAACTGTTGCATTTTATTCTTTCCAGGGTATGCAGTCTCTCTCAAAACTACTCAGCCTTGTTATTGTTGAACAAAAGCAGCCACAGACATTACATAAACAAATGTGTATCTGTGTTCTAATAAAACTTTATTGACAAATACAGGTAATGGACTGAATTTAGTTCAATGTCCATAGTTTTCTAACCTCTACTCTAGAGTCATACCTCAAGTGGTCTTTGGTCTATGCTTGTCAAACTTTTAAGATGTGTATTGAAAATTAGCCAATGGGAAAAAATGATCTAAAGAAAGTTAAGAGCCACTTCAAGTCTACAGGATCTATCTCTTGGGTAAGATAACAATAGTGAAGCTGTCCATCAAATTTCCCCCTAGAACACCTCTATTGTATTTTATCAGTTTCCTAAGACTTCAGTTTTATGACATATTGAGAAGATACCAAGTAGAACTAATTGATAAACATATTTGAAGATAGATTTTTAATTTATAAAAGTCCTCTGAAGAATGTTAGCATACTAGAAATTCTGGAACATTGAAGATTAATTTGAACTCTGCTTTGCCACCTGCTGCTTAATAGACTGCAAAGTATGGTTGTCTAGAAGATATTGTGTATAAAGATTAGAAAGAATCTCAGTTTTTATTAATGGTTAGCAAATTTTAATGTAAAAGCTATCTTTTTCCAGAATTCAGATAAAGCTTTCTCTCATGACCATAGACAAATACTCTAGTTGGAAGGACTTGGGAGAGAGAAACAAAAAGTACATTGGAGAACTTAGAATGCATTGTTACAGGTTTCTACATTCTAAAGTGAAATACAAAATTTAATTTCCTGCTTATTCCCTTACACATCAAGGTCTCTTAACACAAATAAAAATCAGTTTTATATCACATCTGTCCCCAAAAGGTAGGTGATTTATATTATTGTTTTCTATTGTTATTCTCATTCCAGTATCTGATCTATCTTCAGGATTAAATTTTGCAAGTAGGATCATATCAATTCCTCTTTTTAAAAAAAAGTTGGATACAACTCCTAAGGTATTGTTCTCAGACTTCCATGTAATGGTTAGAACAAAATCAAAGGGAAAAGTCCTCCACAGATTATGTACTTCAGATAGCAAAATACAAAGGGTTTCTGTCTTCCTAAAAAACCCAAACTAGCTTGTCTTAAGGTATTTAGCCACGAAAAACCTCAGAGCTACCACTGTGTATCTGAAAGACATGGAGTAGGTGCTCCTAACAGTCAAAAAGACCCTGTTCTGGCTTGTCAAGACCCTGGAGATGACACATGCAGGTTCTGGAGCACGATCCTCCGGGATCTTAATCGGAATGATCCATAGTAACCTGATGTCATTCTGCGGTTTTCCGTTTTAGACCCTGGTGCTGCAGACTAGGCAATCTACGATCTCGCCATTGAACCACTGACCTCTTCCACAGGGGCTGGAGCAAGGGCGGCTGGAGGGCACTTGGAGTGTGTAAGCCGGCAGGGCCACAGATCCGCTTCAATCCCTGACCCCTCCAACTAAGTGAGTGAGTAGCGACAGCTTCTATCTCCCACAGATGCAAATGTCTCCTGCTTGAACATCATCTCAAAAACATCCTCTTAGTTTCATCTCTTGTGATAAGCTTTCTCCTGCTTGTGAATTAGGAAAACTTAGAACCTTGTTGAAGGAAAAAAAAAATCCATCTTGTCCATAAATATGCATCCAACTTCAAATGGTATTCAGGACTGTGTATGCCACTTAATTTCCATGCTCAGTTCCTTAGAATCCACGTCTGACAGCCACTTGGTTTGCTAGCAGCCTTTAAGACACTCAGTCATTCCTAAATCCTTTCCCTCCAATCACTCAAAAGAAACTACAGGTAACAACAAGGTAAATAGGATGTGCTTCTCCTTGCTGAGTGCATTGACTTAAGGCATAGGCACATTTCCCCCTCTTTGAACAGAGATGGTGTAATCCCCTGTCCCAGCACAAGAGTGGCCAGGGTGACCCTGGAGCGTGATGATGAAGGTGAAGTGATGAGAGGTAGCTAATGGCGGGAATTAGAGGGCTGCTTCTATCTATAGGGGACACAGTGATTCTGATAAAGATACTGGGCTGTTGACATTAGCTTCCAGTGAACAATTAACATCTGTGGTTCTTGGGTAACTATTCTTGGAGAAAATGTAATAGTGGATTGATAACAATCCTCACACTGGGAGAAAAAAAAGATCAGAACCAGAGAGTTTGCCCATGCCTTTAAAAATAAAAGGCATGTCTTTAAATGCCTACTGCTCCCAAGACATTTAAAATAACGAGGTTTCCTAGGTACCTCTTCATTGGGCTTCTGGCTCAAAATGGCTTCTCATGGGGGTGGTGTTTCTGCTCTTAAGGATTTTGACCCCCTTGATCTTTTGGGGGTTAGATGCTACTGGGTAAAATCAGAAGGGAGGACTTTGGAGCCTTTTTTTCTTGTTCTTTGCCTGACAGGCCTTTGAATCGCTTCTAGCCAGCTGAGGGGCAGCTGCTTCCCTACTGTGTGCTGATTTGCAACCCTCAGTCTGATAGAGGAAGAACAGAGGAAGCAAGCAGGAACTGGAGGAGCATTTAAAAATCAGCTACAATACCTCCCCCTCCTGTACTGAACTGCAAAGGCCCCATTACATTTCACTACAAACGTAGGACAGCCCTTCGGAGCCCCTATGGCGAACTGTGTGGCACTGCCTCTTGCCTCCGTGAAGAGTGGTGGGCAAGTTGGCCAGGCTTATGTAAAACTGAAAAATGGACACTTGGTTCTGTTTTTAACACAAGGGTCCCAATTGTGACTTGGAGATTCCCGCCATCACTGCCTTTCTATGTGGTAAAGAAAATGTATACGGTAGGAAAATACTGCTATAAGTGTTTGACACCTTTTGTGATTTGAGTGGTCTGGAAAACTTGGGCTTCCACCTAGTGTTCTAGGACATTTCAATTTCCTCATTGTAGGTGGTGAAGATGGGGTGGGAAATGACAGTGGAGATCACAGGGTCACCCATGGTTCCTTTTGTACTGAAACCTCATTTTATACAGAGGATATATATATGTATCTATATATATTTATATATATTTATACTCACCCACACCTGCAGACACACACACACACACACGCATGTACACACACACACACAAAAGGTCTTTGATAGGCTTTCTGTGTTCTAGTAAAAATAGCTGGCAGCCAGTGTCTAAAGCCAAAAAAGGCCTTTATACTGCCTACAATGTCCACTATGGATAGTCTTTCAAAGGCAGACACTTGTGTTTATCTGACAAGTGGAACCAGTCCCTGCCAGGGACAGGAATAATCTTCCATTGGCACACACGCAGATCTCGAAGACCTTCTGCCTCGTTCCCGTCGGCGTGTAGGATCCATGAGGCAGTCTAGGTAGTTTGATTTTCGCAGCATCTAACTTAATCTAAAGTGAGTGAATAGGAAGGAGAGAGTCAATTAGAGGCTGTCATTTATTTTGACATTCAGAAATAGTAAATGAGTAATCACTTGTTCAATTTAACCTTCATGGCCACTTACAACCTGTTGAGTGTTCTAACCAGTAGCCATTTGCCATTGAGTTGATGAAGACTCAGGATGGCTCTAGGTGTGTCATGGGATTTGCACCGGTGTCCCTAGGGTTTGCAATGGCTACTCCTCAGGAGTTGATCTCCAGGCCTTTGTTTGAAGGCACTTCTGTGGGTACTAAAAACTCCAAACTTTCAGTTAACAGCCAGGAGCCTCAGGAGTGTTCTGGGTAGTGGGAGATTTGTACAAATGGGAAAAAGTGTCTATCTTCATGAAAGCATTTATTGTAACAGCAATCTGTGTTGGCCTAGATTGCTATTTTGCCAAAGTGTCCGAGGAAAGATGTGACCAGAGTCCTGGAGTTAAACAAATGTGAAGCTAACGGGTTACCTGTTCTCTTTACTATGGGCCTCTCAGATCCCAAATATGTCTGTGTGCATGTGGAAGCTTCAAGAAGACACTTGGGAATTTGGCATTTCCCAGTGTTAAGTAAACAGTGAGCTTTCCCCTCCCCCCCTCCTTTTTAAAATAACTTATCTGGTGAACCTCAGAGGATTACTTTGAGAAATATAGGCCAAAAAACTGAACAATAGTGGAAGGTGCTATTGGATTTATAATGAAAGAGAACTCTGTCTGAGGTCCAAAGTCTGATAACTGTGAACTGTGAGGCAGTCACTCTGTGAGGTGGTAACTATTTTAAACTGTGTAGAGTTTAGAATTTTTTGAAGGGTTCTGATCATTGAATGCTCTATATGATTAATGCTTTAAACAATTATAGTAAATGCCAAGTCAATCAAAAGGCAGTATGCTGTACAGAGGAAAGTACTTAAAGTAGTTATGAACGGTGGAGTTGAGCTTTGCTTTTAAAAAAACAAGTCAAAAACTGTCTTTTTCTTCTCTTTTTATTTGTGAATAGGGTCATTCCATTTTCCTTGAAGACTTAACTTACTAGTTAGCAAAAACACAAAACCGTTGTTTTGTTCATCTAACTGTGATTGTGTTGAAGTGAGAGAATGAGTCTCTAATGTTCTTGCCTCTCTTCCTAGTTAAAAGGTGGTTTGGAGTAGTTCATGGATACGGCAGTCCATTCTCAATGAACAATAGAACAGTACCCAAGTTTGGAAATTAACCAAGTAATTGGGTCATATTTAGCCGCATGTGTGTGGTCTACAGCTTAGCTGTGCTGATTAACTACCTTAAGGAGCCTGGTGGTACAATGGCTAAGGGCTTGGCTGCTTCCTGAAAGGCCAGTGTTTTGAACCCAATAAAAAAATGTGGTCGTGTGGTTCTGTAAAGATTACAGCCCAGGAAACCCTAAGGAATAAGTCTACTGTCTCCTAGAGGGTGGCGATAGTGGGAATCAACTTAATGGTAATGGGTATTTTAATGGGTTGCACGATATCTTATTTTATGAAGACAAAGAAAAATTGGAAATAACATTCCTTTTGTACAGCTACATAATTCTATCCTTGAAATACATGTTGTTATCTCAGCAGGTTATGAACAATGAATCATAACTATTTGGTGGACTTAGCTTATAATATGATGCTCAATACTTCATTCTGGAAATGGAATCTTCAGGTTGGTTCTTTTTGTGGTTGTTGCTACAGGACAGGGTCAAGCTCGCTGACACACTAGGCTGAGGGCTGCTGGCCTGGCAGTGAAATTTCCCTGAGCTTCCGTTCTTCTCCCCCTTACCTCTCCATCTTTGGACTCCAGCCTCAGGTCTGTTCTGCACGTGGCTTCCAGGTTGCCGGCTTCTGCATTTATTTCTACTCCTTTGGGGGCCTCCATCACCAGAGACCTGGTGGGGGACTCCAACCTGAAATATACATGGATGAAATTTAGGGAGTCTGTTCAACTCTTTGGTAAATCTAAGGGCAAGTTGGTGCTTGGAGCTCTGAGAAAGTAATTCAGGATTGAAACAGATTTTTTCTAGTTTTGGACCTTTTATCTCATTGCCTATTATTACCCAGGTTGTGAGGATGTTTGCTCAGGGAGTGGGCATCATTTTATTGGGGGCTCGTACAACTGTTATCACAATGCATATATATCCATTGTGTCAAGTACATTTGTTGCCATTATCATTCTCAAAACATTTGCTTTCTACTTGAGCCCTTGGTATCAGGTCCTCATCCCTCCCCACCTCCTGGTTTCCCTTTCATGAACTCTTGATAATTTATAAATTATTACTATTTTGTCATATCTTACATGGTCCAACGTCTCCCTTCATCCACTTTTCTGTTGTCCATCCCCCAGGGTGGAGGTTAAATGTAGATCCTTGTGATCAGAAAGGAGGAACCGGGGCTTCATTTTATTTTCGTTGTGGTTAGTTGCTGGCAAGTGGGCTTGAACTTATGGTGACTTTATGTATAGCATTAGCATGATGGTTGGTATATTTGAGTCCCTTGTTGCAATGATTGTATCTTGCCCTTTAATCTAGGGGACTTTTTACCAGCACTTTCTTCCTAGTTTGGCTATGGAGGCCCTGCTTACACCTGTTCACCACAGTCACCGGCTAGTATGTGAAATACTAGTGGCACAGCTGCCAGCATCATAATAACATGCAAGTCACCACAAGATGACAGATGGGTCTGATCCTATACCCAAGTGCTGCGTTGTTGTTATTATTAAGCTAATGCTTATATGTACTTTTAGAGTAAGGCATTCTAAACTCTAAAAGGAGCTACCTAAAATTCTCCCCACTGTGTTCTACTTTGTGTATCATCTCTGGAAGTAAAAAAAGATAGATATCAAGAAAATAAAGCTTGGAGTCCAACATACCTGGGCCCAAGCCAGGGACTGCCATTCTCAGGCAAATTTTTTTTCTTCTTCTCCCCTCTACAGCTTTCCCAAACTGTCTTTCTTTTCCAATACCTTCCTCATCAAAAAGGTGCTTCAAATTCTGCTTGGCATCTTAGAAACATGTAACCTATCTTCAGTTTACCATTAGGAGTATTACTGTTGTTATTACATGAATGAATCCCAATGGCATATCAATTCTTTCTCTAAAACAACGATTCAAAACAGATAAGAGGTTGCCAGGGGTTAGAGATTGTGGGTGTAGTTTGATTATAAAGGGCAGCAAAGGAGCTGTTTTGAATGATAGAAATGAATGCCATTTCCATAACTCTAAAAGCATTTGTAAAAATTCACATAACCATGTCCCCTCCCTCCGTGAAATAAATCGCATATAAATCAACAAGTGAAGAGAAGAGGAATCAGCCACACTCATCCTGTATTATTTCTGCAGCTTGAGGGGCACTTCCCCTTAAAAGGTGTTTGTCCATGTCACTTAATAAGAAACCTTTCAACTAAAGCACAGCCATTCTCAGTGTAATGCAGGATTTGACATATTATTAAGTATAGACGTAAACAGATCCTCTTCTCTGTAACAACCAAAGTTCCTCAGTGCAGTAAGCATAAGACCTGAGCCATAATGCTCACATCTCATTAAGTCAGACTAATTTCCTTAGTTTTACTCCTATATTTCCAACTTTTAGATACCTCAGATATGTTAAAAAAATAATAAAAGTATCTTCTCTAACTGCTGACTCTTTTGTTCCCTGAACTATATTCCCAAAGTAGGGCTACAGCCCCTGGGTTTTCCATCAGGGGCAGGAAGAGCAAGAGATCCAGTGGGCTACCAAGACTGATAAAGTCACAGACGTTAACTCCGATGCCAAGAGAGGACACTTCACCACTTTTCACCTCTGGGCCCCTGAGGTTTGCTGGTAGGCACCAGTGTTCTCCATTGATTTCTTTTTCTTTCGATGACCCAACCAGTGCCATGGAGACAAACCACAGGTCTATAACCAGATGCTGTTGAGTCACGTCCAGCCCACGGCGATGCCACATGTGCCCGAGAACTGTGCACTGGAACAGCAGCTCCGAGGGCTGCTGCTTCCAAAAGTATAGAGTCTCCATGGAGTAGACCTTCCGGTGTCTGGTGTAGCAGCTCAGTGTGCCACCTGGTTGCACTACCTACCGATTCCCAGTGGGTTTATGAGCCTCTGCAACTGAGTTGATTTCAACACACCATCGGCCTATATGGAGTTTTTGAGACTTTAATCTTTACAGGAGTAGACAGCCTCATAATTCTCCTGTGGACTGGCTAGTGAGTTTGAAACACTGACCTGGGGTTAGAAGCCCAATGCTTACTTCAAAGTGGCACCAGCAATTTGAAAATGGATTGGCATAGATTTCTAGTGAACCCATTCTTCCTTTTCTAACCTCATGCCTTTTTGTAGGGCACAAACCTCCTTTTCTGTGTAAGTGTATCACCAAGTCTGGGATAATCTATGGATGGTTTACTTCATTTAGCATGTAACTTTTCTTACTATCATGTCAATAACCCTAGAGCTGGAGGGGGCTGTCTTATTATCAGGACAACAGGAAGTGAGGACTATTCGGTATCCCCCAAACCATAATCTAACTTAATTCACCAATTTTATGCTCTTGATTCCACCTCACTTTTGACATATCAAGACAGTTCAACGTTTTCTATTTATTTCTTTTCCATAATATCAAAAAGGGGACTATACAAGGATGCCTTTTGTCCCTATTCCAATCATTCTAGTGTTGATCCTCTTCATATCATCGGACATCGTTCTCGTTTTCTTCAGTTTCTTTTATTCAACATCATATTGAGGTCCTAGCTGACAACATATGGCAAATGAAAGACTTTAAAGGTAGTTATCTGGGGAAAGAAGAGGTAAAACTATTGTTATTTGCAGATGACGTGATTCTATATATTGAAAACCCCCAAAGCTCCACAATAGGAGTGCTGGAATTGATAGAGGAATTTGGTAGAGTGGCAGGGTACAAGATCAACAAACAGAAGTCTATTGGATTGCTATATATATTGCATAAGATCATGGAAGAGGAAATTAAAAAGGTGGTGTCCTTCACAATAGCCAAGCACAAATATTTAGGGATATACCTAACCAAAAAACCAAAAAGATTTGTACAAGGAAAACTACAGAACACTATTACAAGAAACCAAAAGAGACCTCCACAAATGGAAGAATATCCCATGCTCATGTCAGCACTCCCCAAGGCACTATATATCTTTAATGCTGTATCAACATCTTTCTTCAAAGAATTGGAAAAATTGACCACCAACTTTATATGGAAAGGGAAGACGCCCACAATTAGCAGAGAACTCCTCAAGAAGAAGGACATAGTTGGAGGGTTTGATTTATCTGACTTTAACAACTATTATATAACCACGGTAGTCAAAATGGTGCGGTACTGGTATAATGACAGATACTCAGAACACTAGAAAAGAACAAAAAGCCCAGAAATAAAATCAGCAGCTACCAGACAACTGATCTTTGATAAGGGCCCAAAATATATCCAATGGGAAATGGATGCCCTCTTCAACAAGTGGTGCTGGAAAAATGGATATCTACCAGCAGATAAATAAAACAAGACCATAACCTCACTCCATGCACAAATTTAAGCTGGATCACAGACCTCAAGGTAAAACTCTAAACTATTAAGGACATCAATGAGGGAATTGGGACAAACCTAAGAACCTTAGGGCAGAGTATACATAATCTACCAGAAATTGGGAAGGATGTAGACACAGAGGAAGCACAAATTGACAAGTGGGGTATACTAAAGATAAAATACTTGTGTACATTGAAAGACTTCATCAAGAGAGCCCACAGATTGGGAAAACATCTTTAGTAATGCCACATCAGACAAAGGCCTTATTACTGAAATCTACAATAAGAAAAAAAACAAATAGACCATTGAGGGGGTGGGTAAAAGACCTGGACAGAACTGTCACAAGGGTGGAAACCTGAATGGCCAATAAATATATGAGAAAATGTTCCTGATCATTATCCATAAGGGATATACAAATTAAAACAACTATGCAATACCATTTAACACCCTCAAAGACAGTCCAATTCAGAAAATGTGAAAGCACAAAAGTTGGAGGGTTTGTGGTGAGACAGTAACACTTATCCACTGCTGGTGGTCCTGTAGGTATGTAAAGCCATTATGGAAATCGATTTGGGAATACCTAAAACAGATGGAAATTGAGCTACCATATGACCCAGCAATCCCCCTTCTGGGCATATACTCAGAAGAAGTAAGAAACAGACCATAACCAGACATCTGGAAACAACCTAAATGTCCAATAATTGATGAATGGATTAGAAAATCCTGGTAGATTTGCCCTATGGAATACTATGCATCCCTGAAAAAGCAATGATGTATGCATGAAGCATATCGTCTCATGGGAAGAGTTAGAGGAAATTATGCTAAGTGAAATTAGCCAAATGCAAAAGGATAAGTACAACATGAGTCCACTGAGGTAAGCACAAAAAGCACATGGGCATAGAGGACAAGTTACTTAATGCATAATTTCTGGGTGAAGGTCCACATACCCTGGCAGGGGTCAGACCCAAACCAGGAATGCATATTGCATCCAACAAAAAACAAGCATTGGGGGAATGATGGTGGTCGGGGAACAGGGCACTAATCCACCCATGGAGAGAGTATTGTTTATGTCTCCACAAGAAAGGGAGAGAGAAACCAGAACTCATTCTTGTGTGTCAAGCCTTGAGGACAATATATGGGTATGGAGCAGTGCATTAACAGAGAGGACTGGGGGGCCAGCCCCAATCCGAACTATGTTGATCCCCTCCCTAGAACAATGTATTACAGAGGACAGCACTGAAAATATAGGCTGGGGAGAGTGGCCAGTCTGTTCTGACCACACAGAAGCAAATGAAGAGGGAGAGGAAGTGAGCGAGTGTGGATCTCATCCTAGCCCACAAAACTTTGATGATGACATTCCTGATCCAAGCAGCCAATCACACAGAGGACCGTCGGGCCAGCCCCAACACAGGACATAATGACCCCTCACTGAACCACGGCCCTACCGGATACATCTACTGAGGGGCTCCCCCTCAGCAGGGTGAATCACGATGGGAGTCTAACCGAGCAGCAAGTGGAGGAAAGCGATGAAGTCCCAGAGAAATTCCAAAAATACACCTCTGATTTGGGGGGTCAGTACTTGGTACCTCATCAGACACTGATAAAAGTCAGCAGATACACCTGAAACTGTACTTTGTTGGCACTTTACAAAAATCTCGCCCATTGAAGACATTATTCCTCTGTGTTCTAGTCTCATTCCAGTGTTGCGGTTAAGAAGTCACCTGTCAATCTAAATTCAATCTATAAATGGTCCTTAGTTCTTTTTGCTCATATTGCCATCTATCTTTTATGCTCTACAATGCTATTCTTATGTGTCCTGATACAGCTTTCTTTTATTTATTTGGCTTGAATTTGGACTTCTGAATTTGTGGTTTTGTTTCCTTTAGTATGTAGGGAATGATACTCAGCCAATATGTCGTTGACATTTGTTTATGCCCCAGTCTCTCCTTTTGCAACTTGCGTGGACATTTTCACTAGGAGTGTATCTATGAGTGCTTTCTGGGTAAGCGGTCAGATATAACTTCATAATCATCAATTTTCCTCTTTACCCATGCCTAACCACATCCATTGAAGCTTTGCTTTGTGAGATTGTTTTCTATCCCTCATTTTGTTACTTATCATAGATTTACTTGTTTTCTACTCACCCTCTCTCTCTCTCTCTCTCTCTCTCGGATAATTCTTATATCTGCAATGTCCGTGGGTCTAAAGTGGTGACCTTTCTTCCTGCTTTCTCTCCTGCACGTGGTGACTTATTTCTGAGTATGTTGATTTTCTGGCCTGTGAGTGCCAAGTTCTGGATCTTGATCAGCAGGAATTATTTGACACCTGCATTTACTGTGGTTTTCTTTAGAAGGGTTTGTGTTTGTCTCCATGAAGTGCTGGTGCCACCTGTGCCCTGGCTCGCTGTGTATTTTAAGGTCAGCCAGGCAGTATGAATCTTAGCAGAAAACCAGACTAAATGCAAATTTTAAGTTTTGAAGCTATTTCTTTCCCTCCCATTCAATGATGCCATTCAAGACAGGGACTTTCCCTTGTAAGTATTTTGACTGGGAAGGCCAGGGTGGGTCATACAATACAGGTGGAACTTTAGTTCACCCTTATATAGTGGGACATGGTACTTGGTTTTCATGTTTCATCTGTGAAATCCTTTAGGTCAGAGAAAGGGAAGCTCAAATTTACCTTCTGACTTCAATGCTCCAATTACATTTCTAGATTTCCATTTACTTTAGTTTTTCACCCTAGATACTGGTAATTTTCAGCTCCTCAATACACTAAATGGTTTCGGACTTTTCCTAAGAAGTTAGAATTTGAAATCGTATAGTGAAATTATGTATATATTTTAGAGAAAAAATCTGTTCTATACCCATAGAATCATGAGTATGCTTTCGGAGAGATGGATTTGGTCTAAAAACTGTCAAATTGCAGGAAACTATAAATGTATTGGTCTATGTGCAATCAGGGAACAAGAGCCTATTTGAGAAAGAGATCGGTTTTCTACAGGAATTTGATTTTATCCAATTATAGGAGCTGATTAAACAGATTATCTGTCTAATGTCAATATCTTAAATAAACCAGGTTAGTGGTCAGGGACTGAGAATGAGACATGACGTGGGGACCGTGAGGTGTCTCTTTACCTGCAGGCCTCTCAGTTGTGTGTAAGGTCTGCTAGAGAAGCTGCTGCCCATTGCACCAACATGTTAGTGTAAAAGATAGTCTTTCATTTCCACCTTCATGCCAACACCTAGGATGGTTTTGCGTTCTTATTCAGAGGAGGAAAAAACAATCACGAGGAATTATGCTGAAAAGGGAAGGAATTTACAAGGGAGTTGGTGGGAGGGGTTGTGCACATGGGACCCAGCTAAGTCAGGGAATGGATTTCTCGGAAATGCAGTTCCCATTTAGCTAAGTTCTCCCTGCCATTCAGTGGACTCTACGTAGAGCGAGCCTGCAGGACAGAGTAGAACCGTTTCTGTGGGTTTCTGAGACCGAAGACCTTTCCTGGAGTAGAAAACCTCATATTTCTCTGATGGAGCGGTTGGCAGTTTGGAATTAGTGGCCTTATGGTTATCATCTTAAGGCATAGCCCATTTTTACAAGCCCACCACGCCGTGCTATCTTGTTTTTAAAAAAGTTGCTATGGTTTGAGAACCCTGCCCTTCATGGAACCAACTTCAACTTTCAATATAGAAACTGGCTGAAATAAAATACGCACTTATAAATTGGTAAGAAGAAAGCGGAGCTTTTCTAATGATCGTCTATAGGTTCTACTTTTAAGTCCAGCTCGGGTAACTTGAAATTCAAGCACCTCGTGTCTTGCGATATATATTTAAATTTTATATACAAAGCTGCCCAGGTTTTAGAGATGTCTTTAAATCTGGAGCTGAAAAATCTATGCAGAGTATTCTGGGGTTCTTCTCTAAAGATTTGAAAAATAGATTGGATATTTTCATTTGAAGGCTGTTTCTCTCAGAAAAGTAGTGAGATTCTATCCTCTAGAGAAACCCAATTTGAGGTTTGCATTTGTGAAAGTAAGCTAGACTCTTACAAACATTCATTAAAACCAACCCTTCTTTCCCAGTGCAGGGCTTGTTGAGGGACTTACTAGACAATTATTGTACCAGGACTAAGGGTTCACAGAGACAGGTCCATGCCTCAGAATGGCAGCGTCTGGATTGGTCTTGAAGGTCCAAGAGGGACTGGCTCACTTATTTAGTCAACAAATATTTCCAGAGTGCCTAGGTAGGCAGCTGCTGTGGCAAGACTCAGGGTGATCATAGGTAAACAGAATGCAACAGTGTCCAGTCCTTGGCTGTATGTTCAAATCTATGTACCAGTCCAATTGAGGGTCTCCTCTATCCTTGCTGGCCTTAGAGTTCACCAAGCACAATGATTTTCTTTGATAATTGATTCTTCCAAAGCACATGCCCGTAGCATAAGGTTTTCATTGGCTAATGATTGGCAGGACCTTGTCATGCCTTTCTTACTAGTCCATCTTACTGTAAAGGCTCTGCTGACACCAGTCCATCATGGATAAGCTAGTAGGTATTTGAGTTCTTGGTGACATACCTTCCAGCATCAAAGCAATCTGCAAGCCACCATAATACCACACTCACAGGTGAGAGTGGAAGTTGATATGTACATAGAAATTCTCACTTACTTTTTTTTTTAATCAATTTATTGGGGTTCATACAATTCATCACAATACATAGATCAATTGTGTAAAGCACATCTATACATTCGTTGCCCCCATCATTCCCAAAATTCGCTTGCCTCTTGGGTTCCCGGAATCCGTTAATTTTCCTTTTTTTTTTGAGAACATACTCAGCACATCAGCTGAGTATTGTGCATAGGTAGAATTAAGAAGGTACCTTCCAGGAATGAGTTCTCTTTCACCAATGTAGGGTGCAGTTTGCATCCCACCAGCATGAGCATTTTCTCTGAAATGTTCTAATTCTATGGCTAGAGGTGAGGCAGAGCTCCTAAGTGCCCAGGATCTGTATTCCACCCTCTGATTTTTTTTCATGACTCTTGCTTAAGGAAGTCCAGAATTTGACCCTGGAAATATGACAAATAGATTAGTTGTGTCCCTATGTTTATGACACCCTGGAGAGATTTTCTCCACGGAAGCATCATTTCCCACAACACTTCTGCATTTATTGGAAATCTCTCTCTTTGCTCAAATTCCATTTCCAGGATATGTGCTACAGGGGTGGCGACAGCGCGCCCGCCTTTCCTTCTCTGTTCCACCAGAAGTCTCATGAATCAAAAACCCCTCAAACTTTAAATGCTATTGCAAGGTCTGTTGTTAAAACTCCAGGAATAATTTATTTGCTCTTGGCATTATCAGTTTGTTCTCTCTGTTTCAGGCTCAATTTTTGTTGAAATTGTTTTTGTTGAAGCAGTGATTACTTACCCAGATTTCTCGTTTTCATTTCCTTCATCATAAGAATCTACATTAATCACTTCCAAAGCTAGACAAGCTTTTAGATCATATTTTCCTGCCATCCTCTCCGATGGCAGTTGGTGGCTTTTGTTACTTTGGAGCGACCTTCGGAACATCATAAGAACCCATAATATATGTGGTCACTGAAATAGAAGAGGGTTTGCGCCACACTTTCATTGGAAACCAGCCGAGATTCATGCCAACACCGACACCTAGGATGGTTTTGTGTTCTTATTCGGAGGGGGGAAAAAACAATCACGAGGAATTGTGCTTAAAAGGGAAGGAATGTACAAGGGAGTTGGTGGGAGGGGTTGTACAGTTGATATGTTCTGGTCATTCAAAGTAGCTGCATGAGTTCCCTTCAGATTGGCTAGGCGTGAGACTGGGAAATTCCCAGGTGGTTCACATCACCTGGGAAGCCTTTTAAAGTACTTACGCTGAGGTCACATTGCACATTAATTAAATAAAAATGTCTGGGCCTCTGGATTTTAAAATTTCTCTATATGAAAATATTTGAAGCCCCTGATTTAGACTGACTAATTTAGCACACCTATGAATCTTAACATGGCGCCCTACCATTCTACTGATGGGAACAGCATGATGATAATGTCTCATCTGGTGGAAAAGGAACCTGGGGACAACTACTGTGGTTCAGTGAATATTCTTGGTAAAACGAAGATTGGCAGTCCTTGCCACTTGGGTCTGTTGGATAAGTGGAGCCCCGGCATTTCTGTGTTACTGAGTTAATGATGTTGCATACAAACCCCTAGCATGTTTGTAGGGTCCTTTGTTCAAAAAGCACCCGGATGGAGGGCAGTGGCAGGATTTAGGGCCATTCTAAAAGTTGGTTTTCTCTCTGCAATTCTTCATCTATTTGAAACTCACTAGATTTCTCTGAATTTTAAGAGCTCTATTTTTAATTAGCTTTTTTAAACAAAAAAGCGCTTTAACAATTGCTCCCATATTTTAATTCTGCTGTTGATAAACACAAATGAATCAACAGCCTTTTTGAAGAACCTGATTTATATCAATGTAATGTGCCATTAAAGTCATAAAGGGTGAGATTTTGATGCTAGACAACTTTAAAAGCACAGTATTGATTACCATCCTATTAAACACTGTGGTCCAATTAGTTAGTCTTCCCTGTGACCTCATTTTCTTGCTACTCCTATGACTCATTCTGCATTTTGAGTTAGACTTTCATAGAGTGTGATTCATACGGCTTTCAAAAGCCCAAGAGTTTCAAATCAAAGTTCAGTGTCAAGTTCCAGTGGCAGATTCAGAGTCACCCATCATTTAGTGGATACATATTATATGCTATGCACGTTGGGAATGTTTCACATATGTTCTCTCATCTGGGAGATGAGGCAGAGAAGGTTGAAGCAGGCTATATGTCATGGCTCTGGCTATATCTTAGAGGAGCTATAGATCAAACCAGTTTCTCAGCTCCTTATCCAGTATGTGCCATACTATCCCATGGCTCTGATTCCTGAAAAATAGTTCCACATAACTAGTGGTCATCTGTCTTCCGATAACCTTCTTGTCATTTTAGAGCTTCCACGGGAAATGCTCCAACTTTATAAAGACCATGCCCTGGTCACCTTGAGGTTTCCTTTATCCAGGACCCTCCTGGTTATCCTTGCCTGTAGCAGATGTTAGGCTACTCTAGCCATATTGGTCTTTTCAGTGGGGTGGGGGTGGGGGTGGGTAAAACAAAGCCTTGTCCTTCTCACGTCAGGGCTTTCCAATACCCAGGCCCGCCCAGCCTCCACTTCTACTCTTCCTATGTTTATTTTCTTCTCATCCTTCAAGACATGACTCAGGGTCGCCTCTTTAGAGAGGCCTTCCCTGACCACTCCTTCTATCACTCGGTGACATTTCATTTGTGTCACTGAACACAATTCATAATTATTGGTGCTTCCTTGTTTTAATCTCTCTCTTCTAGAACAAGCACTGCTAGAAGAGCAGTGGCTTGCCTAGATTTATGTCCAGCACCAAGGACGCTGCCTGATAATAAAGATTTGTTGAATGAATGTAACCTCTTGAATCTGCTACTGAACATTGAATGTGATACTTCTTTTCAGTTCTGAATGACTCAGAACCATAAAACATTCTTGTCTCCCCAATTTTCTTGGTATGGTTAAGGACAATTTCAGGTTATGATCACAGTCTAATCATATTAGAATTGTACACGTTAGTATTCTCATACTGAGTTTAGACAAAAATAAAGGTACCTCTGTCTGTGCTTCTACTTTCATATTTTATCTGTTGTAATTGATCCTGCATTTAGTTTTTACATTTTCCCGTTGTCATCACATTAGCTCTGAATCCTGAATCCTGTTCTCCCATGAGAACAGAATGACACATTACCCACTCGGTACCATGCTCATGCTTACTTGTGCACCTGAGTTCCTTCCCAAAGGAGGCTCGTCATCCAGCACTATATTGGACCCTATTCTGTATGAGCTATAGAATTTCATTGGCTCTGAACAGTCCACTGAAACTGGGCACAGAAGTCGCTGCTGGCATTCCAAATACTGTGGACAGGCTTTGAACATCATGGCAGTGCATGAGCCACCACAGTATGATGCAATGACATGGGGTGGCGAGGTTTTTATATTATATCCATAGTTACCTTTTTAATTACTGAAATTATTGACCTTTAACAACTGTAACTAAAATTATTGGGAGGTAAGGCAGAAGAATAGCTCAGCTTGACGTTCACGTCATCCATTGCAGTTCCCCCAATGTCCCTTCACCTAGCCCACCTCCTCCTGGTGTTTTCCTTCTCCTTCCCTCCCCCTGCTGAATGTGTTCTTGGGTAAATGCTGCCTTTTTCTTCTCAAATGGTTGGTTATTGTAAGCGGCGCATGTCTCCCTAGTGTTACTGTTCCCCTAAGAAAGCTGCCTAGTGCTTCGCTGAAACCTGAACCATAAGGTGAGTTCATTGCCAGAGCTGAAGAGGGTCTATGGACTATTGTCTCAGAGGTTCCACCACCTTGACCAGACCTTTTAATGTGGTCTCTTTTCAGAGCAGTTGGTGGTGGTAGTTGGACACCATCTAGTTCTGGTTTTAGTGTCATGAAGGTTGATGTTCATGCAGTCCATTAGACTAATTGTTTCTATCGGTCTTTGATATACACCATTATTCTTTCCTCTGGACAGACCAGTAGTTACACCTTACATGGCTCTTCATCCATTTTTACAGCCCCTGTTGCAAGTCATCAAGGTGGGATGTAAAAATAGGTAGCATGTTTCTTACGCCAATTGATCTTGTTATGTTTTGGCACCGTAGTCCTGAGCTCCAGTCCTGGTGACTCTAGAATAGTGGTTTAAAGCTTGATCTACAGTCAAGATTACCTCCATCTGCTGATGGAGGCTTTCTGATTCTCATGCTCAGTAGAGGACAACAGTGTCTCCTTCATAGGATCATAAGGAATGTGGACGTATAAGTGGAGTCATCATCAAAGGTACAGCATATAACTTTTATTATTCTCATCTTGATAAAAATGCAGTCCAATCCATTCCCTCTACTAAACTGATCACCCCACCATTATCTAACATCTCTATTTTAGAGATAAGGAAACCAAACACACTTCAGAGAAATTAATTGGCTTGGGATTGTTTTTAGGTCACTCAGCATTTGACACAATAGCCACAACAAAGAACACAAACATACAATGATCATGGGGATTACATAGGGCCAATAAATGTTTTCCTTTTGCTGTACATATGGTTACCACGATTCAGAGACAACTTATTAACAACTACTGAATTTCTTAAAATTTTATTATCCACAAGTGTCCACTTGGCAGAGTTTAGTGCAAAGAGCTTGAATGCAGAGTAATTTCGGTGTCAAATGTTCAAATTCAAGAAGCTAAAGTCCATTCTTCTTCCATGCTATGTGATTGACTGTTACAAGGTTTTCTAAAACTTGTGCTTTGAGAGTGGAAAAGCTTGACAGGTTTTCTATAAAATTTGTCAATTATCTTTGCCAGAGGTAAAACCTGATCACAAATATTGTGCCTTAGCAATCTAACATGAGCAACTGAATTGTGATTAGAAGCTTGGATTTTGGAGCAAATCATGTTACTCAGAATCTGAGGTTTCCAAGGTGATGGCATATGAAACTACGAACATCATTATTGCAGTTTCCAGAGTAACTCTCTCTCTGGCCCTCCCTGGGCCATTACATTTTCCACACTGTGATTCTTTCTAAAGTGTGCTAGAAACTAAATAATTGATGTAAATATAAAAGAAATGATGTACATCCCAAGCTTCAATGAGTGCAATAACTTTCAAGTCTTCCCAATAAAATCTATTGCTCTCAGAACATTCATGACCTGCGTCGTTAACCTTACTTTGTGTGGAAGAGAGAGCTAGCTGTTGATTAGTTTAATTCAGAAAAAAATTAAGAAATCCACAAATGTTATTTGGTTTTCTTGTTCAAACGAACCTTCCAGATTTGATGTGGACCAGAAGCCAACTTGAAATCCTGGGGAATTGCGATAGAGCACAAAGAGCAGTAGAGCCCAGGTGCTTGTCACATGTCAGCTTCTCTTTACCATGTAAATAGAGGAGACACCCAGGTGTCCTTTGTATTAGGAGAGGGTTGGTCAAGGAATTGAAAGGGCACCTCTCTAGGCCTAAAATACAGCTTATATTGGTTATCAACACATACATTTGGGAGGATTTACAGCAAAGGAGCATGCTGCCTGCCATATGTTTATAAGGGAAGAGCTTGCCTACTCAAGTGACCCTGATGCTCTCTCCTTGTTCTCACTGCCTCCACTCACAGACATCCCTTTGGTCTGCTGTTCTACTAGGAAGACTGACTGTGGGGACCAAAACAGGTGAGCTACATGACTCTGAAAAATGGATATTAAGGCCTCTAATGGGAACAACTGTACCCTCTTCAAGCTTATTTTTTAAAAAAAACTGCAAATAAATACTTATAACTAAGATTATTATATACTAATGAGCTAGGCATTGTTCTAGGAGCTTTGGTGATACAGTGGTTAAGAATTTGGCTGATAAACAAAAGGGCAATGATTTGAATTCATTGGCTGCTTCATGAGAAAAAGAGGTAGCAATCTATTCCTGTAAAGATGATAGTCTTTTTAACCCTATGGGGTAGTTCTACTCTGTAACATCAGGTCACTTGATGGCATTGTGTTAAGTAAAACAAGTCTAGGAGGACGTCATTTATTATCTAAGATCACACCAAAACCAAACTGATGGCCATCAAGTAAATGCTGACTCGTAGCCACTCCACTGTGGGTTTCAAAGACTGTAACTGCTTATGGAAGCAGGAAGTCTAGTCTTTCTCTTTCAGAATTGCTGATGGCTTTGAACTGCTGAGGTGATATGGATCATGCAGCCCAACTCATAACCACTCCACCACCAGGGCTCCTCACAATCAGTAGCTATTAGTCTACTGAATATTCCCACCACAGCTCTATCTCTAGACCCCCTACTTTAAAATGGTGTCTCAAAATTGCCTCTATTCATCAAGAATTAACAAATGTTGGAGTAATAGAACTAAATTTTAGGGCCTTGAGGGAAAAGAAAATTATAATAAATATTTAATACCTTATTTATATTGAACAAAACTTGGTTAATGTGAAGGTATCTATTTATAATGAAAGTAAACAGTTTTCTACTTTATATTCATTGAAAATTACTCTTTTTGGTCTAGTCATGAAAAAAATAATCTGGTTAATATTGAGTCTTATATTCTTTGCAGTTTTGCATAACCCTTTCTGGATCCTCTTGTATTGAGAATTTGAACATAGAAAGGCTAAAATAATATTTGGAATTGACATGCCATTGGTCTGGTCTCAAGGTCAGCTGGTAGATTATATAAAATGCCAGTGGCTAAACAATCCCAAAGAGGAACTCTGGCAGCCCTTGGCTGTTAACCCAAACGTGAGCAGTTCAAAACCACCAACTGCTGCGGAGGGAGAGAGCTATAGACACCTGCTTCCTAAAAGCTTCAACCTTGAAACCCTAGGGGAAGTTCAACTCTGCCCTCTAGGGGCATTATGAATCTAAATCAATAATTATAGGAAGACAATCACAGAAAGCATGGTTATTTTAGTGATTTATAAATATTTAATGCAAGCATTGGTGTTTACAGAGCACCTATTATATTTTAGGGTATTCATCTAGTCTACAAAGTCTCAGAGGAGTCCTACAGAGTTTATAGGAATATCCCTACCGGGCAAATGAGCCTCAGAAAGAACAGGAATTGGCCCAAGAATACCCAGTGACTCACTGAACTGACTCATTGAAGCAGGACTAGGATTGTCTGGTTTTAAGCAACTTTCTATAACATTGCCTTTTTATTATCACTCATATTCAGAAAGTGGTATGTTTCTGTAGGAGCCTGGAGCACAGACCTCCTAAAAGGCCAATATTTCTTTAAAATCTTTTCAGCATTAAAGCTATAACTTTCTAAGGTAGTATCTTGGTTTAATGAAAAAAGAAGAAGATGAAGAAGAAGTAGTTGTTCAAGTCATCACAAAATTGAAGATCAATAATTGAAGCTTTCAGTATAGACTACAACTCAATGTAAAGAAGACCAAAATCCTCACAACTGAACCAATGGGTAACATCATGATAAATGGAGAAAAGATTGAAGCTGTCTAGGATTTTGTCTTGCTTAGATCCACAATCAATGTTCATGGAAGCAGCAGTCAAGAGATAAAAAGATTACGCAAAAGCAAGGCTATTACTTTGAGGACTAAGATGCATCTGATTCAAGTCATGGTATTTTCAATTGCCTCAAACACATGTCAAAGTTGGACATTGAATACGAAAGGCTGAAGAAGAATATTGAAAGTGCTATGTTCAAAGTGCTCTGTAGAGGCAAGGATGTAAACACATGCTTTGGACATGTCAGGAGCGATTGGTCCTTGGAAAAGGACATCATTCTTGGTAAAGTAGGGCAGAGAATAAGAGAAAAGCCTTCAAGGAGATGAATTGACAGAGTGGCTACAATAATGGGCTCAAGCATAAGAATATTTTGTGAGGATGGCACCCGACTGGGCACTGTTTCATTCTGTTGTGCATCAGGTCACTATGGGTCTGAATTAACTTGATAGCACCTAACAACAACAAAATTGTATGATTTCTCTCTAAAGTTTTTGAGAATAACACTCAACAGAAGATAAGCCAAGTTTGTCCCATGGCTTTGTACAGCCCAATTTGAGTATCAGGTGAAGCATCATACAAATTTTGAATAAGTGCTTATCTTCCTTAAGCTTCAATCTACTGAGCTATCAAATACAGGTAATGTGAATTTAAATAGCCTCGTTATAAGGTTATCACTTAATATATATTTACATAGAGTTTCGTATAGGACCTGGAATATTCTGGGGGAAATGTCCTTCTCAACCAAGGCACTTCAGGTGCAGTCACCATCTGTCTGTCAGACAAACTTCATCAGAGCTTCCCGATCAAGACTGGGAAAAAGTGCTGGAGAGCTACTTCTAAATGACAATCCTACTGAGCACAATCCTATTGTCCTATTCACAGCTAATCATGGGGCCGGCACAATACCAGGCAGTTTTTCATTCTGTTTTGCATGGGATCTTTATGAGTTGGCTGTAGACATCAATTACTGTAATGCCATGATGTAGTTGTGAAGATGGTTGTGTTAACTACCATTGAGTGTGGAGCAACCCATAGTGACCTCATGTACAACAGTGCCAACCTCACAATTGTTAATGTTTGAGCCCTTGATGCAGGCACTGTGTTGATCCATCTTGTTGCTAAGCATGATGTCCTTTTCCAGGGATTGATCTCTAGTGATAACATGCCAAATCAAGGTGAGATGAAGTCCTGCCATCTCGCTTTTGAGTTGTGTGTAAGACAGGTTTGTCTGTTCTTCTTGATGCTCCACAGTACTTTCAGTGTTCTTCACCAGCACTCTATGCAAATGAATCAATTCTTCTGTGATCTTCCTTATTCATTTTCAACTTATTTTTAATAAATCATTTTATCAGGGCTGTTACAGCTCTTATAAAACTCCATAAACAATTATATCAAGCACATTTGTACATCTGTTGCCACCATCATTTTCAAAACATTTTCTTTCTACTTAAGCCCTTGGTATCAACTCCTCTTTTTTTCCCTTCCTCCTCTACCTTCCCACCCTTGTGACCACTTGATACATTATAATTTTTTTTTTCATATCATACACTGTCCACTGACTCCCTTCACTCATGTTTCTGTTGTTCCTCCCTCTTGGGGAGAGGTGTTATATGTCCATCGTTGTGATCTGTTCCCCCTTTCAATTTTCACACGCATACGTGGCAATTCAAAATACAATGGTATGTGTCAAGTACATCTTAGTCCTCAAAGCGACCTTTAACACTTCAGAGAGATCTTGTGCAGTAGATTTGCCCAATGCAATATGTCTTTTGATTTCTTGCCTACTGCTTCCATGAGAATTAATTGTGTATCCAAGAAAAATGAAATCCGTGACGTTGATCTTTTCTGGTAAGCATGATGTTGTCTATTGCTTCCTTTGTGAGGATTTCTGTTTCCTTTACGTTGACTTGTAATGTGCACTGTAGTCTTTTTGATACGCATCACTATTTGCTTCAAGTTCTCCACTTTCAGCAGTCAAGGTTGTGTCATCTGCATTTTGAAGATTGCTATGTTCTTTATCATGTGGTCCAAATTCTTAGATTGTATAAGCATATACAGATTGAATAAGTATGGTGAAAGGACACACCCCTAACATAAATCTTTCCTGAAACTACCAGATACTTGAGTAGATAGGCAAACCATGAAGTATTCCTTTGTTCTGTTCCTTATGCAGTGTTTCCCTAAATGGATAATGCTGGCCCCTTGGGGGTGTTGGGAAGATCCACGGGGTTGTGACAGCAGAAACCTATACTTTATCTTGGATTATGAATATGCAGTACAGGAGTTCTTACGTGCCAGAGGGGCTGTGGGCCAAACAAGTCTAGGGGCCTATGAAGGCTCCACCTGAGCAGAGCAGTGTTCTTGAATTCTGAATCTTTGCAAGTCTATCCAGACTTTGTTATGATCCATAGAGTCAAGTGCTTTTGAATTGTCAATAAAACACAAACATCCTCTGACATCTTCTGATTTCCACCAAGAAATACATGATCTCCCCAATGATATCACTTCTCCCAGCTCTTTTGAAGCTGGCTTGAGTTTCTGGCTGCTTTCTGTTGGGTCACCTGTCTTTGGAATGACCACAGATATAGAATTCTTCCAGTCATTTGGCCAGGTAGCTCTCTTAAAAATGTCTTCATGAAGAATAGTGAGGACTTACAGTGCTTCATTAGTATTCTTTCAATTCCTGGACCCAGGATTTTTGCTAATGTTTTCAGTGCAGCTTGGACATCTTTCAGTACCACTGTTCCTTGACCAAATACTATCTCTTGCAATGAATATATACTGTATACTATACTATAATATAAATATATATGATTCTTTATTCCTGTTGTATCTTTTTAAAAAATCATTTTATTAGGGGCTCATACAACTCTTATCACAATCCATACATACATCAATTGTGTAAAGCACATTTGTACATTCATTCCC
>NW_022111372.1:75013392-75014679 GCF_000313985.2 Echinops telfairi
ATGTTTCAATCTGTTCTTGGGGTGTTTTATAAATTCAGATGAGATACACTCAACATTGTCATTTGACTTTCATGGAATTATTTTAATTTTTTCAACTTCAACCTAAAGTCTACGTGAGCAATTGATGGTCTATTCAACAGTCAGCCATTACCTTTTCCCACAGATATGGTTAATTTGATGACTGTCTATTGCATCTGGTAAGGTCCACATAAATAGACACATTTTACATTGTTGAAAATTGATATGGCGAGGAGGTGTGTAATGCATGATGGGGTTTAATCAAGTGTAATGTATCTGAGAGAAATTACTGAGAGCTGAATGGAGGGTGAGCATGATAGTGGGATAGGAGAAACAGAAAGGAAAGAAATAGGAGTCAAAAGTTATTTATAGAGGTAAATATACACATATTTATATGCTAAATATTAAGATAGCACATGGACTTTGGGCTTCTACTCAAGGCCCCCCTTACCACAAGAACACTTTGTTCTGATAACCTGGGAATCTTAGAGACTCACCTTCCCTACCCGATGGCTGAAGCCAAAATAGGTGCCTAAGCAAATGTGGTGAAGAGAGCAGATGTTGCCCAGCTATCAAAAGATATAGCATCTGGGGTCTTAAAGGTTTGAAGTTAAACAAGCGGCCATCTATCAGAGAAGCAAATAAGCCCACATGGAAGAAGCACACCAGTCTGTGTGATCATGAGGTGTCAACGCGATCAGATATCAAAAGATCCCAAACAAGCAACTACATTGATGCAAACGAGGGGGTTTGGAGTGGAGACTCAAAGCCCTTCTGTAGACAATAGGATTTCTCCAGTAGAAGGGTTGTAAAGAAGGGATGATTCAACCAAGGTGCAGTATATCACCTACGAAACACACAGCATTCCTCTAGTTCCTGAATGCTTCCTTCCCCCCACTACCATGATCCAGTTTTACCTTACAAATTTGGCTAGACAGGAGAACACGCATTGGTACAGATAAGGAACAGTAGTTGGAGTAGCAATATTATGAGGGTTGGGGAAGGGGGAGAGAGGGGGAACCCATCACAAGGTTGGATATACAGCCCCTGCTCCAAAGGGATGAATAACAGAAATGTGGGTGAAGGGAGACAAAGGACAGTATAAGACATGAAGCAATAATCACAATATATACTTGATCAAGGATTCACGAGGGTGGGAGGGTGGAGGAGTGAGGGGGAGAAAGAGGAGTTTATATGAGGGCTCAAATAGAAAATGTTTTGGCAACACATGTACAAATATATTTGATACAATTTATATATGGTATGTTA
>NW_022111372.1:75016695-75017644 GCF_000313985.2 Echinops telfairi
CAACTTTCCTAGGTTAATACTTTGTATGTCCCATGCTCTGATTCTTAGTTGTAGCTCTTCTTCTTATTTTGAGTCATATCCAGAAATCTTTATCCCATTAAGATAGACCTTACTTGAATAAGTAGAGTGCTGCCCAACATGAGAGGCTCATTTTCTGGTGCTATATCAGACAATGTTTCTCTGCAACTCATAATGTTATCAGTGATTAATCAGAAGTGGAAAGTATATTCCTGCTTCCTAATCTGTTCTTTGCCTGGAAGCTCTGGTGAAACATGTTAACCAAGAGTGACCCTGCTGGTATTTGAAATACTGGTGGTATAACTTTCAGGATTTCAGCAACATGCAAGCCAGCACAGTACAAAAAACTGACAGAAGGTAGTTGGAGGAATGCTCTCAACCACAGCCTGATTGTGGAAGTTGCAGAATGAAAGGTACATAACTCATTTTTCTTCAGTAATTATTTTGATACTTCAGTTGGCCCCATGTTAAAAGCATAATTTAATTCCAATCTTTGCAGGGTCTTTTGGGAGATTTGATCTTAGCTCTGTTTATCGAAGAACTAAATGTAATGACTTTATATGGCAGCTCAGAAAGCCTCAAAATTCTAGGAATAATTGTTGATCAGTTTTTACATCAGAGCCTTGGGAAGGAGTTTATTAAAAAACAAAACAAAACACTGTTATTAAGTCTATCCTGATTCATAGAGGCCCTAGGGTTATAAACATTTTATAAATCATTTTATTGGGGACTCTTACAGCTCTTAACAATCCATACATCCATTGTGTCAAGCATATTTGTGCTTATGTTGCTGTTATCCTTTTCAAAATATTTTCTTCCTCCCTCCCACCATCATAAACCCTTGATAAATTATAAATTATTATTATTTTCATATCTTAAACTGACTGCTGTCTCCTTTCACACATGTTTCTGTTGTTCATCACCCTGGGGG
>NW_022111372.1:75019590-75020394 GCF_000313985.2 Echinops telfairi
CCCCATAAACTTTTTAAAGAATCTTAAAACATTATGACAAATAAACTAAGGCAAAGACCTCAGAAAAACAAATATTGTATAATCACACTTATGTGAAAGATCTGGAATAAGAAAATGCATTCAGATGAAAGCAGATGAGAAGTGACCAGTGTTCAAGTTGTGGGAAATCACTGCTTAAGGAATACTGACTTTCTATTTAGAGTGATGGTGTTTGCAAAACACTTTGAATCTAGTCATTACCATTGAGTTGTACATTCAAATGGTAAATTTTGTGTTATATATTTTATGACAGAAAATTGGGTCATAAAGACACCGATGGAGAGGATTATCACACTATTTATAAAATTTACCAAGTGCTTCCAACTTTCCAAGCATTTGCTTAAATGCTATATGGTTATCATTCCATTAAATACTTGCTATAACTTTAAGGACCTCTGGTGGCAGTGATTACTCCTTGGCATCTAACTGCAAGGTCAGCTGTTTGAAACCATCAGGGGCAAAGATAGGGCTTTCTACTGCCATAAAGAGTTACAGTTTCAGAAACTCAAAGGGGCAACCCTCCCTTATCCTATGGGGTTCCACCGACTCAATGGCAGTGAATTTTGCGTGTTTTTTTTTTATATCCTTAAGAATTCTACCACCAAGGTCAAATTTTCTAAGCTTCACATTACGCTAATCAGTAGTTATCAATGTATTCTATTTGACTAATAGCATTAGTGGGTCTTCCTTGCAGACATATGGATTATTGTTCTATCTTACCACATGGTAGAACGCTGCCAGACTAAATACTTATTTTTCCAACTA
>NW_022111372.1:75021347-75023612 GCF_000313985.2 Echinops telfairi
TGAAGATCAAGAATTTTAGTCTTCAGTATGGAAGAAGACCAAAATACTCACAACTGGACCAATAGCTAATATCATGCTGAGCAGAGAAACTAGACTATATGAAGAATGTGGCATTAGGATTGGAGGAAGGATTATTAAACCACCTTCGATATGTAGGTGACATAACCTTGCTTGCAGAAAGTGAGGAGTACTTGAAGCGGCCTTCAGAATGGATGACAACTCAATGTAAAGAAAAACAAATCCTTACAACTGGATCAACAGTAACATCAAAATAAATGAAGAAAAGATTGAATTTACCAAGGATTTCATCTAGTTTAGAGCTACGATCATGACATATTGCATTGATTAAAGAGGTCTTGTAAAGCAGATTTAAAGTGTTGACGAGCAAAGATGTCATTTTGAGGACTGAAGTGCACCTGGCCGAAGCCATGGTATGTCAAACCACTTCATAGGCACGTAAAACTTGGAAATTCAATAAGGAAGACCAAAGAAGGATTAATGCATTTGAATTACGGTGCCGTTGAAAATTATTGAAAATACTGTGGACTGCCAGAAGAACAAAGAAATCTGTCTTGAAAGAAGTACAGCCAGAAATTTTCCTTAGAAGCAAAGATGGTGAGATGTGGTCTCATATACTTTGGACATGTTATGAAGAGATGCCGGGACCTGGAAAAGAATGTCATTAATGGTAACTTACAGCAGCAGTGAAAAAGAGGAAAACCCTCAAAGAGAGGGGATGACACAGTGGATGCAACCATGGGGTTGAACATAAGAATTATGAGTATGGTGCCGACACGGCAGGGTTTCATTCTGAAGTACACAGGATTGCTGTGAATGAGAACCAACTTGGTGGAACAAAAAAACAACAATGTGTGCAGAAGATACAATTTTTCTTGCTAAAATAAAAGAATGCCAACTTTCTAATCAAGGTAAAATATTATAGCTTTCACTGTGGATTAACCTCAGCAAAAAGAAAACAAAGCTGGACCAGCAAGCAAGGACCCTGCTGGGTTGAGTACTAACTGCAAGGTCAGAGGTATGAAACCCACCAGTTACTCTATGGAAGAATGTGGAAGCTGTTTCTGCAAAGATTTAAGGTCTTAGTAGCCCAAAGGGGAAGTTCTACTTTGTCCTATAGGGTTGTTATGAGTTGGAATCAACTCAATGGCAATGGGTATGCTTTGTTTGTACGGATAAGCAACATGATGATAACTGGAGAAAAGAAATACGTTTTCAAGGATTTCAGTTTACTTGGAGCCCAAATCATGGAAGTTGCAGTCAAGAATGGTATTATCAACTGACCCGTATGCACACGAAAGCTGGACAATGATGAAAGCAGACTGAAAAAGAACATGCCTTTGAAGTCTCTGTAGGAGTACTGGATATGGTTCAGACTGTTAGGAGAACAAACAGACATAGCTAAGAAAGCGTACAGCTACAAGTGGGGGTGTATGGATTCTTGTAAGAGCCCCCAATAAGATGATTTCTTTAAAAAGTGAGGAGGGCAAAATTTCTCTTTGTATACTTCAGGCATATTTTCAGGAGGCATAGTCCCTGGACAAGGACATCATGCTTGGTAACATAGAGAGTCAATAAATGTGAGGGAGAAAAGGTGAGAAAAGGAGGTGTCTTATCAAAATAAACAATATAAACAAATTGTCAAGAAAATCTGAGAATGATATGTAGTGTACACCATATTTTGATTTAAAGCAAATTCTTTATATGGTGTAGATGTCTCTGTTAACAATGTTTATCAAGATTATTTATAGCAAGGCGTTACAATAAATCTTTTTTTTCAATTACTTTCTAATGAAATGTACCAATTACCTTTAGAATGGTGACACATGGCTGTAATCTATTTCAGTGGGGAATAAATGTTGTTTATACAAGGGATCCCCTCAGAACTACATTAATTACTGATGTAAACAAAGAGAGAGGACTTTTATCACATTTATCGATATATCCTGAATCTCTCTGCAATATAGTTCTCTGGTTCAAACAGCATTACTCATCAGGTAACTTCCAACAGTTATGCTGCAGATCAAAACCAGCTGGTTTTGAACCCTGTTTATTAATGTGGTTGAATCCAGGAGTAATAACAGTAAAAAACATGAGGTGGTTCTGCAAAGTGAATTTGATCCTAACTGTCACAGGTCAATGTCTATCACCATTTAATAAAGCTCTTTGCGGGCAGTTGAGGAATAGCCTGGCTTTCACAAGTGCTAAGTCTCTGAAACAGCTCGAGATCTTTTTCAAAAACTTGGT
>NW_022111372.1:75025725-75032296 GCF_000313985.2 Echinops telfairi
AGACATGACAAAATAATGATAATTTATAAATTATCAAGGGTTCATGAGGGAGGGGTAAAAAATGAGGAGCTGATATCAAGGGCTCAAGTAGAAAGCAAATGTTTTCAGAATGATGATGGCAACAAATGTACAAATGTGCTTGACACACTGGATGTATGTATGGATTGTGATAAAAGTTGTATGAGCCCCCAATAAAATGATTTTTTAAAAATTAAATTAATTTAATGATCATGGAATTGAAGAGGAAACTTTCATCTCCTTAAATTAACATTTGTGTGTTGCATTGAAATGATGGAAAGTGATTTATCAAGAGCAATATAATGCACTGTCCACCATGGGTAATTTATCCCTATAATCTTATTTACCAAATGACTTAAAATTTATAACATTATTATCATTTTAAAAATAAATTGAGATACAATCTGAGAATGGAGACGAAATGCTATTTACCTCTTGTAACACAAGTAAGTGGCAGAGATAATAGTCATGGTTTATACTATTTTCAAATGTAGTTTCTAGCACATACCACAATTCTCACATTTTCTCTCAACTTCACCTGGATTCTTATGTTTGGATTCGCTTTAAGAATTGAGTGTTCTTGAATTTTCAATGTTCTGAATGATTGACCAGAAGCTAGTATATGTCTTTCTACATTCTAACATAATTACTTTTGAACACTAACTGGCTGTCAACAGAAAATAGTGAACCCCAACCATGTTCTAGGAACTACATTGAGTTGTGGGAAATGGTAATATATAACTAAATCTTCAGAAAGCCCCTAAAAGGCAGTCTATCACTTTCCTGGTTCTGCACATGAATAAATTGAACACAAAGCGGTTAGATAACTTGCCCACTTCTATACTCCAAACTCACTGCCATCACATTTACTCCAACTCACAGTGACCCTGTAGTACCTACTCAGTAGAACTACCTCTTCGGGCTTTTTAAGTTGTAGATATTTATGCAAACAGAAAGTTTCTTCTTTCTCCCTTGGAGCTGTTGGTGGGTGCAACGTGCTGACCTTGCAGTTAATAACCCAATGTGTAGTTACGTATGCCACTAGGGTAAAACTTGGATTTGGACCTGAAATCATTGGTTGTTACGATGTAAAATTGAGGAAGATAAACCTGTGAACTATTAAAATATCACAGGAAACATTTATCGTAAGAAATAGAATGAGGTGAAGGACCCACATCTTACGGAAGATCCCAAGAAGAAGGTAATGGACGAAAGACATGACAGAGTAAGGAGCTTACTATGGATGGAGTAACTGAGTGGAGACATGGGGTGGAACTGTGAAAGATAGGGCAGAAGTTAGCCTTTTCCTGACTCATGGAAACTGATGAACAGGAAGAAAGGCAAAGAAGCACTAGTGGTGGGGCGCACAGGCTGGTGGATGCAGAGGTTAATGAATCTGAAGTTGGCCAAATGAATCTATCAGTCATCTGCAGACTACTTCTGGGATTAATAAGTGACAAGAGATTGAGGAATCACACACAAGATCCACCAGAAGGCAAGAGGCCAAAGAGAGTGACTGCTCAGTCTCCCTCCTGACTGCCGATTCCATGAGTGTTGATTGGGTTTCCAAGTAAAATGAAATCTCAACAATGTCAATCTTTTCTCTATTTATCATGATTTTATTTACTGTTATATCGGTGAGATTTTTTCTTTATATTGAGGTATAATCCATACTGTAGTTTTCAATATTCAATAGTAAGAGCTTCAAGGTATCTTCACTTTCAGCAAGCAAGGTTGTGTCATTTGCATATTGTTCAGAAGCCTTCCTCTCACCTGATGCTGTTTTCTTCATGTAATCCAACCTCGCAGATTATTTGCTCATCATGCAGATTGAGTAAATATGGTAAACAGATCCAATCCTCACACACACCTTTCCTGATTTTCAACCATTCTGTATATCCAATTATTCTGTTCAAATGACTGCCTCTTGGTCTGTGTACATGTGTACAACTAAATATTCTGGAAATAGTGTTGTTTGTGATTTTACCATAAATGTGTCATGATGCAAATATTTGAATGAATATATAATTAGGTAACTATTATTTAGCAAGTTGGTTCCAAGTCGTGACCCTATGGGAAGGGACAGATTTGTCCATAGGTTTTCCAAGGCTGTAATCTTTGTGGAAGCAGAATACCACATCTTTCTCCCATTACCCTGTTGGTGGGTCTGAATCACCAATCTTTCAGTTGGCAGACATGCACTTAACCATGACGCCACCAGGACCCCTCAGCAAGGACCATAAGCCCTATGATATCTGTATTTCCCCTACCTCTGGTGCCTTGTCTCTGACCGTGCCTCTCTATTTGGCCTTTCTTCCAGTCCTCACACATACCATGCTTCTCCACAAGTGACTGTGATCATATGTGCTGTTTGACTGTACATCTTCTAGAGCCCGTGTAAGCACCGTTTCTCTAATCATTTTGACAGTCTCAGTTTTCTCTTGTCCATGCTGTCCTTCCATTCTGAGTCTCCCTTCATGATGTTTGGAACTCTTGGAATTTTACTTATATTTGTGATATTATTTCAGTTTTCCCTTTAGCTGAGTATTTTTGACGGCTATATCCTATTGGTAGGAGTGTATCAGCATGTTATAGATACATAATAAATATCTATTGAATGAGTAAGTGAATGAATGCTTACTATTGAAATACTAGCATCCAGCTCAGTGATTGGGACCTTCAGGTATAGAATAAATTTTGGATGAGAGAAAGATGTGTTAAGAGCACAATCATGATTACAATTCAATGGGATGGATGTGAATGACTCTTTCATCTTGTCTGTCAATTTCAGATAATCATTCTACACCTTCTCTTTCAGTAGTTCTGGAATATAAATCACTCAAAAATATAACTTCATTTGACTCTAACTTTCCCATCAGATTTGATAGTGCTGGCATTAAAAAAAGAGCTGTTAATCCTCTCTAGGCAAATGAATATTGAGAACTCCACTTCAAGTAGATACATTCCCTTTCTTTAATAATTTATTAGCATGTTAAGACTATGACAAAAATCTTTTACTCTGAATATGGTCATATTTAGGATTCAGAAGTGAATATTTATTGGATGAGCTGGTTAGTTCATGGTTTTAAAAAAAAAGAAAAGATGTGTCTGTTCATTTGGGTCTAGAGGGTTAGGGTAGTATGGAAATTTTTCCATTTTCACACTGTAGAACTTTTGATCAATGGAATGGGCTGCTTCATGACGTTTGAGACCTGGAGCTCTGGCTGTCTCTAAGTCTAAATGAATCATTTGGAGGGAAGTTATGAGAATAATTCCAGAACTAGATGATGTGATATTTGGTGTAAAGTCTTTGTGCTAAGTCAGGGAAACCTAAATTGCCACAGGTGAGTTTCAAGTCTGTAAGCTGGGCTAGATGGTAAATTGAGAACACAGTGCAGTGTTTGCACAGATTTTACAAAAACACTGTCATATAAGACAAAGTCTATTAACATAAGAGCCTTCTCCCGTCTGCCAAAAATAACCATGACCTCGCTTTCACTCAGACTCTCTTCTCTGTTCTCCTTCTCTCAGAACTTGATAGGAAGAGGCCAATCTAAGGGATTGAAACCCAGGCAGAAAGAGAGCCGTTCACTCTAAGGGTTGCAGTGTTGGCAGAGTAGGGATGGGGGCAGAAGAGTTGATTCTGGAAGGGAAATGCAAACAGACAAAGAAAGTGCCAGAAGGTGATGCGAGGGCTAAATCCCAGGGCCCTCGAGCTTTATAAGGCATTTATAATCACTCAACAAATACCACCCACTCAAGTTTTTACAGGTGTCCTGTATTTTTGTAAACAATTGTTCTTCAGTATGAAAGATACTGGAATCAAAACAGATAGTAATGCTCCTCTTAGTTAATGCCAGTGCTTCATATTCATAACAAAAACAGTAACATTCAGAAGACTTCCATGTGTTCCCATCAACCTGCATATAGGTATACATAAATGGGGCTTAAAAAGTTGATGGAAGTTTCAAATTAGAAGATAATGTAATATTTCTCTGGACTCTCTGTGTTCGTACTCCATTTACATACACTCTCCCCTATTTCCAAATATCATCAATTTTTCCTTCTCTCCTGCATCGTTCTCTTTGGTAGACAAACTTATCCTCTCATCTTTGTGGATATCAAATACTTCTCTAGGTACTGACCTCTCTCTCTCTCCCAGATATTAAAATTCCTCCAAATATTTATTTTTTGTCCTCTCCATTTCTATCATGAACAATCTAGTGGTCTGGTGTGTGTCCATGTCAGTAAATATCTCACCAATACTTGACACCATTCATTAATCCCTTCCCCAAATTTTCAGTGTTTGACTTGTGGACTAATTCTTCCTCTTGTTTCCTCTTGTATCTCATTGAAAGTTCATCTCAGATTATAATCATGTAGTGGTTCATACTTAATTTGTGGAGAATTAGAGTCACTTCTTAGATGATCTTAACCTGCATAGTTTCCTCCATTTGGGACCCCAACTCCAAACAGGCATATGATTTTCTCTCATACATTAGGTTCCCACTCAAATGATATAGATCATCTACCCTGATCACCGAGATGCAAAATTCTCCTGGTGTTCATCATTGCCCTACTATAAATTTCCTAGTATTCACCACTATGTACAGATTATTTATCATTGGTTTAAAAATCTATTTCTACACCTTACCACATAGTAGATATACAGGGTCTCTGGAATGAAAAGTTTAGAAAAAAGGAATAGACATATATAACCATTGTGAGAAAACATTTGATGTCTTCGCAAAGTTAACATAGGGCAACCACATGCCTGAGCAATGCTGCTACCAGGTATGCATGTGTATCAATGTTCATTGCAGTACTATTCACCATAGACAAATGGTAGAAATATGAATGAATAAAAAGTGTGATATATACATTCACCAGAAAATTACTCAGCCTCAAAGAGAAATGAAGTCCTGATACATGCTACAGCACGAATGCACCTTGGAAACATTATGCTGAGTGAAATAAGTCAGTCATAAAGGGACAAGTATTATACAACTTCTGTGAAATATCTAGAGTAAGCGAAGATATAGAGATCACAGTTTATTGGTCGTGGGAGAAAGGGAAGAATGGACAGCCATTGTTTAAGAAGCACTGAGTTTCTGTTTGGGGGATGTGACTATTAGGATTAATCAGTGTCACTAAACTGTACACATGACAAATTTTGAATTGGCAAATGTGTTCTAGATCTTTTTTACAGCAGTACAAAAGTATAGCTCCCACTTGCTCACTCACTGCTACTGAGTCCCTGTGGACACACAGTGGTCCTCCATGACAGGACAGAACTGTTCTTGTGGCTTTCTGAGACTGGAGTAGAAATCCCCCTCTTTCAGTACAAAAACATAGCAGATGAAAATTTTATGAAAGTGTATGAGGAAAAAAAAAGACACGAATGTGCTTTCTGCTGGTCCTTTGTGGTTCTCAACGCCCTGGCCTCATCACACCCTCACACAAAGAGCTTCAGGGATAACTGGTAGAAACTTTTAGAACTGGTGTAGTTGGAAGGTTAAACATCTTCAGAGGCACCTCCATTTTGAAGAGTTTCTCGCTATTCAGATTCACGGCGACTCCATGTAATTTAGAGTAGAACTGTGCTCCTTAAGAGGGACCAAGACGTTTTTAATGGTGAGGTGAAATAGGGGTCTTTGTTACCCAATTTGGATGTAGCTCTGCTTTACTTTAAAAGAAAAGTTGTGTTTGGGGACAAAACCCCATTCAAACTAAAAAAACTCACTGCCAGGGAGTTAACTCTGACTCATAAAGACCCTATAGTAAAGAGTAGAATTGTCTCTGTGGGAATAGAAAGCCTCATGTATCTGCTGTGAAGCAGGTGGTGGTTTTGAACTACTGACCTTGCCGTCAGTAGCTTGATGCATACCTACCACATCAATGGTGTCTCTTTTTAAAAAAAATCATTTTATTGGGGGCTCATTAAATTCTTATCACAATCCATACATACATCCATTGTGTCAAGCACATTTGTACATTTGTTGCCATCATCAGTCTCAAAACATTTGCTTTCTACTTGAGCCTTTGACATCAGCTCCTCATTTTCCCCCCTCCTTCCCCACTGCCCCCTCCCTTATGAATCCTTGATAATTTATAAATTATTATTTTGTCATCTTACACTGTCTGACATCTTCCTTCACCCAATTTTCTGGTGTCCATCCCCTAGGGAGGAGGTTATATGTAGATCCTTGTAATTGGTTCCTCCTTTCTACCCCACCTTCCCTTCACCCTCCAGGTATCGCCACTCTCACCACTGGTCCTGAAGGGATCATCTGTACCAGTGTACATCCTCTGCTTTAACCAGATTTGTAAGGTAGAATTGGGATCATGATGGTGGGGGGAGGAAGCATTTAAGAACTAGAGGAAAGTTGTATGTTTTGTCATTGCTACCCTGCACCCTGACTGGCTCATCTCCTCCCCGCAACCCTTCTGTAAGGGGGTGTCCAGTTGCCTACAGATAGACTTTGGGTCTCCACTCTCCACTCCCCCTCATTTACAATGATATTATTTTTTGTTCTTTGATGCCTGATACCTG
>NW_022111372.1:75033447-75043210 GCF_000313985.2 Echinops telfairi
GCAATGGATGAGTTGAAACAAAACACGATTGGATCATTCAATGTAAAACAGATGCTCTGCTCTGTAAACCTTGACTTAATTGACAGCAAAAAGGTTAAAAAAAAAAAAAAAGTGACCCTGAGCTGTAATATCAAGTGCAAGGTAGAGTTAGAAGGTGAAGATGGGTTATAAAAAAGCATTACAAGCATTAAAGGCAGAGAACAATGTTTGTGAATAGGCCTGTGGCCTCTTTCCTTTTAATTTTCATCGCATTTGGAGATGTGATTATTATCTCTATTCCACAGAGAAAGGAGAAAAGCATAGTAAGGTTAAGTGCATTGTCCAAGGCCAGGTAGCTAGGATGGAATAGCTGGGGCTGGGACTAGCATCAACCTCCAGAGCCTGTGTTGTTAAGCACCAAAGCAGTGTGTCATTCATCTCCAGGGGAATTTGGTCCACCTTCATACTGCACTACTTCCTGACTCAGCTGTTACCAAAAGGATGCCACTGGAAAGGTTGGTTGTTTTCACATCATTCATTTCTCTCTCAAAGATGCAACATATGTCCTTCCCTGGTCCTCATGCTAAGAGTTGGGAGTTTAGAGATGAACCTGACATGCAATCCAGAGGCACAGTCAGATGTGGGAAGAGAGCCACATCTGCGTTACAATACAACTCAGGTGGCAGAGGCAGTCACCAGTTTGCAAGAAGATAGGGAGGCTTTACTGAGGTGACTTGTGTGCTGCGCTTCAAAGGAGGTTCAGGAACTTATTTGGAAAAGATGAGACAGTCACTGCAGAGAGCCACAGCATGTACAAAGCCTGTGAGGCTGTTAGTTTTGGAGGACGACAAGTGTGATGTAGTTGGAGCACAGTCTCCACAGGTTTGGATGGGAGTTGGAGTTGAAGTAAAGGACTCTGATAATGAAGCTAGATTTCTTCTCTAAGCAGTGGGGCACCATGAAAAGCCATGTGATCCGAAGTAAAAGTGGGAAAATTCCATGATCTTCTCATTCTTTTTTTCCATGAACTTTGGAAGCACCTTCCATTGATGAAGACACAGTATTTGCATCTTTTTGAGGCCTCCCATATAAAGTAACCCATTTAAAACCAGCCAGCTCTTCCTAGGGGAACTCCTTGTGAACTGTGTATTTACTCTCAACCAAATGCCCAGGTAAATGCTTTAGGTGTTTTCCTCTTTTAAAATATCCAATGTATTAATTTCACACATGAGAAATCATATTAAATCTCACTACATAATTAGCCCAACCACCAATACATTTTCAGAAACAAAGATGACTCATGTTGTTTCCTAATTAAACCTTGAAAGGTTTAATTGAAAAGCATAATACAGAGCCAACTAGTTTAGAAGGAACTGGAGCTTAGCTTCTGAATGTGTGCACAGAGCTTCACTGGTCCATCTCCAGTGGGGGTGGAGGAAACAGATATGAAAAGGCTATTACCCAGCCTTGCCCAGGGAGCCCTGGTAGCACAGTGGGTTAGGAGTCGGCCTGCTCAGCAATTCAGACCCATCAGCTGCCCCAAAGGAGAACGGTGAGGCACTCTGCCCTTAGAAAGGTGTACAGCCTTGGAAACCCACAGGGGCAGTTCCACATTGTCTTATAAGGTCACTATGAGCGAGAATGGAATCGATGCCAGTGAGTTTGGCTTTGGTTTTACCAGGAATGAGATGCTTTCTCATTGAGATGTTATCTCGAGGGCTATAGGGGAGTTCTTTAAGGATAAGAGGTACCCTTTTGAAGACACACCTTAAATCACTCTACCACTTGTATGTACTCGACCTAGAGAATACACTGGTAAAATGAGAGCATCACAACATAAAAAGTAAACAGTCGTATATTTATGTGCTATATTTATGTGCTATCGTGGTCTCTGGGTGATGCAAGCAGTTAGTGAGCTGGTCTGTGAATGAAAGGTGGGAAGTTCAAGTCCACCCAGAGGGGCTTCAGAAGAAAGACCTGATGGTCTACTTCTCAAACAACAACAACAAATGAAACAAACAACAACTAATAAAGACCCTGTGGGGCACAAATCTACACTGACACATATAGATTACCATGAGTTGGACGTGACTCACCAGGAATGGGTTTTACCACATGTCAGACACAGTGCAGGCCACTTTGGACTAACACCACAGTGATTCCTCACAATCACCCTGTAAGGTTGATGATATCATTTTCATCTTTCAGTCATGGAACTGAGGGTTCACAGCAGAAAGGCAGAGCTAAAATAGTTTGTCCAACTTCAGGGCCCTTTCTCTCTACTACATTCAAGTTTCCACTGGGAATTTAGCCTCAGTTTTTCATCTGTAAGATGAGGATAATAAAACCTTGGAGGGTTGAACTAGTTTTCTGTTGCTGCTGTAACAAATGACCACAAGTTCAGTGGCTTCAAACAATACAAACATACTCCTTGCAGTTATGGATGCCCCCATGTTTGCAATGAGCTTCATGGGGCCCAAATCAAGGTGTTTCCAGAATTGTGCTCACTCCCGAGGTTCAAGTGAAATCTTTTCCCTTGCTTTTTCCTGCTTCTGAAGGAGCCCTGGTGGCATAGTGGTTACTCATTGGGCTGCTAACTGCAAATTCAGTAGTTCAGAACACTAGCTGCTCCTTGGGAGAAAGATGGAGCTTTTTACTCTTATAAAGAGTTAACAATTTGGGAACCCCACAAGGGCAGTTTTACTCTGTCCAATAGGGTCCCTAAGCACCATCACTGGCTAGATGACAATGAATTTGAGTGAGAGTTCCCCTAAACCGCCCTGGTGGCACAGCAGTAAGTTAGCACAGCTGCTAACCACAAGGTAGTTTGAACCCATCAAGCCCTTCAAGGGAACAAGATGTGGCAGTCTGCTTGAGTCATGACTGCAGCCTTGGGAACCCTTTGGGGCTGTTCTACTGTGTCTTCTAAGGTGGATACTAGCAGGAATTCCCTTGGGTTTATTTGTCATAGTGAAGAGTCTGTTTGTCTTCCGTGGGCATGGTTCCCTCCTTCCTTATCAAGGCGTCTTTAATTCCCTCTCTGCCCCTTTTGCTCTCATATCTCCTTCTCAGCCAATGATCAACCTTCCTCTTATAAGGGATCCTCTGTTTATTCTTGGTCCACCTGATAATCCAGATAAATCTCCCCACCTCAAATTCCTTCACTTCACCACATCTGCAAAGTCCCTTTAACCTTGTCAGGTAATATTCACAGGTTCTGGGGCTGAGGACGTAGACATCTTTAAGAGAACCGTATTCAGCTATCTACAAAAGCATTTGTGAGGTGTGAACAAAGGGCCACATTGAGCCAGGGGCCTGACATGGGTAAGCACGACATATCATATATATCAGGTGTTAACACATTTATTAACACCTATACAGTCTTCATCAGCATCAGATAAAATTTAGGAACCTTATGGGGTAGGTAGGTAATTAAGGTAAGTCTTCCAAACCTTCCCTAAAGTCCCTGAGTGGCACAAAAGGCTAAGCACATGAAGATTAACTGACAGACTGACAGAATCCACCAGAGGTGCCTCAGAAGAGAGGTCTGCTGACCTACTTGCAAAGGAGAACAGTCTAGAAAGCCCTGTGGAGAGGAGTAGGTACGGTTGCTAATGAAGCAACTGACTGGATAGGCACTTCTGACCCACCCCCCAAATATTTTTTTTCTAGTTAAAAATAGAGAGTATTGAAATCATATTTAATGCAAACATCATGTGATTCCACATCATTTTGTCACTGCCCCACTTAAGACCATACCAAGGCACTAAGAATGACATGGACACTCCTTATCTTGGCCACCTGCCTCTGCTTGTCCCATTCTTCCCCAGCTAAGGACACCTTGGCACACCGTCACCCTTCTGCTTCTCAGACAAGTGCTATGCTAGGCCCTGTGCGGAACACCGATATGCGGATTATCACACTTAATCCTCACAGCAGCCTTATGTGGTGGACGCTAAGACTCTGGGCTTTACAGCTGTAGAATGGAGCCCCTGGCAGGGAAAGGAGGAGCCCAAGTAAGCAGAGTTAACACGCGGTACAGTTGGAATTCAAAGCCACGTTCTCTCACACCACAGTCCCAGCACTTAAACCCCAAGTTCCTCAGCAGCCCCCATTTGACCTTCCAGCATCTCAAGAGTTGTCCCAAGTAAAAGTTTGATCGGTGGAGGACAGATTGATTCTGAAGTGACAACAGGGATTAGCACCCAGGATTGGGAGCAGCCAGTCTGATCAGCAAGCCAGGCCTCACCCATAAAAGAGACCGTGTGTAAATTCTCAATGTGCAAGTGTGATAAGCCCATCTTTTTATATTTTAGTTTCAGTTGTCCCTTGTATAATAGTCACTGAGTTTGAAGCTTCACTTTGCCAACCAAATTAGCCCTCCGCTGAAGATAAGCTTTAATTGGGACTTTCAACTGGTTTAATTCCCTGCTCCAGATATCCTGATTCAGAATCCACTGTATACATTCATGTATAAGCCGAGTTTTTCAGCACATTTTTAATGCAGGTTTTTTAAAAAAAAATTTATTTGGGGCTCATACAACTCTTATCACAATCCATACATACATCAATTGTGTAAAGCACATTTGTACATTCGTTGCCCTCATCATTCTCAAAACATTTGCTCTCCACTTAAGCCCCTGGCATCAGCTCCTCATTTTCCCCCCTCCCTCCTGAACCCTTGATAATTTGTAAATTATTACTTTGTCATATCTTACATTGTCTGACTTTAATGCAGGTTTTGTGGTAAAATTAGGTGCCTCCGCTGATATTTGGGTCGGCTTATACTCGAGTATATAATGCATATATACTCTTAATGAGATCCTCATGTGATTCGTCTGCATACATATTAGTAAAAATCACCTGGGTATCTATACATAATAAATGCTTGATGACTCTTTTAAATTTATCTATTCCCTGTCTCTCCTTCCCTATGATGAGCTCTTACTATTTGCACTGTGGCAAGTGGCAGGCGATCTGATGACCAGAATGATTCATTCGAAAGGACACAGCACCCTTTCCTAAGTCATCACTGCCATGGAGGTTGGGTTGCTTTGAACCGAATATTCATCTTCACAGCACAGTGAGCTCTTTGCCAAACTACAACAGTTAATACAGGGAGCACGGGCTCCCTTTTCTCCTCACAGTGGGGCAGTGGGCACACAGCCCATGTTCAGGGCTATTGATGTAGTTCTCACGAGCCTGGCAGTCATGACCAGAGATGAACAGAGGCACATGGTGAAGAAAATTAAACTGGTTCACTGAAAGGATGCGCTTTTATGAAATCAAAGATTTTGTGTTCCAAAAGACTTGTTCTGGGGGGGGGGGGGAAGAGAGAGAGAGAGAGAGAAATGCTTCCAATAAGCATTTGGAAAGTTCTCTTTGATTTGGTGAACAACAGGTATCAACAGTCCCTTGAACTAAGTCTGATGGATATAAAAATATTAATCCATTTGAGATTCTTTTCATTCATGTTGGAGTAGTGTAGATAGGTTATACATTGGACTGTGAAGCCCAAGGTCAGTCATTCGAACCCACCAGCCACTCCCCTGGAGAAAGATGAGATTTTCTGCTCGTTAAAGATTTAGAGCTCGGAAACCCACAAAGGCAGTTCTACTCTGCCAAGAGGGTCTCTAATTCAAAATTTATTTATTGGCCTTGACTTTGGGTTGTTTGCCATCTCTGGGAACTACGCACCGCACCAACACCTGATCCTCTCATAATGACACGTTTGTTTAGCCCTTTGAACCAGTGACATAGCCGATTGAATTGGTGAAGGAATGCAAACCAATCAGTTGGAAGGCAGGGCCAGTATGAGCTGTATGTGCTTCTACTTAGTTATAGAAATACCAGCAGTTGGCTATAGGACCCTTGGTTGAAACTCTTCAGCATCTCCCCTATCTTACAATGGACCCGTTGTTCAGTGCCCCACAACCACAGCAGTGGGCTTCTCATATGCCCTGGGTACCACTCTTTTAAGTACCTGTGATGTGGTTGGCAATGCCTAAGTGTTGGTGGGAATATACAAGGAGAGTTCATAAGGTTGGTGGGAAAATTCCATTACCTTTTAATTCCATCCTGCCATGAGTTTTTTGAAGGACCCTTGGAGGTGAATGAGCTGTCATAAGTATACATTCAAATATAGAGGGGGAATATTTTTTAAAGTACACGAAGTACCCATTGATTTCAGTTCTGTGAAGGAGAACAGGAGTGGACAGAGAGCAAGTGGGTAGAAAACTGATTATTCTGAAAGCAAAACAAAGCAGAAAAATCTAAGTCATTGCTGTTAAGTCATTTCTGGCTTCTAGTGACCCGGTGGTCGATTTTTTTGGCCAGGCTTTTTGCCAGTAAATTGCCAGACTTTTCTTCTGAGACAGCTCAGAGGAGACTTGAACTTCTAACCACAATTGTCCCCTGGGGGACTCTAGTCTAGAAAAAGGGTTGGGAAATGTATTTCAGAAGGAGCCTCAAGAGCTCAAGTGCAAAAAATGGGGAGGACGTCAAGGAGCTTGGTGTGTACCGTGGACACCAGGCTCGGTTGGCATCCATTTCTGTACAATGGACTGAGTAGAGAGTCTATAGAGGAAGCCCACGCCTTGGTGGTAGCACTTCCCTAGGATCCATTGCATACTAATCCTTGGATTTTTTGGGGGAAAAAGGGTTAACCTTTTTTTTTTTTTTTTTTTTTTAAAAAAACCTGTTTAGTTTCTAATATTTACAACCCATATTTTCTACCTTCAAGGAAAATTGAGTTGAATAGGTAAATGGGAACATTACCTGGACTGGCAAACAATCTCATCTGACTCAAGTCACTTTCTCCAATATCAACAGCTCATCTGAACTGTTTCCTAGCTCTCTGCAGAGCCTGCAGTGCACCTTCTAGGTGGCCGGAGTATTAGGCTATCGCACCTGCACAGAGATACATATTTGGGATGCATTTTGCTTTGGGGAGTTTCAGGAAGCCATTAAAATATAAAACCTGATAAACTAAAATGAATGTACTGGATTACAGCTCAAATAGTCACACCCAGGGCTCTCTCACCAAGCAAAGCCAGGCCAGGGCCTGGAGACAAGCTTTCTCTGAGGTCCCAGCAGGAAAGAAAGTGCAGCGATTACGACTCTTAACAGGGAGGGTCATCCTCTGGCAATCCAATGGATTAAAAAGTACTTACGTGGATGCTGGTGGCTGCCAGAGCTGCTGGCATCAGAAAGTTATTTTCCCCTTATCTCTGCCCGAGTTGTGAGGGAGATAGAAAGAGACACATTTGCAGGAACTTAATGCTAACGTGGCAGGAGGCCGGGGCTGTACCCACATTGTTTACTGAAGTTAGATGTTGTAGAACTTTGTCTCGAATGTGGTTTTGCCTTGTAAACATATTCTAGAACTCTGGGTCTGAATATGATAATTGGCTGGTATAATAAAGGAATATTACATTTAGGGTTACAAATATTTTTTAAGAGATATATTTTGTTTTGTTTGTTTGTTGTTTTTAAAATCACTTTATTGGGGTCTCTTACAGCTGTTAGAACATTCCATACATCAATTGTATCAAGCATATTTGTACATATGTTGCCATCATCATTTCCAAGACATTTTCTACTCAAGCCCTTGGTATAAGCTGCTGAAGAGATAATGTTTTGATTTGTTTTTGTGAGACTCTTGGAATTAGTAATGAGACCCAGTCATTCCTTGCATACTTTTTGAGCATGCTATTTATCAGCTATCTATCAATCTTCAAAAGATCCATATCTGAGGAAACATGTGCTGCTTGGTTGTGTCTACCATTAGTAAAGAACTCAAGGGAAGATAATTGCCACAAAGGATTAGCTACTGGCTGCTGATCGAATGGTGAGCAGTTTGAACCATTTCCAGTGACATAAGTTAAGAAGGTCCTACTTTACAACACAGTTCTCCTTTGTCATACAGGGGTCACCCCAAGTTGAAATTGACTTGCTAGCAACAGATCTGGTTGTGGTCAGTCTTGATCCTAGACAATGGGAGAGGGCTATAGAGAGGACTCACCCTATTGGGGCCATTTCCTATTCACCAGGAAGACAAAAGACTAGCACATTTGAACCGTGCTATGAGTCAAGACTATTGAATATACCATGAACTGAACAAATCAGTCTTAGAAGAAAACAAATACAACCTAATGGGAATGCCCTTTAGTAAGATTTCAAATTGCTTATTTGAGGCCTGCTCTCAGGGATGACCAATCATTAGAAAAGGGTACCATGTTTGATGAAGTAGAGGGCTGATGAACCAGGGAAGCCATCAATGAAATGGATTGACATAGTAGCCACAACAATGGGCTGAAACATATTGATATTCACAAAGATGATGCAGGACCAGGCTCTTTGGTTCTGTGATATATAAGGTTGCCATTCATTAGAGCCAATTCAGTGACAACTACCACTACCAACAAACTTTGATGGACAAGACAGATGAAAAAAATGGAGCCTCAGAATACAAGAAAATCTGTCAAAGATTGCATGGATCTTCTTGGTTCTCCTCAAATTCTGCTATTAAAGGTCTCTTAAAGCATATGGACATTATAGAGTTCAAATTTAGAGAAGCAGTCTATTGTTTCTGTTGACTTACTTCCCAACCTTCTCACCAATGGAGCACAAAGAGAAATAACTAAAGCACAAAAAGTTTAACTTGGTCTGCCTTAAGGTCAAAATACAAGCCTCCAGGAGAATGAATTTCTGCTTTTCTCAAACTCAGTTTTATTTTCCGGCAGTGTTAGTGATGAAAAGAAATGAGTAAAAGTAGATGTACAAGAATAAAATGCATTTCCTATTATATTTCAGGATAATCTGAATTCTTCCATATTGTCAATCTCTAGTACTACGTTTTTCCTTCCACACAAACACCTTCATTCCTGCTTTCTCAAACATGATGTGCCCATGTAAGAGCTGACCAGCTTCACGGTTCAAGTCGCTAGGTGCCATCAAGTTGGTTCCAACTCATAGAGCTTCTACACGCAACAGCATAAAGCACTGTCCGGTCCTGCATCCTGCTCACAATTTCCCCTAGGTTTGATCTCATTGCTGCAGCTGTGGAGTCAGACTATCTTATTGAAGGTCTTCCTTTTTCCCCTGACTCCTCTGGTAACACGTGTACAATATGTGATATGAAGTCCTCCCTATCCTTACTCCTAAGGAACTTTGTAGGTAAACACCTTTTAAGACAAATTTCTTCAAGTTACTCTGACTTTCATTGCTATTTACCTTTATATCATTGTGGTTTCATTGAATAGAATATAGTTAACATTGAGAAGGGGGTTATTGCCAGTTGACCAGTGGGCGGGGATGGGAGCAACACAGCCCCATTCAGACTATCTGCCATTTTGGTCAAACTCTTAAAGTCAGCCTTATCTGTCTCAGGTCTGTGCTCACACTAGAAACAGTGTTTCAAACTTCTCCTTTTTGTTGTTTGTTTCCCTCCTCTTCTGTTCCCATTGTGTTAGTCTGGATACTTTAGAGAAACAAATCCGCAAAAACTCATATGTATAAGAGAGAGTTTTATATATGAGGTAAGTGCACATCAAGAAAACATCCCAACCCAGTGCTGTGAAAGCCCACAAGTCCAACATTAACCCATATGTCCAACACCAGTCCACAAAGTCCTCCTCCATCTCACAAAACACACACTATGATGCTGACTCAGGAGGAAAGCCGAGTCAGTGAATGTGTAAGCATCTCAGCGCTGGCAGGGGTCTCCACATGGCTGTTCCACCACCCAGGGCTGCATTAGGGTAGGTCCATGTGGCTTCTCCTC
>NW_022111372.1:75043310-75046259 GCF_000313985.2 Echinops telfairi
CTCATGGCTATAAAAATTTAGTTTCATTTCCATAAAAGGAAGAAATGTTCACTCTCATTGAGCTGTGTTCTTAGGGTTTTTATCTAGTGCTGTTCATTTGTGTCAGCTCAAGTGGCTATTAGTCTGGAACTACAGTGGATCTTTCCTTGTTAACAGAAGAAAAAGGTTCTTTGTTGTACGATCTGATAATGCATTAAATTGAGGAGAATTTAAGTACATTCAAGTACTTTTTACTGAGGGCAATCATTACAATGAAAGTAGAGGATATAAGTCTAAAGAAATTATGTTACTGACTAGAATACAGAAGAAGCCAAGTTGTGTGTCCCATGACATAGTCTTAAGCACCACCTTAATCTGCACACTGGACTTACTGGGAAGACCAATGTAAATATTAGCACTGTGACAACTTTTATTATTTAGCACAACACTTTCCCCTTTGTTCACTATTACTCATTCAAACCAAGGAAGAAATGTGCTTGAAAGACAGTGCTTCATCCTGCAGCCTCCTGTACATTGGGCATTCACTTAAATATTCCTATGAGAACTAGGGGTTTCAAAAACTCATAGATATCGGTAAGTAGACCAATAAAACAGAATTGAGAACCCAGAAGTAAATCTATCCACTGATAGAGAGCTGATCTTTGGCAAAGGGATGAAACATATTACATAGGGAAAAGTTAGTCTCAAACAAATGGTGCAGCAAAACCTTTATGAAAGAATAAACTAATATCCATATATCACACCATATTAAGAAACAAACTCAAGATGGTTCGAAGATCTAAATGAGAAACCTCAAATTGTAAAGAACCTCAATGAAAAACAAACAGTAGAAGACAAAATAGATTTAGTGGGACCTCTGAAAAAAATCAGACACGTATTATACCAAGAGTAAAAAGAAAACTCATCAACTGGGAAAAAATTTTGACAATGGCATATCAGAAAAGGGACTAATCTCAAACATTTGTTAAAAATTTCAACTCAAAATGAAAAAGATGTGCAGAGGTCCTGAGCTGACATTTCATCAAAGAAGACATTCAGGTGGCCAAAAAAAATATGAAGGAAGCTCATGCTCATTAGACAAAGAGGATGACGAGGTAGGAGAGAGAGAATGAGGACTTACCCATGCATATACATAGCTTTGACAGAGGATGCGTGCATATGTATAGAACTCTTGCTACAAGTACATCCATGAATGTGGTGGAGCAAGCAGGGGACAAAGTTACCTAAACTTTTTAGGCATAACCAGACACATGGAAGAACTGAGTTGCTGGACCTGGGAGTACAGAAACATAGTTCTGGTGGACACCAAAGTCAATTGGCAAAACATAATTCATAAAAACAAGGTTCTATACACTACTTCAGTGAGTAGCACCTGCAGTGTTAAAAATTAAGGTGCAAAACTGGTCTCTCCAATCCCAAGGAAAGAAGAGTGGCATAAAAAAAAGAGAAGAAAAAGACACATGGAAATAATTAGTCCAATGAACACCATGAATATCAGTCTTTACAGCCCTTAGACCAGAAGAACGGATAGTTCCAGCTGCCATTATTAACTGCTCTAAAAAGGATCACATTAGAAGGTCATGGATAGAGTTGAAGAAAATTGTAAAATAAAACTCAAAATCATGCAAGAGCCCAGGTTTACAGTTGGATGGAGATTGATGGGACCCCAAAGACTATAGTCGTTACCCTTCTCGCCTGAATCTGAACTTTACACAAGGGCAAATTCATGCTCTGTAAATCTTTAACTAATTCACAATAATACATTTTGAAAATGTCCAAGCCTCTTGTATTTGCATGTTTATTACACATACACACACCTATCTCCAACTGCTGTAATCTTGAAGTCTGATGATGCAGAAGATGTGTCCTATTTTTATTCTCCTGCGTGTTTTACCACATCATACACTGCCTCCTGAATGCAAGGCAGGGAAACCCAACTTACACCATGCTGTCTTTATTTTGACCAAACCAAAGTAAAAAGAAAATACAAATTTTTCATCTCTCAAAAGTCCTTATAGACTCCCTGTCTAGTGCCACTAAACATTTGGTCATGTACCTTCTACCTGTGCTACTAGTAACTTCTCATTTTTTTAAGTGAACACTTCCATTCACCTTTAAAAGGCAACTTTGTTCTACTTCTATAAACTGGAAATCAGTATTTCTTTCCATAAAACAGATAACCACACAAAATGCTCTCAATTGAAGGCTTGCTCTCTGTTAAAAACAAGGAATGCCTAGTGACCTCACACGTGGCATCCATGAGACTGTACCTTTGGCTTAACACGATGGAGGAGATGAAAAGGGAATGCCGATCTCACGCTGTGTTTTATCCTGTACCATCTGAAACCATCTCAAGTGAGGCCAGTGGAAGGCTTTCCACACTTTAGGAAACACTAACACAGGCCTGTTCCCCTTTTGCTGAGGAAAACAGCACACAGAAACAGGTTTCCTTTTAATTCACAATACAGTAATTCTTATTTGGATAAAAGCAAAATAATATTTAAAGGTTATTTGGTCTTGCTATCCTGTTTATCTTATCATTGTTGATACAAGCTATAGTGTCATGGCTTGTCCATTAATCTAGCCTGAGATTCTTCTCAGGTTAAGGTGAACTTTTGAAAGAAAATAATAACTCCTCATGGCTATAAAAATTTAGTTTCATTTCCATAAAAGGAAGAAATGTTCACTCTCATTGAGCTGTGTTCTTAGGGTTTTTATCTAGTGCTGTTCATTTGTGTCAGCTCAAGTGGCTATTAGTCTGGAACTACAGTGGATCTTTCCTTGTTAACAGAAGAAAAAGGTTCTTTGTTGTACGATCTGATAATGCATTAAATTGAGGAGAATTTAAGTACATTCAAGTACTTTTTACTGAGGGCAATCATTACAATGAAAGTAGAGGATATAAGTCTAAAGAAATTATGTTACTGACTAGAATACAGAAGAAGCCAA
>NW_022111372.1:75046477-75047971 GCF_000313985.2 Echinops telfairi
TAGAGTTTTGCTATGATAAGACTATATCAGTTTCGATTGTGTTTTAGACTGTTTTAGACTAATCGTTTTTGAAATTTAAAGAGGAGATGAGGCACAGAGAAAGAAAGCAGAAATGAGATATGCCACCTGTATTGACTTGGCTGGGCCAAGCAGCTGAGTGGTTTAGGGGCCGAGGCCTAGAAATCTTACAGGATGTGATTTAACATAATGTAACTAACTCTGTGATGGAATCTGCTGTGACCAGCATTTGGGAGATTCTACTGCAATTTTGTTATTCAGTTCCCAACTCTGATGCAATGGACAGGAAGTTTTCCCTGTCATGTGGCCGACTTTATATACGGACACTATGGGACAGCATACTATAATTTTTCTGGGTTAAGATATTGCATCTGGCTTGTTAACTTCTACTTCCCTGGAATTGAGCTAATGGTTTGCCATATTACCTGATCCAGGGAGCCATCAGTTACCTGTGAATCTTGGTTGAATTTATTGGCCTCTGCAACATGTGGTGCTCCCACCAATCCTGTGTTCTTATAGTTACCCCACCTTGAAAGGGCAGTTAGAGCATCCTTAAGGGACACAACTCCAGTTTCTTTCAGATATTCTTTTGTCGTACTCTGAATGCAGTCTTTGCAGAACCTCTAAACAGGAAGCTGAGTAACAGTCTGACCTGGTAGAATGAACTCTAAATGCACTATATCTCCTTCCTATCAAAAGACAAATGAGCATCGTCTTGACCTTTGATTTCACTTGACAGGCTTTTGGAGGGCAAGGGGACAATGGCGTCTTCCATTGGCATGACTGATGTTTGCGTTGGGGGTCATAAAAATAGCACCATGCCTATCACCAGTAATGACCTTGGAAAAAAAGTCTGGGTTGCTTAGGAGCTGATCTTTTACAGCGTGGCATGCCTCCAGTGGATGCTCTTTTTCCTGCTCGGTCAGATCCCGAGGCGCAACTTTTGCAGTGCCCCTTCTCATTCCCAAATCTTTCATTAAAATTCACCAAACAGGGCTCCAAGATAATCCCGATAATTTCCTCATCTCTTCAATGCCCTGTTGTCAGTCTTTGTGCACAAGTGTACAGATTCTGTCGAAGATCTTTGTTCAGGAAGCTTATGGGTGTCCAGAATGAGGTTTGTCATCAATCGACCTTTCACTTTTTTGAAATGAGTTTTTCCAACAGCGCTGTCCTTGTAAGCTGTGTTCCACATCACAACAGTTACTGCAGCATTTCTCCTGAGCAGGAAACAAAATTTCACAGCCACACACTTTGCCTTAAACGAGCCATTACAAAAAAATGAGGTTGAAGTGAAACTGCTTTTACAAAAAAATTCAGTGACCAGAGAGAATCTTCCCAGGTGACGCTAGTGGGTACACTAACTCAGAGCAAGCTTCTAGACGTTTGCCTAGCAGGGAAAAATGTGGACTATGAAAGTTTGGGGTGGGGGTACCTCCTCTTATGTGGTAAGTTGTTTTCATTTTTTTTCCTGTC
>NW_022111372.1:75049261-75071822 GCF_000313985.2 Echinops telfairi
TGACCCACAAGTTGAGAACCACTGATTTAGAGTGTGATATGAGGAGGAATATCATTGTTATTTTAATTTGTATTTCTCTTATGGGTAAGGAACATGAACACTTCTTCATGTGATTGTTGGCTACCTGGATATCATGTTTAGTAAATTGTTTATTTTTGTCTTGTGCCCATTTAAAATACAATGGATTACACTATATATTTTTAAAATTTGCCCTTTATCTGTTATGTTACTTCTAAATATTTTCTCCCAATCTATGTCCTGTTTTTATTCTTTTGATGAAGTCTTTTGATGTGCACAAATGTTGTATTTTTAGAAGGTCCCAGATGTCTATTTTGTCTTCTATAGTGTAGATATTTTCATTATGTTTTATAGTGTATTTATAGCTTGCATTAGGGTCTGTAAGTTTGTTCCAATGGTTTCATTGATGGTCTTTATGCTTCTGGGAATTATACTTAGGCCTTTAGTCCATAATTCATTTTTGTACGTGATGTGCGATGTGGGTCCCATTTCACTCTTCAGCTGGTGGATATCCAATTTTTCCAGCACCACTTATTAAGAAGTCTATCTCTTCCCCACTTAATATGTTCTAGTTTATTATCAAAAATAGAGTATCTGCAGATGGTTGTATTGCAGTTTCCATTGATTTTCATGTCTATCTATGTACCAATATCAAGCTCTTTTTATTACTGTGGCTATACAATAGGTTTTAAAATGTGGGAGTGAAAGGCCTTCTACTTTGTCTATCCTGTGTTTCTTTTCTTTCCATATAAAGTTGGTGATTTGTTTTTCTATTTCTTTCAAGAATTGTACTGGGATTTGTATCAGAAGGGAGTTGAATTTATAAATTGGTTTTGGTTATATTGACATTTTCACTATATTTAGTCTTCTAATTCTGGAGCATTAGACTCTCTGTGTAGGTCTCTTACAGTTCCCTTTGTGTAACTACTTTGTTTCTAAGGTAAGCTTTAGTCCTAGAGATTCTATCTTTGGGGTAGTTAGTGCAACTTATATTGTTCTTTTGATTTCCTTTTTGGTGCCCTCTTCTAATCCAACTGATTTCTGTATTGGCTACTATGTTGCCAATTTCTTTATTTTTGTTTTTTTAAATGATTTTATTGGGGGCTCTTACAGCTCTTATAACATTCCATACAGCAATTGTATCAAGCATATTTATACATATGTTGCCATCATCATTTCCAATACATTTTTTACTTGAGTACTTGGTATAAGCTCCTCTTTTTTTTTCCCTCCCACCCTTGTGAATCCTTGATCAATTGTATATTGTTATTTTTATTTCGTATCTTATACTGTCCACTGTCTCCCTTCACCCACATTACTGTTATTCGTCCCCTTGGGGGGTGGCTATCTATCCATTCTTGTGATGGGTTCCCCCCTTGTCACCTTTTCCCCTCCCTGACCATTCTCCTACCCTCATGACATCACTACTTCCACGACTATTCCTGAAGGGGTTATTTGTCCTGACTTTCATATGCCGAGAGCTCTTATCTGTACCAATATGTGTGTTCTTGTCTACCCAGATTTGTAAGTTAGAACTGGCTCATGGTAGTCGGGGTGGTGAGGGGGGTATTCAGGAACTAGGGGAATGATGTGTGATTTGTCATCTCTTCTTTATACCACATCTGTGGGGGGATATTCAATTATCTATAGATGCGCTTTGGTTGGGTCTCCACTCCCACCACCTTCTTTCACATCGATATAGTTATTTGTTTTAAATCTTTTGATACCTGATCCCTTTGACCCTTCATGATCACACAGGCTGGCGTGCTTCTTCCATGTGGGCTTTGTTGTTTCCATGCTAGATGGCTGCTTGTTTGACTTCAAGCCTTTAAGATCCCAGCCGCTATATCAGTGGTTCTCAACTTTCCTAATGCCGTGACCCTTTAATCCAGTTCCTCGTGTTGTGGTGACCTCCCAACCAAAAAATTATTTTTGTTGCTACTTCATAACTGTAATTTTGCTACTGTTATGAATCAGGTGACCCCGGTGAAAGCGTTGCTCAATGCCCAAAGGTGTCATGACCCACAGGTTGAGAACCGCTGTGCTATAGCTTTTGATAGCTGGGCACCATTCAGTCTCTTCACCACATTTGCTTATGCACCCATTTTGTCTTCAGCAATCATGTCAGGCAGGTGAGTATCTGAGAGTCCCAGGTTATCAGAATAAAGTGTTCTTGTGTTAAGAAAGGCTTTAATAGAGGCCCAAAATCCATCTGCTATCTTAATACTTAGCATATAAATATATGTACATTAATTGCCGATTTTTTTCAATTGAATCTTTGGAGTTTTCTATGTATAGGATGCTATCATCTGCAAATAAGGAGATTTTTGTTTTTTTCTATGCCAATGTGGATGTCTTTAATACATTTATTTTATGCCTTATACTTCCAACTGAGACTTCTAGGAGTATATTAAATAAAAGTGGTTCCCATTCTCAAGGACATGATTTCAGTTTCCCCAAGCACTTTCAGTATTTTTCTCTAGCACCATAAGTCAAGTGCTTTGATTCTTCTTTGGTATTCTTTATTAATGTCCATATTTCACATGCATATTAGGTGATTGAAAACACTATGGCTTGGGCCAGGCCCAACTTAGTTTTCAAAATGACATCCTTGCTTTTTGGTACTTTAAAGAGGCCTGTTTAGCAGATATGCCCAAAGCAATACTTTATTTGATTTCTTAACTGCGGCTTCCATGAGCACTGGCTGTGCATCCAAGCAAGATGAAGTTCTTGACAACTTCAGTCTTTCTCCCTTTATCGTAGTGCTATCTATTTGTCCAGTTATGAAGATTTTGGTTTTCTTTACATTGAATTGTTATCCATAATCTCCATCAGCAAGTAACTCATTTCCTCACTTTCATGCCTGTGTGCTCCATCTGTTGTGGATAGTTCTCATTTAGGGTGTTGACAAAAGCTATTTTCAAAGAAGACATTGGTCTCACAAAATTCTATCATGCAATCTTCAAATTCATTTATATCACCAACACCATATTTTCCAACTATTTATCCTTTCTCTTTGTTTCCAGTTTTTGTATTGTAATCACCAGTAATTATCAATGCAACTTGATGGCAGGTTTCTTTAATACTAAAGTTGGTAGAATTCTTCAATTTCATCAGTGGTTTCAAGGCTGGTTCATCAATATGAATAATAACTATATTAACTAGTTTTTCTTGTTGGAATACATATATCATCCTATCATACACAGCTTTGTTCTTTTTGATTTATCCTTATACAACTTGGAGTTACACATATATGGATATAGAAAATATGCTGTATGATTACATAGCCTTGTAATCTACACCAGAAAATTAGCGAACGGAAACTCCTAAGAATCATCATGGGATGTTGTGTAATTCAGTACTAGAAGATGAGCCCTCACGGTTGGAAGCTACTCAAAGTATATAATGACCACCATAATGAACTCAAGCATTCCAACAGTCATCAAAATGTATGGGTGGGGCAGCATTTTGTTCTGTGTTCATGTAACTACTGTGAGTTGTGGCTGACTCTGGCAAGTAACAATAATTTTATCTTCATTAAAATGAGAGAAAAATAAGGCTTACATACTTCCTCAAAAATCTTTTTCACCAAGTTGGAGTATTTTAGTAAACCTATTTGAATTCACCATTAATAAAAGAAGGATGCTATAAACTACTGCTGAAGGACAAGAGCTAGGTTGCATCACATTTAAAGAACTAGCCAAGACACAAAATCGAATATTAGAGTTCTTTACAGTAAAGTAACAAGTGACAATTCAATAACAACGACTGTGGAGTCAGGACAAAGAACTCATCACCTCTGAGAGGTATGCAATGTCTATGCAGAATCAATGCAAGTTAGTCATACAAGTTCATTGTGAATGCTGAAAGTATTGAGTTCTTAATTAATGCAGGGCAAGTATCTCTGACCTTTGGTGGGGGGAGGAATAGCCAGGCTCTATCTGTAGACCAAAATGGTACTTAAATTTAATGGATACCATATTCTTTTAAATATTCAGATTTCTGAATATTTAAATATTTATACTTATGCTAAATTATGCTGCAATCACAAAGACCCAGAATTCCAATAGCTAGCAAAACCAATTCTCCATTATCATGGCCAAAGAAGAGAGACAAAACGGCAGAAGCAGGCAATGGCTTTTAAAATTTTTACTTACAAGTGGGGCATGGTAATCCCCTCACATTTTCATTGGTAAAAGTAAATTATGTGATTCCTGACATAGGAAGAACAATGTAATCCTCTTTCATAGAGGGGAATAAAATACATTTTAAAATGAGATCTTTTACCACATACATGGTTATTTCTAATATCATAATGATTAGAATTTTTTCTTGTTTTTAGGTAGGCTAATGAGACTAAGATACATGTACTACAGGGAATCCATGGCAGATGATCCCTACAGGACCAGTGGTGTGAGTGGTGATACTGGGAAGGTAGAGGGAGAATGGGTTGGAAAGAGGGAACCGATTACAAGGAACTATATGTGACCTCCTCCCTGGGGGACAGACAACAGAGAAGTGGGTGAAGGGAGACGTTAGACAGGGCAAGATATAACAAAATAATTATTTATAAATTATCAAGGGCTCATGAGGGAGAGGGGAGCAGAGAGGGAGGGGAAAAATGAGGACCTAATGCCAGGGGCTTAAGTGGAGAGGAAATGTTTTGAGAATGATGAGGGCAATGAATGTACAAATGCGCTTTACACAATTGATGTGTGTATGGGTTGTGATAAGAGTTGAATGAGGCCCTAATAAAATGATTTTTTTTAAAAAAAGAAGAACTTGTCTGCTACCATCTACTGATTGCAGCACCATTTTAAAAACATGTTTGTTTGAAGTGGACCTGTGCCTGTAGGTACGACAACCTAGTAACAACATATGTTTTGATGGACTCTAGCAGGAGAAAGATGGGCCTTCTACTCTGTTGAAGAGTTACAGTGTTAGACATCTACAGAGACAGTTCCACCCTCTGAGCGGGCTGCTATGAGTCGGTATGGACTTGATGGCAGTGAGTTTCTGGGCTTCATTTGCTTGGAATGTTGTCTAGCTTAGTACACACATGTGATTAAGGGTGAATCACTTTACTGCAGTCAGTTTTACAGCAGGCTCCATGGCTTTCCTCCATGCTACTCCAGAATATGTTCAAATTCTAGCCGCTGAATGGTTTTGATAAGGCACATGGAAGATAGGATGCTCCAGGCAAAGGGAATAGCCAGAGGAAAATCAAAAAGGGTGAAATAAATGCTCAACTCAAAAGCATATGTTGCATGTACCCAAATCATTTAGTGTACATTTTAAGATTAAGTTTTATTTTCCTATGTGTTAGTGTTATTTAAAATCTTTTTTTTTTTTTTGTAAACTTCAGTAACAGTGAAGAGCTTGAGTTTTTAGCCCAATGGCATGTTAACAACATAGACTGCTATAGTTTCACAAAGGCTGATGGAAGAAAGAGACTCCTAGGTCAGAGACCAAGGAGTTTAGGATTTCATGGCATTGCAAGCAGGATTACTGTTAAAGTGACCCCGATGTGGCAGAGTAGAATGGTCCCATAAGATTTTATTGGCAGAATTTTTTCCCCTTCCTTTTATTGTGAATGGGCTGAAGGTTGGCTACATTTTTTTTAAGGAGGCAGAATGCGAGGTTTTTCTATTGTAAAGCTACTGGATCGATTGGAACCATTAGTCCTGTGGTTATCAGCTAAGTGCTTAACTGGTTGTTCCATCAGGGCTTCTTGCAGGTGGCTCTACCATTAATATAATGATGTCAGCTACCCTTGACCCCAAAGTCAATAGAAAGGGTCTACATACTTGGTTTCAGATGGATGCTTGAACAGGCAGTAGTTTGGGGTACAGGAGAGGGACTCTGGGTTTAGGGAACACAGATATTTTAAAATTAGTAATATAACATAGTCGAGGAACCCTAGAAACATAGGGGGCTCATTGGGCTGCAAACCATAAGCTCAAGTTTGAAACCATTAGCTTCTCCTTAGGAGAAAGTTGAGGCTAAGTCCATAAAGATTTACAGTCTGGGAAACCCACAGAGGAAAATCGAGTCGAACCTATAGGGGCTTTATGAGTCAAAATTGCATCAGTGACAATCAAAGAGAGTAACAGTTTCCCCTTGCTCTGGAGGGAGCTACGATGTCTTAACTTCTAAAGCTATTCACCGTTTAATATCCTTGAGAAGATAGTTCAAAGCACAGTGTCTCAAAACACAGTGCCTTTTAAGACATGTAGAAGGATGAATGGTCTATGGAATTTTTTCTCACTAGTGTAACAGAAAGGATTCCCTAGTGGTGCTGTTGGGTAAGCAATGGACTGCTACACCCAAGGTTGGTGGCTCAAACCTACCAGTCACTCTGTGGGAGAATGCTGAGGCTTTCTGCTCCCATAAAAAGGTACAGCCTTAGAAAGCCTACACGGGTCTGATATGAGGTGGGATAGCGTTGATGGCAGTGGTGGTGATGGAATGTAACGGAAGTAACAAAAAGTCTAAATTAAAATATTAAAGTCTGATTTTATAAAACCTTGGATATTTATTGCTTTATTTTATTTTTTATTCTTTTTTTCTGTGAGTGAGGCAGTGAGAGAGTGAGGCAGGGAGTGAATGAAATAGTGAGTGAGTGAGTGAGTGAGAGAGGGAGTGAATGAGACAGTAAGAGTCAGTGAATGAGAAAGTGAGTGAGGCAGTGAGAGAGTGAGGCAGTGAATCGGATATTTATTTTTTCTTAAATAGAAATCCTACCATATCAAAAAGAAAAGCTAAATATGGCCTGTTTGAATCTGGAGCTGTCTGTAGAAGAGAAAGTAAAAATCATAGCCTTAGTTATTGTTTTTCTTCAAGGAAAGTTCAATTCTTTGGGCTTTGCTTTTATCAGGTTGCATCTCACTACATTTCTTCCGGAGTGTGTTTTGGGATGACTTCTGTGTTTCAGGAGGGAAAGATCCTATATTTTTGCTGGACCATTAACTTGATGCCCAGATAGAACTTATAATAAAAGTGTAAAAGAATTCACGGAAAGGTGTTGAGCTAAGAAATAAGAAGTTAAGATAGCTGAAAATTCTGGGTTGTACCTTTAGATGTGGAAAATTGACCCCACGCACAGGCACAATCACACGATTAAAGCAGTTCTATTTTAAAGAATAGTTGAAATACTAAATCAGCAGTTTGTTGCCAGTAGCAGCTTACATTATCCAACACAAATGCATCTAGATTACAGAGAAGGGCCCGGGAGTTTCACTGAGTTGATAAGAACCTTATCTACATGTGACTCATTCACAAATAAGGCAAGCAGAGAAAGCAAGATCATTTAAATCTCTCTATTGATTTTCTGCAATTCTCTCAGAATTTGGGGAATTTTATATTTTTATAAAATTATAAATATTGGGAGAGATAGAATCTATTTAATGCCTTCTCCACCTAATGCAATAAAAAGAACCCTCATAGTCAATGGGTATATAAGCTATCATTTTAGCTTTCTTTGAAAACATCAATGACAATATTGGCTATGGCAGATATATACCATTGCAAATTCTAGAGAGTCTTCAAAATTTTGTGCCTATAACCTCCCAGGTCTGTATGTATTTGAAAAACACCCTTTAAACGGAAAAAAAAAATCAGAGTAATTCCCTTGTTAAATCTCTTCTGAAGTTTCCACCATTCTACTGAGCTTGGGGATCTAACTCCTGGAAGGCACTTCCCCATCTGGTATTTCTTAGGTGGTGCCACCTCCTCTCTCAAGTATGCCATTACACAGCCCATTCGATGGTTTTCAGAAAATAAGCCATCTGCTCAGATATATAAAAAATATAGAAAGTCAACTGTGGAAGCCAGAAGATCAGTTAGGAGGCAATTTTACTAATATAGGCAAAAGGTACTCTCAATTAATATATTAAAGTAACAGGAGAGTAACAGTGAGAGGTGGATCCTATTTACAAGATATAATTGAATTTTCAGACCAATGTGATATAATACATTAAAGAAAGAAAATAAATGTTTGATCTGATATATTGCTAGGATGGAATTGCCATTACCTAGATGGGAAAAAATGTAGGAAGGCAGTTTGGGAGGAGAAATCAGGAGTTCTAAATTAGAGTTTGAGATACCTATTAGACATCCAACTGGGAACTTGAGTAACTAGTGATACATATAAATGTGTGGTGCAGGGGGAGAAATTTGGACTACAGGTAAATAATTGAGAGTTACAATCAGAGAAATCGTTTTTAAAATCATGAATGATCTAGCCTCACGTGTGAGGATGGGCCAGGACTGGGCAGTGTGTCGTTCTGCTGCACATAAGGTCCATATAGGTCGGAACCAGCTCTATGGCACCTAATAGCAAACGCTAACCTTGAAGCTCCACGGATAGGGGCGAGGAGGACTAGAGTTAGTGCTGAATGAGTACAACATTTACTTGGGGGATGAAGAAATTTTAGATATAGTGGTGATGGCTGTACAATATGAACAAGGTAATCAATTTCACGAAATCATACACTTAAGAAAACACTCCTGAAGGTCAACAAGCAGACATTGAACTATTTACAGGCTTTTCTCTCTCTCTCTCTCTCTCTCTTTTTTCCCCCATTGGTTTTTGTTGTTGTTGTTTTGTTTCTTTTGTCGCTTTGTTTTGCTCGGTCTTGTTTTTTGTGCATATTATTATCTCTGCAGGTCTATCTAGATAAGATAGGTGGGATAAACAATCTAGAGGAGAAAATAAGGGGACCATTGATTCTGGGTGGGGCATAGGAGAAGGGGAGGTAGGGGGGAGGAAGTGGGTGTTAACAAACCCACTTTGGGGACAAGGGAACAATAAGTGATCCAAAATCGAAGGCGAGGAGGGTATAGGAGGCCTCTTAGGGCTTGAACAAGGGCAATGTAACTGAGAGGAATTACTGAAACCCAAATGAAGGCTGAACATGATAGTGGGACAAGAGGAAAGTAAAAGGAAATAGAGGAAAGAACTAGGAGGCAAAGGGCATTTACAGAGGTCTAAATACAGGTATGTACATCTGTAAATATATTTATATATGATGATGGGGAAAGATCTATGTGCATATATTTATAGGTTTAGTATTAAGGTAGCAGATGGACACTGGGCCTCTAACCAAGTACTCCCTGAATGCAAGAACACTTTGTTTACTAAACTAGCATTCCATGATGCTCACCTTCCTGACATGATCACTGAAGACAAAGCAGGTGCATAAGCAAATGTGGTGAAGAAAGCTGATGGTGTCGATAGGATGAGGCATCAGGCATCAAAGAACAAAAATTATATTCTTGTGAATGAGGGGGAGTGCAGAGTGGAGACCCAAAGCCCATCTGTAGGCAATTGGACATCCCCTTACTGAAGGGTCTCAGAGAGGAGAGGAGCCAGGCAGGGTTCAGTATAGCAATGATCAAACATACAACTTTCCTCTGTTCTTTAATGCTTCCTCCCCACCCCGCTAACATGATCCCAATTTTACCTTACAAATCTGGCTAGACCAGAGCACATACACTGGTACAGATAACTGCTCGAAACACAGGAAATTCAGCACAGATAAACCCCTCACGACCAATAATGAGAGAAGTGATACCAGGAAGGGAAGGGGAAGGTGGTGTAGAAAGGGGAAACGAATCACAATGATCTGCATATAACCCCCTCCCTGGGAGATGGACAATAGAAAAGTGGGTGAAGGGAGACATTGGACAGTGTAAGACATGACATAATAATGTTTTATAAATTATCAAGGGTTCGTGAGGGAGAAAGTGTGGGGGAGGGAGGGGAAAAATGAGGATCTGATACCAAGGGCTCAAGTAGAAATAACGTTTTGAGAATGATGATGGCAACAAATGTGCAAATGTGCTTGACACAATGGATGTATGTATGGATTGTGATAAGAGTCATATGAGCCCCCACTAAAATGATTAATATATGTAAAAATAAAAATAGTTATGAAATTATATTTTACCAAAACAAGATACACTTTTATATGTTAGGAAGCTGCTGGTTCAGTTCTGACAATGATTCTGTGCACAAAAGAATAAAACACTGCCCAATTTTGCATCACACCAATGATTGTTGTTTATGTTTGAGGTCATTATTGCAGCCACTATGTCAATCCAACTCATTGAGGGCCTTTACATTTTTCACAGCCGCTAATTTACCATGCCTGATTTATTTTTCCAGGGTCTGACCCTTCCTATTACATGGCCAAAAATACACGAGACGATGTCTTGACATCCTAGCTTCTAAGCTTATTCTTGCTGTACTTCTTCCAACATAGATTTGTTTGTTCTTCTTACAGTCCATGGTATTTTTAATATTCTTCATCAACAACACACTTTGAATGCATCAATCACTCTTCCTTACCCACTGTCCAACTTTCATACACATGTAATGAAATTGAAAATAGGATGGCTTGGGTCAGGCACACCTTTGTTTTCAAAGTGATATCCTGGGTTTTCAACAGTTTAAAGAGGTTTTGTCCAGATTTACCCATTGCAATACTTTGATTTCTTGACTGCTGCTTGACCGTGCATTGGCTGTGGATCCAAGCAAAATGAAATCCTTGACAACTTCATATACATCTGTAGGTAGGTATACATATAGCCATCTCACTGCCAACAAGTTAATTCTGATTCATAGTGACCATATATAGACTTTGAGGCCGTAAAATGTCATGATGAAGGGGCACAGAAAATGTTATGGGGTAGAGATTATCAAAGAGGTGAGTGTAGATAAGTTCCAAAGGAGAGGAGGAAAAACAGTCGCCAGACTAGCAGGGAATCTACAGAGAGCACCTAAACCAAGCAAATTAGAGATGTGGTAGTTACATAACTTCATGTCAACTTAATAGAATGAAGGGGTGGAGGTTAGCCTGTCAATCAGGTCTTGGCCTGATTGTGCCTCCTGGTGGGTACCTTTTCATGAGGATTCTGGGAACTTCTTTTTCTCCCAGAGGGGAGCCACACTCACTCTCTGCTTCACCTTCCTGTGGAGTAGACACTCAGGGAGCTGGAGGAGACCCATGCCATGGTTGAGATGCTTCCATCGCTACTGGATGCACAAGACTTTCCACCCTGTATTCGGCATCATTGCATGTGCTGCGTGAGTCTAAAGAGGAATTTATGGACTAGTATCGCACATATGGACTAATATCATACTTATGGACTTGATTGGGATGTTTCCTTGATATAAATCCCTCTCTCACAGTGTCTCTAGATTTATTTCTCTAGTCAACCCCATCTAACACACAAGAGATGAATTGTGTCAAATGCTACCAAAATATATAGAGATGCTATAAAAGGAGTTAAAAGATTGACCACGTGTTAAAGCACCATGGAACACAATGGGGAACCCAGGCTGGTAGGACTCCATGTAAACTCAGTGGAGGGGGGCAGTGTCCCTTTTTTATGAGGTAAAATAGAGAAGTAAATATAGGATCTTGAAGGCTCCTGAGCAAATGGAGATCCCTAAAACTTCTACTTCAGTGGTGTCCAGGTAAATCCATCTCTGTGCGAGGTGCATCTCTGCTGGAGAAGCCCTGCATTGAATATGTATAAAGAGTGTTCACCGGAGTGGCAGAAAAAGGCCATCAGGAGAGAAGGGAGTAAAGATATCTTTACACGACTTTCCTGTAAAAAGAATGTTGGATGGTAGCTATGAGCAAGTACGTAGTAATCACTGAAAATGTGGAGATTAAGGGAAGTTTCTTCTTTCATCTTTTTTGTGTTGTTGTTGTTAAGGTGTCATCGAGTTCATTCCGAACCATAGTGACTCTGTGCACAACAGAATGAAACACCACCCAGTCCTGAGCCATCCTCACAATTGTTCTGATGCCTGAGCCCATTGTTGCAGCCACTGTATCCATCCATCTTGAGGGCCGTCCTCTTTTTTGTTGCCCCTCTAACTTACCAACACCATGCCTTTCTCCAGGGACTGGTCTTTCCTGATAATATGTCCAAAGTGTGTAGGACAGAGTCTCACCATTCTTGCATCTAGGGATCACTCTGGCCATTCTTCTTCTAAGACAGATTGGTTTGTCCTTTTATCTGTCCTTGGTACTTTCAATGTTCTTCTCTAGCACCACTGTTCAAATGCATCGATTCTTCTTCAGTTTACTTTATTCAATGTCCAACTTTCACATGCATTTGTTTATAAACAATAAAAACATGAAGGATTCCAGAGTCCTCCAGGGCACAGTTCCCCCTTTTTGAGTCCTTAAAAGTAATTTGCAGCAGATCTATCCAATGCAGTACATTCTCTGATATCTTACCTGCTTCCATGGGCTTTGATTGTGGATCCAAGTAAAATGAAATCCCTGACAATTTCCAATATTTTATCATGATGTTGCATATATTTCCAACTGTGCAGACTTTTATTTTCTCCATGTTGAAAACATATAATATGCTATGTTGAAATCTGTCTGCCCAGGTGTGATAGTTACATAATTTAAGATCCACTTGATAAATAAGTGTAGGGGTTGAGTCTAGGTTGTCGATCAGGTCACAGCCTGATGATGCCTCCCTGTGGGCATGGCCTTCTCATGAGAATTCTGGGAACTTCCTCTCTCTTTGCCTTGTCTTCCTGTGTACAAGCCACGCAGAGACTTGCTGAGCCCTGCAAGAGTCTCTCTCTCTGCTTCATCTTCCTGTTGAATAGCCACACTCAGAGAGCCAGAGGAGCCATGTGGAGATCTGCACCAGCTCTGCGATCCTTCTACTGCCACTGGATTCAACAGACTTTTCACTTACCAGCCTGTGATCGTCCTGCATTCAGCATCGTTGCATGTGCAGTGTGAGTCTGAAGAGGAATTTATAGTCTAGTATTGGACATATGGGCTAATAGCAGACTTATGGACTTGATCTGGATTTGGCTGGGATGTTTTCTCAATATACAATGGCTCTTTGATATGAAGCTCTCTCTTCCACACGAGTGTCTGTGGACTGCTGGCACTTGAAATGCCCTGTCATGATTTCCAGAATCACAGCAACACGCACAGCATGACCCACTGACAGGTGAGTGGTGAAGCTAACTACTACTTAATTTTCACTTCCTCAGGGAAGTCTTGCACTGTCCCTCAGACTAGATTTTTATTCCCCTGTAATAAATTTCCTGGCTATTCTGAATTTAAGTTCCTATAACAGGGATGATCTGGCAATTATTTACGGTATGTCTTCCTCCCCAGACTAGGCATTTTTCACTGACAGGTACAAATTTTTATCACCCACCATTACCACACAGTGCCTGGCCTAGAGCAAAGCAAAGTATTGTGCCGTGATACGATTTACACATCTAACCCAGCGCTGTTATCTAAACCATATCCCCTACTGGCTTATCTCAAAGACACCAAGACTCAGGGGGTTGGCAGGGGTAGCTATCAGTGACGTCACAGTAAGGATTCAAAAACAAATGGGTCAGTTCTCTGTCACTTTCAAAAGAAGGGTGCGTTCATACTGGATATGATTTTAATTCCAGCAAGCATTTATTGAGCATCTCCCAGGTGCTAGGACATATACCGTGTGTTTTTCATTTCTCTCATTTCAGTATGTTATTCATGTTAAGAATGTTAAGACCCAGTAGTGAAAGAAAGCAGAAGCTCTGCAGGAAAACTGCATTTCTTTTCCTCCATTCGCCTTGATGGCTTCCCACACCCAAACCAGTTGCTATGACGTGGATGTGTCCTCAGAGTAAGCCCAAGTGTGCTGGATGTCCCGTGCATGCCGAAGATAACTGGACTTCATGGTGTCCCTCTAGCTGTGGGTTTTAGAAGCAGATGGTGAGGCCTTGCTTCTGAGGTACCTCGGGGTGGGTTCAAACCACCAAACTTTCATAGCTGGTAACCAAGTGCTTAATTAATGATACCACCCAAAAACTTGAATGAGGGGCTGTCATAGTCACTTTAAAGGTACCACCAATATTTCTGTATCTGGGCCAGTCCTTTGTTTCTTCCTTTAACTCAGTGGCTATCACACCTCAACCTGCATACATGGTTGAATGTACAAGCCCTATAACATGGGTACAATTAAAGAGTTTTGGGACGGTCATTTATTATTTTCTTTGGACTTTGGAATCTCACTGCTTTATAATCTGCTACCCCTTAGGTACGGCACGGTGGTGTAGTGGGTTGTTTGTTGGGCTGAAAGCGACGAGGTCAGCTGTTCAAAACTAGCAGCCACTCTGGGTGTTGTGCTCCTGAAAAGATTTATAGCTTTGGACATATGTATAAGCAGTTCTATTCTGGTCTATGTAGTTGCTGTGAGTTGGAATCTACCTGATGGCAGTGAGGTTTGCTTTAAATTAGCTATACTAATTCAAGAAATACTGGTTGAATGGAAACTCAAGTACCTTAATTAACTTTCTGAAATAGTAACAAAGCCATTCTTAGGGGCCGTCTGCTTTGCTCTATTCTTAGGGACTGCTCTACTCTCAGTACAACAGAACACAACACCGCCCCATGCCGCCACCCTCACAACTTGGGCCTATAGTTGCCGTCATTGTCTCAATCCATCTTGTTGGGGGTCACCACCTTCCCTTCTCTACTTTACCAAACACAATTTCCTCTTCCAGGGACTGGTCACTCCTGATAAGAGTCCCAACTATGTGAGACAAAGATTGGCCAGCCTTGTCTCTAAGGAGCCTCTGGCTGTATTTCTTCCAAGAGAGATTTGTGTGTTCTTTTGGAAGATGCTGGTTGTTTGGACAGGAGGCTGGCTTGTGGGGTGAGCACTCAATTGGGGAGCTGGGCTTGCTGACTCACAGAGGTAGAATGGAGCATCTTTGGGTTGAGGTTTAAAGGGCAATGACATGCCTTTCATGCATTTATTAGCAGTCTCTAAAATAGCTTTGTAACATTGTTTCAGCAGAGCAGAGGCCAAGCCGTGAGGCTTCAGGCCAAAGAGAGTCTTTCCTGTGGGACGTGTATAGAAGAAAGTCGACTGAACTAGTGTAGCCTGAGCAAGTCTCACTGGAATTGTAACCTGTTAACATCCCTAAGTATTGTCTGTGAGTACTATGTAGCCAGAGCAATTAATTATTGAAGGTAGCAGGAAAGTAAAGCGTAGAAAAAATAGAGTACCACGGGAGGAATGTTGGTGGCAGAAAAGGATTACGAAATACTATGCAGAGTGGAGGAATGTCTGACCCCTGCCTTGTGGCAATCAGCCGTGAGAGTTGGAGGAGGTAAGATGTGGCCCCACATCCATTTCATCACACCATAAAAATTACTTTATGTTGGCTTGCTGAACTGAGCACTAGGCAACACTTACTTTCTGACTTGTAAGGATACTTCTTGATTATAATGTAAGATAATTCAGCAAAATCAAGAACAATGGTCTTTTGTTTGAGAAGAACAAACCAATTGCTTTTAGAGATCAGGCCAAGATTCCAATTATCACCTTGATGAGCTAGGTAATTTGAAGTCTTGGAAATAGGACAAGGAAATTAACTGAAATCACAATTGAAGTCATCAAATTCTGCTGGCAGGAACTGATACAGAAATGGCCTTCATCCAACCCCCCCACCTCCCCAACCAGTTGATTTCTTTGATTTTGTGTTGATTCATGGTGCTCACCAGCGGTGGTGGAAATAACAGCATGTCTGACAAAGCAGGCGGACCGAAGATACATATGGGATCCTGAAAGACTTTCCACAAACTCCTGCTCCCCTTTCTCCCATAATGAAAGGACATAGTCCACGCTACATTGTGAGTCCCACAAAATGCACATACTTTTTATATTGAGACCACTATCACGGATTTTCCGCCAAAAAATTGTATCTCCCTAATCCCATGTCTGTCTTAACTGAGAACCGGTTCAGAGACCTTCATTTCAAATCCATGTGGAGACAGAGGTCACCGTGGAGGTTAGAGTAATACATTGGTATGACTTTGGCCATCATAGAAGCTGCAGTTCATTCCATTCTTAAGCAGCATCCTATGTGCAAATCATCAGTTTTATAACCTATTAAGAAATCTTATTTGAGTCTTAACCATTTATCAAATATTTATTACACAAGTATCAGGCAACATACTAAATGCTTTGCAAATATTATCTCATTTAGTCCTCATTATACAAGGGAGCTTCAAAAAGTTCGTGGACAAAAAGGCATTAAAAGATGATAGAATTTTCCCACCAACTTTTTGAAGCCTCCTCTTATAACAAGTCAGATATTAAGAACATCTCTTCCAAATGGATAAACATAAAAAATAAGGCGTAGGGAGGTAAAATAATTTGACCAAGGGCACCCCATTGCCAAAGAACTGAGCCAGGAGTTAAAAGAGACTGTTTCCAGAACCTGAACATTTAACTACTGTTTCTCTGAAATGAACTTTTTTATGTCTCCATCCAACAGGAATCTCAGCTGCCTCCGAAAGTGACCACTGCTGGAGAAATGCCAGCGGAAAAGCTGAGCCCCAGCTGTTCACAGGATGCAGGAAAGGGCGCCTGCACAGCCGACTGAATCAGGGTCACTTCTGAGACTCTTTGTAACCGATTGTTCTGTTTTGGTGAGTGGTTAGGATGCTCCTAAAACCTAGGGTTAGAGCACGGAGTTGATGGCCACTCTAGATGATTCTGGGCGCTATTAGGGAGAGAACAAACTGACAAGGAAAAGGCAACTAAGTACTCACAGATATTTTTGTAACACGTTATTCCTGCTCCTTGCCCAGTTAGAAAGCACTGGTCCTGTAAATCAGCTCTCCCTTTCTTGTCCTACAGCAGTTCATGATTTCACTCCTGGAAATAAGTGTGGAATCTCCCACTTGAGGCACAATGTTTCTGAATTGTCTTGCATACACTATCATCTTCCTGTTCCCATGTTAGAATACAGCTCCCTTCCAAGTGGAGAAACATTCTCTACTTTATAAACAAGAACAAAATCCCAGTATGGAAGAGCTAGGTCACTTATAATAGCAAATGTAGATGAGTTGCTATCACCTCAGAAATTTTATCACCACTCAAAAACAGGTTCTAAAAACTAAATGACTAATCTGTGTGCTAATATTCTCACCTTTCTCTCCTGACCTAAGACAGAAAAATACCTTTCTTTTAAAACTTTGCGTCAATTTTTAATCTCTTAAAATACTAAAGCAGGTACTAGGAGAGGCACTTCTATTCATTCATCCCTCTGTGCAGTCTCTCTGGACTATCTTCCAAGCAGAGTAGGAGGTCCTACAATTTCATAGTGGCCACCTTAGAGATGAATCCTGCTCTCTCAAATTTCACAAAGTCAGGTGATCAGACGATCATGGTAGGGAAAGTACAGTGAAAGGAAAATTACAAGGTTGCAGGGAACACAAGGCAGGGGCTCTGAACTCGCACTTGGTTGGCCAAAGACAACTTCTTTAGCTAGCTAATTTTCATGTTCCCCTTCCCCCCGCCCCCCATGAGTCAGAATGCTCCACAGCAAGCACGCAAGTGTCCGATTTGGGGAAGTGAACTAGGGAAAACTTCCTAGCATTTGCAACACGTTGGTGGGGTGGAGTGGGGGGTGCGGGGAAATGAAGTTCTGAGTTTAAGGGACAGAAACCACTTAGAGGTGTTCAGTTCATCACCTCACACAGTGATAGGGATCCTGGAGAGCTATACTCAGGAATAAACTTTAATTGTTCTGGTCCTTATTTGTTTTTGTTTTTAATTAAAGCAATTTTTGTACAGTTTTATTGTGATATAATTCACACATGTAAAAGATTTAATGGATTTTAGGATACTCAGAGATTCTGTCAATCATCTCAATAATCAATTTTAGAACATTTTCTTCTCCCCCAAATAAATTCTGTACCCTTCAACCCTGAGCGCCAAAGCTATGTTTTGAAACATGGAGCTTTCAGACGTTAAAAAGAGCAAAAAAGCCTGAGTATCATTAGCCATCTAGCATATCCAGAGAACAAAAGCCACATTTCCAGAAGCAATGATGGCTCTCCACTTCTGTGATGGAGAGGAAGATGGAGAGGAGGGTTTTAAGAGACCTTAGAACAGCGGTTCTCAACCTGTGGTTTGCAACCCCTTTGGGGGTCAAATGACCCTTTCACAGGGGTCACCTGATTCATAGCAGTAGCAAAATTACAGTTATGATGTAGCAACGAAAACAATTTTCTGGTTGGGGGTGTCACCACAACATGAACTGTATTAAGGGGTCGTGGCGTCAGGAAGGTTGATAACCACTGGCCTAGGATAATGGGCCAGATTCTTCACTTTAAGTTCTAACACAGTTCTTAAAAGCAGAGGCTTTCAAATGTAAGAGTTGATATTTTGAGAGAAGGGTTATATTTTATTTGTTGGTTTCTTTGTTACAGTGGAACAGTCGAAGTCTAACGGTTCTATATTTCAAGCATATAGTAAAAAAGAATGCATATTTTACATAAGATGAGTTTTCCTACCTAAAAGCTGACAGTAGTTCAACCAATATAAGCAGAACTAGAAGGGATACAAATTCAAAAGTTAAGACACTCCCCAGGGTCCAGGGTTCCAGCACAATGAATCAAACAATGTAGGTTTTGCAAATAAACTATATGTAAGTTTTAATGGATAATTTTCACAGTAAAATAAACCATTGCTTAGTTTTACAGATTAGTTTTTCCAGGGGAAACTAAACTTCTCCATGAGAAATCCCAGTTCTTTTTTGGTGTGTGAATGGCAATGGCTTATGGGTAAGACTGGAGGGATAAGACGCTCTTGTCCCGATTTGACCTGGATAGTCTCATAGCATTTCAAGGTGATGGGTTTCCTAACATTTCCCAAGAATCGACAGGATGGGGAAAAGGGATTAATAGTTGATGGGTAGGTCTTGGGAGGCCTTAGAGTAGGGATAAAAAGAACACAGTATTCCATGTAGCTAGCTAGGAGTACTGGTGGTGTAGGGGTTATTTGTTGTGCTGCGATTCACATGGTTGGCAGTTCGAAACTAACAGCAGCTTCTGCAGAAGAAAGACAAGGCATTATACTCCTGTAAATAGTTAGTCTCAGAAACCTAAAAGAGTTTTACTCTGAGTCAGCATTGATTTGGTGACAGTGAGTTGGGTTTTTTTAGTTGGATAGGTGCTAGAGACTACTCTCAATTTGGAAGGATTAATTTGGACCATCTTTTCACACTCTTCTCTAGGCTCAACTGATGGGGTAGAGTAGGAATTTACTGTTGTCTATGTTTTCATTAGCTATGTTCTCATAGCTAAAGCAAATGGAAGAAAGGATGCAGTCAAGGAACTGAATAGAAAATTCCAAAGGCCAGTTCAAGAACACAAAGCCAAATATTATAAAATGTGCAAGGACCTAGCATTAGAGAACCAAAAGGGAAGAGCATGCTCAGCATGTCGGAAATGGAGAGACCTTAAGAAAAAAGTCTAGCTTTCAATGCAATCTTGAAAGATTCTACAGGCAAAATATTGAGTGATGCGAACTAACTGACAGTCCACCGTTTCAGGAAGCAGCATATACGTGAGAACCAATGAAGAAAGAAGTTCAGTCTTCACTGAATGCATTAGCAAAAACAAGGCTCCGGGAATTGATGGAATGCCCATTGAAATGTTTTAGCAAGCTGAAGATGCATTGAAAGCACTCAGTCGCCTATGCCAGGAAATTTGGAAGACATTTACTTCACCAACTGCTGAAAGAGTACGATATTTGTGCCCATTCCAAAGAAGAGTGACCTAACACAATGCTCAAACTACAGAATGATATTATTGATATAGCACACGGTAAAATATTGTTAAACATCATCCAACAATGGTTGCAGCAGGACCTTGGGAAGGAAACTGCCAGAAGTTCAGGCTGGATTCAGAAGCGGACATGGAACAGGAATATCACTGTTGATGCCAGATGGGTCTTGGCTCCAAGCAGAGAGTACTAGAAAGACATTTAGTTATGCTTCATTGACTACGTAAAGGCATTTGACTGTGTGGACCATAATAAACTGTGGATAACTTTGAGAAGAATGGGAATTTCAGGACAGTTCATTGTGCTAACGAGGAACTTGCACACAGATCAAAAAGCAGTTGTGGAAACGGAACAAAGGAATGCTGCATGGTTTAAAATCAGGAAAGGTGTGTGTCAGGGCTGTATCCTTTTACCATAGTGTTCAATCTGTATGTTGAACAATCATCAGAGAAGCTGGATTATATGAATAAGAGTGTGGTATGGGAAACAGAAGGATTTCTCCCAAGTTGTTTCCCCCATATATATGCCAGACTTAGCTGCTTGCGAATGACTGTACACTTCGAGGTCATCAGGAGTAGCCATCTAGAGCAAGCAGACACCACTGTTTATCCCACAACAAGTAGGGCCCACTCCCTTCTGATAAGGATAGTAGTTGTCTATTTCCTTATAGGAGACACCAGAGAGGTCAAACCCGCCCAAGGATGACCAAGGTTAGGCTGCCATCATGAATCTAGGGTCTGCCCATCTTGTCACATGTATACCCCTAGACCTTCCCATTCCTATGGGCACACCCCTAGCTCATCCCCTTCCTGTTAAGCTTATGTCTATCATAGATCCCCTTCCTACAGTGTGTATACCTATTGTACTGCCCCTTCCTGTGACGTGTGGTTACCTGTAATCATGTCCCCCTAAAGAGATATAACGGTTGGTTAGCAATAAAGAAGAGGCTCTCTCTGGCTCCCAGGGCCCGGGAGCTCTCCCTGGTCCTGGCTTCCCAGAGCTCTCTCTGGCTCCTGGGGGCCTGAGGCTCCCCGGTTCTCGGCCCCCGAGGCTGCTCCTGCTCTCGTGGCCGGGTTACCCCCATGTGGACCATCAAACGGGGCTGAGGTGAGCAATGCTACCATGAATTGTGTCTGATTCCATTACTTGACTCTATCTTTTACCTCTCATGCTCTCTATGACTTTACTATAATCTTTACTTATTATCGCTGTACAATGGTGCCTACCGGACCTGTGATGATTTGTGCAGGACCCCTCTCCCCTTAACCCCACAGTGTGGCATCAGGATTGAAGGAAGACTTATTAAAAACCTGCAAATGATATCACCTTGCTTGCTGAAGTGTGGAGGACTTCAAACACTTGGTGATGAAGAGCAAGCACTGTAGCCGCAGGATAGATTCCACCTGATGTACCCAAATCTTCACAACTGGACTGATAGGCAACATCACATAAATGGAGCAAAGGTGGACGTGTCAAGGGTTTGGTCTTACTTGGATCTACAATCAATGTTCATGGCAGCAGTAGTCAAGAGATCAAAATACGGGTTGCATTGAGTAAATCTGCCACCCAAGACCTCTTTAGCGTATTGAAGAACAAGGATATTACTTTTAGGCTTAACGTGCTCCGTGGTATTCTCCATTGCATCATACGCATGCAAAAATGTGATACTGAAGAAAGACTGTAGAAGATTTGATGCGTTTCAATTGTGATGCTGGGAAAGAATATTGAAAGCACCATAAACTCTAAAAGAACAAACCAATTTTTGCTTATAGAAGTAAGGCCTGAGTGCTCCTTAGAGGAAAAGATGGCAAGGCTTAATCTTATATACTTTGGACATATTATCAGGTGAGACCAGTCCACAGAGAAAGGTACCATGCTTGGTAAAGTCGAAGGACAGCTTAAAAGAGGAAGGTCCTTGATGAGATGGATTGATACAGTGGCTGCATCAACAGGCTCAGGCATAGGAACAAGTGTGAGGATGGCACAGGATCATGCAGTGTTTTGTTCTGTTGGTCATACGGGCACCATGTGATGGAGCCAACTGGATGGCACCTAATAACTACATATGCTCAACCCTATATTTTTATTTGCTTCCAAGCCCAGTATAATTCTTTCTGGTCCATGAGTGGGCCTGAAAATGGTGGTAATTAAAATGGAAAGATACTGATTGCCCTCGAAGTCATTTCCCCCCAGACAAGATATAGAATTCTTCCTCATAACTTTATGTCCTTATCAAGTAATCCAATTAGTCTTTGTAACCTAAACTTAGCTACTTCATCTTTCTGACAGCAGTGCCATCGTCACAGGAACCTCTGCCTTCTTTCCACGTATGAAGTGCTTGGGCTCTTGGTACATTTTATCCATCAGACAAGTGCTACTGCAGGGAAGATCAGCTGGCACCTTTGAAGTGAACAGCAGAGGTCCACAAACAACACAGTGCCTGAGCCTCTGACCTGCTCCTTGTTTCTGTAAATGTGTTACTGAGACACAGTCATCGTGTAGACACTGCTTTAGGGCCCAAGATGGCATAACAGGTTTGTTCTCAACTGCTGACCAAAAGGTTCCCTATTTGAACCTACTAGATGGCTCGGTGAAGAAAAAGCCTAAAGATCTGTTTTTCTAAAGATTAAAGACAAAAAGGAAAAAAAAAAGCCATAAAAGAGAAATTCTACACTGTATGGGGTTGCCATGAGTCAGAATCAACTTGATAACAGTGTTTGTGTCAATGGCTGCTTGAGGGAGCCCTGGTAGTGTAGTGGGTTACACATTGGGCTGCTAACAACAAGGTCAGCAGTTTGAATCTACCAACCACTCAGAAAGAGAAAGATGAGGCTTTCTATTCCAGTAAAGAGTTACAGTCTCAGAAGCCTGCCCAGGCAGTTCTACCATTTCCTATAAGGACAATATGAAT
>NW_022111372.1:75071922-75073983 GCF_000313985.2 Echinops telfairi
CAGGCAGTTCTACCATTTCCTATAAGGACAATATGAATTGGAGTTTGCTTGATGGCAGTGATGGTGGCTGCTTTACAAGACAAAGTGGAATAGTTGACGCACTGGGCTGCTAACCACAAGGATCAGTGTTTGAATCTACCAACCACTCAAAGAGAAAGATGAGGCTTTCTATTCCAGTAAAGAGTTACAGTCTCAGAAGCCTGCCCAGGCAGTTCTACCATTTCCTATAAGGACAATATGAATTGGAGTTTGCTTGATGGCAGTGATGGTGGCTGCTTTACAAGACAAAGTGGAATAGTTTTCAGCATACAGCTTGTCAACTCCTTGTGTAGTAGTTATTGTTTTACAACAAGGTATACACTCCCTCCCTGTGACACCAAGGAGAGGGTCCTCTTCCCTCTCTATTCTTTTTTATTTTAATTAAATGAGAAAGAATATGCACAAATCTACATAATATGCAATTGACTCATCACTCCAATAGAGAATATACGTTGCTGCAATGATTCACATTATTTCACAGAGAATGAGATAAAGGTAAATATTTCACTGTTCCCATCCTGGTCGTTTTGGTGTAACACCAGCATGAAAAGGCTAAATCCAAGTGGATTTTTATTTAAATCAGCTGGCATAAAAGATGACACATTCCCTTTTTTCTCTGTGGGGAAACCAGACGGGTCTAATTAATAAAATGTATCATATCAATCTTCAATTATGTCTCAGTGGGGAGGGAGAATTATGCAACCTGAAAGTCTTTAAGCCTTTGAGAATTATGTTTTAATTAAATAAACACATTTTTATTTTTGTATTAGGAAGCAGCCAAAAAAACAAAGTATCCTGGGGAAAAAAGTACTAGGATTTGATTTCAAGGGGAAAGGCTGAAACGTCAAAACCTTTGTTAACAATATCCGGTTTTTCTTTTCAGCTCTTCTCAGGAAAGTGCATATAATAATACTTGCTGCCTTTCCTCTCACAGGGTCAGTATGAAAAGCAAAATATATTTAGGAGAAATAGAAAACGGTAAAAGTTTTTTTTCAAATATACAATGAAAAAGCAAATGGTCACAATCACCTAGTTGCTACATAGTTCAGAATTGAATATCAGTCCCCAAGGGGGGCGGGGGAACCCTTTGTGAATGGCTGAATACCAAGCCAACGTGTAGGCAGGTGAAATGTAATTAGGCAGAATGCAGGAGCAACTCGCTCACCTTCACCTCCCAAATCCAGGAGTCAGCATTTCCCCCTGAAAATTACAGTGACCTCAGTGAAGAGGTTAGCGCGGCAGTTTGGACGTCAAAGCTCCTACTGCTAGAAAACTTTAATTAGACAACATATTGCAACTGTAGCCATTTCAGATGTTCTACTTTACCAGGCACTCATAGCCCCTCCCCGCTTGAAGTTCCCTCAAGCTTATAGAGTCCAGGTTGCAGGTGTCTCCAGGGACTGGGCATAGATGACATCAGAAGTTATAGCAAGAACAATGATAAATGACTATAGACTCTCCATCTTGGCATTAGGGAAACAAGGAGTAGTGGGGACTAGAGAGAATAAAGACCACCCATCCTTTCTAAAGGAAACAGAAATTAAAAGTATTCACATAGGCACAGAAGAAATAAAAATCTCTTTATTTGAAGATGACATATATGGACATCTCCAAAGATTCAATTAAACAATTGATTGAACTAACTGAAAATTTTGGCAGTGTAACAGGCTATAAGACCAACATACAGGAATCAGTTGGAATGGAAGTGGGTGTTAAACCCAGGAACAAGGGAACAACAAGTGATCTAAAATTGATCACAAGGAGAGTACAGGATGCCTGTTAGGGCTTGATCAAGGGCAATGTAACTGAGAGAAATTCCTGAAACCAGAATGGAGGCCAAACATGATAGTGGGATAGAGGAAAGTAAAAGAAATAGAGGAAAGAACTAGGAGGCAAAGGACATTTATAGAGGTCTAAATATAGGCATGTATATATGAAAATATATTTATATAATGATAGGAAAATAGATCTATGTACATATATTTATATGTTAAGTATTAAGGTAGCAGACGGACATTGGGC
>NW_022111372.1:75074448-75075920 GCF_000313985.2 Echinops telfairi
AGCACTGATGCAGCATACACCTTTCCTCCAGTTCTTTAATGCCCCTCCCCAGCTATCATTACCCCAAATCTACCACACAAATCAGGCTAGCCCAGAGCATGCACACTACAGATAAGAGCTTAAAACACAGGGATTCCAGGACAGATAAACCCCTCTGGACTAAAAATAAGAGTAGCGATACCAGGAGGATAAGGGGAAGGTGGGGGGAGAAAAGGGGAATCCATCACAATAATCTACATATAACCTCCTCCCAGGGGGCCAGACAATAGAAAAGTGGGTGAAGGGAGACATTGGTCAGTGTAACACCTGAAAAAATAATAAAAATTGATAAATTATCAAGGGTTCATGTGGGAGGGAGGGGAAAAAATGAGGAGCTGATACCAAGGACTTAAGTAGAAAGTATTTTGAAAACGGTGATGGCAACAAATGTACAAATGTGCCAATGGATGGATGCATGGATTGTGATAAGAGCTATATGAGCCCCAATAAAATGATTTTAAAAATAAACAAGAATGATATCAAGAAATCAATACCATTTACAATAACTACACAAAAGATGAAATATTCAATAATAAATCTTACCAGAGAAACAAAAGATTTAAACAAAGAAAACAAACTACAAAACACTCTTTCAAGAAACTGAAACGAACTTACAAAAATGGAACAAGCTTCCAGGTTCTTGGATAGGCAGACAAAATATATTACTAATTCAATGAAATTCTGATCCAAATCACAACATAATTTTTCAAATAAATGCAAAAACTAATTATAAAAAGGAAAAAAACCTAGGATAAATAAACCACTCTTAAAATATAAAACCAGTAGGAGGCCATGCACTCCTAGACCATAAAGCCTACTATATAGTCATGCTAATTAAATAATCTGTTACTGGCACAATGATAGATATGAAGACCAATGGATTAGAATCGAAAACCCAGTCAAACTACCAAGTACCTATAGACACCTACTTTTTGATAAAGAACTAAAACACATTAAATGGGCAAGAGACAGCCTTTTCTAAAATGATGCTAGAAAAATTGGATCTTTACCTGCAAAAGAATGAAATAAGACCCATACATCCCATCATAAATAGAAACAAATTCAAGATGGATCAAAGACCTAAATATAAATCACACAATTATTAAGACCATCAATGGAAAAATAAGCACAAGTTTAAGGATCCTAATACAAGGCATAAATACTTAAAAAACATAATGAAAAATATCCATACAAAATTTAAAGAATCTAAAAGAAGAAAAATATCCACACAATAGAAGACAAAATAAAAACTAGGACATACGAAACACATGATGTTTATGCACAACAAAAGACTGAACCAAAAGTCAACAGAGAACACACACATTGGGAAAAATATTCTTTAATCTATCAGATAAAGGGCTAATGTCCAGAATCTACAGAAAACTACAACATCCTAACATGAAAAATAAAAATAATCCAATAAAAAATGGACA
>NW_022111372.1:75078449-75079338 GCF_000313985.2 Echinops telfairi
TTCATCTCAAGCAAACAAACAAGCAGGAAGCATAGGCATGGGGCCCAGAGAGGATGTGAAATTCCTCGTCTGTAAACAGTGGCAACCAAATAAAATTAAATGCACCACAACCTCTATGCGCAACTGGAAATTTGTAGATTATCAATAGATGTCCAATATTGTCCCCTTATTTTACTAAGGAGGAAATAAAACCAGAGAGAAATGATTTCCGCAGGAGTGACCAACCTATGAGAGGTCAAGTCTCCCTACCTCCAAACTATTTCTTTTTCATTACTGATCTGCCAGTAGATGTATGACTCCTTCAAAATTTTAATTGTTGCTTTTGTTAGACGGCCATCATATCAGAGCCTGATTTCTAGTGACCCAGTACTCAACAGCATACACTGCTACCTGCATGTGCACCATCCTCATGATTGCTATGGATCAAGAGATGATGTGACTCGTAAGGTTTCTGGAAATAGACCACCAGTCCTCTCTTTCTCATGTGACTTATTCGGGATGGTCTTCTGAAACTTGCTCAGCATCACACAGCCTCCACTGACAAGGCAGTGGTGGCTGCCCATGAGGTACATTGTCCAGAAATTACACCAGAATCTCTCTCTGACAATGAAGACACAAGTTCAACCACAGGTCACCGTTGCCCCAGAATATTAAAAATACATATACCATATATACTCGTGTGTAAGCCGAGTTTGTCGGCATATTTTTAATGCAGTTTTTGTGGTAAAATTAGGTGCCTCAGCTGATATTCGGGTTGGCTTATACTCGAGTATATATGGTCTATTCTATCTACTTTTCCCTGGAATATTACAAAACCAAACATTTTAATTATAGAACATGGATGTGTCATTGATCCCAAATCTTCCTGAAATTAAGATTTAAATTTTTT
>NW_022111372.1:75080759-75101927 GCF_000313985.2 Echinops telfairi
ATGGTCAGGTTGTGGGGTTTTGTTTTGATATACCTGCAGGTATAATTCCATTTTGAAATGTTTTCTTTGTTATGGTAGTGAGAAATTTAGAGTAAGTTGTGTCCTATGCTAATCACCTTTTGAGATCTAAAGATCACCTTTTGGATCAGGTTTAGAAGAAGCAAAAAGAGTTTTGGGGAGAGAGATTGCCGAATTACATAATGATCACTCCAAAGACAACTCTCCCTGAGAACGGACAGAGTCTGCCACTAACCCTGGAACCCACTTCCAAGGAGAAAATCAACGTCTCTGGGGACTTACGTTATAGTCGCACTAGATAAGACCGGTGTGTTCAAGGGTCTGGGGAAGGAGAAAGAAGGTGACTCACTCCTAGTGACCCTATGGGACAGAGTAGACCTGCCCCTGTGGGTTTCTGAGACTACATTTTGATGACCTTGCTCCCTGGGGGTGGCTGGTGAACTTGAATTGTGGACCTTGTGGTTAACACTCCAACTTGTAGCTCACTCAGCCACCAGGGCTCTGGTAGGAATGTGACACAATGTTGGCACATGTTAACTGCTAGTTGAAATTGAAGCTAAGTCATAATTAGAAATGCATATACATTATAAATTATGTCTTCAAACTCCTACATAGAAGTACAGTAATTAAATTACAGTGTTAATTAAATCACTATGTGGCAAAATGAAGTTTTCTTTTAATTGAACGTGTTTTGTTTTTTTTCGAAATTAGCTCAATCGGAATTTGCATTAATGTTGCACATTGATGAATAACAAATGAAGAGCACTTACTGTGCAGCAACTGAGGTACAGAAAGCAAGGTCAGTCAGAGGCCGACCTCACAGCCTGTTACGCTCTGAAGCCTATGTCGGCTGTCAGATAATATGGAGGTGGGCAAATGAAATAAAGAGCAACTAAGTTGATCATTGTTGACGCTTGGTGATGGAATTCACTATACTATCATCTCGTTTTCTTATGTTTCATTTTTTTGCAGTAAAATTGGAAGAAAAAAAAAGGTGGGGGGAGGGAGGAGGAGTGACTCATTAATGGCAGAGCCAAATCTCCAGCTAGTTCAAAACGTAATATAATTTCTTCATTTTCCCCCTTTCCCACTGCCCCCTACTGCTCACAGGAAGAGGACAATAAGTAGCACTTAGACTACATCTGGCCATACTCTCACCCAGGGCTCAATACTCAATTGTAACACTAGACTCCAGCTACTTACTGCCCATGCATAGGAGTAGGTAGACGAGGAGAAACTTCTTTCCTACCAATGCCTTATGAAAAGGGGAACTCGTTATTATATTTAACTGTTCCTTTTACCCCAAAGGCTCAGTAGAGTCCTGGGATGATTAATGTTTCAGATAGTAAATGTTGATATTTTAGAAAATTGAGTTGAAAATGGGAATTATTTTCAGTGAACCTCTAATTTTATATTTTATAAGGCAACAAATCTAGTCACAAGTTGAAGTGCTAGCCTATTAATAGCAACTGTGCACATGAAAATTTCCTTTTCATCATCATATATGAAGAGCTTCTCCTTTCATATTCTAACCACAGCTCATATAATTTTACTCTGCATTTTTTTACCTGATTTGCATCATCTACTTGGATGATGAAGAGCAGATGAAACACAGTACTGATCTATGTTCACTTTACACTTTTATTTTTGTCCAACCAAGTGGTGGATGTGCACATATTCTGTTGCTGGCATCCACGAGGTTCCAGCCCAGGAGAGAATAAATCGCTTCCCGTTGGCCTCATCAGATTTGTCCCTTTTTGTGTGGCACACAGGCTAATGCAAACTCACTTCTATCAAGTAATTTCCAACTCGTAGTGACTCTGTAGGACACAGTAGACCTGCTCCTGTGGGTTTCTGAAACTCATTACAGGAGTTGAAATCCTTCTCTCTCTCCCGAGGAGTGGCTGATGGTTTCAAACTGTTGACCTTGCGGTAGGCAGCCTATTGTGGAACCACTACTCCACCAGGTGTGATATGAAAATCATGTGAGAGTCAAACACAATCCAAATTTTTATTGAAACACAACCACACGCATTTGTTTATGTATTTTCTATAACTGCTTTTGAGCAACCAAGACAGGGGTAAATGTGTGATAAACCCTAAGACTCACAATGCAGAACCTATTTATTATATGATCCTTAACAGAAAAAGTTTCCTGACCCTTCTATTAGTTGAACACTGTACAAGAGGACTTTCTGTGATGACGAAGTGTCTTGCACCTGTGTTGTAAAATATCGTGCATACTGAAGTCATTGAGGCTAGACAGGGTGGGTGAGGGAGCAGACAATATCCAAAAGGAGGGAGATGGGGGAAAATGATGGAAGAAGGGCAAGAAAATGAGACATTTGATGAGTTGCTGAATAGAAAATTTATGATTTGCTCTGTAAACTTTCACCAAATGCAATAAAATTATATATCTACATGCATATATCTATATACATATACATATACATGTATATATATCTCCAAAAATACATTGCTATGGAGTACTTGTATGACTGAGGGACTGACTTTTTGTTTAATTTTAACTAATGTACATTAAAATAGTCACAAATTGCTAGTGGGCAGTGTGGATCTAGCTCTCTTAATAGCAAAATGTCAATTTGGGCCCAGTTTCTGTATTTGTTTTGGGTTTTTTTCCAATTGTGATATATATAATGTTAACAGTCACCATGTCAAGGTTTCCTATAACACAATTCGGTGGTGTTAATTACATTAATCATGTTGCACAACCATCACCACTGGGTTTCCATATTTTTCCATCACCCTTAAAGGAACACAGTGTCCCCTAACAATGATTCCACCGTTGACCTCTCTCCCATGCTGGGCAACCACTAACAGACGATAGTTTTTCTATCTGTTACAGAGCTAATCCAAGACATTATCAATATTTCATATAAGTAAGCTCATACACGATCTGTCCTTTTGGGACTGACTTATTTTACTCAGTCTGTCCAGTTTTGGCTTTGAAAGATAACACTATCCTATCCCTTTCTAATTTGGACCTTATCAGCCATCCTATTATCCTCTCCGGACCTTGAAGTTACTCCATCCAGCATACTGTTCTTTGTATCCATTTTCTTCTATCACTCCCAAGTTAACACTAGTTATCGTCTTCTTCCTTTGTTTCTGAAGCCTCTTTCTAGGCTATTTATTTCAGGCTTCTCTTAGAAGTAGGCATTTACTAATGCCTTGGCCATGTCTTCTGTTTATAATTGCTTTTCTGACAATGCCTTTTACTTCTGTGATGCCAGCTGTCACATCAAAGCAGATGGCCTTCCTAACTGGAACTCTATGTAGTGGTCCCACAAGACTAACTACTTGCTCTACAGCTCTGTTTAAATAGCTCACCAAGATACAAGTCCAAGACCATCCTTTACTACCCGCTTTCTAGCCCCTGAGTAATCTCATTTTCCCTCTAAAATTTCAGGGAAAACATCCAATTGCGAGGTCCATATGCTGGGGGTCACCCTTACATTTTCCCTACTTTCCTCAATTGTTTTCAGGGATTTTCCAAGCCTTTTATGCTCTTCACTCACTACCTCTCTCCCACCCACACACCCTCTTTCATCCCTACTATTTTAACACTCATTCATTTCATTTTAATCACCATTTTATAAAAATAAAGCAAACATGTATACAACAAGAATATGGATTCTGGAGCTAGAATATTGAGGCAATATTCTTTTTCATATAGTCCTGCTCCTTGGCATGTGGATGGAATAAGTATGGTGAAAAGACACAATCCTGCACATAGCTTTCCTGATTTTAAACCTTGCAGCATATGTCCTTATTCTGTCCTCCCGGCTGCCTCTTGACACATGTACAAGTTCCACATGAGCAAATTTAGTGTTCTGGATTCCCATTCTTCTCAAGGCGATGTTAGGGTCCACACAGCTGAATGTGTTTGACTATTCCACATGGACTTGTTAGATAGAATACACAGGTATCAAACTGACTACCTCTATAGGAAGAGATTATAGAGAAGCTCAATCTCAGTAGCCAATCAGGGTCTGACTGTAGAATGGACTATCAATTGTTCATTTGTAAATTCGGATTGAAGTTGAAAACGAAAGCAAGTTGAAGAGAGTCAAAATATGGCCTTACATATATTCCCCTTCAATTTTGAAAATATCTCAAGAATGCATTTGACTCGGTGAACACTAAAGAAAGAGCACGTGATGAGCCATGGGATGACATCAAGAACATCATGCATGAAGAAAGAAAAGGTCATTTTGTTAAGAAAGATCAAAGAGGGTGTCAGAAAAGACTCTGGAACTTGCTCTTGAATATAGAATAGCTCAAACAAATGGGAAGAAATGATGACAAGAACTTAACAGAAAACTGTAAGTGGCAGCTTGAGAAGGCAGTGTATTAAAATGAAATGTACAAAGACCTCGAGTTAGAAAGCCAAAAATGGAAGACTGCACGCGGCATAAATCAAACTGAAAGAACTAAAGGAAAATTCCTAACCTCAAGTCGAAATATTGAAAAATTCTACGGGCAGAGTATTGATTGATGAAGAAAGCATCTAAAGGATATTAAAGGAATAGAGACTCACTATACTAGAAAGGACTGACTAATGTTCACCCATTTTAAGAGGTAGCATATGAATAGAGGTAGCAAGATATTCCCAAATTCTCCTTTGGATCGTGGGGTCTGCTGTGTGCCCACCTTTTTATTCTGTCAGCCCCAAGAAGTGTGCTCCATACTTCTCTTTATGTGGAGGTCTAAATTTCAACATCCTTCATTGTTAATAAGAATTTCTTGCATTCTCTGAGCATGATGACTACAGTATTTCACATTCTTTTCTGGTGTAGTTATTGCCCTTTTACAGCTGTTACAACTGAGATTCCAAGATCTTTGGGAATTCTCTAGTACCTTGCACCTAGAAGGCTATCCATAAATGTGTCACTTTGGCCCCAAGAAGTTATAAGACAGCTACCTAGCTGGTATTTTTTTTAGAAACTTTTTTTTGCTTAATATCAGATTTAGAGAAAAGTTATAAAGGTACTTCAAAATTCTCTTGGGTAGCCTTTGCCCAGTTTCCACTAAAATTGTATCAACATCATGTATAACTATGGAGCCATCATTTTATTTGCTTCTATATTCGATCTCCATCTATAGTCAAAGAGTTGCTAGACCATTTGTCCTATTTTGGTCCAGAGTAAGAAATGAGTACAACTTTGGTACAATACTGTGAACTAGCATGCAGACTTTATTTAATTGGCTTCCCGCTCTGTCCGTGTTCTATTTCGCATCCGATATGGGGTACTTGATCAGATTGGGTGGCATGTTCTGAGGTATAAAGGAGCTCAGTGTATGACTCTGCCATAAAGGAAATAACAGAGTTTGAGAGTAGAATATTTGACGTACTTTTTGAAACATTTTATGTAAAACTTTTAAGAACCCATCTAAATTCTGAGCCTTGGCATTTCTATCTGTGAAGGAGGTACAGTACAAATTCATGTTTGTTTGTTTTTATTACCCTACATCCCGCTCCCCTTTCCCACCGTCCTGATTTCCTTTCGAAGTCTCACCTTCCCTGGCAGGTGGAGCCCCCCGCCCCATGTTCAGAACGTACGGCACTCCTCGCCTGAAGTAGGAATCTTGAGTAGAAAGGAGGAGAGGAAACAGCGGAAGTTCCCCGACCCTAGCAGTGGCTTCTTGGCTGGATTTTCCTGGTCCCCAGGATCTCTACCTTCCTAGCCTTCTGCAGACCTTTTAATGACTTCTTGTTAACAAGATGCATTTCCTGTCTCTTGTTGATTTGGGAAGGTTTCTGACACTCCTGGGGGGGGGTAAAAACAAAATTCCTTTTAGGCCATGAAGCCAGAATGAGTTTGGGTTGGTTACTACCAGTGAATCCTAGGAGAATAGGTTGAGTAGCTGCTGTCTTTTGGTTATTGTAAATATCACGAGATAATATCTTTGAAAGTCATTATATACTGAGCTATTCTGAATCTCCTAGTTGCTAAAATCTAGTTAGTCATGCCTTCATTGAATAAATATTTAAATACCAAATATTTAAACATGCCAGCCATTATGATAAACATACACACACCAAATATTTGAAAATAATGATCAAGGCATTTCAAGGTTAAAAAGTTCAACAGTACCTACTGCTCTACAGCAAGGTAATAGTATGTGTGCCTGAGTACATACATGTATGTATGTGAATGTACAAGGGGGTACCCTGCCAAAAAAAACAGAAAAAATTCATACAATGCATTTTTCCCTTCCAGGCAAACAAGAACTGAATCACAGGTTTGACAAATGTATTAAGTGCAATGGATGGTACTTTGAAGGTGATAAGGTTTTGTTAAAAAAAATTAAATACATATCTTTGAAAAAAATTGTTTTTTTGGTGGGTACCCCTGCCTAGATTATAGAGGTTCAAGGGGGTACTGTTAGCTTCAGTTTTCATATTTCCTACAGAAAGTGGCTGAATCTCTCTGCTCTGATCCCAGGAACTACTGCAGCACCTGTCTGGAAACTGGGTTGTGATGGTGAGGAGAATCCCCTTCTGTGCCCTGACTAGCCAGCCACATGGTGACTGGCTTGCTGGCTTCTTATCTTTTGATTCCATTGCACTTCTTTTTCCTCTTTAAAAACCATTTAGCAAGAATCATGGAACTAAGAGAAAAGTGAGCTGTTCAGTGGAGGTAGAAATTTCCACGTGTGCTGGCATTATGTCACAGAACTGAACAGCAATCGGATTCTCTCTTTCTTTGGATAGACCCCAAAATGTCACTTAGCAAAGCTGCATGTTGGAGAAGACTGAATATAATGTGCCTGATCAAAGAGGCAGCCCCAGTCATGAAATACGTAATGCTTCCATTCACGGGGCCTCTTGTAGACATCAACTCATATCATAAATTGCTGTTTGATGGCAAGTAGCTCACTTTTCTCTTTGTTCCATGATTCTTGCTAAATGGTTTTTAAAGAGGAAAAGGAAGTGCAATGGAATCAAAAGATAAGAAGCCAGTAAGAGTATTCCACTTGAACGTGTCCTTTTAATCCTGCCCCTATCCACACTGCCTCCCTCTAGACCCATTTCACCATCTTTGAGGTCCCTCATTTACTCAAGCACCTCTTGCTGTGTGGATGGGACATCTCAAGATGCGACCCGTGTATGAAGTGCTGCTATTGGTGGCTGGTTTGCGGTACTTGCTGTTGCTTTGGCTCCTCAGAGAGAGACTTCGTGGATAACAGGACGAAAGAGTGCTGAGAGCACAGGGATGTTTGGAAACCCATCGCTGCAGCTCATTGTTGTATGGCTCAGTTTCCTGGAATTTTGACTCCATGGTCAAAGCAGCCTTTGGCCTGCTTTAGCTTTTCTGCTAATCTGTTTTATTACTTTGTCACAATAGTACATTTCTAGACATCCCTTATTCCTCTGTGTGCCAGTTCCCAGGAGATTGCTGCCTTGGCTGGGGAGGTCCGGGCATATCTGGAGGTGCTGATTGCTGAAGCAGGTGTCTCTGATGGATGGTCAGTGTGCAAAGAGCAGCCTGGAGCTGGGGCTATCTTTGAAAAATGGGGCTGTCTCCAGAGTGAATCAGACACGCTAATAAATCATCACCATGCTTGTTAAGTCCTGACAGAGGCTCACAATGAGAAGAAATGGTCAGTTTCAAGGACTGGCCCTGTGAAGTCCTTAAGATCAAACTTCTCTTCTGACTTTAACTTTGCTGACAGAATTGCCTAAAGCAAAGCAGATCACAGATTCAGTCATCCCCAATTACTCAAAGGAGCTTCCCAAGTCGGCGACCAGAAAGAACCTTCTTTGAATCATGAGATGGATCTAAAGCAAATTTAATAGTCAACCATGCTTTGTCCTCTGGGCACCTGCAACCCTGTCAGCAACCATGTAAGCATTGTACACAGTGTTTTGGCTGTTTTCAGCAGGGATTGTGTTCAAGAATGAAGACAGCTGGGGACCCACAGCCTACCTACGGAGACTATCCAACAGGGCACTCCTGCCAAATGAGGCAGTGCCTGTGCTAATTACAGCCACAATCTTGGCTTCTAGCAGGGCTGGAGGGCAAAGGAAGAAAAAGGGAAGCGATCATGTCATTGAAGTGGGGCGATTCAGACAGTGCTGACCTTCTCTGCATACCGACTGACAGAGGCATAGCCTGAGAGTGGATGACAGGGGAGGAGAGGGGTTAGCCTCCTGTCTGGCCTATGGGGGTCTCTGGGCTTGAACAAACTCATTTCCTACGGCAGCTGACCCATTGACTTGCAGTGTGATGTTGGAATATAGTTCTTTTACCTCTAGAGTCTCTGTTTCTTTATCAGTTAGATAGGGTTAAAATTGTAGCTACCAAGAATTACAGTCTGTCCCTCAAAATATTATTCTCAGTAGTTTGGCAGGTCTGTGATGGTGTAATGCTGCATTTATATAATGAGCCCCCATGATAGGATCTGATGTGATAAAACAATAAGAGGATTAAGGTGGCACATAACATCTTCTGTCACAGCCCTGATTTGATCTAAGGATAGTTTCGCTGAGGGGAGATACAGTACCTTTTATCTTGCAAGATATAAGGAAAAGCCATCAGAATTAAAGGGACCTGCGATGATCAAAAAGAAGAACTGGGAATGAAATGCAACCAACTGAATGGAGTCCCTGCATTTTGGAGCTCCAAGATCCTAGAGGAAATGACTGCCAAGACACAACTTCCCTAAGGAATGTGGGGCCTATACACACTGAAAGGAGCCAAGGGCCTTTCCCCATGGATGGTACAGAGAGAAAGCCTAATCCTAGAGGTGGCACTCCAAATTTGGTCTTGGCTCTGGTGGCTCAGTGGGTAACATACTGGGTCACTAACTACTAGGCGCTCTGCAGGAGAAAGGCGAGACTGTTCCTGTAACAATGTACAGGTTCGGAAATCCACAGGCATGTTCTGCTTGGTCTGATTGGGTTGCTATGAAACTGAGATGGAATAAATGTGCTGGTTAAAGTTATCTGCTTTTGGCATTTCCATGATGACAGCACTAGATCACTCAGACATTACCTCATGGAATTGTTTGGGACGGTAAGTGTTGGAATGTTGAGTGTTTCAAACACTGCTCAATATGAGGGGGCTTCAAAACATTTGTGAAAACCGGAATAAAAAAAATGAAAACTCCCCAGCGACCTTTGAAGCCTCCTCACATGTCTTGCCCTTAGCACAGTGGACACTTGGGCACCGTGGGGTTAAGAGTACCAACTTTTGGTGCAGTCCAAAATCTGATTTAGTTTACCCTGGAACAACAGTTTTGAACCGTGGGAGTGCCCTGGTACACAGATCCTTTCCTTGCTGCTACTGCAGTGAGTTTAAGTGGCGGGAGCATCCACTTAAAATGCTGTGTGGTACTAATCATCTCCACCTGGGCAGTTCTCTCTTCAGTATCTGCTCACAGGGATGACTGCTGTCCCAGGGAATGTTGACTTGCAACATGAAAGAACCCTCGGTAGTGCTGCACAGTAACCACTGGATTACTAACTACAAGGTTAGCTCTACAAAGAAGCCACTGGGGGGGAAATGGGGCTGTCTGCTCTAGGAAAGAGTTACCAGCCTCAGAAATCCTTTACAAGGTTGCGTTGAGTCAGAATTGACCCAATGTCAATGGGTTTTGCATCAATTATGTTGTTAGGAGACGTGGCATTATTTATGATTCATAATGCTCTATACACAATAGAATAAACCATTGCTTGGTTTTGCAATTCTCACAATTGATATGGTTGAGTCCACTGCGTCAATCATTAACTTTTTTTTTAACTGACAGTCTTACCAAGCATGATTTCATTTTCAAAGATTGATCTCTCCTTATATCATGTTCAAGTATGGGAGATGAAAGCCCATCTGGACAGCCTTGTTTCCAAGGAGCATTCTGGTTGTTCTTCTTCCGAGACAGATGTGGTCTTTCTGTAGTCAGTTCATGGTACTTTCAATCTTCTTCACCAACACCATTCAAATGCATGGAGTCCCTAAAACTCAATCCAAATCCATTGCCATTAAGTAGATGTTGACTCAAGGTGACCCTACAGAGATTCTTTTCCAGTCTTATTTATTCATCATCTAGTTTTCATATGCTAATGAAACCACTGAAAAAGCCCATGGCTTACAATCAAGTGCATCTTAGTTATCAAAGTAACATTTTTGTTCTTTAACACTTTAAAGAGGTCTTGTGCAGTAGACTGTCCCAAAGCAGTATGTCCTTTGATGATCTCATGACTGCTTCCACAATTGTTGATCTCACAGATCCAAATACAATTATATCCTTGACAATGTTCATCTTTTCTCCATTTATCTTGATTGTGTCTGTTGGTCCAGTTGTGAGTACAGCTCTTTTCCTTATATTGTTATACGCCATATTGAAGGCTGCACACTTTGGTCTCTACCATAAATGCTTCAAGTCCTCTTGGATTTTAGCAAGCCAGGCTGTGTCATCTGCATATCACAGCTTATTAATGAGTATGTTAGTCTGGGTAGACTAGAGAAACAAATTCATAGAGACTCGTGTGTTTAAGGTAAGGTGACCACAGTTCAACATTGGTAAAGCGGGACACCATTGATAAAACACATATCCTGGCGAAATAGCCACATGGCAGCCGAAAACCGTATACCCTAGCTTGTCGTGCATTCTTTCCAAAAATCAAGACTTTTTAAAACACTGCGGGACGTGGGAAAAATTGTTAAAAATCGGGACTATCCCGCCAAAAGTGGGACGCCTGGTCACCTCAGTTTAAGAGAGAGTTTTATATAAAGGGTAATTGTACATTAAGAAAGCATCCAAACCCACTCCAAGCCCTTAAGTCTAATATTAGCCCATGTGTCCAATACCAATCGCTAAAGTCCTCTTCAAATTCACGAACCACACGCAATGACACAGAATGCAGGACAATCACAGACCACTGGGTAGAAAGTCTTTGGATGCAGTGGCATTGTAAGCATCTCAGCGTTGGCAGGGATCTTGTGGCTTCTCCAGCACCCAGAGCCACATCAGGGTAGGTCCATGTGATTTCTCCTCAGGGATGTCTCGAAGGGAGTCAGCCTTTGTCAGTAGAGAGTCTCTAAGGGAGCCAGCAGAGAGAGAGAGGTCTCCCATCTCCAAGGAGGAAAATACCAGATTCCCAGAATTCTCAGGAGAAAGCCATGTCCACACAGAGGCCTCCTTGGCTATGATCCAATTGACAGATTAGACTCCACCTCTTCACACGGAATCCTCTCAAGTCCCAAGTTGACACCAGATTATATAACTACCACAATGAGTCAATGAGTCAATGCTGACTCACAGCGACCCACTGTGAGTTTCTGACTCTATCGAAGTCTTTTCTCCTCCTCCAGTCCTAAGGCCTCATTATTCTTCATGTAGTCTAAAGTCTTTGATGATTTCTCGTCATACTCATTGAATAAATATGGAGCAAAGATACAACCCTGATGCACATTGTTTGACTTTAGACTGTCCAGCATCCCCTTATTCTTTGAAACAACTGCCTCTTGCTCTATAGACTGCACTAGTAACAGGAGAAAACATCTATGTAAAAGCAGGCCCTTGCAGTTGAAAGCTATGATGTTTACGTGTCAACTATAATTTATAAATGTCAATGAATTTTTTTCTAAAGTGTTTTTCACCCACTTAGAAAAAAAAAATGAAAGGAAGTTGAGTTTCACGGTATAGATGAGTCTCAGTGCAGCCTGACTTTGCTTGAAGAAACATTTGTGAAGTAGGTGCGTGGATTCTGGTTCGCACCAACACTAACATTCTGACAATATACTTGTTGCCCCGTTCCCCCCACCCAGCTGTACTATAAATTTCGTGACAAGGCAGGAATGTACGGAGGGAGAGTTCCTAGGCAACATCAGGGCACCTGGGGGTTCTGGCAATACGGAAATCTCCAAGTTCCTAGGCGCTACCAAGCAAGGCCAGGGACATCCATCCGAGTATTGATAGTCCTCGCCTCTCCTCCCAGCCATTCCAGGGCATGTTTCTTCTACGCTTTGGGAAACTACGAAAGCATCCCACAGACCAGTATGCCAAGTCCGCTTCCCTGAGTGAGCGCATCATAAGGGCCAAAAGAGGGCTTACAGAGAGAACAACCCCAATGGCTTCTTATTTTTTACCCCCCTTCCTCAGTTTTTCTCTCCCACCTTCCATCGAGCCCCTTCCAGGCACTACCTTTCAGACGCAAGTCTGGCTTGTTTTTATTCTAGCTGCCGTGCTCCAGCCATCCGGGGCTCGATCCTACCGGCCATTTGTCTCTCCCTGGAATGCTAGAGCAGCTGCCTCCATTCTGCTCCCTTTGCTTTAAAGATTTTTACAGATTCTACTGTGCCGAGGAACATGTCTACTCCTGGGTAAAATGTTTTCTTTCCTGGCTTCTGTAACTTGCTCTGGGTCAGCCTCTTTCCTTCCTTTCGTTCCCTGAAGGTCTGTCTTTTGGAAGCTTTGTTCTTTCCTCTTGAGCCGGCGTCCATTGCATCGCAGCTCTCTCTCGCTTTTCTGTTCTATTGCTTACTGCGGAATTTTACTTGTTTAGCTTTTTGCTACTTCAGAGGAAACAAAAATCTGAAATTCTCCAGCTTTCAGCCTTAGTCATCTTCTATAATCTTCCTGTTTCTGTCTGGAGCAACATCTCTCTCTCGAGGCCTGAGATCTTCGACTGAGCTTCCTGCTGCCATCGAACGACTAGAGGCTGGAGGCTGTTGAAGGGCGGATGAGGCAGGAACTGTCCTGTCTTTCTCTGATCTGTCAGAGGGAAATGGGTGGCCAACCATGGGGAACGTGCAGCTGAATAATTGCTATGACTATGTTAAAGATTGAAAACAGTGTGGGAATCCAGAAGAGTCTCACAAGAAGAGATGCAGTCTAAACGGTGACCCAAAGAATTCAGAGAAGTTAGTACTAAAAAAACAAAAAGTATGGAGAAGTGTTCCAGGCAAAGGATGGTTCAAAGATCAAGTGGGACCAAAGATATGGCGAATCTGGTAACATTTCACCATAGCAGGCACCTAAAGTACAGGAGAACAACGAAGTCAAGTCATGAAAGGCTGTGCAGTCTCCACTGAGAGCATCTATGGACATGACCACACAGGAATCCCAAGAGTTAGGTTTTGTTTCCTATCATAACCTGCCTACTTCATCACCACCACTCAGACTCTTAAAACGACTTCACTTTTTTGGGCTCGTCTCTTACCCTTGACAGTCAAATCCTAGCCCATTCGTACCTTTCTCATAAAAACTATTTGGACTTTCCTAAACCATCCTGGTTTATTTTTCTTCCATATTCCAGTGTGGACTATAAGAAACTGAAATAGCTTGGCAACTCACAATTACTTCCCCATAATTTATGTGCCTATTGAAGAAAATACAAGAAGTTTTATTCTCCCGATTGAAAATACAGGAAGAAGTTTCCCCTTCTGTCCAGGTTCAGAACACATGTGAAAACTTGTAATTGCAAATCATCTGGTTCTTTGAAGTCTTTATAAATCTTGGGCCTCTCCTTGGTGATCAGGTAACCATGACACCTCGGGGCTCCTCATTGGCCTTCCAGCTCCCTGGGAGGAGTTTCCAGTGGTCCATTTCCAAATTACAAGTCTACCTACTGCAATATTGATACTAGAATATTAAGAATATTATCTTGAGAACATATGTAATGGGTCAAATCCCCTTAGCTATACATTTTGGTTAAAATTCCTTTCTGTTTCTGTAATCTCTTTAGCAGACTACCTGTGATGCATTGCATCCTGGCTTAATGCTCAGTCATTAAAAGTTTTAATAGTCATAAAAAGTTTTCTTTCTCTTCAGGATTTGATAGAGAAGTTTTCCTCAGTTAGGAGTATATATGTTTCTAGAAACATTTACCCAACACTATATTCCTATATATTTCTTATTCACTTATCTGTTTACTAATGGATTACTATGGGTCAGACCCCTGGTGGCCTCGTGGGTCATGTATTGAGCTGCTAACAGATGAGTCAGTGGTTTGAACCCACCAGGTGCTCCAAAGAAGAATGAGGAGCTTGTCTGCTCCCATAAAGATTTAAAGTGCCATATGCCCAAAGGGGCAATTTTACCCTGTCCGATAGGGTTACTATAAGTCAAAATTGACTCGATGGCAGTGAGTTTCTTGTACAAAAACTAAAATAAATAGGACAGGCTTAAACCCTAATTTATGGGTCCTACAGTTTCCTATAAAAGACAATTAACTAGTAAACAAAAGCATTAACAAAGCTTGTTGGACTGCTATTTTTCACAGTTTGGTCTCATCTTTTGGTTGGCTGTCCTTAAAGCCAACCTAAACTCCCAAAAGTTTCCTTTTAACACTATGGTTATTTTGGAACTTTAAATATTTCCATATGTCTCCATATTTCCACTTTTTCTTCTAGGCCTTATAGGATGGCACATATGAAATATATTCTTTATAGATGAAGCAGCTGAGCATCCAACAAGTTAGGAGATTCCTTAAGGTCGCACAGGTAGTAAGACACGCAGAGCCAGAATCCAGGTGAGTCAAAAGCTCAGTGCATTGTATCAGCTTAGGTACTTGTGCTGACTTTGTTGTTTTTAGTAATCTCCCAGAAGGTTGAGTTTTTCTATCTTTCTTTGTTTAATAAAGATATTTAGATTTGCATCAGAAACATGTACGAGAGGTTCTATAGTCCAGCAAACTAGGATCCCTAGGACTATCCATCTTTTCACTTCCTTCAGGTTAACCGTACTGCCTGGTTCTGATTTTTCTTATCTGTTCAGCTCCCATTCAGCAAGCATTTAGTGAAACTTAACTGTAAGATCACTAAAATTCAGAATTAACTTTATGGCCACGGCCTTGGTTTATGGTACTTTGTATTAGGAACTGTGTTGAATATTGGGGATAAAACAGAACAGCAAGTTGCTCTGTCTTCACGTTATTTTTGGCTAAGCAGGGGAAACAGGCCAAGCGTGACTAAAGACTTCAGGGCAACAATCACAAACACAACAAAAGTGTAAGCGCAGTACAAATGAAAGCAAATGGTATCAAGGAGAATCCACTCACTACCATTCAGTCAAATCGACTCATGCTGACCCGAAAGGTGGGGTAAAACTGCTCCTTAGGGTTTCAGAGTCAGTAGATCTTGACAAGGGCCGAGAGCCTCATCATTCTCTCAAGAACTACACACCTAGTGTTTAACGGTCCAGCACCGAGCCCATTGTGCCCCCAGGTCTCCCTCATGAAGACTAACAACAGGGGTGATGAGAGTTTAGGAACTAAGGTGGGTCAGGGGTCTGAGAAAGTCCTGTTTAAGCTCAGAGAATGTGGAGAAGGGACTGAGGAAGCCTTTGATGGGCGAGTTGGAGAAAGGTGACCGACAGAGAGAATTCACCTTCAGCTACAGTCTGGTGTGGTTCTCTTGGGAGAACTATAGACATTTCTGTATTGGGCCTTATGTTCCTTTAGGATCCGTGCTTGGTTGCGGCTCTCTCAGACCTTCCACTCTCTAGACATTTCCTTTGGCCACTTACCTCCTGCCTGAAAGTGCATCTATTATTTTAATACAGTTTACTTTGCTGGAGATTTTAAGTTAGACTTCCTGTGTGGACATTAGTTGGGAGGGGGATGCCGGAGAAAGGGAAACTCGCTCTGGCTTTACTAAACGCCCATTAATCCACAGTGTGTCTGTGAACATTCTGTGCATTTTCTTTGGAGACCCTCGGCGTTTATGCCGCACCTCAAGTCATTATTAAGTGCTTTCAAGTGTAAAACTAAGCTTCGCCTGATCCTGGAGCCCTAGTACCTCAAAGCCCTGGAGAACAAGCCTCTGCTGATGAAACGATGTCCTCTGTGTCTCTTCGCAGTCGGATGTGCTGGCTTCCCCTGCATTTCCAATTAGTTTTCTGCCGAGCACTTTAGCAGTCCTTGTCCATACTGCATTCTGTTTCTTTATCTTGGTTGCTGTGCTAAACTCTAGAGCAAGCTGTTATGTAGCCTGGAGATACTGCCTTTTTGGCAGAAGCTAAAAAGATTGTTGCATTTACACAGTTTGATTTTGGAGAATAAGGGTAAAGCAAAAGGCAGCAGTTGTTTTTGTTTCTGACCTATTCCAGTGTGCGGATTTTTCCCCCAGAGATGTTTGTTTTCATGCTCTGTGCCCACACTATTCAATATCTGCACTTTAACGGATGCCTGCGAAAATTTCATTTTGAAATTTTCTGGTGGCTGTGGCATCCAATGAGAAAAAAAAAGAGCTTCTTTCTCTAAGAAGAGGTCTCAAATACCTTCTATTTGCACATTTAATAACATAACTGTGGGGCACACTGACTTTAAAAAATAACCAGTGGTGTGAGTGGCGATACTGGCAGCGCAGAGGGAGAGTGGGTTGCAAAGAGGGAACTGATGACAAGGATCTACATGTGACCTCCTCCCTGGGGGATGGACAACAGAGGGGTGGGTGAAGGGAGATGTCAGACAAGGCAAGATTTGACAGAATAATAATTTATAATTATCAAGGGCTCATTAGGGAAGGGGGAGCGGGGAGGGAGGGGACAAAATGAGGAGCTGAAGGCAGGGGCTTAAGTGGAGAGCAAATGTTTTGAGAATGATGAGGGCAATGAATGTACAAATGTGCTTTACACAACTGATGTATGTATGGATTGTGATAAGAGTTGTATGAGCCCCTAATAAAACAATTAAAAAAAAAAGATAACAGACCAGGGCTCAAGTAGAAAGCAAATGTTTTGAGAATGATGATGGCAACAAATGTACAAGTATGCTTGACATGATGTATGTATGTATGGATTGTGATAAGAATTGTACGAGCCCCCAATAAAATGATTTAAAGAAAAATAAATGGATCTGCTACATTACTTTTCTCCTTTAGAAATTGGAAGCCCTTGAATAAGTCAGGAACACGTGTTACGTTTGATCCACATCAGATCCTCGGTGCGGCACATTACATCCTGGTTTGCTGGGTCTTGGGATAGTAGTCTGCCATATGCCTTGCCAACCCAGGGAACTGTCAGTGGCCCACCATGCTGCTTGCCAATATTGCACCTGCACAGCCCCACCTCTACTGGCCTGTAGATCAGAGGTTCTCAACCTTCCTAATGATGCGACCCTTTCATACAGTTCCTCATGTTGTGGTGACCCCAACCATAAAATGATTTTCATTGCTACTTCATAACTGTAATTTTGCTACTGTTAGGAATTGGGCGACCCCAGTGAAAGGGTCGTTCGACCCCCAAAGGAGTCGTAATCCCCAGATTGAGAACCGCTGCTGTAGATGAAAACGTGTCTGGTCTAAATGCTTGTGCAGTGTGCTTGTGCTCATCAAAATTTTGTATGTGGGAGTCTACCCATAGATTCCTTGAAAGTGAGGACTGGTTATGTACTTCCTCAAATCAGACATTGAAAATCCCAGGGACACAATTTCATTCTGATCCACAGCGGCTCACCATGTGCAATACAGTGCATTATTCAATGGGGCTCTTCTAGGTAATTTTGATTATCTGAGAATAAAATAATCCATCTCAGAAGCAGGAGAAGGGATTCTCACTGCCAGCAAAAGAGAAGAGCCAGGAAGGGAGTGTGTCCTCTGGACCCTGAGATTTGTGTGCATTGAACCTCTTTGATCTAGGAGAGTTTTGAGACAAGAGGAGTGGCAGAAGCAGAGACCAGGGGATGAGAGAGAGCGAGAGCACACGTGCACAGTGGAATTCCTAGCCTACAGAGCCAGTGACGCATAATGCTTTGGGGCAGGGAGTTGCCTTGTGGAATGGAGTATCTCTGGTCACTTGATTGGGGAGCTGAGTTTGCTGACCCACAGAACTGAAGTGAGTGCCTTCAAGCTGAGGCTTATAGTCAAATGAGCATTTTGTTGTTGGTCCTAAAAGATCTTTGTAACACTGCCCAAGCAGGGCAGAGGCCAGGCAAATGGCGCAGGGGCAGAGAGAGGCCTGACTATGGAGCTTGCAGAAAACCAATTGTCCAAAATGAAAAATTGAGTATTTCTCACTTAAATTCTAACCCCTTAAAGCCCCATAATCATGAGCATCATCTGCGAGTTTCGTGTGGCCACTGCAAGGAAGTAGACTGCCATGGGAGGGGAATGTATGTGAGAATTGTGAACAAAGGGGAGGGAGGGTGGAGGCATGTCTACTCTCTGCCTGTGGCAATGGCCTTGGGAGCTGAAAGAGGTCAGATGTGGCCCCATGCCATTACCACACCATGAATCACTGTCCACTCTATGACAACGCCCTGTTTTTATATACATTCTAAACAGAATTTGTTAACCAGTGATACGAAATCTGTTATTTTGTTATCCGTTATCAGTGAAATCCTTCATTACATCAACCATCAATCGGCCAAAAACCTGCTACTATACTTTCACTTCACGACATAATTTGGTTTGGCAACCTACCATGATGTAATCAATTTTAGAGGGTATAGAACTAGATTTCTTTTTTTTTTTTTTAAATCAGTACCACAGGTTTCATGTCAAATTGGCTGTGCATGCCCATAAGAAGATATGGGTAGAGTACAACTTCTTGGGTCAGTCTGATGGTATGACCTATTTGATGTCCATAAAAAAGAAATTTTGAAAACCAGCATATGTCTTCTCTTTTGTGTGGTCCTAGCACCTTAAACATAGCACTATTATAAGAGTTTCCTTTCACCTTTATTAGGTGACAGATTCATTGATGGGGGTGGGGGGTATGATTCACTCACCTTTGCATTCCTAATAGTAAGCGTTCTTGAAATGTGCTACTTAATGTTTGGATGGGTTCTGAAACACATATCTCCAAAAGCACGTTCCAAGTCGGATTTTCTACCTTTATGGTGTTAGCACCCCCATTTTACAAATGACAAAGCAAAAGCTCACAGGGTCACATACTGGAAAGAAGTCACAGAGTTAAGACTGTGTGACCTCAAAGTCAAGACAGTATTGTCATGCTATTTGAATAGAGAGCACAAATTGAATGGTGTAAGATGTAATCTAGTAACAAACATACCTAGGCCTGGAATCTGGCCTCCTACAGACGGACCAGATCATTTAGCTATGGGACTTGAAAAAGGTCAATGCATCTTTCTAGAACAAAGTATTGCCACCCATAAAATGTCAGGGTTAGACCAAATAATACCCAAGTCTGACGTGCATCTTTAACTCCCAGAAATACTCCACCTTAGTGCTCCCTTCCTTTTTTAAGCCTACAAAATATTTAGCAGGCAGGAAAAAGCTGCCATACTGAACAATTCCACACTTTAGTTTGGATAACTGAGGCAAAATTTAAAGAAAAATTATTAATATGTGCAGAATTTCTCTTACAAAGATAGGATGAACCGGCCAGGGTGCAGTATAGCACAGACGAAACACATGACATTCCTCTAGTTCTTTAAAGCTCCCCTCCCCCCCCACACCCCAGAGCCTCCACCTCCACTATCATGACCCCAGTATACCTTATACATCTGGCTAGACTGGAGCATGTACAGGGCTACTGATAAGAGCTCTTGACACACGGAATCCAGGGCAGATAAACTCCTCAGGACCAATAATGAGAGTAGGGATACCATGAGCTTAGGGGGAAGGTTGGGGGAGAAGGGGGAGAAAGGGGGAACCCATAGCAAGGATCGACCTACAACCCCCTCCTCCAGGGGGCGAAGAACAGAAAGTGGATGGTATAAAATATGAAAATAAAAATAATTTATAAATTATCAAAGGTTCCAGATTAAAACCATACCCAATGTGAATGAGGGGGGTCATGGAGTGGAGACCCAATGCCCATCTGTAGACACCTGGACATACCCTCACAGAGGAGTCACAGGGAAGTGATGTGCCAGTCAGCATACAGTATAGCACTGATGAAACACACAACTTTCCTCTAGCTCTTTGGTGCTTCCTTCACCCCACTATCATGACCTCAATTCTACCTTACAAATCAGATTAGACCAGAACATGCACACTGCTACAGATAAGAGCCCTCAACACAGGGAATCCAGGATAGATAAACCCCTCAGGGCCTACAAGGAGAGTAGAGATACCAGGAGGATTAGGGGAGGGTCAGAGGAGAAAGGATCAAACCAGAACCCCCTCTGAGGGGGACAATAATGGAAAAGTGGGTGAGGGGCGACAGAGGACGATATAAGATACGGAAAAAAATAATCTATAACTTATCAAGGGTTCGTGAGAGACAGTGGGTGGAGGAGTGAGGGGGAAGAAATGGGGAGATGATATCAGGGGCTCAAGTGGGAAGAGAATGCTTTGAAAATGATGTTGGCAGCATATGTGCAAATGTGCTAGACACATTGGAGGAATGTATGCATTGTGATAAGAGATATAAGAGGCCCAAATAAACATTTTTAAAAAAAATTATCAAAAGTTCATGAGGGTGGGAGAGTGGGGGAGGGAAGGGTTAAAAAGAGGAACTGATACCAAGGGGCTCAGTAGAAAGACAATATTTTGGAATTGATGATGACAACATATGTACAAATGTGCTTGATACAATTGATATATGCATTGTTATAAGAGTTGTAAGAGTCCCCAATAAAATGATTAAAAAAAAAAGATGTGTTTATATGTATGTGTGTGAAGAAGGAGCAATGAATCCTAGGCATCATAGATTTATACATTTGTTATGGTAATGTTCCAGAACACAACATTAAGTGTCTCATTTTGACAAAATCACAATGTTACAATTTTCTGAGAGTCGAGTATAAAGTGACTTTTTTTTCCTAACCTAGCCAATCAACCAACCCCACTGCCCTCAAGTCAATTCTGAATAATAGCAACCCTATCTATATGGAGTTTCTGAGAGTTTGTAAATCTTTACAGAAGTCAACAGCCCCATTTTTCTCCCAAGGAACACATCAGCGGGCTTGAACTGCTGACGTGTGGTTGACAGTCCAACGCTTATGGGAGAGCACCATCAGAGGGAAAGGGGTTAAATTGACAAGAGGTGATCTGGGTTAGTCACCTAATGTGGTGTCAATTAAAGGATTAAGAGTGTAGGGGTTGCACCCAATCTGATCCCGCCGCACCAAGGAAAAACACCGAGGGGTGCAACAGAACAGCAAGGGAATGGAGCGGCGAGGTTCCCAGGGAATGTTGAAGGTGGACTTTGTGGTCAGTGCATGGTGCCCCAACAGACTGGACTGGAAAACACTCCTAAAGGCCAACAAACAGT
>NW_022111372.1:75103777-75125745 GCF_000313985.2 Echinops telfairi
TCTGGGAAATCTGGTACTTCCTCCTTGGAGGTGGAAGACATCTCTCTCTCTCTCTGCTACTCCCTGGGAGACATTGCAGAAGACAAGCCACATGGGCACAACCAGACCTCTGAAGCCGGAGAAGCCATAGAGAGACGCTGCCAGTGCTGCGGTGCTTACAACGCCACTGGACCCAAAGCCTTTTTACCCACTGGCTTGTGATCATCCTGCATTTGGCGTCATTGCATGTGTTTTGTGAGTTTGAAGAGGACTTTATAGATTGATATCATACATATGGGCTAAGATCGAACTTAAGGACTTGATCTGGACTGGGCTGGGAAGTTTTCTCAATGTTCAATTGCTCTTGTATATAAAGCTCTCCCTTATATACATATGCGTGGTTATGAATTTGTTTCTCTAGTCTACCCGGACTAACACGGGGTGTCCTTTTCTAATTCCCATCAAGGAGTTGTTTACTTGTAAACTGGACACATTCAACAGAATAGTAGTTCACAGTCGGAGATAAGTTTGAAATGAGCAGGAGGCTTGGAGAAGGGTATCACACATTCCAGAATCTGTCGCATGGGATGTGCGTCAGTCACTCGAACCCAAACCAACCCAAATCCACTGTCATTTAGTGGTTCCAGCGTCCTAGGGAACCTAGGAAGGGTTTCTGAGTCCGTAAATCTTTATAGGGCTAACAGCCTTCTCTTTCTCCTGAGGAGTGACTAGTGGGTTTGAACTAATGACCTTGTGGTTAGCTGTGCAATGCCAACCATCAGCTGACATCCAGGTAGCATCTTGGCCAAGCACTACTAGGTACATCAACAGAAAGTCACGCGAACACTGCTGCTTTCAGCACCGCCCCACCGCCCCCCCGCCCCCCCCTGCTCACTATTAAACTAACACATTTTCCCGGACTTGTTCGTGGATAAGGAATAGAATCAAAATCCATGTGCTCCACATGGCACTGGTGTTCCACAGAATTATCCATCGGTGTAGTGAATGCTTTAACAAGGAAACTGTGGGTCGGCCAGGTGTGGAAGATGCTTCAGTGACTTTCTTTCTCCCGCCGCCAATTAAAATGTGAATAGGGCATAACTGGCTCCCTGCCTGTTCTGTGCATTTGGAGGACAGAGGAGGACATCTCAATTGCTCCTGGAGACATCGCTTTTATTGCTTGGTTTACAAGCAATCATATCACTCCCCACAAACTATAATTTCCTCTTTGTTATCTTTGCATCCTTCAGACAAACACGATTCACTGAAGAAATAATAATGAACCATTACCTTTGATGCAATGCCTGCCTCCACGGCCGCCGAGATGGGTGTGTGCCAAGACTGGAGATGAATGCAGTTTAAGGAAGGGAAAGTAAATTCCACTTTTAGATGAGGGGGAAACCCTGAAATTTTCAGTTTGCTTTTGCATATACTTATCACAAATTTGAATGAGCCTTTTTTTTAGCACAGTAATATGTAGAATCTGAACAATTATAATGTCAACAGCAAACTATGATCTAATAGTTATTCTACTTAACTCTAATAACTGTTATAATCATTGGTTTCTTCATCCACTCACTGACTCAACCACCTTCCATCTATCGACTCGTTCGCTTCACACACATTGACTGAGTGTCCACTGATATGCTAAGCATGGCTACACAGTTTATAACACACAATGTACATACACAGATAAGGACCTCCGGCACAGTCCTCTGCCCCAGGGCCCCAGTTTTCAACCTTGGCCATACAATGGGATCATGTAGGGCACCATAAATCATATGAATGTCTAGCTTGCACCCCTAGGGACTCTAATTGCATTGCTTGGGAAAGGAGACCAGGAATCAGATTTGATTTTCTGTTTTCACTCCTGAGGTGATTCTAATATGAAACTAAGTTGAGAATTACTGGCTTAGTTTATAACCCAACCAGGGAGCTGAACAAAAAAAGAAAAAAGAAAAATGGGTAATAATTAGAAATTCAAAAGACACAGAGCTTAGCATTTAATACTTTATGGTTAGCACTGTGCAGTGAATTGAAATTACTTGGCATGTGTTTTCTATGCATATTTTTTGTAGCTCTCATCAAATGTTTGGAGGGACACAGACAAACATGGTGTAGAGGACTCTAAGGAGGGCATTGGTCAGTTCTGCTGTCCCACTGACATCCCATGACCACTGAGAAAGAAAAGTGAATGAACCACATCAAGATATTTGCATTAAGATGTGGCAGAGGAAAAACACTGAGACAGATAACGAGGCAGTGCATTTCCCAGGCCACAGAATGAGCAAACCTGAGTGCTCTGGGCAGGGACTGGCTTGCAGCGTGGAGTGTCCTTTGAGCATTTCTCTGTGTGGAGAGAGCTTTGCAACATTTACCCAGGCAGCAAGTGTAGAAGTCATGGGGCCTTTGGCTGAGTGGCCAATGACCAAGATAAGCCTGCTGGCAGGGCTGAGAAGAACACTGTGGATATCCTTGATATTTTCTGATCCTGACTTCTTGTGATTTCATAACTTCATAACTTCTCTACTAATTAACCACCACTTGGCTGTCGGTTCGTCATACTGAGAGCTTGTCTGACGCTGTGATGCCACATGTGATGTCATTGGTGTTTCTATGGCAGCAGGGTCACCACAGTGAACAGGTTTCAGCAGAGCTTCAAGATGAAGAACAGACTATGAATAAGGAATAGGGTGCCCACCTCTGAGGAGCCAGACTAAGAAAACATCGATGGGCAGAATGGAAACATCGGATATTTTGAATACCTATTGATCTAAGGGGGCTCATCTTCTGGCATTTTCTCTGACAAAGAAAATAAGGTGATCCTTGTCAGAGAAAATGCAAGAAAATGAACCCTTAGGTAAGAAGATATTAAAAATATGACTAAGAAAGAGCTGTCTTCTCATCGTAGAGTCTACCATAATGATGTGGATGGAGTAAAAACTGGGGGTGTAGCCTTAGGGATCTTCATTTGCTGACAAGAAGCAGCAGCATTGAACATCAATTCATAATCAGAACTTGGAATCTGTAAAATATGAATATATAAATGCAGCAGTTGCAAAAATGAAGCATAATGCATAAAAACTGAGATTCTAAATATTAGTGAGATGAAATGAACTTGCACTGGTTATTCTGAATCAGAAAAGGATATGGCTTGCTATGCTGGGAATGAAAGAATTGAGAGGAATGATGTATTCATCGTCATAAAGGACATTAAAAGATCTATCTTAAAGTACAGTGCTGTTTGTGATAGGATTATATCTATCCACCTTCAAGGAGATCTAATCAATAAAGCTATTATTCGAATTTATATTCCAACCACAAAAGCTAGTGATGACGAAATTGAAGACTTCTATCATGTCTTCCACCTGAAATTTATCAAACATGCAGTCAAGATGCACTGATATTATTAGGGATTATAATGCAAAAGTAGCAAACAAATAGGGAAGAATAGGCGGAAAATATGGCTTTGGTGATAGAGACAAAGCCAAAGATTGTGTGATAGAATTTTGCAAGGCCAAGACTTCCTGATTCCACATACACAAAATGAAACTATACACTTGGAATTCTCCAGATGGAATATACAGTGATCAAATGGACAAAATATGTGGAAAGAGACAATGGAGAAGCTCAATATCAGTAGCAAAAACAAGGCACGGGGCTGACTGTGAAACAGACCCCCCATTTCTCATGAAGCTGACGAAAATGGAAAGAAGTCCCTGAGAACCAAAACAACCTTGAGTGCATCCCACCTGCATTTCCAGAGAATTTTTCAAGAACCTTGAAATATCTGACACCTTGAACACTCATGACAGAAGATGATCTGTGGGAGAACACTGTATATGGAAAAAGAAAAGTTCTTTGAAAGAAAAGAAAAGTGGATGTCAGAAGAGTCTGTGCAATTTGCCTTCCATTGTAGAGCAGCTAAGGCACGTGGAAGAAAGGATGAAGTAAAAGAGCGGAACAGAAACTTTCAATGGGCAGCCTGAGAAGACAAAGCAAAATACTCTGATAAAATGTGCAAGATTTAACGGTTCTGTTGGCAAAATCCTGAAGGACGAAGGGAGTATCAAAAGAAGATGGAAAGAATATGAGCCACTATTTAAAAAAGAGCTAGTCAACATGGAACCATTTCAGGAAATAGCATATAAGCAGGAACCAATGCTACTGAAGGAAGAAGTCCATGCTGCACAGAAAGCATTAGCCAAAAACCAGGCTCCAGGAATTGATGGAATACCAATTGAAATGTTTCAGCAAGCTGATGAGGTACTGTCCAGACTCAGCTGTGCCAGGAAATCTGGGAGACAGCTTCATGACCAATTGACTGGAAGAGATCCATACTTACGTATACCTATTCCAAAGACTGATGATCAAATAGAATGTTCAAATTGTAGAACAATATTATTTCTACTCCTGTAAAGATTATCAATCTAAGAAACTGAAGAAGACTAAACTTGTCACAACCGGACTAATTGATAACATTGTGATCAATGAAGAAAAAGTTGAAGCTGTCAAGGGTTTTGTCTTGCTTGGATATACAACCAATGCTCAGAGCAGCAGCAGCCAAAAGATCAAAAGGCACATTGCATTAGGTTAAGTCTGCTACATAGATCTTTTTAGAGTATTGAAGAGCAAGGATGTTACTTTGAAGACAGGCGCACCTGACCCCATTTACTTGCATTTTATGGACTATGCTAAGGCATTCATTTGTGTATGAATTGTACTCACTCAGGAAACAAACAAATCTTGGGAAAGTACATCCAGAATTCTCCCTAGAGGCCAGGGTGATGAGACGGTCTCACATACTTTGGACATGCTGTCAGGAGAGACCAGTCCCTGGAGAAGGACATCGTGCTTGGTAAGCACATGCTGTTCGGTGAAGTAGAGGGACAATGATAAAATAGGAAGGCCCTCAAAGCGGTAAACTACACCCATCCCACCCCTTGGCACCTTCACCTCCCAAGGGCAAGTCTGTTACCTTATATAAATCTGGTTCCCCATCTGTAAAATGAAGATGGCTATAGTTCTTTTTCTAACAGGGAGCTCTGGTTATGTAAGGCTTAAATAAGGTAAGGTGTGCCAAAGAACTAAGTTGGTCCTAGTGGAAGGAAGTTGTTTAATACATACTTAGCCCTCTGCTGGGTACTCCAGGACTCCCCTGCTACAATACGAACTCCATGATGGTCAGGGCTGCATTGATCTTGTTCATCACTGCATCTGGGACATTTATGTAATGCACATTGGAGGCATTCGACTGTGTGGAAGGAAGCAATTCATTTGGGGTTGCATTTAAAAGCATAGCCTGCTAGTGCCAATTGGAATCCTCAAACTCACTGCCATTGAGTCAATGCCAACTCATAGTGACCCTTCAGAAGGTAGCACTACCCCTGTCAGTCCCTGAGACTGTAACTGTTCACAGAAGACCCATCTTTCTCTGCTGTGGAGCAGCTCATGGGTTCAAAATGCCAATCTTGAGGATCTCAGCCTGACTTGTGACCACCACACCACCAGGGACTCCTCTTGTTCTGTGTGACATGGTGGTCCTTTTCACTGCTTACCAGTGTCCTACTTGACAGGTGTGTGTCCAGTTTCCAGAGAGCCCACGATGTGTAGGTAAACAAAAAAGTTATTGCTGTTTGGCCTGCTGCGGGGTCCCACCATCCTCCAGACTGAAACCTTTCAACCCTCTTTTAAGGCCTGCTGCAGAGAGACCGGAAACATAATTGATCTGTGTGCTATTCATCCACTAGACCTCATTAGTAGTGTCTGTTCAAGTGATGCCTCTTCTCTGAAAAACACTGTTGGAGCCTTCTTTTAATGGCCAGATGGATGCCTACTTACCTATGATTATCTCAAACAATTTGATCTTCCCAGAAAAACCACAGCAGTCAAGATACTTTTCTGGTTAATCTGGCCCAGCAATAAGGTACAAGGAGGAAGCCAGGGTTCAATGAGAGCAACTTGTGCTCGTGAGATAAAATCCACCCCAGCCACATGTCAATGATGTGCCTCTCATGGCCTTGTCTGGAAAGAAAACAGCATAGCTCTGAAAGGTAAAATTTAATTGAGGGAAGAAATGATGAAGGTGGATACAAAATGAGTACTCACTAGTATAATACAAAGTATTCTATTCTTAAAAATTATTTAAAAATCATTAGAGTTGGATGCATAATTTTTTGCTACGGTGATGTTGATTCTTGACAAGAGATGGCACAAGGCATTCTGGGACTCCAGCAAGGTCAATTGAAAGTTCCCATTTCCCTCCTACAAATGGCTGAAGAGACAGTACTTTGATCATTCTAATAGTTGAGCTCATGAACTTGAAAACATTTGGGCCATCAAATGCTATCCTCCCTCCGACTCCCATCCCATGTATCTGGTGCTATTCCATCACCTCTGACTGGCGGCTCATCCATGTGTGCTAGGGTAGACCTTTATACCACAAGGTCTGCGCTGGCTGATTTCTTGGAATCTAATTTCCAGGATCGTCTGCGATAGCACTAGGTAGGAGAGATCCATCAGCCTTTCTGTTAATGGTCAAGTGCAAATTGTTTGCACCATCCAGAGTCCATTTGTATCCATTTTCAAATATTTCTACCTCATCTCTCACCATCCTATTAGATTCTGAAAAAGTTCAAAAGCCCTTGTGACGTGAGTGCTTAGAAGTTGATGTTTCCCTTTCCTAACCTTAAGGCTTCCCCCTTCAACCTGTTGATACAGGGCTTACTTTTCTTTGTTGGCCTCTCTTTAGGAAAAGAGTTGCCTCTGTCCAAAGTTGATGGGAACCAGAAGCATCTTTTCTATAAGGAAATTCCCAAAGTGAGGTAATGCTTACTTTTAGTATTGTCATCGATGTGGTGAATGAGTTGGCTAACATTTGTTTTACTATTACCTTGATGATATTGGTATGTTGATCATATTAACTTATACAAAGCTGACTATGAGCCTGTTGCTGACCATTATCTATAAGAAAACCTCTCTATCAGTTAGTTCAACAGGTTCCCTGACCTTTCTCAAGAAAAAAATAATGATCTGTTGCTTTGATAAGAAAGACACTAAAGTGAGTATTATTAAGCGTTGACTTCTACATCATGATTGAAGTAGACACTGTGTCACTTAATTCTCAAGAAGGTTGCTTATGAGGTTGCTTAGGTTCTTACCCTTTCTCACAAATGAGAGAGCTGAGACTGCAAGAGGTGCTTAGGCCTTGCCTAGACTCACACCCCAGCAGGAGTGCAACTAGGATGATTTTTTTTTCTTCAGTCATTCAGCTCCAGATCCCTTTAAATGGTGCTGATGCTACTTTGGGGACCTTCTGCCCCATACACTAGCACTTCAAAATCTTACTGAGATGCCAGAAAGTGGATGGTCCACTCATTATTCGAAAGAGCAAGGTGTTTCGTAGTAACTCATTAGTGTGCCCATTGATGCAATGGGAATGATGGGACTTCCACCTGCCCTACTATTGAGAGTCTTTAACAAGAGTGTTTCTAAAAATGCTTTGAAGTTTACAAAGCGCTGTAAGAATCCGAATTGTTCTCAAACCACTTGCAGCGCAAGAAAAGAAAAAGGAATGGATGCTGGTCATACAGTTTTCCCTTCACTATGCAGTGAGTAGAAATGTTCATGGAATTTCACTTGGGAAGAGTCCCTGGTAAAACCTATGGGTAAGCAACACTCTGAAACCTGGGTCTTGGAAGCACCATACAGGAGAAGATCTGAACGGTCATTTAGCTAAAATCTTCTCTCTGTCTAATGTTTGATAGACCTCTTTAACAGCCGTGATGTGAAAGGCCGGCCCTGCCTGGAGTCTCTTACTGAGGGGAACTTCCTACCAGTTCTGACACAAGAAACCGCTTTCTAAGATGAAGCTGCTTCGCTTGCGGCTCTGAACGCTTCATTCCTTAGCCATCCTAGGCCATTTGAATCAGGAATAAAATTCTCTTGTTGTAAGAGTATCACACCTTGCACAAAGAGGTGTATTGTGCCGTCACCATGTCATTTAACCTCGTCACTGCATGGCTCAAGCTAAGTGATTGTTGTGCCATAGGAGAGAGAATCCTATATACATCCTCCTCCGAAATCTGGCTTCTAGCTTTAAAATGAGCAAACGGAGAACTAAATAGCTTTGTAATAACTTCTCAAGAGCAAGGATGGGATGTGGCTGATCCATTATTGCTGGCTCACAAATGATCACAAATGGCGCAGCCCAGCCATTTGTGGGGGTGGAAAAATCAGCAGCCCGCTGTCTCCTGCTCTTCAGTTGAATCCCACTCATAACGCATGTTTCTTACAGTCATCTGCATTCAAAGCTGAAGGGCATTTTCATCATTTCCCTAAGAGCTCGGCAAGAGGACCAGAGGGAGAGCCCTAAACTAATAGACAGATGCATCATGTTAGGACGGGTGTCAACATTTCCTTTTAATCAGTACACAGTAAATAGTCTCCATCATGAATAACTAATTCACTCCTCAACCCTTTCCCTCAGATGTCATTTGCCAAAGTCTATCTAAGGCATGTCTTCTGCACTCAAAGAAGGGACAGGCATAGTAATTAAGTGTTAAGCTATTTCTTCAGCATGAAGCTGCCACAAAGTGTGAAATGACTATAATTCACATTTTTAAGACCCTGAATTTATTAGCATCTATTTTCTATTCAAGGCTAGAGGTATGGCACTTGGATTGTCAAAGGATTCAAATTCCTCTGTGCTTTGTCATTTCGGAGTGAGTGTGTCTATGCTCAGGCACCAGGGAAGGAGAATTACCATTAATGAGCCAGGTTGTATTAGTGACACAAATCCCAAAGAATTGGACGCTCATTTTCCTTTGTGAATAGGAAGCAGTGATCAAATGTATAACTAAGTGAATGGGAACTTGGCTCTCCTCTGTGAATTTCTACACCATGGTTGAAAGCATGAATAGAGGCTGAACAGGAGCTGTAGGCTACAGGCTTCATGTTCATTCTTCTGGAGCATGGCGATTGTACAACGGAGGAACACAAAAGGAACCTAAAATTGTGTAACCACATCTGAAAGCAAGAGGAATGAATTATGCTCTTTTGGAAGTGACTTCTTATTATGGATTACAAAATTAAAGGGTTAACAAATGCTTGGACACAACCAGAGAGAGGCGGCTTTGGTAGTCTCTTTCATGAATGGGGAGGAATAAGTTACATATCTTTTTGCTGACAAAGCACATCCTTTGATCTGAATGGATGCTTAACAACCCATCCGATTTGAATATTGTAGGCAAGTAAAGGCAGAAGACATCTCCCCGAGTGAGTTAAAAAATAAAATAGCACGGTAGGATGTGCTCAGTATTTTTGGAACGGGGGACCTTGTGAGCATGGTTTAAAAGGCTTTCTTTAGAAAAAGGTAAGTTTAAGGTAAGAGTTGAAGAATCAGCCTTAAAAGAAATCTAAATAGAGGGTTGCTTAGAAGTCACAGTGGCAAGACTTTGATTCACTTACTTTCGACCTCTCATTGGGAGAGACCAGGAAGAGGACTTCATGGTTGGTGGAGGGTTAGTGAAAAGGAGGGACACCCTCAAGGAGAAGAATTCACAATAACCACAGCCACGGCTCAAACAGCCCAGCGATGGTGAAGATGGTCGAGGATCTGCAGAACTGAGTTCTCTTATACAGAAGAGGGTCATGAGTTGCAGCTTTGCTACATTAAAGAAATAAGAGAACAGTGTACAACTACAAAACTAATATAGATGTCATAAGGAAACCATCTCTAAGAGAAATTAAATATTTTAATTTTTGAATTAAAATTTGAGGGTAGTTTGAAAGTAGGCTGGGAAATACAGAGGGGACAGCTAGAGGAACTATTTTAAAACTGAAAAGATTGAAGACAAGGAAGGGAGGACGGTGGAAAATGAGAAACTGCAGCAGCGGGGAGACCTTCGGGTTCCAGTGTGAGTGCTTTGCTCTCAAACTTTATCCTCATAAAAGGAAATGGCGTTTGGCTCAACCTGGTCCACAGGTCATGGCCAGGTTCTCAGACTATTATCTAGTTCTCTCAAAAATCTGTCTCACTCTCATTCATATTAAATTCTAACAAATTGTGGAAAATTCTGGATTAAGGGGAAATGAAATCCAAGGGCTGATTTTTAAAACCCCGCACACCCACACAAGACAAAACTTGTTTACTTCAATTTGTTTTAGGTAAAAAATGATGTCAGCTTGTTCCTCTAAACTCCCATTACTCTTTGTTTTGAAAAGGTTATAATTGGAATAAAATAAGGCTGGCTTTGAGCCAGGATCATGAAGGGTGTAATTAAGGAAGATTTTCTGTCTATATACTCAGCAGGGCGATCCTACTCAGGAGGAAATAAAAGGGAGTTTCAGAAGCAAGTATATGTTTTTTCAAGAATAATAGAACAATATACCCTACACACTTTACATAATAAATGGCAGCTACTGACATTTTAATCAAGATTAAAAACAATAATAGAGTCACAGTATTCTCTCTAGTGGCAGAATGCAGCCCAGGCTCAGAAGCTTCAGCAAAGAAGCACACATGGTCTGTCTGCTCTAAAAGACTTACAGGGGAAGCGAAGGGTTTTTTAAGGGTGCAAGTGTCTGTCCTGAGATTACGGATGAAAGTCCAATTTAACACCCATATGGAAATCTACGGTATATAAATCTTGAACAAAAACGAATTTTTCTTGGATGATGATAATGATGTATTGTTGTCCCCTTGCCTTACTGTTGATTCTGACTACAGGACAGAGTGGAAGTTCCCAACAGGGCCTCTAAAGCTGTAATCTCTTTATTCTCTAATAATTTTTTATTGTAGATTGGGTAAAGGTTTTAACAGCAAATACATTTTCCAGTCAGTAATTCAGATCTGATCGCGCTCTTCACCACCACTACTTCACGTTTTCTCCCAGAGAGAGGCTGCTGAGTTTGAATCACTGTGCGACCAAGTCTTCGATATTGTACTGCTCCTCTCCCATTAAGATGGCCAGGGTCCCCATCGTGGAAGTAATGGGGCATCTTCCTGTACATCATTGATGGATTTGGCTTTTATAGGTAGTCTAGGGATAACTTTGAGAGAGGATTGTAAAATATTTGGGTTCTAAAGGTATTTCTTCATGGTTTGCTGTCACTGGGAACTATCCAATGGATTCCCCCCCCCCCCCATCCCCCCCGTTATTCAGAGACCCCATGTGACAAAGCAGAACTACTCTATAGGATTTGCTAGGCTGTCATCTTTATGGGGGTTAATTGCTTTGTCTTGGTCCCTCAGAGGCACTGAGCAAGTTTCAACTGCTAACCTGTCAGCTGGTAAGCCGTTCAATGCTTGACCATTGCACTATGAGGGCACCATGAATTTCTTACTAGTTTGAATTTCAGAAGCACTTTGGGGGGGATGTTTAGGGCACTAGATCTGGACTAGAACCAGCAATCAATACTGGTTCCAGAGTTGCAGAGAAGTGGAATTGTTAGCAGGGCCTGATGAGGCTTGGAAACACCTGCTCCTTCTGATCACACGAGTGGTCTGTAGTGGTTATGGAGTAGGCTGCACATGGGGCTGCTCATTTCAAGGTCAAGGATGTGAACCCACCAGCAGCTACTACAGAGAAAGGTTTGGCTTTCTAATCTTGTAAAGATGTACAGCGTCAGGAATCCAAATGGGCAGTGCTAAGCTATCCTAGCAGACTGCTAAGAGTCACAGTCAGTGTGATGGCAGTGGCTTTGTAGGCTGTTTTTCGAGTGGCCCATACACAACACAGTGGGGAATATGGCCAGCATACTACCTTGTGCTGCATTCTAGCTGATTCAGACACCATGCTCAGACAGGAAAATCAAATGTATGGTTTTTTACCTGGCGTGGCGGCCCAAATCCTTCAACCTCCCAATTGTTGGGAAATATTGAACTTCATCTATTCTAGCAACCTCTCTCACAGCTGAAATTTAAGCTTTCACTTTAGGATAAATATTCTAAAGATATTTAGATCTTCTCTCACTCTTTGGCTTGCCTTACAAATATATGGAAGAGGGAACTTAGTTAATCTTGTGGTGAAAGGGATGAGAGAATTCAGATTCCAGGAGAGCTCCTGATTGTCTTTCAAAATCCTGTGTGCAGCCAATGCCAAAGTCCGTAGTGAATGAGTGCTGCTTGATTCTCTCTGGGCCACTGGCTCTCAGCTCTGACTGGTGTTGTGTCTCCTGAAGTCAGTGGCATGTCTTTTACCCCTTCATCAGTCTAAGGGCTCAGCTCTACTACATGCAATGTCCTGAGGACCCTGCCACACTGCACCATTAATGATCCATCTGCATTCTTCAACAGGGTGATCTAATGCTGAACATCAGTCAATGGAAGCCTGATGGGTCACAGGAGAATACTGTCCTCCATAGCCAAGTTTCAAGGAAGACCAATCGCTAGAAAAGAAAGCATGTTTGGTAGAGTACCAAAGCAAAGGAGGGAAATCACTACTGAAATGGATTGTCACAGTGGCAACTACATAGATTGAAACCTGTCACAAATCTGGAAGAAGGTGCCGGAGCAAATGATACCTTTTTCTGTTATAGGTGACAGCCTATGAGCCGGGGAAGATTCTATGGCAATTAACACCACCAAGAATCTTTGACATAATTGTAAAGTAAGGATCAGCACTTTTTTAAGCGAACGGAAATCCAAATAAAGCCATTTCCATGAATCAGTTCTGACTCACAGTGACCCGACAGAGTTTCAGAGGCTGTTACTCTTTACAAACAGAGAATCTCATCTTTCTCACAAGAATTGGTGATTTTGAACTGGAGACCTTGAGGTTAGGAGTCCAATACTTATCTTAGTTAAGTTTATGAAGATCTTTGGCTTTTTTGCTTTTTAGTGGCTTCTTCCAAATCCTGGGTGATCTTTCAGGGAACTGAATGAGCTACATCCATGTGGTGGTCTATAGAACTTTCCCCTTTTTTCACAGTCACCATGGCATTTGTCTAGGAAATAAGATTTCACAGTCTAGTTCCTGTTCTTGTAAGAGCAGAATCTTACAAAGAAACGTTACAGTTGAAAGGAATCTTTAGAGCAAGGTAGGCATTCAAAGTCAGCCTCTGTTCTAACAGAAAATACATATGCAAAACTGAGTGGCCTACTTCCTGTCTCAGATCATGAACAGTCTGAGATCAGGGATTTTTCCATTTCTTCCAGGAAGAAAAAGACAAAAAAGAAATCACAGTGAATAGTTAATATATTCACATCTTGAGATCAGAAATTTATCAAAATTCAATTTCTACTCAAGGTTATTTTTTTCTTTTTCTCAAAGGGCATACAGAGCGTGTTTTTAAAGTATAGCCTTGCATCTAGAACAACATGTCATTATTTCAGAATTACCCTGTAGGGGTAAAGTCAATACATGTTGCCTGAAATGGATGTCTGGCAGGGATCTTTATAATACTCCGCTATTTGTTTGAAGAGAAGCAGCACTCTTTTGTGATTCTGTGCTCCACCCTGGATTATTTACAAACATGTTAAGTAAGACTAAAAATGTCATCATTATAGTAACTCTAAAAGCAAAGCAGTGAACCAAACCTGTGCGGAGAAGCAGCTACCTGGCCCTGAGCTGAGATCTTTTGAGAGGAAATGCAAGAAGCCTTGGTTTAGGTCTCAATAAAAAACAAACAACAAATGATGAAGGTTACAGACCAAAGTCATCCTGAGACAGACATTCCCTATAGCAGATACAGTTTTCTCACTTTTGTTTGCATACCTGGGGGGATATTTGAATTGTGTCCATTTATTTGGCCCCAGGTGTACTCAACTACTAATCTAAAGTTGAGTCAAACAAACCTGATGGTACCCTGGAAGAGAGGCCGGCAATCAGTGGGAATATACATATGCATATGCACATACACATACATATATGTGTATATATGTATGTGTGTGTATATATATGTATCTATATATACACACACACACATATATAAATACATATATATATAATTTAGGTCAGTTTGCTTGTAGAGCTCTCAATTCTCTTTTCACTCATAAGAACCTGGGTGGCACTGACGGATAAGTATTTGACTGTTAACTGAAAGGTTGACCTTTCAAACCCACCACCTGTCCTGCAAGGGGGAAAGATGAGGCTGTCTGCTCCTGTAAAGATTTACAAAAAGGCTTTAAAACCCTATGCAGAGGGTCACTATCAGTCAAAATTGACTTGATGGCAATGGATAATAAGACCAAGCAAAGATTGAACAGAAGGCATGAAAAAAAAAAATAAACCATATCAAATACATTCTAATTTTAATGTGTTTAAAGGCAGCAGGAGTTTAAAGGCTCATTTCAAATCATCCCTAGGTTACTATGAGATCTGACCCCGAGTGTGTTTTTAAGTCGGATCTGTTGGTAAGTCAGGAGAAGTGCCAACAGTTCCGACTGGCCTTACTTTAGTGCCCCTAAAGAAGCCTTGGTGGTGCTGCGGGTTCAGAGCTGGGTTGCTAATGATCAGTGGCTCAAAGCCACAAGTCTCTCACTGAAGAAAGACGCGTCTGTCTGCAAGATTTAGTCTCAGAAATTGTAAGGAGCAGTTCTGCTCTCTTTTACAGAGTCACGAGGAGTTGCAATAAGCTCTTTAGTAGTGGGTTTTTAGTGCAAGAAGGAGCTCAATTGCTTTTCAGTCATTTAAAAGTTGTAGGCGCAATAAGTGCAGGTGATTGTGATGAAACATTTCTGAGAGAAGGGGCTGGTTTCACTTTTCAAAGTGAGGGCAAGCGTATGCTACATCATGGGCAAGTACACAGGCTCTGCAAGTGAGATGTCCGTGACCCAGGACTGCCTGTACTTCATGCCCCAACAAATAGCATTCCCAGTTCGCTCTTCTTTTATATGTATTTTGAATCTATAAAACACTTACTGTAATACAGTTTCAGTTCCCAGCTAATGCTACTGGTTGTCAGTGGAAGCTTATGTATTGTTATGATGCTGAACAGATTCCAGCACAGATTTTAGACCCACATGAATTAGAATGAAAGGCCAGGTAATCAACTTCTGGAAATAATCGATTGAAAACCCTATGGATCACAATGGCCGGCTCCTGTTGCGCATGGAGTTGATATGAATCAGGAGACCAACCCAAGGCAGCTATGAAGAAGAACAATCCTTTAATACAGATCTGAAACAAAATATAACACTATGGCACTAAGTTAATTTCTTCGTTTTGTTAAATATCAATGTTAGGTTACCATGAGAGGAAATTGGGTGAGGGGCACAACGGAATAATCTCTTGGAATTTTTCTTCTGCTAATCTAACACAGACAGCAGGGCTCCAGGATTGCACCCTATTGTGGGTTTGCAGTGGGAACCTGCCTCCCGGACAGTGATCTTCCCCCTCCACCCCACGATCTTCCGCTCTTGGACCACTTCCATTTCACAGAAAGAGTTTTTTCCTCTTCATCTGCTGGTACCCTCCTCCCTCGAGTAACTCAGAATTCCCAAGGCTGGCCAGTACCTGGACACTTAATGTGGCCAAGCAATGCTGTGCCAACTCAAAAACTAGAGGCCAGAGGCTTCCGTCATCAAGTTCATTACCCAGTTATTCGATATCCAAGATCAATACTAATCAGCAGAACAGACAAACATATGGCACCATTAAAAGACAAATGGGGAACATCCACAGAGGCACTGGTCTAAGTTAACCTATCAATCATATTTTATTACCTTTCAATTGGTCAAAGATTTTCCCTCCCACAAATTGCAAAGAAAATAATAATAACGATAAAAATAATCCTAGCAGTATGAAGGAGCCACATTGATACATGCCAGGACCCTAACTCAGTCCAGACTCTAAGCATCAGAATGACTTGGACACCAGTGACAGAATGGATAAAGAAGTATCTGAGAATTACTATTAAAATCATTTTATGCATCCTATAGTTATGTCTAGCCTAGTTGGAAATGCATACACCTTTAGAATAAGTAATGAAAATGCAGCAACTAGCTAATGTCTTTATTTTGCTGCCCTAGGTTTAGGAGATTTACTTGTGAATTTTGGAGGTTTAATTTTTTTAGGGAAATTCCAGGGTTTCCCACAGGTTACTTCTCCCCCTCACGGCAAGAACAGAAACCATTGTAAGTTCATCCTTGTGGTCTTATAGACAGAGTAACTGTGCCCCATTGGGCTTTCAAGCCTGGAGTCTTTATGGAAGTAAACTGCCATATATTTCTCTTGCTGGTGGGTTTGAATCACTGAACATTTGATTAGCAGTCCAGTACTTTAACACCTGTGCCAACAAGGCACCTAGCTTGTGTAGAGAGGACTCTAATTATGTCTACAACACTCTAGGAGCTAACAGAACAAGCACTCTCTGCTCTTCAGGATGTATCTTTAAGGGAGCTGAAGCAGAGAGAGTTATTTTTTGGTTGCTGATTTTTTTAACAAAAGAATTTTCTGCTTAAAATCAAGTTAACCTAAATGCTTTCCCTTTTATATTTCCCAAGTTTTCCAGATTAAGAAGAGTTTGTGCTATAGAAATATAGATAGATATATAGATGATATATATATATATATATATATATATATTTATACATATATAGATATAGGTATATAGATACATATACACATATATATGATTTGTTCTTAGAGTTCGGCTTCTTTAAGACAGCACCGTTCTTGAGGGCTGATCAACATTAATTACTGACTAGCTCTGAAAGAAACTGGCTCTTAAGGAGGGCTGTGTAAAGAAAGGGAGTCAGGACACCCATTAGCTTGTCTTGAAAACGCTTTTACATCTCTGACATAAGGAGCTATTGAGCTCTCAGAGAATGAGCTCTCCCGCAATCCCAAAATACAAGGTTCCTTGAGTAGATTTCTTTAAAAGATTCCAGCTTTAGTACTTAAAATGAAACAGTCAGCAGAGTCTAGTAACTATTGGCTCGTGGAAGCTGTCCTAGAAACAGTCATGCTAGTGCATCCTGGTAGGGCGGTATGTATTCTTAAATACGGCTTGCTCTCTATGGGGGTTTGCCATCTACAGCTTCTCATTTCCCACCAATTATCCTCTTCCTCTGGCCCAATTCAATTCCCTACATTTATAAAAATTCACAGGCTTTGCATGAAGATGGCAGCTTTTGTAATGAGGTGATACATTTTTCACTTACTGAGAACACTTTTCTCTTTGGGGAAACACTAGTTCCACCACGGCTGTTACGGTTTTAGCAAATCAAAGATCTTGAACTGTATCCTGAAAGAGTAGCTATGACTTCTGCAATGGACTCCTGTTATGTAATACTTGTTCTTGCTATGTAAGGTCCTGGTGGCACTGTGGGTTGGGCTGTTAACCACAAAGTCAAAAGTTCAAGCCCACCAACTGCTCTGAGGGAGAAAGATGAGGTAGTCTGCTTCCTTAATGATTTACACTCTCAACAACCATACATTAAGTCCTCATCAATCAGAATCAGCTCGATGACAGTGGGTTTGGATCTTAGGGGGAGGGTTATTTATGATTAATTTTAGCTAAAACAGCAATATTGCCAGTGAAGAAATCAGTGTTCACTGAGTTTTTCATCACTGTGATTAATATACAAGAAAATTTATAGTTACATTTGCATGAATATACCATTTTTTATGCACGCCTTTGGGGATGAGGAATGGTCCCTTTGTTCTATAATGGTCTTTTAGGCAGTTTCCCACAGTTTGTTTGTCCACCTACCTAACTACTTATCTACCTCCCTCTCAATCTAGCTACCTATCTATTTAAAACGTCCTCAGCATGGAAGTTAAGCGCCTGGGGCTGACTGAAAGGTTGGCCCTTTGAGCACACCAGCTGCACCAGAGGAGAAGCGTGGCTGCCTGCTCCCGTCACACTTCCACTCTTGGAAACCCAATGAAGCAGTTCTGTTCTGCAGAATTGCATTTATATAGCGCCAAAGGTTAGCCACGAGCATGTAGAATACCTTCACCATAGAAGGTAGATCTAGCACTGCTTCACTCCTGGTTCTTCAGTCTAGGTTTTTGATAAAACTACTCCAGAAAACATGCCAATAAAACTGCTGGGGCAAGCAATACTTAGGAAACAACCACATGGCAAATCAGTGAATTCTGTGTCCCACACAGTGACAAAGCTGTGCCCCGCCTTGTCCAGTGCTTCCCTCTTCTCCAGCTGCCAGACAGAATCCTCTCTTGGTTTTGGCGCATTTTCACCCCACCCTGCCTCCCCAGGCTATGTGTTCACGCCATGACACCGTATATCCACAATGCAGCCACAGCCAGCTGTGCTGGCACACACAGAAAGCCACCCATCAACGCAAACTGAAGTCAAAAGTTTACCTTAGTTCCTTGAAGGGGTCTGCCCTGACATTAGGAGTTTCTATGGACTTAGGGAACACCGTGCCCTCTGCTCCTGTAGGAACAAAAGAAGAAAAAAAGCAAAGACAAGTTGGAGGCGTTGGAGACGTCAGCGGGGGCACAATCAGCACACTGATTGGAGCGCATGCCTTTTACGGCCCAGTTCACACAGATGCTGCCACTGGCGTGAGGGCTTCATAACAGAAGAGCTTTGAACCAACGCATGCAAAGGGCCTTTGACAAAATGAGGAATTTCTTTAGGAAATGTTCTTGCTGAGATCAGAGTGAGGCCATTAGGCAAAAGCAATCATGAGTTTTAAAAGGGAAGAAGAATCATTTTTAAAAAAATTAAATAAAGGTGGCTAGAAATGGTACGGCTGGACTCTTTCTCCCTCATTAACTATTAATAACCACCCAACTGGAAATGTTTTCCAAAAGAGCGGCAGAAACCCTCTCAAAGCAATGGAGGGCACAAACTATAACGTAGGGTAGAAAGCATTGTGAGGTATTTGCCAAATGACAAGCAAAATTTTTTCAGTAAATAAAGTTCACTTCTCGTACCTTAAACAAAACAGAGGACTATGAGAAATAATTTGAAGTGCATTGCTTTTACAGTTTGGGTATTAGGATTGATTCCCGACCCAATCTAGACATTTAGCTCTTCACTTTACTATAAGCTTTTATCTTTACGACTTGTCAACACCAGCTAAACCTTTCCAGCCAGAAAGATTGTTATTATCTGATTTGTCCACTCTGAAGTATTTTCAAATCATTTAAACCTCAGTTTATCACACACAATTACACTGGATATTAGATTTTCAATTAAAGGTAGCTGAGGCAGTAACTAGTTCTTCAACATAAAAAGTGTTTATTTTTATACAATCAGTGTACTTCTTTGATGCTGTAAGGGGGGTAATATGTTTCCTGCATATGTGAATTTCCAGAAGTTGTTTGCAATGTTAGGAGGCCTAGACATTCTCTATTGATCACATATATTCCTCATCTAGATTTATCCTTGCATAGGACTGATTCTAGTAAAATAAATAAACCAAATCCCCCTTTGTAACAAACTATGTTGTTCTATTGCACATGGGGACAAAATGACACAATAATTCTCATAATTATTCCTGTACTTGAGCCTGCTGCTTGAGTCACTGAGGCACTGAGTCAACCCATCTCATTAGACCAATCTGATATCTGCTCTTTTTGCTGGCTCTGTATCTTACCAAGCAAGACGCCCTTCTCTTAGGACTTATCCCTGCTGGTAACATGTCCAAAGTACGTGAGATGAATTCTCTCTACTAAGGAGCATTCTGGCTCTACTTCTTCTAAGACAGATTGGTTCATTCTCTGAAAGTCCATAGTATATTCAATATTCTTTGCCAGCACCGTAATTCCAAGCCTTCGATTCTTCTCTAGTCTTGTTTATTCATATCCACTTCCTTAGGATGCAGTCCACAATGATGGCTGTAAAAGTCATTGTTCTTCCCTGGCAAGTGCACCTAATCTTATTTACTTTCAGCATGCAAGCCTGTGTCATCTGCATACTGCATACCGAGTCTTCCTTCTGTCACAATGCCTTTTTCTTCTTGTATAATCCAACTTCTTGGATTTTGTTCAACATACAGATTGACTAAGGATAAACACCGATGTTGCCTTTTCTGCATTTAAACCATCATCTTGTTGTGTTCAAATATCTGCCTCTTGGTCTATATACAAGTTCCGCATGAGCAAATTAAGTGTTCCAGAATTCCTATTCTTCACAATGTGATCCATATTTGTTGGGATTCACACTACTGAATACCTTAGCATCGTCAATAAAGCACAAGTAAACATCATTCTGGTATTCTCTGCTTCCTAACATAATCAATCTGACATTAGCAATGATATCTCTCATGCCACATCCTCTGCTGAATTCACCTTAAATCTCTGGCGGCTCCCTGTCAAGGTATTGCTGCAACTTTTTTTAATTCTCTTCATCAAAGTTGTTTTTAATAGTTCTATTGGCATATCATTCACATATCACTCAACTCCATAATTCAATCATATTTTAAAAAGTTGTTCGATCACCACAACCAATTTTAGGAACATTATCTCAAGTACTCTTTGTTAGATGCCCATTAGCCCTCAACCATCTCTGCCATACCACCAAGAAACCATGAACCCAGTTACTGTGTCTATAGATTTACCTATCCTGGATTTCACACACTGAAAAACATATCAAACAACAACCAAAACAATAACAAAGTAAGACAGAGAAAAAGCTCAATTGAAAAGTTTGTTAGGCCAGGTTGACTAGAGAAGCAAATGCAGTGACACTCATTTATGTATAAGAATGAGCTTTATAACAAGGCATGACTATGTATCAGCACCTATCAAGAAAAATCTATATCAAGAAATCATCCCAGCTCAGCCTAGCTGTGGTAGGCAGGGTTCTCTAGAGAAATAAAACCAGGACACTTAACGATTATACATATATAAGAGGGTAGGTTTATGCAGCAAGAAGGAATATGACAGCTAATTAGTCCACACAGCAGTACAGAGGGCTCAGTTCAACTCACTTCTGTGGAACAGTTAATATACTGGATATCCTTCAACTCATGTGAGTTGCCAGGTCATAGTTCAAGGAAGCAGACAGCAGGGTCCTTCCTAAGGCAAGGCAGGCAGAGCCTGCCCACAGGAAGCAAACAGCAGGGTGGGTCAGCAACAGTTAGTAGTTTGGGAGCATAGCGAAGCAGGCCCAGATGGGATATCAAACTCAAACAATGCAAAGTGACAGGATCTACCAGCCTCAAGCTCATGAGATGTATGTGTCAGCATAATGAAGCAGGTCTCCAAGGAGCCTCAAGCTCTAGCAACATGATCCATGGGTTGGCTTGGCCCACAGGTAGTGTAGCTCACAGGTTGAGTCAGAGAAGTAGCTAAAGCAGCAACATGCTCGTCTAGTCATGAAAAAGCAAGAGAGAGGGAGGGGTGGGCCTTGCAGAGCCATTTATCTCTATGTCCTCCAATCAAACTGCAACCTCATTAATCCCCCATGTTCCTATTAACCAGGTTGGCACAATAAACCTATCACACTAACTCAAATTCATCAGTCTGATACGAGTCTATAAGCCCTTCAGACTCATGCAGCCACGTCGATGCAAAATGCAGGAAGATCACATATCAATGGGTACAGAGTCATGTGGATCCATGGTTGGTGGAGGCATGGCAGGGATCTTAAAGCATTAAGGATGGGCAGCAAGCAGGAACGTGAAGGGGGATAGAGAGAGGAGGTTCCCAGGGTTCTCCCTATAATACTACACCCCAAGGGGGCACAATCAGGCTGACCTGACAGACAGGTTGGATTCTATTCTGTTCTCCCTATAATACTACACCCCCAAGGGGCACAATCAGGCTGACCTGACAGACAGGTTGGATTCTATTCTTACACTTTCACAGATCTTCAAGTTGATATAAAATCATCTAGCTACCATAAAAAGAAAGCAGTTTTTTCCCGGCTATCAAAAGATATAGCGTGTGGGGTTTTAAAGGCAAACAAGCGGCCATCTAGCTCGGAAACAACAAAGTCCACAGAGAAGAAGCACACGAGCCTGTGTGAACACAAGGTGTTGAAGGGAACAGGCAGCAGACACCAAAGAACAAAAACCATCATTGTGTGACCACCTTCCCCACATAAACGCTGAAGACGAATGT
>NW_022111372.1:75126501-75143368 GCF_000313985.2 Echinops telfairi
GATTCTGGGAACCCAAGAGGAAAGCGAATTTTGGGAATAATGAGGGCAACAAATGTATAGATGTGCTTTACACAATTGGTCTATGTATTGTGATGAATTGTATGAGCCCCAATAAATTGATTTTTTTAAAAATTAAAAATAGGCCAAAAGGGAGGTCAAATGTTAAGGTCAACTTTTAACCTAGTTGCACCTGCAATAATTCACTTTCTAATGTACTCTGTATGATAGCAAGGATACTCAAATCTCTGGTCTATGGTCAGAGGGAATTCACTGGAAGCTTAATCTGAGTGTATTTCCCCTTCACTTAAAAAAATAAAACAAAAAAAACTGAAATAAGTTTAAAATGGTTCAAAAGAGAGATCAAATGATATTAGATTGTAATCAAACAACATCTGCCATAATCACCATTACAATACTCTGATAATGAGGCTATTTACATCCCTTTCATTATGGTTAGAGGGAATTCACCAGACGCTTAATCCACCTGTGGACCTGCAAATGGATTGTGGGTGTTCACTGCTATCCATAGCCTTTGGCAAACTGGTATACACAATTTAAGCTGTTATCATTCCCTCCTCAGATTCAGATGTCATTATTTATGATTCTTGGGTCACACATGGTAGCATGCTTCTTACATGTGGATTTAATTGATCCCTCACTTAGATTGGCTGCTTGTTGGAAAACAATCCTTGAAGACCCTAGGGTAGGAGCTATTCTTTTTGATTGCTGAGCATTGTCTTTCTTTGTCACATTTTGTTATAGTAGTCATATCTTCAGTGATCTCTTCATGAGGGTAAGCATCAAGCTGGGCATGTTACATGAGCTAATTGCTCTTAGATTAGGGTAGGGCTAGATTTCCCAAAGATTTATTTGCCTGTGATATTAATGTCTTGTTTTGTTTAATGATTTCAGAATTCTGTTGGGTCACCTTTGTTTTGAATGGCCATAGATATTGATCTCGTCCAGTCAGTTGGCAGGTGGCTGTCTTACACTTCTCTTATAGTGCTTCCAGTGCTACATTCAGTTGTTGAAACATTTCAATTAGATTCCATCAAGTCCCAGAGCCCTTCCTTTTTTTTTGCAAATGGCTTCAGTGCAGTGTGGACTTCTCCCTTCAATGCCGTCAGTTCTTGATCATACGCCACCTCTTGAAATGGTGGAACATCAATCAATTCCTTTGGGACACTGACTGTGTATGCCTGGCATCTTCTTTTGATGATTCCCTCATCATTCCATATTTTGCTTATAAAATCCTTAACAAACTGTGCCACCAATGATCCAATACATCCATCCACAAAAAAATTCCTACTGCCATCAAGTGATTCCCCTTCATAGTCACCCTATAGATCGATGCATAACAACCCTTTGGATGTCTAAGACTCAAGTATTTATGGGAGTTGACAGTCTCATATTCCTCTTGTGTAATGACTGAAGGGTTCCAACCACTGATCTTGTGGTTAGCACTTTGATGCATAGCAAATGCATCATCACAGCTTTTTCAATATATCCACAGACTCCATTAAGTACACATTTTAATGTAAACAACAATGGTTTACATCATGAGGAATCCAATATGGCTGGGTAGTCTGAGCCTCTGTGTAACCCTTTACAAAGGAACTTTTTTTGGGGGGGATCCAACAGATTTCAGCAGCCTGAGACCTGGACCACCCCTGAGCAATCAAGCATAGGATGTTTACCCTCAGAACATCAAATATATGGAGCTTGAACAACATATTATTTCAAAACCACTGGGCAACTGAAGAAATAAGGAACACACTTGAACATTTCCTTGAAACACATGAGAACAAGAATACAACATATCAAGGTGTCTGTGCACAAGAGAAGCAGCACTCCCTCGGAGGGTGGTCTATAGTAATGAATACGCACATCGAAAAGGAAGAGAGAACTAAACACCTTAACATATAACACTACAATTGAAATATCACCAGCACAACACATCCTCAGACACTAGGGGGAAAAAGATTATAATAAAAATAAAGGAATCCGAATTTTTTTTTTTTACAAACTAGAGGGGAAAACATCAACAATACAAAGAGTTGGTGCTTCAAAAACAACTAAAAAAGGAAAGGTAGATAAAGCAAATATGATGAATAAGACATGAAATTGGAGGCATTACAACAGAACCAACTGAAATAAATCTCAAAAAGCCTATAACACAAGAAGCAATAGGTCAGGTCATTAAAAAGACTCCCAACATCAAGAAAGGCCTGGGACCAGAAGAGAAGAGTTAACACCAATCTTACATGAACTACTGCACAATATAGAAACAGAAAATATACTATCAAACTGTTTTTTTGAAGTACGTATAATACTGATACCTAAGCTAGGCAATGACATCAACAGAATTGAAAAATTTAGACCAATCTTCCTGCTGAATGTAGGTGCCAAGATTTTCAACAAAATTCTAGCCAACTTAATTCAACAAAGCAAAAAAAAAAATCATAATCAAGTGGGGGTCATACTAGGTATGGAAGGATGGTTTAATAATAGAAAAATAACTAATGTAATCTACCACATCAGAGCCATATAGTTATATTAACCAATGTGGAAAAGGTGTTTGATAAAATTTAACTTTTTTTTTAACATCTATTCTTGATAAAAGCACTCAATAAAATCAGACTAGATGGTACATTTCTGCACATAATAAAGGTCATGTATGTGAAATCAACAGCTAGCATCTCATTGAGAAAAAAATGAAACATTTCTCCTCTGAAAGGGAACCAGACCGGGTTGCCCTTTGTCATCACTTATTAAGGTTATCCTGGAAGTTTCATCAGAGCTGTAAGACAGCAAAACTATTAAAGGCATCTATAATGGCACAGAAGAAGTAAAACTCTATTTGCATATAGAAAATCCCCAATTGAAAAATTGCTGAAACTAATTGAAAAATTTGGCAATGTAGCAAGCTATAAGATCAACCTACAGACATCAGTTAGATTCTTGTATACTAAAGAAGGTGACACCAAAGAAGAAAGTCAAAATGCCATTTACAGTAACTACTCAAAAGATAGAATCTTCAGGAAAAAACTTATCAGAGAAACAAGACTTATGCAATGAAAGCTATAAAACACTTCTACAAGGAACTAAAAGAGACTTACACAAACTTATTCCTATATAAGAGGACTAAATATAGTGAAAATGTCATCATTATCAAAAACACTTTACAAATTCAATGCAATTCTGATTCAAACCCCAGCACAATTCTTAATGGAAAACAAAACCACTATTTAAAAAAAAATAGCAAAGTATAAGGGCTTTCCTGTTCAGATTTAAAAACCTACGGTACAGTCATAGTAATCAAAACTGCTTGCTAATGATACAATTATATATGAGAAGCCCAACTGATTAGAATTGAGAACCCAGACGAAATACCTCCAAGTAATTACAGATACCTGATCTTTCATAAAGAACGAAAACACATCAAGTGCAGAGAGAGACCTTTCAAGAAATGGTGCGAGAAAAATTGGATAGCCACCTGCAAAACCATGGAACAAGACCCACCCTTTACACCATGTACAAAAATGAATTCAACATGGATTAAAGACCTAAATATAAATCCTAGAACCATAGAGACTATCAACGAGAAAATAAGAATAAACTTTAAGGCCTTAATACAAGGCATAAATATACTACTGAATATAATGGAAAGTGCCCATATTATTGAATACAAAATTGAGAACCAGAACCTTCTAAATTATTAAAAATATATATATATAATGGGATTTTTCCAACAATTAAAAAAAGTAACATTTATGCACATCAGAAGTTATCAAAAGATAGAGCATTTGGGGTCTTTAAGGCCTGAAGATAAACAAGCAGCCATCTAGCTGAGAAGCATCGAAGCCCACATGGAAGACGCACACCAGCCTGTCTGACCATGAGCTGTCAAAGGGATCAGGTATAAAGCATCAAAGAACAAAAAATCGTATCATTGTAAATGTGGGTAAGTGCTGAGTGGATACTCAAAGCCCATCGGTAGGCAACTGGACACCCCCTTACTGAAGGGTTGTGGGGAGCAGATGAGCCAGTTAGGGTGCAGGGTAGCAGCGATGAAACATGTAACTTTCCTCTAGTTCTTAAATGCTTCCTCCCCACCCACTATTATGATCCCAATTCTACCTTACAAATCTGGATAGACCAGAGGATGTACATTGGTACTGATAGCAATTGGAAACACAGGGAATCCAGGACAGATGACTCCTTCAGGACCAGTGGTGAGAGTGGCGATGTCTGGAGGGTGGAGGGAATGTGGGGTAGAAAGGGGGAACCTACTACAAGAATCTACATATAGCCTTCTCCCTGGGGGCTGGACAGCAGAGAAAGAGTGGGAGAGTCATCAGGCAGTGTAACATATGACAAAATAATGATAATTTGTGAATTATGAAGGGTTCATGAGGGAGAGGGGAGGGGGGAGGGGGGGAAGAGCAGCCGATATTAAGGGCTCAGGTGGAAAGCAAGTGTTTTGAAAATGATGATGGCAACAAATGCACATATGTGCTTGGCACAATGGATGTATATATGGATTGTGATGGGAATTGTATGAGCCCCCAATAAAATGATTTAAAATATATATATAGTAAGGTGACAGTTGTTAAAATGATGTGGAGAGTGTCTTGCAGAAATCATAATGAAATAATGAATTTCATAAAAGAAAAGACCATTAAAAGAGTTAGGAGAACATACATACTGGGAAATATATTTCAGCAATGATAAACAACAGATAAAGGGCTGATTTCCAAAATCTATAGATAAACTACAACATTTCAATAAGAAAAATAGAAGTAACCCAATAAAAATGGGCATAACCAAATGAGACTTGATCAAGAGCAATGTATCTGAGAGGAAATATAGAGAGCAGAATGGAGGCTGAGCATGATAATGGGACAGGAGGAAGGTGAAAGGAAATAGAGGAAGGTAGTTGGAGGCAAAACCTATTTATAGAGGTGTAGCTATAGGCATGTATATTTATGCACACATTAATTTATAACGAAAGGGACAGAGGCCAATGTACATATATTTATATGATAAGTATTAAGATAGCAGACAGACTTTGGGCCTCTACTCAAGGCCTCCCTTAACACAAGAACATTTTGTTCTGATAACCTGGCACTCTTTGATATTCAGCTTCCCGATAGAATCACTGAAGATGAAATGGGTGCATAAGCAAATGTGGTGAAGAGGGCAGATGTTGTCCGGCTATCAAAAGATATAGCATCTGGGGTCTTAAAGGGTTGAAGTCAAACAAGTGGCCATCTAGCAGATAAGCAAGTAAGCCCACATGGAAGAAGCACACAAGCCTGTGTGATCATGAGGTGTCCATGGGATCAGAAAACTGGTATCAAAAGATCTAAAACAAACAACTATATGAATGCAAAAGAGGGGAGGTTGGAGTGGAGACCCAAAGCCCATCTGTAGCAAACTGGATATCCCCCCACATAAGTGGTATAAGGAAGGGATGATTCAATCAAGGTGTAGTACAGCACCAAAGAATCACACATCATTCCTCTAGTTCCTGAATACTCCCCCACCCCCACTGCCATGACCCAGTTCTAACTTATAAATCTGGCTAGCCAGGAGAACACACATTGGTACAGATGAGAGCTCTCGACACGGAATTCAGTAAAGATACACCCCTCAGGAACAGTAATGGGAGTAGTGATATCAAGAGGGTCGGGGGATGGTAAGGGCGCAGAAGGATGAGAAAAGGGGAACCCATCACAAGATTGGATACATAGGTCCTTTCACCCCACGTAGGGGACAGAGAGCGGAAATGTGTGTGAAGGGAGACAAAGGACAGTGTAAGATCTGAAATAACAGTAACAGTATATAATTGATCAAGGATACAGAGGGATGGGGGGGGGACGGGAAAAAACAGGAGCTTATATCAAGGGGTTCAAGCAGAAGATGTCTTGGAAATGATGATGGCAACATATGGACAAATATGCTTGATACAGTGATGTATAGAATAAGAGCTATAAGATACCCCTATAAAGTGATGAGGAAAAATGGGCATAAGACATGAATAGACAACTTTCTAAAAATGACGTCCAAGTTGCCAACAATCATATGAAGAAAGGTTCACATTCATTAGAACCAGTGAAATACAAATTAAACAACAATGATATATCACCTCTCATTGACACTTAGTGAAATTCAAAGAAACAGAAAATAATTGATGGATGGGATCTAGAGAGTTTGGAATATTCATATAGCGATAGTGGAAATGTAGAATTATATAATAACTATGAAAATCAGTTTGGCACTACTTTAAACAAATGCAAATTCAAATACCTACATTCTCTCTAATCGTCTATAACCTAAAGAAAAAAGGATAAAGCAGAAATATTTATTGAAGAAACTTCTAAAATAGCAAAAGACAGAAGTAATCAAAAACTCCAACTATAGCAACTATAGAGAAATGAATAAACAAACTCTGATACATTCATTCACTGGAACATTTTGCATCCTAAAGGAAAGAATGATGAGTCTGTCAATTACCTTAACACACGAACAAAATTACAGTATGGTACACTTAACGAAGTTGGTCAATCTCATGAAGATAAATGACACCATTATTATAAAGTAATATGAAGAAAAATAAAAAATGATTTCACACCAAAGGACAAGACTTTAAACACCACAGTGAGGCTGTGGTGGGCTGCAGGTAGAGGAGAGAGGGAGGGTGACTGGGTAAAAAAGATCCACATATACAAAGTGGTTCATGGGATATTGTCACTGATCTGATTTGATGAGATGAGCTACACAGAATATGATTTTTTTTTAGTTTTTTGGGGGGTGGGTATTATACTCCATAAACAAAACATTTAAAATTGGTTTTTATTTATTTATACATAAATTTTTAAGAGATTGAGAGAAGAGTTGCAGCCTTAAAAAAACGCTCCAGCTTCCTTACCCTTCAGATCTAAACACTGGTCTGAGTGGCTACAAAAGGAGGGAAAGTAAACTGAAGCAGACTTTGATTCTTTTGTGACGTAAAAGTTTGAAATAAGCAAACAAAAACAGTGTCCATTGCTGTTGTTCTCTGAATAAAGTATTTACTTTGTTCTTGTGATTTAGGCTCCCCACCCCCCCAGTTTTATTGATCATTGCCCCAAATTATAAGACACCAAAATGTTCTTAAGTAGGTAAGTGGATAAACCATCTCTGAGACATCCATATAGTAGAGAATTATTCTGCTATAAAAAGAAGTGAGTGAACGGGCCGTCCCTAAGCTAGTAACCAGCACGAGGAGGTGTAAACACATCCAGCCGGAGGCCCCATAGAAAGGATGGTGCTGAGTTTCTGGAAAGGTGACTGCTCTCCTGGATAACAGCCCCCCCACCCCTCAGTCACACATTAACAACAAACCAACCAAACAAAAAAGAACTACCAAGCTATGAAGAAAAGACAGAGGAAATTTAAATGCATTTAAGGTGATTTAAGCTTTATTGCATTCTCTGTAACTGAATAGAAACTTGAATTGTAGTTGACCACGACTATGAGCCTAAGTTAGCTTTTGTTCCACACACTTGAATACATTTCCCAGAATAAACACTTTTTGCATGAGCCTTTGGTAAGTATGCAGGAGTCCCAGTGTGGCAAAAACTGCTAAGCACTCAACCAAAAGGTAAGCTGTGAAAACTCACCCAGAGATACCTTGGAAGAAACCCCTGGGAATCTGTTTCCCCAAAGGCATAGCCTTCAGAACCCTATAGAAGAGCTCTACGCTGTACACATGGGGTGACCCTGACTGAGTCAGAATCAACACCTGTTTGCCACCTGGTGGATAAACTAGCCCAACTGAAGTCACATAAGTTTTGCATCATCAGAACGTAGCCCCGGGCAGTCTGAGGCTCAATAGCAAGACCTTACTCACTTTTCTGTACCACCTCCAACTTTTCTTTCATCATAAGACTCTGACATGCCACGGTTGTAATTCAGAGTCTTAACTTTAAACTTCTTAAGAGTTTTAAAAAGTACATCTTCCCCTTCAGTAGTGGAAGGGCAGTTCATGGATTTACCTTGTTCACACCTCATTGGTTCTAAGTTCAGATTCCTTCTTCTACCAAGATTGCCACAGAAATAACCACTACTTCTGAATTTTTAGTATTTAACTGTTGCTGTAAAATTAGTTTTCATCTCTTTTGCTTATCTATTCCTCCTATCAATTTACATGGCTTTTGAAGCTGAGGACTACATACTTCACAACTTTTTGATTGTGGGGAATTCTTACACATAGTAAGATATATGTTACATTTATTCAGATGACTCATCTGAAAGGATGATGGCATTTTCTCGTGTAAAATGAGCCTTGAAATTGTTTTTATCACATCCAAACTTTGTGCTCTGGCTGTTCCTTCCCTTGTCAGGTCTGATGATGAAAACCTGCCTAATCTCTCACTTCTGATGTCTGTATGAAGTTTACGAGAGAGCTGCTTTCCTGTGGCTAAAAACCCTCTGCTCCACTATACCTCTAAGTCCTTCTAAATCAGTCTAAAGATCCAATAAAGTTATCTAGCACCCAGGACCTCCTCACTAGGTGTTTGTGGTCTCTTTTCTAGAACAGAGCTCAAGTCCTCGGGTTCTGCTCTCATCATCCTGCTTTGCCATCCTCTGGGCTCTACGTGCCACCAAGGCTGGGGATTGTTATCTATCAAATTGTCGTGGTCTATTACAGTCCCTTCCACAGATCTGTTGTCAGTTGCTATTTACTTGCCTAGAACCATGATGACCCTGTGCTCAATGAAACAAAACACTACCTGGTCCTATATCATCCCCTTGATCAGTTCATAGTTTGACTCCCTAGTCCATCTTAGTCTGGAAGTTCCATTGAAACCTGTTCAGTGTCCTCCAAGGTCAATTGGGTGGTGGCTGTACATGAGGTGCATTATTTAGCTGGAAATACATATTTGTAAACCAATTACAACACTCACTGGGGACCCATTTTACTTAATTTGAAAACTTTTATATCAACTTTTCAACTAGATCGTAAACTCCTGGGACCAGGGATGAAATCATATAGAAAGTAGTCGGTTTAAGTCTTCTCGATTCGTTTCCAATTAGTACTGATGTTTTCATAGTTAAACTAATTCATTTTTATAAACTTCCTCATACAATGCATTTGGCGTTGAATGGATGCCCCAAATCACACTACAAAGTTTATTTTTATTCAAGTTCTAAAACAAGGACTATGCTAATAAAAAGAAGGTTGTTTGGGCTTAATACTCAGGTCTTTACAGTACAGTGCAACTTACAGGCATATGACATCTTCCTCAGACCAGGGAAACTACCAATTCTACTGATAAGAGGCTTGAGCTTAGAAAGAGGTGGGTCTAGGGGGATGGTGGCTCTTGAGTGCTAGAGCTTGACTCACATGCATGGACTGGATTGTAGAACCCACTGTCAGTGTGTGTAGCATCTTACTTGTTTCCTGAATGCCAAATCAACAGAGCTACCCACCAAACCCAACAAAGCCAGTTCGTTGCTAGCTGGCAAGTCTATTCAGGGTCATGGCCATTCCATTGTGTGGAGTAGAACTGTGATCCATAGGGTTTTCAGGAATGTGACCTTTTGGAAACATACCATCAGGCCTCCCTTCCCAAGCAGCTCTGGGTGGATTTGAGTCACCATGCTTTTGGTTATTAGTTGAGTTATTCAAATTTTATGACAACCAGGTATTCTAATCCATGTTAAATAGAACCAACTAATTAGTAAGTGAGCATAAGCCACAGAGGCTGGGCTCTAGATATGGGATAGACATGAAAGGGGAAATCACTCATATTTCCTCGCCTCCTCACTTTCCAACCAGACATTTGTTTCTTCTTTCTGTTGACCTTTGATCACTGGTACCCAGATGGCACACTCACTGAAAGTAAGACGCCCAGATACAACTTTCCGGGGGAAGGTAGCAAAGTCCTTCCATAATCAAGTAACCTTGGGCAAGAGATTCAGTCTTTATGATGTTCACTGACCTCTCTGTGAAGAAAGGATATTGTTAGCACCTATATCTCATAAAACTTTTGAGGAGGGAGCATGGACAGGATGTCTGACACAGAGCAATCAAACTATTAATCAAACGTGATGAATAGTGACTAAAATACTACTACAAGTACAAAGTGCTTATGAGCTCTATTCAGTTCGTCCTTTATCTGTGTCCTCTACAGCTCATTAGAAATAGTGTTCTCTAAACACTATAAGGAGCCCTGGTGGCTTTGGCTACATGTTGGACTGCTTGTCACAAGATCAGCAGTTCAAACCACCAGCCACTCACCAGGAGAAAGATGAGGCTTTCCCTTTGCATAAAGAGTTACACTCTCTGAACCTACAAGACAGTTACACCATGTCCTACAGGGTTGCTATGAACCAGCAACCCAATAGCAGAGAGTCTGTTAAAAGAGTTTAAATACTCTCAATTCAGAACTGTGAGTAGGCTAGTAGTTAATTAGATTTTCTGAACATCCCTGTGAGACAGGGATACTAGCATCTATTTCATGGATGTGGGATCTGAGGATCAGTCAGGTTAAGTAGTTTTCCAAAGGTCACTGAGTGAAGGAGGACAGCTGGGATTTCAGCCAGGGAACACATATCTTTGATTGCTACGTGAGAGCCTAGTCCTAGACCATCACTTCAGTGTGGATACAGTCACTCTTTCCTTGGTCATCTTTTTATGAAATGTGAATGAAAGCCAATGTTTATATCCTCAATTAGTACTTGCTAAATCCCTAGTTACTCCTATCCAAGAACAATTCACATGGACAATGAAATGAGGCAATAATACTTCCCAAAGGGTCTATTTTCTTTCCAAGCTTTATCATAGTTTTGATAGTCACACCATTTTTCATATTCCTAGAAGTTGCAGAGTGGACTACTATCCTCCAGGATGAATTCTCCCATCCCTTCCTCTACCCATTCTTGAGTAATAAATTATTCTCAATTTTATTATTTTATAAAGGTTTCCATTAAAGCCTTACCGACTGATTCCTTCTTTTGACACAATATAATTTACTGGCAATAAATGTTCATAAACAGTTTGAGTGAAAATCCATAAAGCCATTTCAGCTTTATTTTAAGTTCCATTTAATGTCCCTCAAAAATGATTTCATCAATGTGTTTCCATTAGCTGGTTCTGTGCCCAATAACTTCATTCCATACAATCAATCAAGAACTTATAAAGCATGTGACAAGATCTATCTAAAGTGTTTTGAATCACCATAAAGATCAGCTCAATGGCTCTTTTTCTTACTAACACTGGTAGGAGGTACACTTGTCAAGAAATCTCAAAGTCACTTGGTTGCCATAGTAACAGAGAGTCAGCTTGTCCTGTCTAAAAGTCCCACTGAAGAAGAGAGCTTAGTTTGGCCAGGCTTCCACCTGGAATTGTCCTGTCAAGAGACTAGAAGTCCAGGCCAGAGGGAAATCAGTAAATTGAGAGAAACCCAAACCTTAACCAAATTCACTGATATTGAGTCAATCCGGAGTCTCATGAGAGAAGGGATGAGAAATATCATTAGGTAGTGTTTCCTCCCCTCAGATATAAAATATCATGAAGCTCCACTTAATCTAAGCAGATAATTGTTTGTATCCATCTCTTTCTTTGCCAGAAGGAGCTGTGGGTTACCAAGGTGGCAGATCTACTCTGTCCTATAGGGTCTCTTTGAGTTGGAATTGAATTGATAACAGTGGGCTTGATCCCATCAGGAAAACTGATCAACTTGGAATAACAAAATAATTCCTAATACATTTTCTCAGGATTTAAGAAAGAAGCAAATACATGCAATCCAACTTTTGTTCAAACACACTAGTATTTCATTCACAGAAATAATCACCAGAAAACACATCTTGCGCACAATAGATTACAGAGAACAAATTGTACTGTGGCTGAAACTAACTAAGAAGTAAAATATAATGATGGTAACCCAGTGAGAACCTCCAGAATTGACTGGGGAAAATGAACCTTTGTCAAATATAAAGAACACCAGAGTGTCGAAGACAGCTTAGCTCACAGCCAGTCAGCGGCTGTGGTAGTTATATAGTCGATTTGAGGAATAAGAGTAAAGGGGCGGAGTCTAGCCTGTCAGTTAGGTCACAGGGGCTAAATGCTGAAAGAAAAAAGATATAGATCTGTTTAATCTGATATAGAAAACTTGGACTTGTGAAAAATCTTTGATACACAAGCAAAAAGCACTATAATAGGAGCTCTAACCAGTAAAATTTTATACAGAAAATATTTAATAAAATCTTTGTTACAGATGGAAAATAATTGATCTTAAAGATACCTTTTTTTAAAAATTGAGGAAAGATAATGGTACTATTTAAACACCTAATAATCTTCACAACTAAATATTTTCTTAATGAGCATTCATTAATATGATATAATTATTATTAATGTTATTTGATTATTATTCTTTAAAATTCATGCACCAATAATCATCTTTGGGTTTAAACTGCATGGTCTAAATATTAAAATATATGATGACTATTGTTTGAAGTCCAGCACTGTTTCAACATCACAGTGTGCATGTAATGTGTAGAGGCAGCCTAGAAGGAATTTTTTAACAATGACCACGATTTACTTAATAAGGGTACATATTCATGCTACTATTAGAATATGCCACCGCTGGTCTGTCTGCTTGTTATACTGTGGTGGCTGTGTGATGCTGTGATGGTGGAAGTGTTGTCACTGTATTTCAAGTGTTAGCATGGTTACCCAAAGTGAACAGGTTTCAGCAGAGCTGCCAGACTAAGAACAGACATGAAGAAGGAATAGTTGATCCATTTCTGAGGAATTAGCTAGTGAAAGTCTGTGGGTAGCATCAAGACAGTTTTAGATACTGAAAACCTAATGAATAGAAACAATATTGTCAAAGGTAGTCCAGAAGGTAAGTCCCCAGGTTGGAAGGCACTCAAAATATAACTGAGGAAGACCTGCCTTCTAAAATTTCAGTGGATCATAATGATGTGCATAGAGTAAAGTCTGAGGGAGTAAAATCTTCAGGACCTTCATTTGCTGATGGGGCATGCCTCCAAATGAGAAGAAACAGCTGAAAAATCTATTAGTTGTCAGAACACAGAACGAACAAATTATGAATGTAAAAATATTTGAAGTTCTTCTGCATGGAGTGAGGTAAGGGTCTTGCTTAATTTTTTGCAGGTAGATATCCATTTTTTCCAGCACCACTTATTGAAGAGGGCATCTGCTTCCTATTTGATAATTTTGGGGCCCTCATCAAAAATCAGTTGTACATATGATGTTTTCATTTCTGCGTTTTCAGCTCTTTTCCATTGGTCTGAGTATCTGTCGTTATACTAGTACCACAGTGTTTTGACCACTGTGGCCGTATAATATGTGCTAAAGTCAAGTAGAGAAAGCCCACCCACTTTTTCCTTCTTCTTAAGGAGCTCTCTGCTAAGTCTGGGCTTCTTTCTCATATGAAGTGGGTAATCAGTTTTCCAATTCTTTGAAGAAGGATGATGATATTCATATCGGGTTAGCATTAAATTTATATAGTGCCTTGGGCAGAACTGACACCTTTCCTACATTGAGTCTTCCAATCCATGAGCATGGGATATTCTTCCATTTGTTGAGTTCACACTTGGTTTCTTGTAATAGTGTTCTGTAGTTTTCCTTGTAGAAATCTTTTATTTTTTTAATCAGTATATCTCCAGATATTTCAATTTGTGCTAGGCTATTGTAAAGGGTTCTACCTTTTTAACTGTCTCTTCTTTGATCTTGTCTGATGTGTACAGCAGTCTAATAGACTTCTGTTTGTTGATCTTATATCCTGCTACACTATCATATTCCTCTATCACGTCCAACACTCCACTTGTGGAATTTTGAGGATTTTAGATATATAAAATCATATTATCTGCAAATAAAGATGATATGATTTCACCTCTTCTTTCCTCAGATGAATACCTTTGATGTCTTTTCTTTGTTTTATGTTGTTAACTGGACCTCCAGTATGATGCTAAATAGGAGTGGGGACAATGGGCATCCTTGTTTGGTCCCCTTTTTCAGTGGGATTTTTTCCATCTTTTCCCCATTGATTACCACATTGGCTATTGGTTTTTCATATATAGCTTGTATAACATTGAGGAATTTTCCTTCCATTCCTTTCTTCTTGAGTGTCTTAAACAGAAATTGGTGTTGGATGTTGTCAAATGCTTTTTCTGCATCTATCAATATTATCACGTGGTTCTTCAAATTTTTCACGCCAATGTGCTGAATAATACTAATGGTCCTTCGTATGTTGTGCCATCCCTGCATCCCTGGTATGAATCCCACTTGGTCCTGGTGAATTATTTTTTCATATGCTTTTGTATTCGATTGGCCAGTATTTTGTTAAGGATTTTTGCATCGATGTTCATTAGAGATATTGGTCTGTAGTTCTTGATTATTGTGGGATCATTTGCCCAACTGGTTTTGGTATCAGAATTATACTAGCTTCATAGAAGGAGTTTGGGAGTTTGACGTCTTCTTCTATTTTCTGGAAGAGTTTGTATAGGATTGGTGCAAGTTCTTCCCTGAATGCTTGGTAGAATTCTCCTGTGAACCCGTCTGGCCCAGGGGATTTTTTTTGTTGGTAATCCCTTGATAACCTTATCTATTTCTTCTTTTGCTATGGGTCTGTTGAGGCTCTTGACATCCATCTGGGATAATCTAGGGAGGGATTGTTTTTCCAAGTATTTGTGCATAAAATGGATCACAGACCTTGAGGTAAAACCCCAAACTATTAGGGCCATTAATGAGGGAATTATGACAAACTTGAGAACCTTGGCACAGGAAATACATAGGAAATAAATAGGAAAAGATAAAAAATTGACAAGTGGGATATACTAAAGATAAATCACCTATATACATCAAAATAATTCACCAAGAGAGTAATAAGAGTGCCCACAGACTGGGAAAACATCTTTAGCAATGACACATCAGACAAAGGCCTTACTACTAAAATCTACAATACTTTGCAAGCTTACAATAAGAAAGAAACTAACTGCCTACTAAGGAGGTGGGCAAAGGTCCTGAACAGAAGTTTCACATAGGCAGAAATCCGAATGGCCAATAAACATATGAGAAAAGGTTCTCGATCATTAGCCATGAGAAATGAAAATTAAAACAACTATGAGATACCATGTAACACCCTCAAAGATAGCCCAACTTAAAAAGTCAGAAAGTACCAAGTGTTGGAGGGGCTCTGGGAAGATAAGAACTCTCGTCCACTGCTGGTGGACCCATAGGTATGTACAGCCATTATGGAAATCGATTTGGCAATTTCTAAAACAGATGGAGATTGGGCTACCATACAACCCAGCAATCCCCCTACTGGTCATATACCCAGAAGATGCAAGAAACAAACCATGGCCAGACATCTGTGCACCAATGTTCATCGTGGCACAGTTCATAATTGCAAAGAGGTGGAAACAACCCCAATTTCCATCAACAGATGAATGGATCAAAACACCGTGGTACATACATACAACGGAGTACTACACATCCCTAAAAAGCATGATGAACACATGAAGCACATTGACGCATGGGAGGAAGGAGGAACTGTAGGAAATCATGATAAGTGAAGTAAGCCAAGCACAAAAGGACAAGTACAACATGAGTCCACTGAGGTAAGCTTAAAAAAAAAAAAACAGGGTACAGGGGAAAAGCTATTATAGCCATACATCCCTGGGGTGAGGACCATCAACTATGGCAGGGGCCAAACCCAATCCAGGGATACAGGCAGCAGCCAACTAAATAAGAGGGATAAAGAAAGGGGGGGGGGAAAGAGAGACATGGAGAGGGGGCGGGTAGTAGGGCACTAACCCACCCAAGAAAAGGGTATTGTTTATATCTCCACAGGAGAGGGAGCAAGAGACCAGGCTTCAACCCGATGCACTAAGATGTGAATACAACATACCAGCATGTACCAGGGAACCAATAGAGAGATCTGCGGGGCCAGCCCCAACTCCAACTATGTGGACACCCTGCCCCCTCAGAAGAATGCACTTCAGAGGACAGCACTGGGGTTATAGTTTGAGGAGAGAGGCATGTCAGACTAGAGCACATTGGAGAAACTAAAAGGGATAGAGAGGGAGGAAAGAACATCCTGGCCCATCAAGCCCTGAGAATGATACTTCTGTTTGGAGCAGACAACACACAGAGAGGACCACAGGGCCAGCCCCACCACAAGACATGACATCCCTGACTAAACCATAGTACTGCAGGGGACTACACCGGAGACACAGTGCAGGAATAGTGCACAATCTGACCCTATCATGCTGGGGTGAAACACTAAGGGCATGCAACAGAGCAGCAATGGGAGCAAAGTGATGAAATCCCTGGGGACTACCAAAAATCGACTTTGGAGACAGAGTGTGCACCCCATCAGACTCGACTGGAAAACACTCATAAAGGCCACCAAACAGACCTTGAACTATTTGTAGGCTTTTCCATTTTTGTTAGTGGCTTTCTTTTTGTTATTGTTTTTCTTTTTTGTTGTTATTGTTTTCACTTCCTTTGTTGTTTTACTTGGCTTTGCCTGGTTTTTGACTTATTACTGTATCTGCATGTCTATCTAGATACGATAGGCGGGATAAATAATTCGGAGATGAAAAGAACAGGACTAATGGTTCTGGTGTATATGAGAGAAGGGGAGGTGGGAGAAAGGAAAGGGGAGGGGAAACCAACGCAGGGACAAGGGAACAACAAGTGAACTAAAATCAATGGAAAGAAGGGCGTAGGATGCCTAGTAGGCCTTAATCAAGGGCAATGTAGCAGTGAGGAATTACTAAGCACAAATGAAAGTTGAACATGATAGGACAAAAGGAAAGTGAAAGAAACTAGAAGAAAGAACTA
>NW_022111372.1:75143963-75162184 GCF_000313985.2 Echinops telfairi
GAGGGGTCACAGGGAAGAGATGAGCCAGTCAGGGTGCAGTATAGCACCAATGAAACACACAACTTTCCTCTAGTTCTTTGGTGCTTCCTTCTCCCCACTATCATGACCTCAATTCTACCTTACAAAGCAGACTGGACCAGAACATGCACACTGCTACAGATAAGAGCCCCCAACACAGGGAATCCAGGACAGATAAACCCCTCAGGGTCAACAATGAGAGTAGAAATACCAGAGGATTAGAGGAGAGTGGGTGCAGAAAGGGGGAGTGGATCATAAGGATCAACCTATAACTCCCTCCCAGGGGGACAAATAATGGAAAAGTGGGTGAGGGGTGACAGAGGACAATGTAAGATATGAAAATAATAATCTATACCTTATCAAGGGTTCATGAGGGAGGGAGGGAGGGAGGGCGGGTGGGTGAGAGGGAGAAGACATGGGGAGCTGATATCAGGGGCTCAAGTGGGAAGAGAATGCTTTGAAAATGATGATAGCAGCATATGTGCAAATGTGCTTGACACACTGGATGAATGTATGGATTGTGATAAGAGAAGTAAGAGCCCCCAATAAAAGTAAGAAAAAAACTGAAGTTGTCAAAATGAAACAAAACCACAAAGATCAATATTCCATATGCTGTGGTTCGGTGCCATTAAGTCAGTTCTGAGTCAGACCCTATGTACAGCAGAACAAAACCCTGCCAACTCCTGCACCATCTTGATCGTCGTTCTTATGTTTGAGCCCACTAGTGCAGCCACTCTTAGTCCGTCTCGTTGAGGACTTCCTGAATTTTTGCTTCTCCACTCCCACACCAAGCATACTTTCCCCAGGGACTAATCTCTCCTGTTACCTTGTAAGATGTAAGAATACGCAAGATGAAGTGTCTTCCAGAATATGTACGATGGAGTGTCGTCATCCTTATCACTAAGGAGCATTCTGGCTTTATTTCTTCTAAGACAAATTTTTGTTCTTTGGCAGTTCATGGTACTTTCAGTATTCTTTGCCAACACCATACTTCAAATGCACTGATTCTTCTTCAGTCTTCTTCATTCAGTGTCCAACTTCCACATGCGCATGAGGTGATCAAAAATAGCATGGCTTAGATCAGGCATGCCTTCGTCCTCCTCAAAGTAAACTCCGTGTTTTTCACCACTTTTCAGAGGTCTTGAGGGACAAACATATCGAATGAAATGTATCATTTGATTTCTTGACAGCTATTGACTGTGGATGAAAGCAAGCTGAAACCCGTGACAATGCCAATTTTCCCTCTACTTACCATGACGTTATCTATTGGTGGAGTTGTGAGAATTTTGGTCTTCTCTACAATGAGTTGGAAGCCCTACTGACGGGTACAATCTTTGATCTTCATCAACAAGTGGTCCATTTCTTATTCACTTTCAGCAAGCAAGGTGTGTCATCTGCATACCACAGACAACGTTGTTAGCAAGCATTACTCCAATCCTGATGCCAAAATCATCTTCTTATACTCCAGTTCTATGTATTAGTGAGCTGAACTGGATGGGTATTGGTCATTTTGAATCAGAAAATCATAGTTTCCTATGCCAGGAATGACAGATTCAAGTGGAATGGCATTACATTTATAGTCAAAAAGGAAATTTCAAGAACTATCTGGAAGTACAATGCTGTTTGTAATACAATGCTTATCCACATAAAAGGAAATTAATCAACAACTATTATTCTAATTTACACACTAATACCTAAAACTCATGAGGATGAAATACAATCATTATGCATCTTCAGTATGACATTTATCTAATATGCTAGATGCATTGATATATATTGGTGAATGGAATGCAAAAATTGTAAACAAAAGGAAGGAACAGTAGTTGGAAAATATGGTTTTAGTGAGAGAAACAAACCTACAGATCACATGATAGAATGTTCTGAAACCAAGGACTTCCTCATTGAAAATACTTTCAACACATACAAGGTGACTATTATACAGATCTCTAGTTGAAAACATCTATGGGAAGAGGTGATTGACCAGCTCAAGATCAACAGCTAACACCAGGGCACGGGCTGACTGTAGGAGAGACCGTCAATGGTTCATATGTAGGTTCTGGATAAAGCTGAAGAAAAGTGAAACAAGCCCACAAGAATCAAAATAAGACCTAGAGTACATCACGTCTGAATTTCAAGAACAGATTTGCTGCATTGAATACTAATCAGAGAAGACCTGATGACTTACGGAAGGAGGTCAAGATCATACATGAAGAATGCGAAGTTGGGAACAAAAGAAAAGATCCAAGTTAATGTTAGAAAAGACTTTGAACTTTGGTCTTAATCCTAGAACAGCTAAGGCAAATGGAAGAAATAATGAAGTCCATGAGCAAGAACCAACATTATTAAAGAAGACATTCAGGCTGAACTGAAAGTATTCGCCCAAACCAGGGCTACCAGAATTGATGGAATGCCAACTGGAATGTTTCAATAAGCCTGTGAAACACTGGAAGCATTCACTTGTCTATGACAAGAAATTTGGAAGATAGCTTCATGGCCAACTGGCTGGAAGAGGTCCATATTTGAACTCAGTCTAAATAAAGATGTCCTAGCAGAATTCTCTAATTTTAGAACCATATTAGTAATAGCAAGTACATTTTTTTCTGAAGAACATCCCAAAATGATTGTAGCAGGACATTGTTGGAGCTTCCAGAGGTTCAGGTTGGATTTGGAAGTCGATGTAGAACAAGGAATATCTTTGCTGATGTCATATGGATCTTGGCTGAAAGTAGAGGATACCAGAAAGATGCTTACTTGTATTTTATTGACTGTGCCAAGGCATTCAACTGTGTGGATCATAAAACACTATGGATAACCTTGAGAAGAATAGGAATTCCAGAATACATCATTTTGTTCATGTAGAACTAATACACAGATAAAGAGGTAGGTGTGCAAAAAGGACGACAGAGTAATTGGCTTAAAATCAGGAAAGATGTACGTCAGGGTTGTGTCCTCTGACCATACTTATTCAATCTGCATGCTCATTAAATGATCAGAGAAGCTGAATTATGTGAAGAATGTGGGACCAGGATTGGAGGAAGGCTTATTAACAACCTGTAATATGTAAATGCACAATTTTGCTTGCTGAAATTGAAGAAGACTTGAAGCAGTGGCTGGTGAAAATCAAGGATTGCAACCTTCAGTATGGCTTTACTCAATGTAAAGAAAACTGAAAGCCTCACTGTGGATCAATAAGTAATGTGATAAAGGGAGAAAAAGCTAAGTTGTTAAGGATTTGAACTTGCTTGGATCCACAATCAATACTCATGGAAACAGCAATTAAAAGGTCAAATAAGAGTGGGGAGAAAAAGGACATGGGTAGGGTTGGGGGAACGAGGGCACTAACCCACCCATGGGAAGGCTACTGTTTATGTTTCCACAGAAAAGGGAGAGAGGGACCAGACTTCAACCTGGTGCGCCAAGACTTGACAGCAACATGCTGGCATGAGGCAGTGAACCAACAGAGAAGTCTGCAGGGCCGGCCCTATCCCAGCTACATGGACCCCTCCCCAGAAGAATGCACTATGGAGTACAGCACTGAAGATACAGCTTGAGGAGAGGGGTGGGTCTGCTCACAACACATAGGATCATACTGAGAGGGAAAGGGGAGGGGGGGGGAGCGAGAGCGAGAGGGAGAGAATATTGCACCCCAGCCCATCAAGCCCCGAGGATGATGTTCCTGCTCACTGTAGCCAATGCATAGAGAATACCACTAGCTGTTATGAAGAAGAAAGATATTCTTTCTACTCCTGTAAAGAGTTGTAGTCTCAGAAACCAACAGAGTCAATATTACTCTTCCCTGTTGGGTCTCTGATTCAGAAATGACTATATGGCAGTGAGTTTTTGAGTTATTAGACTATGAAATCAAGAAAAGTAGTCAGTCAATAAAAAATAGTCTTAAGACAATGGGAGAAATCGTGTGATCTCCTGAAACTCCAGAGAACTAGAAAACCATAGCCCCACTTTTAGTTCTGATTTAGCATAAACTCGTTATGTGGCTGAAGACAATTTTCTCTCTAGCCTTACTTCCCATCTGTTACAGAAAGTGGGAATAGGGTAGTTTAGATCAACTTCCAGGGTTCTTCCAGTTCTGCTGGTTGGGTGAACTGTATGGGTAAGAGATGCAAATGGCAGGTTGGATAACCTACAGCTGAATGCTGAGGTTGTTGAGCAGGAGGCTTCCTGGTGAGTCAGAGGCAGGGAGTTTATAGTTGTGTTGTGAGCTCCACTTACATACAGTGATTAATTTAAACACTTATCAAAGTATCACACACATTAAAACACCCACTGCTGTGGCATTCCTTGCCACTCACGGTGAGCCTATAGAACAGAGGACTACTCAAAGCTGTAAATCTTTACAGAAGCAGGCCACTTTATCCTACTCCCGTTGAGCAAATGGTGGCTTTGAATTGCCAACCTTCCAGTTAGCAGTCCAACGCCAAACCCATTGTGTGTGTGTGTGTGTGTGTGTGTGTGTGTGTGTGTGTGTGTGTGAGAGAGAGAGAGAGAGAGAGAGAGAGAGAGAGCTGGTGATTTTTAATAACAAACATCTGGTTCCAAAAGGGGTGTGTGTTCACCGAGTCCTTCCCGAGTAGCGAGTAGCGGAGACGGCCACAGAGAGGCACAGCGCAGGTCTCCAGACCTGCAGCCCGGGCCTACTCCATGCCCGGCGTGGCCTCAGAAGCCAATGGGTGGCCTCGGCCTGGTTAAGAGCAGGCAAGTCCCTGGAGACCCCTTCTAGCTGTCCTGCCAAGAGCAGTGGCTCTGTGGGGCACCGTGCCTCACCCCCTGTGCCCCGCAGGCAGGGGGCGGCCCCCTATGGCAGGTCTTTGGGTCTGGAGGGCTTCAGATGGGCACAGCCTGCTACGCAAATGGTTCTTCTGGTGCCGCAGGAGGTGCTGCTTCTGCAGGAAGCTCTTGTCGCACTGGCGTAAGCTGTAGGGCCGCTAGCCCATGTGGATGCACTGGTGCCGCACCAGGTCCCACGGATGGCTGCAGCAGCCACAGAGGGCGCTCCGGCCCTTCCTCCACGGGATGTGGCTGGGCAGGGTGACCAGGGTGTTGGGTGAGAACCTCTCCTGGGTTGGGGGTGGGGGAGGCAGACATGGCCCTTCTGCCTGTGGCAGCGCTGGTGGGTGGCCAAGCTCACCTTGCTGAAGCTCTGGGGGCACAGGCCCCACAGGTGCCGCTGGGCCTTTGTGGCCTGGGGCTTGAGTCAGGCCTGGGCCGCAGGCTGTCCTCGGGCTCCTGAGTCGGGGGAGATGCCCAGCCCGGGTGGGTCCGCTGGTGCCTGCTGCGGAAGCTGAGGGCGCACTCAGAACACCGATGGGGGCTGGCGGGTCTTTCTGCAGCTGCACAGCCTGACCCGGTGGTGCCTGCCGACGGCAGGCATCAGGGCTCCCACATTAAAATATGATTGATAAATGGTGATAAACACCGTAACGGAAAAGCAAACATTGCTTTGAAAGTACACAATGTGGGGCCATAATTTGGACTAGCAGGTAGGGTTCCCTGAAGGTGTAAAGCTTTTCTGATCTCTGAAGAATTAGGAAATTTCAACTGTCCAAGAGATGGCCTATCAGAGGAAAAGATTATACAAAGGTTTCAGGCTGTAGGCAGTTCAAGTTCATGACGGGAGAACAGCTTAGCCAGAGCATGTTTGTTTAGCAAGGGGAGAGCCACATGTCGGGGGACTAGAGAGAGAGGCTGGCCCCGGTAACACAGAGCCTGGTAAGCCAAGGTGAGGGACAGAAGCCTGGGATCTGACTGATCAAATCCCATTGTGTTCTTTGAAGATCCCTCTGGCTGGAGCATGGAGAAGAGGTTTGAGTAGGGCCACGGAGGGGAACTAGGGCTAGAGGTGTGGGAGGTTAGAGTACAGGACTGGCAGCGAGGAGTGGGAAGAATGGACAGATTTGAGAGATATTTAAGAATAACCAGAGAGGGGACCAAAGGTGACCACAAGGCCGAGGGAAGAGCTGATGTGGATGGTAAAAGCCAGGAGGAATGCTCCAGTCAGCTAGGCTTGCTGACACCTTCCACTTCTCTGGGAAAAGCCAGCTTTTTGATATATGACACTTTAATCAAAACATAATTTGCCTTTAATTTATAAAGAAGGCTGCTCTGAATCCTACTACCTATATTTTTCTTTAAAAGGAGCAAGCAACATGAAAAAGAACCCATAAAGTGTCTCTTTTATTTATGAGCAATATTAAAAAACACTTATAAATAATCCAATAAGTCCTCAAATAATAAATACTGTCTTCTGTATAAAATAATTTTCTGGTTATCACAGAGTTTTAGCTAAAGACACTTTGATGTCCCACAGTAGTAATTGGATTAGTGATACCATGAGCGAAGGTTGGGGGATCAGGGGGAGAAACAGGGAACAGACTATAATGATTGATGTATAATACACCACCACCACCACCCTCCCCCCGGGTACGAACAACAGAAACTTGGGCAAAGGGAGATAGCTGATGGTGTAAGATATGAGAATAATAATTTATAATTTATCAGTGGTCCATGAGAGTGGGAAGGTGGGAGAGGGAGGGGAAAGAGAGCAGCTGATACCCAGGGCTCAAGCACAAAGAAAATGTTTGAAAATGATGGCAATGAATGTACAAATGTGTTTGATATCATTGATGTATGGATTGTTATGGATTGTTAAGAGCCCCCAATAAAATGATTTGTTGATAAAAAAAATAAAGATAGTTTGAGGAATCTCACATTGCTGAAAAAAGGTTTTGGTCGCCATAAGTCTACACTGCTGAACATGATCACATTTTGATAGTTAGAAGGTTTTTTAGGGGCTCAGATCCATTTTCCAAAATATCAATGGAAATCCCTTACATCACTGTATATAAGGAAAGTCAAAGAACATTGATTGTGGGTAAGCTGGTCACAGGAGATTCTCCAGAAACAAATTTTTGTATTTAATTCACAACTGATCCTTTGGCTTTCTCTAAGAGTAATATGCAGTGAAAATTTCTTTTAAGGAAATGAGTCAGGTTGTTTTTAATCAACGAGGATGCACAATGTCCCTAACTGTTAGGATTAAGCACATGGGAGGGGGCTGTCAGCTTCTGAAAACCCTTCCAGACATGAGCAACCAACAGATGCCAGAAAATAACTTTTAGTGAAAAAAATCACTTGTCAAAATGTAATCCCATTGTGTCTCCCCAGGCTGCTGGTGGCATTTAATAAAGTGCTAATGCAAAACATTTGTAGTCATTACAAGTCGTTTCTAGGATACAAACCAAATATTTTCTTTGTAGGAATTAGGACAGATGCCCTGAACCTAAAAAAAGTACAGATAGTTAATTTGTTCAACAAATATTTTTGGAGGCCCTCCTCCATAAATGGGTTTGTGGGGAAAGACAACTCAGACGCTCCTCGTTGTGGGCTCACAGATGGATCAACACTCCCAAGAAGCACTTAGACCTCTGTCCTGCGTGCTGAAGCCATTCTAAGTGCTATCACACTTATTGTGAAGAAACTCTGGGTATGTTCAAAGAGTAAGAGTTGCTGGGTGGCCCCCAAAATTAACCTGTTCCGCAGCTGATGGAAGTCTATCCAGAGGTCCTTGGAGGAAAGACCTGGTGATGTAATTCTGAGAAACTGGCAACTGAAAACCCTACGGAGCATCCTTTCAAGTTCTCCATGGACATACCGGGGCTACCTGAGTTGTATTAGACTTGATGACAACTGGCTACGGACAAAGCACAGTGCTGAGCAGTAAGCATTCAGTAGGAAGATTTGAGGTCTATCCTATGACAAGACAGAAATAGGAAACCAAATTTAAATGGATTATTTAATAACCAAAAAACCAAACTCCCTGCCATTGACTCTATTTCAACTCATGGAGACTCTTGGGAACCGGAGAACTGCCCTTCCAGGTTTCCAATGCTGCAATTCTTTACAGGATCAGAAGTCTCATCTTTCTCCTGAAGAGAGGCTGGGTGGTTTGGAACTGCTGACTTTGCGTTTAGTAACCTAACCTGTAACTACTACACTACCAGCGTGTTCAATGCAGGTGATGGTACCCTTCCTTCCCAGGAGACAAAAATTGGTCCTTGAGGGCAAAAGCAAAACTAAACAATTCTTATTCTTTTTTATTTTTAAAGCAAAGACACAGTAGATGAACAGACATATCTATGTTCAGTGCTAAAATAACAAAGGAGAGGAACAATTAGGAAAGATCTATCTAGGAAGCTTCCTTACAAGAGCAATATTGAGAAAAGTTCAGGAACAGTTTTGAGAATACTATGAGTCAGTACAGGGAGCTGATGGGGATTGCCCTAGCTTGGAAGGATCTGAATTGGTTTCTCTGGGAAAGTGATATTAAGCTGCTATTTCCAGGAGAAGGAGGAGTTTGTCCAGCAGAAAGGTAGAGGGAGATGGTGGGAACACCTCGGATGTACGAGAAGCCTCTGAGACAAGAGGGAGAAAGCTGTTTTTAAGGGATTTTAAGAAGATCAGGAGCGCTGTGTAGTAAGAACAAGAACAATAGGGGCACCATCTGAGATTGAAGACGTCATTGGGGCAGGATCATGGAAGCCATGGTAAATGAGGGGACTTTTATCCTAAAAAAAGAGAAGCCATTGGATAGCTACAAAAAGAACAAAGAACATGGAACAAGAACAAAGGAGCAAGCTATGTGTTATTAAAAAATTAATGTGGCAAATACTATGGATTTGCTCCCCAAATGTTAAGCATAGTCCCATTTTCCACTTGCCTTTTTCTGCCATGAGGTTAGAAAGCTACAGGACTGAACTTTCCAGACTCCCTTGCAGCCATGGTTGGCTATGGCACACAGAGCTTTGGACCACGAGATGTAGGCGGAAGCATCTTGACAGAGATTTTTCTTTTTCTTTTTTTTTTTGAGATTTTTCTTTTGAACAAAAGTAACAAACTCCAATGAGAAGGTACTTTGCTGTTATACTATCCATTTCTTTCTGCACACAAATGAAATCCATGGTCCCGAGTACAAAAACCAATGTAAAAAATAAAAGCAGTAATTGATGCAGTGGTGTATCGGGGATGGGGGGATGGGAAGGGTGAGGGAAATGGGGAGAAAATAATGGATGGGGGCACTCGAACTCACTGTACTGATGTATCTACAACTCTTTTAAAAAGCGACCATGGAAGTATATGATATGTGAATTTAACTCAATAAGACTATTGAAAATGGCTATACAAAAGTAGACATTTTTGTTAAGCACAGTAAGATAGCTGGGTATTGTATATTCGATGCTCCCTATTGAAGATGAATTTATGGTAAACAACATTTTTCTAGAGGTGCTCATATGATCTATCTGTTCGAGAGGCTTGTAGAAGGACCGGTGCTTAGCTGTGCTGATGCAGGGATGCACACCGTGGGCTTATTTAGGCTGGAGACTGGGACAAGTTTGAGGATTTACAGCAATGTTTTGAAGAAGTATATAATATTGGGCAAGTAATTTAGCTTCTTCAAGCATTCGTTCTCCCATTTATACAATGAAGATAACATCACCTTTCTCATAAAGATGTTGTAAGCATTAGAGTATAGATGTATGTATGTGTGCATGTGCACACACATGTCATGCCTGGTAACACACACATCAAAGTCCTCAAAATGATTGGTGGTGTGGACCATGAGGCCAGACGCAACGCTTAGTGACCCCATGTGCAACACAATAAAAGTGTTGCACCATCCTCACAATCGTTACTATGTTAACACACCCACCAAAATATTCAATACATGGCAGATACTATTACTCACTTTAACAAAATAAGTGATCATGGCACCCCCGACAATGGTAGAAGATGAGCTCAGAAAGTTATATTAGCCTATCATTAAGTAAGGTGAATGTTAACAACAGAGAGGAATAAAATGAAATAGAGTTGCTCATTTTCAAATATTTCACCAATGTCACTGAACCAGCTATGCCATCAAAGTATACATCACAAGCACTCTTGTAGAATGCAAAACCTTGGAGAAACTGCAGATTCACGCACAGCAACAACCACCTGGTAAGATACTTGAAGAGATAAGTCGTTTAATTAAACACACTCTTCTCTAGAAACCAACAGAGCAGAACTCACACTTGGTGTATCATTAGGCCCAAACTGGAAAAAAATAAAAGGAACCAGTTGAGCAGCAAGAAAGCTCATTTCAGTTTCTTACGACTTCATTATTTTTGATGTAAATAAAATCACAGAGTAAAACAAATAATTTCAGCTCATTGATGGTGTATAACATTGATGGCCCATTCTGGGAAAAAGCAGCCTCCAAATGACAACAACACATGAATAAAAGAGCCTCAACAACTGGCTGAGAAGGTGGTGTGGTTTGAACAGAACAGAGTCGCTCTTAAGGGGACCCCTAGGTTCTCAGAGGCGAAGCACTGTGCGCCCAGTAACCGAGATGAACACATTGCTCTCCCCTCACTCCCTTCCAGACCTCTGCAGGCCAGGCACCATGATCAGACTAACAGTGCACGGAGGGAGGATGAATATGAGCGATGTGAACGAGTCAAGGACAGAAGTGGTTCCGCCTGCCCTTCCAAGAGTTTCAATCTTGGAGGGAGGGAACACTGGGACACACTGTTTCCTCAGTGGATCCCTTAGTTCTCAAGCGTCTCGCACAGTGTGAGAGCAATCAACACTCAGACAGCCAATAGATGCTGGTAAACCTAAGAAAACAACAGGCGCATGGTTTAAGGGGTTCCCAGCCATTGGAAAAGAAATAAAATGAGCTGTTCCTGTGGTCAAGCAAGTGGGTGGTGATGCCGACCTATGGAGAAGGAAATGGAAACATTAATTGAGGGCCACAGAGAAACACTGTCTGAAAAATAATTGGAGAAACTTATAAAATCATTTATGGAAGATGAAGATAATGGCAACTTGAAAGGTAAGAAACAGGAAGTTGAAATCTTATTAAAAGTGATGAAGGTTTCAAAGCATTAGAATCCTTGAATGCCCTTGTATTTAGTTCCTGAATACAATCTCATTATGAAAAAAAGCCTCAACAAATGGACACACTTTCCAGGTGACTGAACGAGTGATTGTGATTAAGTGAGTTTTACCTTATACACTGACTTCATCCCCAGTATTGCCAGCATGCTATCTACTTATCAACATCCATTTTTGTCTTTTCTCTTGCCAACAAAATTCTAGTATTATTTATAGGAGAAAATGGAGCACTCAAGCAAACACATATTCATGCTTAGTAAAGTAGAAGGGTAGTGGAAACGATGAAGACCCTCCAGGAGATGGAAGGACACGCTGGCTGCAATGAGGGGCTTAAACGTCAACAAGTGTGAGGATGGTGCCAGGACCAGGCAGCTGGACATAGGGTCCTTATGAATCAGAAAAGGCTAGACAGCATGTGACAATGACAAGTAACAAGCGTGATACAACTCAGCCGCCAGAAACTATCTCCTATTTGACTCTCCTTCTAAGAGAAAAGTAAGCCCCCATTCCTTACTTCTTTGAATCACTTCATGGGATTTCTGTTCCTTGTCCCTGCCTCCAGACTACCATAGGCAAGGAGGAAGAAGCAAAGAGAGTCTTCAGAAGAGTTCGACTCCTGCCCTAAGAACCAATTTTCACCAAGCCAGCGAGCCAAAGTTAAAAATAACGATGGCTATAACTGTATACTAAAGTAAAACATATTTTTGATTCCTGAGTGGAATTTGGTTTTTCTACTCTCTTAGCTTTGCTGATAAATGTTTTTAGTCCGAAAATATCTTTTTCTTTTCTTTTCAAGTTTGGCAAATCCTTTACAGCCCAGATAAAATATCACCTCCATGAAGTATCCCTCCCTTGCCTTCTTCTAGATATTCCCAATTATTCCCACAAAATGCAATGATAGCAGTCCCCGGAGAAGGACATCATGCCATGTAACACAGAGGGGCAGCAAAAAAGAGGAAGACCCTCAAATGTATTGACCTCGTGGCTGCAACAATGGGCTCAAACATAAGAGAAATTGTGAAGATGCTGCAGGGCTGGGCGGTGCTTCTGTTGTGTCGGTCTGAGCCAAAACTGGCTTGATGACACCTAACAACAATAACATCTTGGACGAGGACTTCTTTAATTCGAGCCTGTGATACCCTTGAGTCATTATGCTCATCCTTCACCACAAGATAAGCCACCTGAAGCCAGAGATGGAAGGCTCTGTGGTTTTCTAGACAAAGCGCATGCACTTCCACCATCCGCATGTCAGTTTGTCATAATGTGGTAGCTTACCTGCTACTCTGAAGCTGGGTGCTATGGGGCTGATAACAAATAACAGGAGGGTCACTCATGGTGGACAGGTTTTAGTAGCCTTTCCAGACTAAGACAGAAGAAGAAGAAAGGTCTGGCACTCTACATTCAAAAGCAAGGCATTGGAAGCCCTATGGGTCACTCAAATTGCAGAGCGGACTTGAGAATCCTATCTGATCAGGGAAGTGGTATAGACCAGACAGTATTTCACTCTGCTGTCCATGCAACTGCCATGAATCCAAGTGTACTTGGTGGATACCATCAACAAAACACAAGCTTAGCACTAGGAGGTAAAAGGCATTTATAGAGGTCTAAATACAGGCATGTACATCTCTGACGATGGGGAAATAGATCTATGTACATAGATTTATAGGTTTAGTATTAAGGTAGCAGATGGACTTTGGGCCTCCACTCAAGTACTTCCTCAATGCAAGAACACTTTGTTCTAACAATCCAGCATTCTGTGATGCTCACCTTCTTGACAAGATCACTGAAGACAAAGCAGGTGAATAAGCAAATGTGGTGAAGAAAGCTGATGGTGCCTCCGTATCAAAAGATATAGTGTCTGGGGTTTTAAATGCTTGAAAATAAACAAGCAACCATCTAGCTGAGAAGCAACAAAGCCTACATGGAAGAAGCACACCAGCTTGTGTGATCACGAGATGGCGATAGGGTCAGGTATCAGGCATCAAAGACCCTAAACAAAAAATCATATCTTAGTGAATGAGGGGGAGTGTGGAGTGGAGACCCAAAGCCTATCTGTATGCAACTGGACATCCCCTTATAGAAGGGTAGTGGGGAGGAGACGAGCCAGTCAGGGTGCAGTATAGCACTGATGAAACATACAACTTTCCTCTAGTTCTTTAATGCTTCCTACCCGCATCACGATCCCAATTCTACCTTAATAATCTGGCTAGACCAGAGCATGGACACGGGTACAGATAAGAGCTGGAAACACAAGAAATACAGGACAGATAAGCCTCTCAGGACCAATAATGAGAGCAGTGATACCAGGAGGGAAAGGGAAAGATCAGGGGAGAAAGAGAGAACCAATCACAATGATATACATATAACTCCCTCCCTGGGGGATGTACAAGACAAAAGTGGGTGAAGGGAGACATTGGTCAGTGTAAGATATGACAAAATAATAATAATTTATAAATTATCAAGGGTTCATGAGGGAGGGAGGGTGGTGAAGGGAGGGGGGAAACTGAGGAGCTGATACCAAGGGCTCAAGTAGAAAGAAAATGTTTTGAGAATGATGATGGCAACAAATGTACAAATGTGCTTGACACACAATATGAATTGTGATAAGAGTTGTACGAACCCCCAATAAAATGATTTTTAAAATAAAAATTAATTAAAAAAAGAAAAACAACAACAAACCAAAAAACACAAGTTTAGAAGATGGTTTGAATCCAATTTTACTTAGACGGGGGAACTTACAGAATGATAAAGAAGCTTTTGGTGAGGAGAGGCACAAACTGGTCATTATCAACTAGACCCCTTACAATTTGTTGGCCAGGAAACTAAAGGGGTGATGTTATAGCCATATGGTCTCAGTGAAATAGCCTCCTAACTGTTCTTTCTGTTTCTAATAGTTCTTTCTAATAATCTCTCCAATTCACTACAGTTAATGCAACTGCCCAAAGCTCAAGTACGACAGACATTTTGGCTGGCATTCAGCTTTTAATGACTTCATGCTTCCAACATTGAGAACTCCAGCTTTTTTAACAGCACATCCCCTACCTCTTTAGCTGTCTTGGGACTAATATTTTGAAATGCTGATTTTTTTTTGCCCCAAATTTATCTCTACCTCTGTTTCAAACAAGCAGGCAATCTCTTTTGTTATCCTTGTTAGAAGTGTGCTTGCCTGCCTCCATAGAGTAAAATGCACTTTAGTGCTTAGTTTGAGCATTGAGAAATGAATAAACTCATGTATGAGGGCAACTCAAAAAGTATTACTACTAGGGTTCTAGTTCGCACACCCACGCAGGTTTTTTAAACAACAGTACGAGAAAACACGGTTAAACATGTGTCTGAGACGAGCGGAAGGCTGCAGCTTTTCTTGTGGTAAGATACGTGTCTTAGCATTAGTAAGGGGTCTTCCGAACAAAGTCCAACAAAAACAGTGGCTTTTGAGGAGTTCTGCTAGCCCCATTCAATCCTAGACAGAGTGGAGAGCTCAGAAGGATAGGATGACTATTTTTTTTAGGATTCCAAAGGCATCCTTTAGGGGATTTTCTCAGAGAATACCTTACAATCATGGGAGTTTATTAGGAAGAAGTGGTAAGAAAATTGAAACCATTGGCAAGAAGAAGGCCAGGAAAAGTGTGTCGTGTAATTAAAAATATTGTTTCAAATATGGACCTGTTCTTTGAGGGTACCTAGGGCTGTCCTATGGGAATTTTGCTAGGAAACCTTATTCTGTCCACCCTACAACCCCGCTCTTTACTCTATAGACTTTTCATTCCCCAAACACAAAACAATATTTAAAAGGAGCATGATTTCAATCCTCCAAAGATGCCCAACCTGCCACTGTGACCTGGCGTGAGCCAGAAAGCAGAGAGGTCTTCAGGGAAGAGGAGTTCGATCTTCAGAGTAGCACAGACCTCGATGGAGGGTGTGTTGAATAACAGTAACTTCACTGTTGAGATTTTTTAAAGAAAGGTTTTTATAATTTTGTAGAAATGTAGTCATGCTCTTTTACATCTCCCCTATCTTCCACGATAAGCAAATATGGCACAATTTCATACTTCTGACAATCTCCTTGAGGGCCCCCTTTGTACTCCACACTGCCACCTACTTCTCTCCCTGTACTGATGTTCTCAGCTCCTACTGATTTGCTTTCTAAAGAACCTCATAGAAATGGAATTAATTTCATATACCTCCTTTTACATTTGTCTTCTTCCACTTAGCAAATTGCATCTGAGATTCATGGTGGATGGATATTAGAGAATTAAAAAAGAAATTGCCTTAAATCCACAGCTATCACTGCCTTTTACAGAAACCTAACCCGTGATCCGAATGGTCGGCCTTGGAAACTAGCAGCACCTCTGCAGAGAGAGACTGGGCTTTCTACGCCCGTACAGAGTTACGGTCTCAGAAACACACAGTAGGGTCCCTATGACTCCATGGCAGTGAGACTGGTTTTGGTTTGACCTTAGTGATCAGGCTGTGTCCTGTTTTGTTCTGTTGTACACAGGGTCAGTGGGGGTTGGAACATCTAATGAGCACCACCACCTTACTGAGGAATGTGCAGGCTCTCCAGCTGGGGACTGGAGACAGAAGGAAGCTGCTTGGGGAGAGATGAAAAGAGGGGTGGATTTCCCCTCGGACCCAGAGATCAGGAGTCAAACTTACATAGAATGCTCACATTTCTCCAGTGATCAATTGGGGTGGACTCAGTTTCTGGTACGAACAAACATCCCTTAGGTGCCTGTGAATGAGTTCTCCATAATTTTTGTTTCTTTCGCTTCCTCTATTTCCACACATCAAAATCTAGCATACCTTCATGGAGACTAGAGATAGTTTTACCAGAGTAGCCCTAACTCACCTTGGCTTCACTGAAGAAAAATACCACTCCGTGGTCAGTTCTCCAGGGAAAGGAGGCCTCTGACAAGTGACGTCGGCTTTCCAGGGTACTATTGAGAAGAACCAAGTCCGAGGTACTGTCATTGTCATTAGTTCCCATTTCCTTTTACTCCAGTGTTTCATACAACAGAACCCAAACTCACTCACTGCCATCGAGTTGATGCCACCTCAGAGTGACCCTATGGGACAGGGTAGAACTGCCCCTGTGGGGGTCCCAAGTCTGTCACTCTGAATGGGAGCAGAAAGCCCCATCTCTCTCCCACTAACATTCCATAACAAGCATCAATTTCTAGTTTGAACTTAGCCAAAGTAGGTAATACAGCTATGGAGAAAAGGGAAGATAATACAAAAAATTAAGCTTGTATTTACACTGCATTATCATCATTATAGATTTTTTAAGAAACAAAGTTTGAAGAAAACTTTTCTTCCAAAGATTTCACAACTGAATATGAGGTAAGGAAAGAGAGGAGACAAGTTATATCTTTGTTCAATATTCTCCCAATATTCTCCCAATTCCCTTCCGATCTATAAAAATTATTTGCTGTAGGGGAAACTTAAGAGCTAACAACAGCATGGCCTCTTAGCAATAAACACAGAGGGCATGTGACCCAGGCTGACCAATCAGAATGTCCAGATCCCTAGTAAGAGCGATTGGGCCTAGAAGGTTATATGATGCAAGCAAGGTTGACCAGTTCTTTTCAAGATGGCCACAGATGTTGGAACAAGAGTGTCTCTGTCTTCCTCTTTCCGAGATAATCTCTATCAAGTAGTTACCTGGAGGGGCCACGTAAAGCGTAAAAAATGAACCAGCTGAAGGGGAGAGATATTATTAAAAGCATCAGGCTGCCATGTGTGGACTTTTCAGTTGTGTGAGTCAGTAAGCTCACATATTCCCCTGTAAGCTAAATTAACTATGCTCTATGTCACTTGCAATAGAAAACACCCTGAATAGTGCATTATCTTTCTTCCATTGTGGGAGAGTCTACCTTGACTCTGGCTGATACTCTATCTCTAAAGCAGGGAGGACACTTCCCTGGAGCCTGCAAACAAGTATGTCTTTTGAGTGACAACTACCAGACAACTCACCATTAAATGGTTACTTCATCAACAGAGAGTACAGAAGCCAATCAATTTTCACAACCAGACAAGAGTAATGAAAATGAATACGCTCCGAGTCTCTTTCAGGTCTAAATTGGTGCAAATCATTTTGAGAATGTTTAGCATTTCTCATTCTCTGTTTAACAACAGGCTAGCCTATTTTTTTGAGCATTTTTATAGCTTTTCCTTCAATCTATAAACAGTACAATGTCACAGAGTAAAGAAAAAAACAAACAGTGCCTATGAGACTTGAATTATTCAGTGCCTACGAGTATGTTCTTAGATATTGAACTGATTATCCCTTTTAAAGGAGAGAGAGAAAAAGAGAGCATGTGTCAAAACCCAAATCTGCAGTGCTTTTTAGCTTGACGTGGATATTTGCTAAGTGTATCATGTGCTGCTTTGTCAATCCAAGTGACAGTTAATCAATACTAATCTCATGCCAGTTGATTCTTCTCTTTCCCTCAACAGGATTAAGGATGCTATCTACGAATATATTTCTTCCCAGGCAGTAAATCCATACACTTTAACCTAAATGCATTAGCATCTTGTAAAAAAATGTAATGCACTGTGTATACAAGGAAATAAACATGAATTACCAAGTTCTCCTGAAAATGCCTTTCTGGTCCATTATGAAAATGTCTCATCTTTCAAGGCAGCGGTAAGTAGATCAGACATGTCCCATTATTTTATATTGTGATCTAGGTAGATCCCAGGCTGGGGAGCGGAGCAATTAAGTTAACACTGAATATCTATATTACCCACCTTTGGAAGTTGGAGGAGAGGGATTGATTCATTTGCTTACTTATTCATTCCCTCATTTCTTCCTTCAATCAATATTTATTGTTTGCTCTGGTTTAGGTCCAACTCTAGGTACTGAAGATAATAATAACAGCTGCATATTACACAAAAAAACAATGATATGATTTTTTTGTTCTTTGATGCCTGATAACTGATCTCTTCGGCACATCGTGATCACACAGGCTGGTGTGTTCTTCCATGTGGGCTTTGTTGCTTCTGAGCTGGATGGCGCCTTGTGTACTTTCAAGCCTTTAAGACCCCGGACGCTATATCTTTTGATAGCCGGGCACCATCAGCTTTCTTTACCATATTTGCTTATTCACCAGTTTTGTCTTCAGTGGTTGTGTTGGGAAGGTGAAAATCATAGAATTCCAATTTAATAGAGGAAAGTGTTCTTGCATTGAGGGAGTACTTGAGTGGAGGCCTAATGTCCTTCTGCTACCTTAATACTAAACCTATAAATA
>NW_022111372.1:75163250-75191159 GCF_000313985.2 Echinops telfairi
ATGTACAAATGTGCTTTACACAATTGATGTATGTATGGATTGTGATAAGAGTTGTATGAGCCCCTAATAAAATGATTAAAAAAGAGAGAGAGAAAAATCAATAAATCCATCTTCAAAGAAAAAAACAAAACCACTAATCAACCCCCAAACTGACTCATAAAAACCCATCCTCCTCAGGCCTCCCAAGCTGGAATCTCTAAGGAAGCTCACCGCACTGCCATTCCTTCAGAGCGGCTAGTGGGTTTGAATTGAGGACCTTGTGATTAGCGGCCAAACACTTAGAAATTGTATTACTATGGCGAATAATAATTTCTATAAAAACAAAATCAGTGTCATTGACATGGACACAGAGAGACCCCAGGACAGAGGAACACTGGCCCGGTGTGGTTCTGAGATGGTACATTTTCATGGGACTGGAACTTCCATCCTTCCATGATGGAGCAGCTCATAGTTTTGAACTGCTCACCATCCAGTTGGCAGCCCAGTAAGTCCACATTATGCCCTAAAATGTCCCAATTTGTTCACAGCCAATTGGTTAATGCACATTAAAATGCAAAACAAACTCATTACCAACCTGGTCAATTCTGAAAAATCACTTCCCTCCAGTCAATTCTGATTCATAGCAACCATGGAGGGTGAGGTAGAATTGCCCCTGTGGGTTTTTGAGATTGCAACTCTTTACTGGATTATAAAACCTCTTCATCTTTAATCCTTGGTGCAGCGTGGAGTTTTCAACTGCTGACATGGTTAGCAGCCCACTATACCACAAGACTCTTGAGAATCCTAATCTGTCATGTACTCTGGAGCTGGGCTAAAGCAAAAAAATACTCAATTTTTAAATATTATTTACTCTTTTACATTTATAAGGATTTTCTTTTTTTTTTAACATTTTATTAGGGGCTCATACAACTGTTATCGCAATCCATACACACATCAATTGTGCAAAGCGCATCTGCACATCGTTTCTCAAAACATTTTCTCTCCACTTAAACCCCCGACATTAGGTCCTCATTTTTCCCCTCCCTCCCCGCTCCCTCCTCCCTCATGAGCCCTTGACAGTTTATAAATGGGTATTTTGTCATATCTTGCCCTGTCCGACGTCTCCCTTCACCCACTTTTCGGTTGTCTGTCCCCCAGGGAGGAGGTCACACACAGTTCCATGTAATTGGTTCCCTCTTTCCTACCCATTCTCCCTTTACCCTCCCTGCTTTGCCACTCATACCACTGGTCCTGTAGGGCTCATCCGTCCCGGATTCCCTGTATTTTCAGTTCCTATCTGTACCAGTGTACCTCCTCTAGTCTAGCCAGACTTGCAAGATCGAATTGGGATTGGTAGTGGGAGCGGGGAGGAAACATTTAGGAACTAGAGGAAAGTTGTATTTCTCATCGTTGTTACATCGCACCCTGACTGGTTCATCTCCTCCTCGAGACCCCTCTGCAAGGGGATCTCCAGTGGCCTACTAATGGGCTTTGGATCTCCACTCTGCACTCCCCCCATTATGAGGATTTTCATACAGACATTTTAGTTCTTATAAATATAAATTAATTTAAGGTTAAGTGCTCTAATAAGTGCCGGGCCTACCCCATACTACTAATACCTAATGGAGCATTCGGGGCTCTGCTTAACATGCTGTTAGGATGATTGAAAGAAGTAGTACATGCCAAGCACATAGAACAGTGCCTGGCACATAGTAACAGTTCAATAAATGCTGTGACTATCATCTTCTTGTTCAGAAATAGATAACGGTAAGCCACTTTAGCAGTTTGTCTGTCTGCTCATCTAGTCTGCCAGCCAGCCAGCTTTTCTCGAGCACCTATCATATACCAGGCAATACACAAGATGCTGTAGATTCAGCCCTGAACAAGCATGTGCTCTCATACCTCTAAGTGTAGGGTAAGATTTACAATCTGCCTTCCTGGTGGTGTAGTGGTTATGAGTTAGGCTGCAATCCACATGGTCAGCAGTTGGAAACCTGGGTTTTCTACTCCCATAAATAGTTACGGTCTCAGAAACTCACTGGAGGTGGGTGGTGGGTGCGACGAGTCAGCATGACTTTTCTTTACCTTGTATTTTTTAGGAGCTCTGATGTTGTAGTGGGTACACATTGGGCTTGCTGCTAACAGTGAGCTTAGCAGCTTAATTCCCCCCAAGCCACTGCTCAGAGAAAGGTGAGGCTTTCTGTTCCTGTAAAGATTTTTAGTCTTGGAAGCCCACAGGGCAGTTCACCTCAATCAGACAGGGTCACTATGACTTGGAACTGACTTGAGGACAGTAAGTGCATTTGATGTTGGACTTAAACACAGACTAAATAATGAGAGCCATACTCTAGACTGGGGGGTGGCAAACAATGGCCTATGGGCTCAGACTGCCCCAATACTTGTTTTTCTGGCAGATAAAGTTTTATTAGAATACTTTTATTAGACCTTTAAAAACAAAACAAAACTTATCATCTATATAGCTGCTTTCCTGCGAGACTAGCAGAGGTGTCATTGAGATTCTATGGGTCCCCAAGACTAAAATATTTACTTTCTGGCATATTACAGAAACATTTGCAGATCCCTGGCTTGGATTAGTTCTTGCATTCCATCCATTCTTCCATTTGATTGTCCTAGTAAATTGTGAAAAGAAGAAGAAGATTGCTTGACTGCATGAGCCTACCAGCCTGCTTCTCTCGGATGCTAAGCCCTTAATGCAGACAAGCACTTCAGGATTCTCGGCAGACAAGCACTTCAGGATTCTCGGAGTACTCTTTTCCTTGGCCAATGCCCCTCACTGAACTCCACAGGAGCTGTGGGAACCTTGTAACAATATACTCGTTCTAGCAAAGTCTGAATCTGCACTTCTGTGGTCCCATTGCTTTGTTCCTTGCTATCATCTCCTTATTATGCTCCCATCATAGCAAATCCTTGGTTCTCTTATGACCTCATGCTTGGCTTAATCTATCCCCATCGTGTGACTCACTGGACAAAGAACACCAATCGTGTGTTACTTTGCCACGAGTCTTTTTGATCAAGCTTACTTTGACTTACTGGTATATTGCTTTACTCCTTGCTGGCTGACATTTTATTTCGGTAGTTTGCATTGTCTTTTGTATTACTTTGCATCATCCTGTTTCTGGTATTCATTTAACGTTAAGAACACCGATTGAGCGATTTTTACTGTATACCCAGCTCTTGTTGTATATCATTTAACTGTTTTAACAATACAGACTAGACCGTTGTAATCTCCACTTGCAGATGAGGAAAAGGAGGTTATGAGAGAGGTACCTTGTTTTTTAAATGATAAAATGTTATGTCAAGTGAGAACATAATTCTGAGGAACTGTGGTACAACTTTGTTTGGGTTTGCTTATGTCATTCCCACATCAGATTACCTAGAAATCCCCTTGTACACAAAAGACTCTGTAAGATTTAAGATTACCGAGTGGCTTATTGCCCTGCCTCTGATGGTGTGGTGAAGAATATTTAAAGTACCATGGACTGCCCAGAGCACAGACAAATCTGTTTTAAGACGTACAGCCAGAACACTCCTTAGAAGCAAGGACGGCAAGCGTTATCTCACGTAAGTTGGACATGTTACCAAGTGAGACTGATCCCTGGAGAAGGACATCAAGTTTAGTGAAACAAGAAGGCCTTTGATGAGCGGGATGAGATGGGCTGACAGAAGGGTGGCAACAATGGGCTCAAACATGACAACAATTCCGAGGATGGTGCATGCTGTTGTACATCGAGTTGTTATGCATTGGACCACCTCACCAGCACCTGCCAACAGCAAGTCATTGTAGAGGAGGGCTGGTGGCATAAACAGTCGCGCATTTGACGACTTACTACAAGATTGGTGGGTTGAACATACCCGACTACTCAGTAATTTGCTTTCAAAAATATGACAGAGGTTACAGCCAAGAAAACTCTCTGGGAAGTACTGTTCTCTTGCATTGGGATGGACTCAATCCAGTGGTATCCATCACAACCACCACCAGTCAGATGGAGCCTCACAACTCCATCGTCAAATCTGATTGAGGTCAGGGAGATGGGTTCTTGGGACACTCAGTTCCAACCCCACCTGAATTTCACTCAGAACCCACGGCTGCCTGCCCTGAATCCTCATTGTGTCAATTACGGTGTCTGCAAGCAGCTCCCTCATTGAATTCAGACCTTTCAAAATATTTTGATCACTTTCTATGTTTCAGTGCAGAAGGAGAAGATAGAAGCTGACAGAATGATGCTTTCTGCACAAATCTGAAAGCATGAACCAGCTTGAAGCCCTCAAGGATGCCTGCTCCCATTTCTTCCTTCTGATCTCTTATTGTAAAAAGTAATCTCTGCTCGTGGTTTGATTGTCAGAGGAAAGTTTATATTGAACACCCGTACATTAAGAAATGCACTGTCTTAATGAGAAGTTAGCAAGGAGTCACTGAATTTGGCTAATAAGAGATGTGCAACCTTTTGCATCTCATCATCCCATATATTCTGATAGCTGAAGGGAGCCATGGTTAGCACTCATATTTTCATCTTTGTGAGGCATAGAAAGAATATAAGTAGCCTTTCTAAATTGTACATTCCAATTCTATACAAAGTACTAATAGCTACCTTTATTTTTTCTAGAAACTGGGTCTTCTAATCATGGCTTGGTTTTCTTTTATTACACATTGTAACATGTTATTGCCATTAAGGGCCATCAGTTGGTTTCAATTTATAGCAACCCCATGTACAAGAGAAGTAAATACTGCAGTCCTGTGTCATCCTCACAGTTATTATATTTGAGCTGATTGTTGTAGTCACATTGTGCATTATTGCAATAAAAACAAACAAAAGGCTACTACCTTGTAATCTATCCCAATTCACAGTGACCCTGTAGGATAAAACAGAACTGCTCTGTACGAGTTCAGAGACTGTGAATCTGGACAGGAGTAGCCTCATTGTTCTCCCTTGGAGAGGCTGGTGGGTTTGGACTGTCAATTATATTTGAATATAATTCAAAGTTCAACTCTCAGTAAAGGGACTGGATAGTTTTTGCTTGTTTGTTTGTTTGGTTTTTAATATAACAGACATCCAGATGGATTGAGGAGTAAGGCCACCAGGCAATCCACTTTTGAAAATAAAATCAGCCCAATGCTTAACCCACAGTGCTACCAGGGACCCTTCCATGGTAGCACCGGTATTGTCGCTATGTTCTCATTAGGGTTCTGATCTTGGAGTTCTTAGGAAGCTTGATGTGAGCCTCTAAGCCTTTTAAGTGTTCTGGATTTAGTTCCCGCATCTAGAAAGTCTGAATAATCCCCTACCCAGCTGTGGTTCAGGTTTATCATGAATACTAAAGGAGAGGTGAAGCAGCGTTTTAGCCTGTATGGCAAAATACAAATGTTAGTGATAAACAGCACTACATAGGGAATTTCTCCCCGGATCAACTGAAGACTCTTTTAATCTGTAAAAGCTGCCTCTTTTATGAGTAGATCCCTTTAAAATCGGAAGAGTAAGCTAAATATGATTAATTTGAGATTAAAGTGTGACTTCTATCTAGCCCTGTTAAACTCACTGTTTTTATGGCTCTCAAAAAAAAAAAAATCCCACCCTATGGCCCAATTTTAAGGATCCTGGACACTAACAAATCAATAAGGCTGGCCTCATTTTTCTGAGCCTTCTTACTCAGGCAGTGCAGAAACTCCTTCCAGACTTTCATGACAAATGGAAAAAGCTCAAGGAGATGGCTCACTAAATGGATGAAGCTGACATGGCCCCAATCCATTAGAGCAAAGGAGTTTTGGAGACCTGAGGACCCCACAAAAGGCAGCTTCCCCAAGAGCCATTGATCATAGTGTGAAGAATCTTTTCAGGATTTGGCCATATCAACATTCCAAGAAGAGAATGTTGACTTCGGCAGAGCTCAGAGTTTTAAGGAATCAGACCGGAGAACACCTGTGCCGCCACAGCCATCCACACGACATGCTTCTCATAGTTGGCACTCAGCTTAGCAATCACCATTTCAAAGACCTTGATGACCTTAACCCACTTCCATGGTGTCAATTCCCAGAGCAATCAGTCCTAAGGGGCAGAGTAGAGCTACTTCCTAGCAGTTTTGAGGCTGTAAAACATTACAGCCCCACTTTCTCTTGCAGATAGGTGAGGGAGTTCAAACCATCCACCTTTCAGTTAACAGCCCAATTTGTAACCCATCTCACCACCAGGATGCCGCAAGTAGTTTTCCGTAAATGAGGAAGAAGTCTGACTGTCAATGGAAAAAAGATACAAGCACCACATCACAGGGTTAAGTGAGGTCATGACCATAAAGAGTATCAAGCGAGGCTAAGGAAAGATGAGGTGCTCAATAAACGTCAGTGCTATCAAGGCCTTTCTATCTCAACTCCAAAGTTGTACACAGTAGACCCTTGAACAACATGGCTTTGAACTGTGCTGGTCCAATTACATGTGCCTTAGAAAAAATCACCATGTGAGATGGTAAACGACAGTAATCATCTCAACCCAAGCAATTTCTCTCTCCAGCAAATTGTGCATCTCGAGCAGTTTCTCTCTCCAGCAAATTGTGTATCTTGGTAAAAGATGATTCCTCAGTTTACTGTAGTTCTCACACCATCAACATTGCATAACACCATGGCACCCACAGGAAGTGCCAGTGGGTATGAAAACCTTGCAAGAGCACCCTTTACCAAACACCTTTGTATCTCACATTGAACATGCAACTTTTATATGGGTGGAACAGGCAGTCCATAAAGCACACAAAATATGCACTAATCTACTGCTTAGGCTTCTGGTCAACAGTACTTAAGTTTAGGTGATGTCAAATGTATATGTGGATCTTAACTGTGTTGGGGGGACTAGCACCCCTAACATCCATATTGCTCACTGGTCAATTCTAAAGAAGGGGACTGGATCCCCATCCTTTATAACAGGCATCTAGAGTGACGAGGAAGAAAGGCCTCTTGGAAATGACAGTCTGAAAAGTCAGGCAATGAAAACTGTCTGGGCCACAAGGGGCTCACCTGTAGACAAGCATGGGATGGCATAGGCCCAGGACTCTTTTCTCCCATAGGTTAACATCAACAGCAATATGATATACACAGGGACAAAAGTAAACATTCCCATTAGCAATCTGTTGCCTGCGTTGTCACATTCTTTGCTTCACAAAGGAAGGTCTTGTGCTCACACAACCCTGAATGAGTGCAAGGGTCAAACCCCGATTCATGTCACTTCCTGTCTCCCTGCTCAAAGAGCATCTCCAGCAGAGCAGGCTTCATGGGTTCTCTGCTTCTGCTTCTACTTTGAGGTCTAGTCCCAGGACAATGAAACAATAGAGTCATCCTTGACAGTAGCTAACGTTAACTCTGTCCCTGCTACGTGCCTGGCCTGACAGCTGGCACTGTAGAGGGAGATGCCAAGAGTAAAACAAACAAACAAGCACCTGCTTTTCAACCTCAGCAAGTCAGAAAGAAGCTCATGCAACCTTCCAAGGAGATAAAGGGCACAAAGCCAAGGCGAGACACGAGTTTACTTATGTGAACTAGGCTCGCTGCCTTTTCATCACAGTGGTACATAACAGGGGAGAGGAGACACCTGGGGAAAGTGAGCCCCGCAGATTCATAGGTAAGTCTGTGGGAGAGAAACATTTCCATCATTTTTCACTTATCTCAAACTGAAATCTAGTCTTTCCTTTGATAGAACAAAGAGAACGATCTTGAGTAATTACCCCTCTCGGTGACTCTGTCAGCAGTACAGATCGCGAGTGGGTTCATCTCAGGTTGTCCTGACCTCAGACCGTCATGCGTCTTCCTCACAGATGGGGCCTAATCACTTCTGTTCTGTCTGCGTCTTCACTGGCCTGAGCCTGACTCTCAGGGTTGAGACTCCGCCCTGGAGCTGTGAAACCTTGGGGAGTCATTATGCCTTCATAGGTTGACTGATAAACTGTAGGTTTCTCTTTTTTCTAAGGCCCTTTTAAGATGGTTTAAAGAGAGGGATGGAAGGAGGGAGGAAGGGAGAAAAACAGGGAAGTGGGGGAGGAGGGAAGGGAGGACTGAATGAGGGCACAAAACTCCTCTCACTGAAATGCAACTCTGCAGTAGGTGGCTCTACAGTTAATTCTCTAGGATTCCATCAGCCCTGGCCCATTAGGCTGCCTGGGGTTTGTGGTAGTGGAGCTTCCTCCACACAGGCTTTTCACACATGCATGCTTGTTGTGTCTGCCTACGTGGAAGGAAAAGTGGAAAGGAGGAACAGGAGAAGATTGGGAGGGAAAATCGAAAGGGAGCACTTGAAAAATCAACCAGTTCACCTCCTAACCTATAATCCATTGTCTGTTCCTCAGCTGTTCTTTGGACACAATGGAAGTAACTGATACACTAAAGTTCAGTTCAAGGTCAAGGTTGAACCACAAGAGGTTGAGGGATGCTGTGGATGGTACTTTCATGCAATGAAAACAGCTTCTCCTGATGCCTCCAGCCTCACCTCTGGAAATCCTCCAGGGACTCGCACCAGTCTCCTCTCCGTGGAGAACCACTTCTCCTTGGTATATCTCTGGTCTGGATCTCTGGAGCACTTTGAAAGTACATTAACTTTGTACATGACCCTTCTGTACATTTCTTACACCTCAGAGTCTAGTTCAGGTTTCAGATTGACAGAGGCCACACCTTACAAAATAGGGCCCTAGCACCTTGGTTTGCCTTGCCAGAAATCTTTGCAGAGAGTTTGCTAAGGAGACACATATTTCCAGAGTCCTGCAAGGACGAAGTAGGCCAGAGGACCTTGTCTGGATCTCATGCAAGGGCGCCCTCATTAAACATACAGCCGAACCACTAGAGCCTGAACACTCCCCAACAGCCACTCAGCTAGACAGATAGGAAGTCGGGAGGGAAAGTCATTTTCCCTGGCAGCCGAGACGCGTTTTCACAGCCAAAGAAGAAATGCACATTAGCTTCCTTCATAGCTCACAGGCACCCAGCATATTGATTTCATATCGGCTCTCGCCTTTGTTTGGTTAAATGCAATCTCGTCCCCAAGCTCATGATCCAATGCCAGCCTTCTGAAAGTGCTCTGACCTCTGAGCAGCTCACGTCCAGCAGGTGGTGGGAGGAACACCCGACACGACATTCAGAGTTGATCGCCACCCCTGCCTAGTCCCTTCCAGGAGTTGACTTCCCTTCCTCGCTTGTGTGCCTGGCCTGCTTCCTTGGGGCTGAGCGGGAAAGAACACAGTGAAGTGCTTTTAGAAGGTACAATTATGGGACACACAGCACGTTATGGCGGCAAGACCCTTTTTATGGTGCTGGTGTGTATGGGGGGTGTGTCTTTTTGACCCATAAGAAACATGGGTGGCACGGTGATGAAGCATCAAACTGCTAGCCAGTTGCTCAGTGTGACAGACAGCTAAGGTTGTCTGCTCCCTAAGTATTTACAATGTCGGAAACCCTGTGCAACAGTTCTCCTGGGTTCTATGTAGAGTCATTAGCAGTCAGCACCAACTTGCTAGGAGTTTTGTCTTGGTTTTTTCAACCAAGGCACTGAGCACAGACCTCACGGACCCATTATTGGTTTGTGCCATGATGGGGAATCGCTCTCACCTCCTGTCCCCTCACAGGGTCCTGAGGGCTTCTGCTAAAACTTAAATAGGATCTTTTCACTTCCACATTGGACTTCATGGTCTCCCATGAGCCTCAAAATAAAATATAAATACTTTAACATTACACCCAATGATCACTGTCGTATTCTGGTTTATAACACATCATAGTATAGATCAATGCATATGTGTGTGTGTGTATTTCCAAAATAGAGGCATAAAAGTGGAATATCTGTATGTATTTAAATAAGCTTTTGGCTCATAGGGTGCCCCATGCACAGTGAAGCAAACGCCTAGCTCTGTGCCAATCTGGATGGGCTCTATATTAGGTTTCCATGACCACAGGGGGCTTGCAGGCCAGTTTTCAGAAGTAAATTGCCAGGCTTTCCTCCAGCTCTACCTTAGTCTGGAAGCTTCCCTAAGACCTGTCCAACATCAGAGCAACACTCAAGCCTCCACTGACAGATGGGTGGTGGTGAGTGGGCGTGGGGTGCACTGCCTGGAAATCAGACCCTGGTCTCCTGCCTGGAAGGGAAGCCTTCGACCCACTACTAAACCACCAAGATCTCCCCCGTAACATAAAACTTGTAAGACTGACATGTGGCTGTGCGTGTGTGATTTATGTTACAACCCTACTCTGAAAGTAAAAGCTCATACTAAAACTAAACAATGGACTGTGCACTTTACAGATAATATTGTATCATGTGTGGATTAAATTCCAATAACAGCATTATTAAACTTTTTGAACAAAATGCAAGCTCTTGAGTTCCTATGTTTGTATCTCCCCCTCTTCTGCCCTTTGCTTTGCTACCTAACATTGGGGAACTTATTGAGAATTAAGTGAATATAATGTATGTTACAGAATCTGAACAGTACCTGGTATAAATTCTTGCGGAGTGCTGTTAACTTGATTCCAATTCATAGCAACCTCTTTTAACAGAGCAGAATATCCCAAGATTTACAGCCTCTGTAAATGCACCCGAGCCGTTCTATTCTCTGCTGCAGGGTGACTAGGTGTCAGAATACACTCAAAGGCAGTGACTTGGGGCTTTTTGTTTGTTTGTTTTGGAATCTTCATGGAAGCAGATTGTCAGCTCTGTTTCTTGCAGAGCTACTGGGTGGGTTTGAACCACCAACCTCTCAATAAGCAGTTCACGCCCACACGTTTCTTATATGGTGGTCCTCTAATGAATCTTAACTATTATAACTCTAGCCTCCTCCTTCATGTGGGGCACAGGAGTCAGCTGCTTTCCTCTGGCACATCTGGGCACTCAGCCCTTTCTGCCCTCTGACTGTGTGGGGCTCTAACTTCCTCAGAGAGGTCTGCTTCTCTAGCGTTTGCACATGCTGTTCCGCATGCCTGAAGCAGCTCCTGCACCCTCAGCACCTACAGCTCTTCCAGCCCTTCGTCATTCAAGTCTCAACGCACTGTCGCTGAATACGTCTCCTCCCGGAATCAGGCGCACATCTCCAGACGTTATGCTTCCACAGCATCTATTACCTCCCCTGTGGGAACACACGTGAGCCTCCCCTAAATGTTCAGCATCTGCCTTTCTTCTTTGGCTGTGCATTCCAGAAAGGCCGGGACCGTTTGGGTTTCCATTTTGTTAGCATAATATGGGCCAGAGTACGTGCTCAATCAATATTTTGTGAATGCAACTGAATTTCTTCTTAGATGAGAACGGACTCTACCTCCTCTGGGTGAAAAAGTGCCAAGAATCTTCATGCTGATGTGGCTTTCTCTTTTATTTCTGACCCACGAAAGAGCATTTCAGCATCCTAAGTCACCTCTGCTCATCTCAAAGCTATCAGACTTCTCTGTTTTGCTTACATCATCATCCTCTCCCTGATCATATATAATAATCAATCAAATACCCCCATTGACATTTCTGCCACACCCTGCACTATACACTGCAAAGACAGAAAGTCCTGAAGGTTCCAGCAGAAACTTGAGACAACTCCTTAACTCAGGCTTTTTGGGGAAGTAAGCAATTCCTATTTAGCTATGCTGATAATGACAATCTCTTTCTGAAAGATACATTTACTGGTATTTACTTCCTGGAGGGAGGGAGGGAGGGAGGGAGGGAGAGGAAAGCAGCTCTTCCTGACTCCTGTGCCTCACATGTTTATGTTTTGGGCTCTGTTGAGTCGTTTGCTTAACTCTTCATTGCTTGGGGGAAAGGAGGCTCAGTCCCTGTACCTGCTCAAGTTCAGTGCTGAAGCTCATTCCTTGTGTTTGCCCTCTACCTCTCCTCCAGTGAGGGCTCCTGTTCCCATTGCCCCAGCTCCAGCACAGGCTGCGTAATCCTCTCAGCACATAATGAGGCCGAGTGTTAACTTAGAATTTTGTTTTTCTTTTTTAATTGCTTCTGTTTTTTATTATTTCACTGAATATATGCTTTGGCATACTGACTGCACTATAATCTATTCAATATAAAGTAGATTTTTGTGCTAGGTCTTACATCCTGCATTAAACTTAGATTGATGACAGTGGTACAAATGGGACTCACTAGAACTGTACAGGAAGAGCAATATGAGTGGGCACTTAGCACGTGCTCTTTTGCACCACAGTGCCGAGTGCTTTCCATCTGTTATGCTGTAGTTGGGATTGTAGAGCCACGTAGCACTCAAAGCCAACTTATGTGTAATAGAAGCCCGCATGGCTTGGTCCCGCGCCATCTTCACGATCATTATCATGTTTGAGTGCATGGATGCAGCCCCACGGCCAGTCCATCATCAGGTCACTGACCCACTACCAAGCATGATGTCCTTTTCCAGGGACTGGGCTTTCCCGATAACATGTTCAAGTACATGAGATAAAAATTCCATCCTCCTCACTTTTAAGGAGCATTCTGGCTGAACTTATTCTGAGAAAGATGTATTGCTCTTCTGGAAGCCTACCATATTCTTTGCCAACACCATAATTTAAATGCTTCACTTTTTGGGGTAATCATCCTTATTCATTGTCCAGTTTTCACATGCATGTGAGACCACCAATATATTATGTAGGCTCTCTAACCATCCCTATTGGGCCGCCTGAGGCCTTCTGAGATTGAAAAGCTTTTCTGAGGTTATATCGCTAGACCAGGAGTGGAATTCAGTCAGTTTCACTTAGAAGTCGATGCTCACTTAACCACTTAGCAGTAATCCAGTTCCACAGGAGTGAAACCTGGGCATTGGTTTCTATTGGGCATTCTCCTCTTTCTCTCTCCGTATTTTCTTTGTTTGAATTCACTCTCATCACCGTATCCACAACTTCAAAAGAATATGAATGCAAAAGGTGCTAAGACCAGAATGGGAGGACCTGGCAAAGGCACAGAGCGAGGAAGGAGAGAAGGCCCGAGAAGGCTATTTTCAGCAGTTTCCTCTCCCACTCAAATGAGCAGTATGAAATCCAAGTTCCTTTAATGAAGGAGAATAAAGTTAATTTCCTTCCTATGCAGTCACATTGTCATCTCATTAAATTTTGAGAGTTTCCCTTGGCCTCCGGTTAAAACAAAGCAAGCAAGAATAATCCAACGCAGGTGACTTTTGGTTGCATAAGAAGATTCTGCGACAGTCAGCATAATTAATGAGAAAGAAGATGATGCAGCTAACCCACAGGGAGAGCCTCTTGACATTGACTATGGCCTGGCAAAGGTCTACCTCTTTATTTAAAAATACTCTCTTCCCACCATTCACTAGGAACAAGCACACTTTGATGATGAATACAACCAACAGATGTCGGGAAGCACATTAACTGCGCTTGATAGTGAGATCAAAGAGAACACCGGTTCCACACACAAACAACGAACCAAACAAATGCATCTCCCTCCGTGGTGAGTGCTACAATCACAAATAGTGGAGCTCCTCAATTCTTTAATCAAGCTTGAAGGCTGACAAACAGCCTCAAACTGCCTGGCCTTCTCCCCACCCCCCTGCACAATGCTGAGCTGGAGAGGGATGTCTGCCCCGGCAATGCTGCTGGGACAGCTGAGGCAGTTTACTCAGTGGGATAGATTCATCATGCTCACATTAAATTACCACTACCTCCCTGCCAGAGAGAAAAATAAGTGGAATTCAGAAAATGTCTTTCCCTCCTGCCTTGGGATTTAATCTCTCAGATTTGGGGGAAAACTGAACTGATGTAACATAGAATGTGGGGTGGTGTTGCTACTGTTTGCTGTCTTCAAGTTGGCTCCTGGTGACTCCAGGCAAAATTGAAAGAAAGGCTGTCCAATCCTGTGCCATGCTCAGAATTGGTGATGGATGGAAGCGCTGTAACCCATGAGATTTTCATTGGCTGATCTTCAGTAGAGATTACCAGGCCTTTCTTCCTAGACCATCTTGATCAGACAGTTCTGCTGAAATGTTCTCAGCTTCACAGCAGCACATAGGTCTCCACTGATAAATGGGTGATGGCTATGCATGAGGAGCATTAGCTGGGATTCGAACCCGTAACTCTTTCAAGGTTAGTCTTCTAACACTGAGCCACTGACCTAACAATGTCGTGTAATGCTGTTGTGTGTTGAGTAGATGATCACTGGAAACGAGGTAGTTGAATCAGCTAGGCTTTTGAATTGGCTCTTCTTCAGAGTGTTGGAGAATTATGAGAGTTATATTCTGTGTAACATTTCAAATGAAACCCTATTAGTGTTTCTCTATTGTGGAATTGTGTATATTCTCATTAAGTATCTCTGGTTTATTAGGTTGAGGTTGTTCATCTGAGACTCTTTTATATTTGGCTTTCACGCTGCCTTATTTATGGAAAACATATCTTTATGATACATTCTTCCTCTATCCTTGTACAAAATAAACTGCCTTTGGAATGAGGTGCCAGAGAAAAACTATACAACCCGTGATTCTTTGTAAATCATTGAATCCCCAGCAGATTAGCTTTGCTAAGGTTAACCTTGAGCAGGAGGGCTCTGGGGATTTCAGGGTTCTCCGATTTGTGGCTCCAAGGTTACGATTAGATTGGTTGACTTGAATCTCAGGATCAATGATGGAATTGCTCTGCCTTTGCTTCCACCTAAGTGAAGCCATGTTCCCCTCTTGCTTCCCCACCTGTTCACCGATGAGACACTGGAGGAAGGATGAAGAATGCAGTGAAAAGATGGGGACAGAGCCTACAGACACTAGCTAGATGATTTACAAAACACGGCCCTTCTCATGACTGGTAAGGGTGGTGGAGCATATTCTGCCACATTCTCAACCCTTTGGATGCCTTCCCTTTGCCCTGGTGAAAGTTAGAGGAAGTTAGGCAAAAGCAAGGCCAGGAGACAACATAAGACTCTAAACATCTGAGGACAGCATCCTAGTGGACTCGCATGACCTCAGTGACCAAGGCACTTCAGAGAAAGAAATGCGTTGGCAGGCTGACAGCATTTTGGTGAAGCTCAATTTCATGAGCTCCAATTGCTTTGTCTCTTTGACCAACTCTCTAGAATTCACTTGTTCCGTCTGACTGGCTGATTCTCTGCACACTCTGCTCAGTCTGGATCCCCCTCAGGCTCTACTCTGGCATTTCCCACTGAGCAGGAAGCAGGGCCTCTCCTGTGCAAAGAGCCTCAAACTCCAAGAGCTAGTACATCCAAAGTGAATGCCTTACTATGATTCTAAGCCTGATGCTGCGCCTACGCATGCCTATTAGGAACAAAACCTAACAGACTGACTGGCAAGTTCACGATGCTAGAGTCATTCTTGAGCTCTCTGGTTTTTTGTTTTGGTTTGTTTTATTGAAAGATCATTTTATTTGGGACTCTGACAACTCTTGTTACAATCCATACACCAATCACATCAGGCATGTTTGTACATATATTGCTGTCATTCTTTTTTAGATAATTACTTTCTATTGAGCCCTTGGTATCAGCTCCCCCCACCCCCCGCTCCCCCAACAAACAAAAACATATGGTTAAGAACAAGGGGGAGTAGAACAGAGACCCAAAGCCCAACTGTACACAATGAAACAATCCCCCCATAGAGAGGCCACAGGGAAGGGATGAGTCAACCAGGAGGCAATAAAGCATCGATGAAACACACAATATTCTTCTGGTTCCTTGAGGCTTCCTCACCCTCCACTATCATGACCCCAGTGCTGCTTCTCAATTCAGACTAGACCAGAGCACATACACAGGTATATATTAGAGATGGGGGCTCAAGGCACACGGAATCCTTGACCTCTCTTTCTTGACTGCCACATTCAACCAAATGTCAAGTATCTATCACTGGTTTTATCTTAAGGGGTTCTTTTCCACTCATTTACTAGTTTAGACCTTATCAGACTACAGTGGAAACAAACTCACTGCCATTGAATTGATCCCAACCCACAGCAAGCTTAAAGGGCAGGGTAGAACTGCCTTTGTGAGTTTCTGAGACTGTAGCTTTCTGGAAGAGTAGAAAGCCTCCTCTTTCTCTGAGAAAGCAGCTGGTGGTTTCAAACTGCTCATCATGAGGTAGCTGCCCAACTCCTCAACACACACGCACCCAGGGCTCTTCAGGCCTTCTAGTCAAGGGCTTAGAATATTCTCCTGACTTAGACGCTCTCTCTCCTTGTCGCTACACACACTGCCATCAGATTGACCTTCAGATGTTTCAATGCTGTGAATACTCCAACTTTCCATGTAACAAATACTGAGCACGAACTAGGTGCCAGCCACTTTTCCAGAAGCAACCATTTTGAGGCATAATTGGACAGCAAGGTCAGTGCTACAGAGCAGAATAAAGCAGAGTAAGAGTCCAAGAAACAGCAACTTCTATAAAACACCAAAAAGCAAATCCTTTAAGGCTCATAGCAAATATTTGTGGGCTACGTAACCAAAAAACCAAAACAAAACAAACCCACTGCCATCGAGTCAATGCCAGCTCACAGTCAACTGCCCCTGCGGGCTTCCAAGACAGCCAACTCATCACTGCCCCTATGTTTCAGAGACTAACTGTTAACAATAAGAGAAAGCCGGTCTTTCTCCAGAGGAACAGGTGGTGGTCTCAAACTGCTGACCTTGTGGTTAGCAGTCCAACACATGTGCACTGCCCCTGCGGGGCTCCATAATTAATGCCTAGGCAAATGGGCTTTCCTGTGTTCTTATATTATTTATAAAACCAGGTAACTGGCTGTAGTCTGCCTTTCCAACAGAGATAGAAGCCCTGGTGGTGTAGTGCTTTATGCATTGGGCTGCTAACTGCAAGGTCATCAGTTAGAACTCACCAGCCACTCTGCAGGAGAAAGATGAGGCTTCTGCTCCTCTGATGATTTCAAACCGCAAGGGCAGTTTAAACCCAACCTATAAGGTGGCTATGAGTTAGAATTTACTCAACGGCAGTGGGTTGATGCATTGAAATATAGACAGTGATGAAGAGAATGTGGTATTTTTATAAAGCTATCAGAGAAGACTCCTTTGATAAGGTGACATTTGTACGCAAAATAAAGAGACCTGTGAGTGAGCATGTTCCGGACAAGAGGACCACACAAAGGAGGACACAATCCCCGGGCAGTGGCTCGCCTCTCAATGTGCCACCTCCTTCTCCACCCAGGTCCCTTAATTTGGAAATTAGAGTTTTTATTTATGTTTTGTTAATGTGATCATTCTAGAGGGATAGGTCCTAAACCCAGAGCCTTCTGACTGGTGTATAATGAGGAGTAGGACAGGCACAGGCACACACGGGTGCATGGCAACCATCTGGTGAGGGTGCATCTACACCAAAGGAAGGTCAAGGACTGCCAGCAGCCACCAAAACACGGAATATGGGCCCCTGAAGGCATTTAAACTGTCAGCTTCCAGAAGAAAATTGATTCCTACCCTTCGAAATCACCCGTTTGGGGCAGTTGTTTGTTACAGCGGTACCAGGTAAGAACACAGGAGGCGAAACTCTCTCTGCTGGTAAGGAATTGAAGATGAAAGATTGCTACAAAGGAAGGAGGGAGGGAGAGACTGGTTTTTAGTCAAGTATTGAGCCCCAGAATCCAGCCCCAAGCCCTAGACTTGCCAATTACATGAGGCCATAAATACCCCCAAGCCCTAGAGTTGGGAGTTGGGTCACCTTTAAACCAGAGTCCTGGCTGAAACGGATGCTAATTCCTTTCCCCAGGAAAGTGGTCAAATGACAAGCTTACATGTCCCTAGCCCTACCCCATTCAAGAGGCTTTGACAACGCTCTGTACCTCACCATCCCACCACAGCTGGGGCCCATTTTCCTTCCTGTCATTCTTTGGCCACTTATTTCCTACTTGGGCTTTTGGACACCTGCCTGTGCTTCACACACCCTGAGTAGGCCAGGTGCCTCTTAAGGGCCATGCATTCCTGTCAGTACAGTTCTGTAGAGTGAGTTAGAAATGATCGGTGTTAGGCTAACTGCAAGGTTAAACCTACCAGGGCCTTCTCAGGAGGTTGTCTGCTCCAGTAAAGTTGTATAGTCCTGAAAACCCTACACAGGGGCACAATGATTAGGAACTGACATGATGGCAGCAGCTGTGTGTGATTTGGTGTATGTATGGATAAGCACATACACACAAACGTGTATATATGCACAAGAACCAATGTAACAGCATTAATCAGAACAATGCCACTTGTTTCATATAATTATCAATTGCCAGATTGCAGTAGAGAATTGAATCCAAAACGAATTTAAAAGGCTGAATGTATCATTGAATGAGGTCTTAAGAAAATTAAGGAGTTAAGCATCAGACCATATTTAAATTTCTATAAATCTTATGCTAGTTTAACTGTCTTTAGATTTAATTAAAAATGTTTTTCAATTGATAACAATGTAACTCGGATAATTAGCATCAAGTGGCATCTAAAGGACATATTTTAAAAAACTAATCTTGAGTATAAATAGAACTAATTAACAATTAAAATAGCACTTCATAATTATGCCTTGTTTATACATGCTGTAATGTCCAATTCATTGTTAAAATTAAATTGGTCATTAATTAAAATCAAAGTTATGTTTTCCCTGGTGTCTCCATGAAGGCGCCTATGAGATGCACTAGCTTTTGTATTCTCTGCTTTCATGCGGCCTTTTGAAGGCCATTCCTGCCTGATATCTAATAACTTTGTTCTGTAATTAAGGCAAAACTATATCATGCTTCCTCTTATATACAGATTTTTTTACCTTTTGGGTCCTTAAATGAATTGACCTGGTGACCAACCCAAATTTGTCCCCAAAATGACAAAGACATTTGTGTTCATATGCAGAGTGTCAGGGCTAGGTACCTGAATGAGAACAAGATATTACAGATTAGAAGCAGAATGATAACCCTAGAAAGAGTCAGGGATGCAGAGGAGACAGGGAGCTTGTCAGAGAAGACAAAGGCCAGCTACAGGTGATGAGACCCGGGAACGACATTGTGCTTGGTAGAAGTGGAGGATCCATGAAAAAGAAGAAGATGTTCAAGGAGATGGACCGACACAGGGGCTGCCACAGTGGGCTCAAGCGTAAGGGTGGTGGTGAGGACGGTGCGTGGCTGGGGCGGGTTTCATCCTGTTGTGCACAGGTTGCTAGGAGAAGGCCTTGATTAGCTACCACCACCACCAACTACAACAGCAGGTGAGGCGGCGGAAGTGATGTACAAACCTCCACAGGAATTTAGAACTAGAATGGAGAAAGTCTCAGCCTGTACAGAATTGGGAGCTATCTGCAACAAAGCAACTATGGAAACTGGAGAGTGTTCTGGGATTTCTTACAGAAATACTCCAAGAGAAAACGGAGAACTGAACACTGAGGGAGCCCCTGGGTGAACCGAAGGGTGAGTCGCATGACTCAAATGGTGGCAGACGTGATAAAAGCAGACAAATAATCGGAGTGAGAAAAGGACCACGCCAATAGTAGAGCCAGCATACAACGAAAAGGAGGGCATTTCTGGAAAACTGCTGCCCACCCTTCATGCCCTCTCATTGTGATGCCTGCTTTGGAGTCCAGGGGTACTGAAGATCATTCTGACAGAGTCGTGGTCTGGAGGGTGGACATATAAGGGTTGGATCCTGGACTAGCCATTTCCTCTCCGAACCCAAAGACAAGTTATTGGATCACACGGAAACCCTGGTAGTGCAGTAGTCACGCTCTTGGCTGCTAACCCAAGAAATTGGTGGCTCGGACCAGGCCAGGGGAAGCAGCCAGACCTTTTTAACAGATGAGTCACCACCGCACACTAGAAATGGGGAGGCTGGCCAGAGGCCCTGTGCCTGAGCGCCCAGGCCCTTGCCAAATAAGGACACAGTTGAGTCCCAGTCAACCAGGGCAACTGCCTTTTTTTGTTTTGTTTTTTGGAAACATCCAGCCCTGAGCTCATATAAAAAGGGCCTGCCAGTTCTGGGTGGTGCCTCAATACTTTTGCCCTTTCAGTAGTGTAGACCTGCTGGGGGCCTGTCCCCAGTGTATCCTCACTGTACTGCTCAATAAACCTCCTGTGCTGTCTCCTCCCACCCCTTTTTTGGTCTCTAAATTGCCACCGCACCACTGCTTCTAAGGAGAAGCCAGCTGCAGTGAGTGGGATCCACCCAGAGAAGGAGTCACTGTTCCCTATCAGTTCAATCCACTTGCCTCTCTGGGTGAGAAAGAAAAGGCCACCCACTATAATAATGATGGCAGCTTTGGAAATCTTATGGGGCAGTTCTACTTTGTCCTATAAGGTCACCTTTCGTTGGAAGGAATCAACTCAGTGGCAGCGAGCTTTGGGTGCCTGGATTTGCTTATCCAAAAATGACAGTGATAAGCCGGAACCCTCCTCATACAGCTGATAAGCGGTGAGATTAGTAGATCAAACCCACCAGCTGCACAGAAGGTGAAGCAATCCATTCTCAAGACTCACAACCTCCAAACCCTACATACGTTTTCTGTGAGTTGGAATTGACTCAGAAGCAGTGGGTTTGGTGGGCGGGAAAGAGACTCAGTTCCTGACCAATGGGCTTCACACACTGCCGTCCTCCTTCTCGGGAGGCGGAGTCTCGTGTTGTGAACACGTGTCAATGGACCTTCTAAAAGAAGACCAATGAGGAAGAAAGGCCTGGGGAAGTCTGGTGGTCTCCTGAACAGGGAAAAGTTTCCGGGACACGATGGGCTTATCCACGCCGATTGTGGGATGGCCCATGATGGAGCAGCACTTTGTTCCCCTGTGGCCAGACAGGGTCATCATGAGTGGGGCCCAGCTGACATCAGCTGACAGCAACAGCAGCGCCGTATTTCCTACTCAACGACCAATAAAAACAACTAATCCCAGGGTGTTTATCATATCCACCCCCTGCATGATTCCTGCCTGAGATGGAATCAAATCTTCCCCCTGGACAATCCTTTTAGCGCTGGGGCAGCAAAGTCCTCATTAACAAGTGGACAGCCTATGGGCTCCCCCGCCCCTTTTTTTTTCTTAATGACCGTGGAAAGCAGTGCCTGAATCCGGACAAAGGCAGAGACACAAAAACCTCTTCCCACTCTTATCTTTCCAGCCAAGGCCTCCGGTTCCTCTTTGTTTCATGCATGTTGAAACTGAACTGCCGAGAACGCTGAACGCTAGCCTGTGCGGGGGCCATGCAGATTCTAAGTATTAGACAGTAGGTGCGGCCCTGGGGCTGTGCAGGGCATTCAGCTGTGTGCACCCACACAGGCAGGAGAGAATTTAATCCAAAACGAATTTAAAAGGCTGACCCCTTCAAAGAGGCAAACTTGTCATTCAGCTGAAAGCGGAACTGTGGAGACTTTGCCACACCATATGGACAGTTCCCAGCTGACAGGAGGCTCATTTCTGCCCAACAGGAGGCTCATTTCTCCAGTTTGGTTGATTCAAGATTTGCAGGGCAGTCATTTCCAAGTCGACTTAATGCCAGGTAGCAGCCCTGTATTTGTTATGCAGCTTCCTTCCCCCAGCCCCCTTTTTTTGGTGCATAAAAAGGCAAATGCTCCTAAGCTTGGGGAGAGGCAGACGTTACCTTATGCGGTTTGCTCAGTGAAATCCCAACACAAATACCCTCTGCACTTGAAGTAACAGGACCTGCTTCATCTCTCGGCCTTGCTTGGCCTGGAAAGACCCAGGGACCTGCAAACGCGGAAACCGCTGCTGTCTGCTGCATGGTGGGGTCTGGGAAGAAAAGGGTTTCCTTGCCAGGGGGGATAGGAGTAATTATTTTTAAAGGAGGGTGGTGAGCCAAGCAAGCTTGGGAATTTATTATGAATAATCATGGGAGGAGATAAGTTCTTGAGGGATGCCATCACAGTGTACACTAGGATTAATAGCACATCTAAAATTATCCCGAGCTTCGCAAAAGCAGATTTTAAAGCAATGAAGTGATTCATAAAGCTCCAAGTAACCGATGGGAAGCGCCAAACCCTGCTTGTACAAAATATGATCAACGCCACCCCCCCACCCCCCCACACCCTGGACAGTTTATTTTAAAGATGGGGCAGCTTGCTCAATAGTGTAGCTGGACATTGTCATTTTTCACCCCAAGCAAGAGTTAATAAATAATAACTTCCATAAATAACAGGGACATGTATGAATTATAGAGTTGGAAGAGTTGTAACAAACTAACTGAAATGTGGTTCAACTCAGGGAGGAGTCCCTATGTGGTACAAATGAAAGGTTGGCAGTTCAAAGTCCACCAAGCATTGCCTCAGAAGAAATGACGGTTCATTTACCTCCCACAACCCCACCCCTAGTACCAATCAGCCTCTGAAAGTCCTGGGGAGCACAGTTCTGATCTGATGAGTGAGGTCAAACAACTTCATACAAACTGGGTTTTCACTTGCTTATTTTTTAAGTGCATTGAGGCTACCCTCTGTAGGCAAGTATTTGAATGGCAATACTATGTTTACTGGCTACTTCTTTTAGAGCAAATGTTAGCATTTTTTACAAGGCTCAGCTTCCTCATCTGAAAATAGGAGTGATTGTAGGAACCAGTAAAGTGCAATGCTGTAAAGGAAAGCCCCCTGCCCTTGGATGGGCTGGCTGGGCCTCCTGCTGAGCCTGGCTATGGTTCACCCAGGGCTGATCCAGCAACCCTCTGTAGAACGGGAATGATACAATGGTGCCACCGCAGAGGGTGTATGTGAAGTTTCAGTTCGAGACTGCACATGAGGCACCGTGCCTGGATCCTAGCAAGTGCCGGTAGCATTTATTTTATTTATTTATTTTGGTAAAAGACCCTCAGATAGATTGTGAAATGAGTTCTAAGAGCACCAATGGCATGTGAGTTCACTCACCGAGAATGGGCTCATGCAGCTAAGACTCCACAACTCAGGGCAGTCTTGCTTTTTGTATATTTTATCCATTCAGGTTCAACATAAAATGGTTCTTAAAAGTTTATTTTGCTGAAAAAATAGAAAATGTATGCCCCAGATAACTCTCATTAGAAAACAAAACAACGTACCAAGGGAGCATTCCAAAATATGCAGCAGGTGAGCAGCTGCCAGCACCTGTGCTGCCCTTGGTGACCCCGGCACCTGGCTCAGCAGCCTCCGTCTCATGCCCTCTGCAGGTGGGCTCCATCTTAAAGCTTTGCTCAGCCCAGTGAGCAAAGTAATGCTACAGCTTTGAGACTATGGAGAAAATTGATGGGGGAGTCGCAAATACAAACTGGGTGGTTGGAAGTATAAAAAGATGAAGCAAGTGCGTGCCGATCCACGCAGGTGCGTGCGAGTGTTAAAGAAAGACCTCGCGAGGCGCCAGAAACGCCCTGAGCTTGAAGGACCAGTGGCAAAGACGTAGGCAAGGCGGTACTTTCATTTAAGATGCTAAACATGACTCTGTCTGACACGAGCACGAGAGGGAAAACAGGCGGACTGACTGAAGCTGGGGCAGGCCAGGGTAACAACAGGAAAAGAGGAGAAAGAAGATACATACAGTAGTACCAATAATAAATTCACATGAAAATCAGAATAACGTAAGGTAAGAACAGCTATTACTTACTAAGCACGATATTTTACCATATTACTACATCACATGATTTTTTTCATTCAGTTCTTCCAACACTCCTATTTGATAGATAAGAAAAGACAGACAGCGAGGTTAGAGAACTGGCTTCAGATTACACAGCAAGTAGAAGGTAGAAAAGAGGTTAAATCAGAGTGGGTACAGTCATTAGAGAGACAGAACTTCAAACCATCAAACTGAACAACCTTAGAGATGGAGAGAAGGAAAGTAGCAATAAATGTAGTATTAACAGCATCTGCCACTTAACCCTATCACCAGCACTACTCCTGGATGGCGCTCCCTCTTACACACTCTTACACACCTCTCCAGACATAACTTGGAAGAAAGGCCTGATGATCTACTTCCAAAAACACCAGCCACCCAAAAGCCCGTGGAGCACAGTTTTACTCTGATGCACACGGAGTTGTCATGGGTTGGAACTAAGCTGACAATGATTGCTACTGGCATTTGGGGCCGGATTCTGTGACTGTGTGTATAACACGTTCTCATTTAACCTTAGGGACAACTTGGAATGCTGAGTGTCCTTAGCCAATGTGAACAGAAAAAGAAACTTGCCCAAGGTCACACAGCTAGGCAGCTGCCACACAGGTGGCAGCTCAGGGATTTTAAATCAGGTCAAATCCAGCACCAGGACTCTTAATCCTCCTTGCTACATTGTTTCAGTGTAAAGCTGGGGAAGATTATTTTGTTGTGTGCGATAATTAAGTGGTTCCCAATTGTGGGGCCATAGAAGTTCCTGAGATTTGAAAAATAGTTTTAATGGCACATAAATCACATTTTGTACAGTTCAATGTTGCAATCGTAGTAAGGAGGGCTGTGAAAGCATCACCTTAGTCGATTATGTAATATTTTCTTCTTTTCTGTGTTCATTATTGTTGGCTCCCTGTTTCTGCTCCCCCGTCTTCCCTGTCATGGCCCTAGGAAATTATTAATCCACTTATACACAATAATGGGTTGAATACTTCCCTGAAATTAAAAAAAAAAAAAAAAGATTCTCAGGTACTTCTGCCATGGCCTCTGATTCAGTAACCCAGTGTTTGGATCTAAATTTTTCAGAGGTTTCTTGGTGACCTTAGTCTGTACCTTAGTACGATGGCTGGATGGCTGGTCTGTAAGGACAGGATAAGGCTATATGATGATTCTTCAAATAACTACATATCCTAACTCCAAGTCCAGTGTTGGTAGGCATGCCACAAAGGCTTTAGGACATAGAAAATGTTCTTCAGGGGATTGGATTCCAGGCACATTCAACAGCTTTGCTTGGAAAGACCTAAGTAATTGGCCTAAACAGACATTCTACTAGAGAGCAGTTTACTTTTCTTCTAAAAGATACCAGGTAGCATCAAATCAATTTAACAATTACAATTGCCTTACCTAAAACTCTTAATCTCTCAGCGCCCACTACGACTTCATGGTCATCTGCAGAGAAGAGCAATTTCCCAGCGACCGTTTTTACCTCGAATTTTTTCCCATAAGCTTCTACAGCTTTTGGACCTAGAAAGTAGAGACAGAAAACATGAGTCCCGTTGCCTTTGATAACAAAAAGCTTTTCATAGAACTTATACCTCTGAAAAGAAGACGTTAAATTTCAATGGAAGTAAACCGATTTCTAGAAGCCACTTGTGAAAACAGCCTTGTGAGCTTAGTCATATCTTGTGAATCATAGGCTCTTAAGCTATGATTTTAAAATACATCATGTCCTTCCTCTCACCTAGATTTGTAATTTTTTTTTGCTTGAGAATATAAGTACATGGACGCTCACTATCTGTTGTGACAACCCTCATGTCTTACTGTCAGAAAGGGCTTCTTCAAATTCAGCTGAAATCTGCCTCACTCAAAATTGATCCATTACCATATTTGACCACAGGTAAGGTCAATTTCTTCAGTATATTGATGATTTCTTGGCAGAAAAGGTTTTACTGCACTTAATATCCTTAGAAGTTGTTGATTCTGTATGCTTGTAAGAGTTTGTGAAATAGTTCCATTTTCCATGAATGCATTTCAGATACTACCAACAATAATAAGATAAGATGAATTACCCCAAGACAACAGATTGCTGTTTATGGAGGTGGGGCTGTTGTGGCCCATAAGGAAGACAAACTATGACTTCGGAGCACCTGTATGCTAATGAAGAAGACAGAAAGTGATACATTTATTAATAGATGAGAAAATTGCAGAGAATTGTGGGTGCTATCCAAAAATAAAGTTTATGTGTTAGAATTTCTAGACAAGGAAACTAGTCAGTCCACCTGAGCTGGATCTACCTGAAATTCAGGCATCTCTCAAACATAGGCCTGCCTTAAAGTATTAGGATAATTTGAGGATATCATCCGCCTCACAAAGCAGCTCTTGTGTTATAGTCACTTACATGTTAGACTGCTTTACAAGGTTGGTGGTTCAAATCCACCAGGAGAAGGATGAAGCTGCTAATTCCCATAAAGATTTATAGTCTCAGAAACTCCATGGAACAGTTCTCCTCTATGGTATAAGGTTGCCATGTGTTACAATCCACTCCATGGCACTGGGGTATCATTCTGACCAAATATAGCCTAGCTAGATCAGTGTTTTTAATTGCCAATGGGGTGCTGGGTAATTTTTTTTTTTTTTTCTGAAAAGTGGTAGGCTAAGTAAGTTTGAGAACTTATGGTCTAGATATAGTAACGGGGATCTAAGGAAACCGGGATGAAGACATTATGCTCAAGAACACAGCTGTATGTCATCCCTGGCAGATAAACCTAATGCAAGACCCTCAATATAGATCTCGGTTGTTTAAAGGCATTGGGCTGCTATTCTTAAAGTTGACAGTTCAAACCCACCAGCCACTCTGCAGGAGAAAGATGAGACTGTCAGCTCCCATGAAGATGTAGTATCAGGAACCCTAGCTAGGGTATTTGTGAGTCAGAATCAACTCGATGGCAATGATTTCTCTGTGTGTATGTGTGTGTGTGTGTGTGTGTATGAGTGGGAGTAAGAGAGAGAGTGAGAGAAAGAAAGCACATTTAAATTTGCTTAAAATATAATTTCTATTTTACTTTTTAATCCTTTTATTGGGAATTCTTCCAGTTATAACCTTCTAGAGTTCAACCACATCAAGCAGTAATGTACAATTGCTACCATAATCAGTTTCAAAACATTATCTTTCTTCTTGAACTCCTTGATATCAGCTTCCCTTTATTCCCTCCCTCCTCCACCACTCTACACCCCAGGAATCCCTCCTTTTATTTTCCTCTTTTCTTTTATAATAGTTTTTTTTTTAGTCCATATCTTACACATCCAATATATCTATTCACACAATTCTGTTGTTCAATTCCAAAGAGAAGGGTTATAAAGTCATCAGTGCTATCAACTTGTGCATTGGTTTTTATGTGACGGCTAAGATGTATCTGTTTTAATGGTCACACCTAAACCTTCAATAAAAACAATCTCATTTGGGATGGTTATCATTTATTGGTGGGTGGGGGGGGCTGGTAATAAAGAAATAATGAATGACTCACTGGCCCCAGGCGGGTGTCCAGTGAGCTGTTTGCCTAATCAGGATTCATTAGTCACATGACAAAGTTGGGCATGCCTGGAGGACACAAAATTGTGTATGTCTAGGACTTTGCCTTCACGGACATTAGACTTGGTCCCCAGGGAGCCAAGGGGATCTCTATGTAGTATACAGGGGATGTACTCTGAACTCGTGAATGGGGTGATGAGCCACACAGGCAAATACACTAAAGAGACTCTAACCATCAGACGGCACAAACCACGATTAAGTCATTTGCTTTTCAGGACATACAATGAAATTTACCAAGGGCCAGAACTATTTGGGTGGATCAAGCTCAGTAATTGGGAGTTTTTGCCAAAACCCCACAGAGAAACTGCTGGCTCACTGGTGCAGACGGCTTGCTCTTTGTTGATTTCACCTGGGGCTGCCAAACTTCCCTAAGCGTGTTCTGAATCTTAAAAAACAAACAATGACTCTAGAGGGAATCAAATGACAGTCGAGACTGTTCCGGAGAGGTCTCCTGGTGAATTCATTGTTCCTCTCGGGAAGGAGAAAAATCACTATTTGTAACCTGAAACTAATCTTCAATTAATCCCCCTCTGTGTTTTTTAGTCTGGGTGCCTCCTTAATGAATACCCTAAACAGAGAAGAGAATGAGAGTGGCGAATGGAGAAGCGGAGGCCATAAGGATGACTCAGCAGTCTCCCAGTCCTAGCACAGCCAGGAATGGGGAGCTGGAAAGGCCTGATGGTCTTTTACTTTACTGCCTTTCCGCAACATCCCGAATGCTGCCCCAGGCTGCCAAAGCTCCCCTCCCCTTCTCCTCCGTATGGGTCAGTGGGTTCCCTGATCAGACCCACTGTGGGTCGACACATCAGCAGCAGTATGGGTATAATACACAGCTGCAGCCTGTTCTGGGAAGTGAAGTCTCATTTAAAGCACTGTTTCTTGT
>NW_022111372.1:75192092-75193777 GCF_000313985.2 Echinops telfairi
GAGTGGGGAAGGAGGGAGAAACTGGCTGACTCTTATGCTGAATAATAGTCATTTGGGCAGTTCCGGCTTTATCAAAACAGAATCTCTCAAGGAAACCAAATCTCCCACTGCAAATAAATGGCAAATGATCAACAGGCTAAATAAGTTCCTTTTGAATGCGGGAGTCTGGGAGCTAGAGGTTGGATTTATTTCCCTCCTGGAGGCAATTTTCACACACAATGCTTAAATCATTGCTTACTGAAGCTGTTTATTTAATTATTGAGCATTGTGACTGTGGGCCAGATGTTATATAAGCAAAGCTGACACTGCTCTGAGCCCAGACGACGTGTTATGGGTTCCAGGCTCTGCTGTGGGGCAGCTGCGTCAAATCCTCAGTTCCTCTGCTGGTGGTCCCTCTAAGGCTTCTCCACACAGTCCTAAGGAGGTCTGGGAAAGGAGGTGTGTGCACGCCTCCTTCCTGGGCAGAAAAGATTGTAGGCACAAAGGCACCTGTTTCCCTGGCTCATTCCTGAGTGGGGCTCCAGTCACAGTCAGGTCTCAGGGCATTTGGGCAACTGTCTTCTCAACGCGTCTATCTGCAGACTTTTCCCTTAGCCCTGAAGCTAAACAAATGGCGTTTTTCTATCTGGTAGTATAACAATGCCATGCACACGTCCCCACCCCTTTCCCTTCCAGTGTGGGGGTGCATAATGCCGCCTGCTCACAGCTGCTTCTACCCTACAGAGGGGACATGGATCACAGAGCGCAACACAGTACCCCAGTCGCATTTTTATCATGATAACCATTATTATGAGTAGCCAAGTTCTTTTTTCAATTTCAGGAACACAAATCTTAAACCCAGGGAGCGCTTTCCACAGTTGTGAGGATAGATCTGCTGTATGGAAAGGAACCACACAAACACATTCAGGGGAGATGCATGCAATGGAGGTGGTTCGAAGTCAGCACCTGCAGTAAAGATATGGCATGGATTCAAAGGACCATTGAACACCCCTCTGATAACGCTCACAGTAGGGTGTGTGTGGTTCTGTGTATGCTGTGCTCTCAATCAGCCTGCACAGCCAGGCTCCCCACTGGCACCAGGGCAGTGGTTGAGCACCAGATGAAGCAGCTGGCTTATGGTTAGGGGCCATGACATAGGTCAAATAGGTTTCCCCCTAAAAATGATGATAGTTAGATTTCCGTATGCTAAATGTGTATATATGAGTTTGCATACTTTAGTAGAATCATTAAAACCCTTGCCACATTCTCTTTCTCAACCCAGAAATTGATGTTAGCAGATATTTTTCCCCTAAATTCTCATGGCGTTTGATTCCATTTGGATTCAACCGTCACCATTTTCCGAGTGTGCACTGTGGAGCTCTTCTCTTACCTGTTATCAGCTGAGTTAGCACTTTAGTCTGGTCATTGAGAATGTTCACTGTGACATTTCTGGCGGATTTGAAGTACAGAGCATTACCCTACAATGATAAAGAGAGAGAGAAGCACATGACGATTGCAGTAGATTTCTAAACACTCACCACCACCACAAAACTATAATCCTAACTCTCCAAGAGATTGTACCAGTTTACACAAGTTCCACTTGATTTGTCTTTACTTTGTAACTCCAAATGTTTAATGGGCTTCACACAGATGATATTAAATGGAACATTCATCCAAAATAGATGTCCCCCAAAGACAGACAGACA
>NW_022111372.1:75194059-75195969 GCF_000313985.2 Echinops telfairi
AGTCAGGGTCTCTGATCCACAGGCAACTGCTAAAATGGATAACCAGCAGTCATGACTCGCCCAGGTCATGAAGAAGCTGTTAGGCTCAGTGAGAGCAGAGGCCATCTGCCCAGGGGGGATACTATTTGAACACCACAGACTCAGTATAGTCTCCACAGTGAATTTAAATGATAAATTCATATACATATGTTTGTGTTATTGAGTCAGGGAAACAAAGCATTAAATCTTATATCATCATGCCTTTCTCTTTAAATCTGTTAAGGAGAGTGTTAGACCTGTATATTTTCTTCTACATTGCTGTATTTAGCCTTTTATGCTGCATATTCAAAGGTTAACACAGTTTAGGTAACAAAGTAATTTAGAACCAGGAACATGGTCAGGGTGTTCTGTGTTGCCAGAAGTTAAGGTACTAACAGTTCTATTTGTGCATTTAGCAACTTGGCCCTGTGGAGAGAGGAGCAAACTGGAATCAGGAAACTGGATGAATTGCACTGCCACCGACTAGTAGGCAACCTTGGGAAAGTCTCTGAGGTGCTCTGTGTTCCATTCTTCCCCCACCTCCTCCTCCACAGTGTACGTATCACGAGCATCACTAACTTAAGTGAGCAGCCCTGGGCCCCAGGCACAAAGAAGAGCTCTAGTGTGGACCACCTCATTTCCAGTTCTGCCACATGCGAGCTGTGTAGTTGGGGGCAAGTTACTGAAGTGTGTACTCAAGACATGGTGTCTTAATATGTATGATGATGCAAATATTAGCTGTGGAATTATTCAAATGCAGGTACTGATATTATTAAATTGCACATGTAATTCATAAAATACACATGGCACAGTGCTGGTCTCATAGTGTGTCCTTAGAACTGGTTAGGATAAGGGGAAAAGAGAGGAGCAGGTGAAGGAAGAAAGGATAGGGAACAGAAAGGGGAGGAGGAGCAGGAAAAGAGTAGGAGGGCTGAGGAGAGAGAAGGAGATAGGAAGGGAAATCAGAAGTTCTTCCTTTACACTATTTAATTCTCTGAATACATTGGTGGAATGATCTGTTTTCAAGATTCCATTTCCATGTTTCAAATGGTCCCCTTCTATGTGGATGATTCACTGTTGTCTTTCAAATTTCAAATATTTCAATTGCTATCTGCCCACCCTTAATGCTATTTGATTAATTTAGTATCACTAAAAATTTCATGATAACAATTTTACTAAAGATTTACTGCAAGATATATTAAAGCCACCAATTCTTTTTTATTATCATGTCAAAATATTACAGTTTAGCATTAATTGTTCCAATGCATGAACATCTTGGGAAACTGAAACTGCCACAGCATAATTTAAACATAGAGCCTCATTCTAGCTAGAAATCAGTTGCTACAATCCTCACATACAGCCAGTTACTGAAACCTCCCCAGAAGAAAGCATTAACCAGCTCTAGGGTTTCACACTGAAGCCAGGTCAATGTTGTTTCTACTTGTGCTATGCAAAGTTGTCAGGTTTCAAACACCATAAGGCTAGAGGTTCAAATTCCCCAGGTGATACTTAGAAGAAAGAGGAAGCTACCTGCTCCCATAAAGATTTACAGCCCCCAGAAACCCTCTATAGCAGTGTTTCTCAACCTTCCTAATGCTGCCACCCTTTCATACAGTTTCTCATGTTGTGGTGACCCCCCCAACCATAAAGTTATTTTCGTTGCTACTTCATAACTATAATTTGGCTATTGTTTTGAATCAGATGACCCCTGTAAAAGGGGTCATGACCGACAGATTGAGAACCGCTGCGCTGTAGGGTCATTATGAGTTGGACTCGCTTTGACGGCAGTGGGTTTGGAATGGGCTGCAGGAGACCTGAGCTCAGTCCTGAGCCAATGCACTTTATGCACAGTTACTACCCATCTGTCAGTGGAGGCTTGCATGTCACTATGA
>NW_022111372.1:75196606-75201650 GCF_000313985.2 Echinops telfairi
GATGCAGACGGAGGTCAGGCACCGTAGCTCACCCACAGGGAAGGCAGGGTGGTCCACATCAACACCCCCCCACCCCCAAACAACTGAAGTGTTGACATTTGGAGTCAAAGTTATCAACACTGAATTCTGCTTTAAAGGAAAACGTAAAAGTACATGTAGTTTTCTTTGAAATAGAACATGCAAAATGGAACCAAACCTTCTCTTCATGACCTGGAGCCACTGCAATGAGTACCAACTGCATGAGGCCCTCACGTCCTCCTACTGTGGGCATGTGAGGATCGGAACTTGACATGACGTCATCAGGTGGACATTCGAAATGAATGTATCTGCTTCTCAGAAACTCACTAGTTATTTTTCAGTCAAACTCAATACACGTAAAAGACCAGTGCCTCGAAATTATGACCAAGAGCAGACTTCTGATCCTTACAAGAGCTTTCACCTTGCTTATGTTGTCAAATTCGAAGGAGCTCACAGAACTGCCCTGTAGGGTTTTCTAGGCTGTAATCTCTATTGAAGATGCCCGGGTGACACAATGATTAAGTGCTCAGTTGCTAACTGAAAGGTTAACAGTTCAAACCCATCAACTGCTCCGTGGCAGAAAGATGTAGCAGTCTGCTTCTGTAAAGACTTTGGTCTGAGTCAACTCAACAAGAATGGGGAGATCTTTATAATCAGATCATTACGTGTTTTCTCTGTGTGGGCACTAGGCTGATTAGTAGCTGCGTGCTTAAGTCTTGCAGCATGGTGAGTCCTTGGCACATTCCAGATGACTTCAAATACACTAGGTGTGCAATCTTAATTATTTTAGCTTCTAATATCCATAGCAATGCCTACACAGAAGTCACAGACAAGATTTATGATTAAAAGTTTTATCAAGGAAGCTAACTGATAATGCCAGGGAATGCTCAGGGTAGTTGTTTATGAGGACACATTACCAAGTTCAGGTCTGCTAATACCACTGTGCTCTGAGCCTTAACCAGAAGGCATTCAGCTCAAGCTCATGGGTCAGCAAACCCAGGTCCCTGAATTAAGTCCCCAGAGGCACCTCACAGTTCAGTAAGGCACTCAGATCCACTTCTGTGGGTCAGCGAGTCCAACTTCCCCAATGAAGTGCCCAGAGCCACCCCATCCACAAGCCAGAAAGCACTCATTTTTAACTGGCTAGGTGGGGTGGTAAGGCCATCACTTGGTGCCCTGATGTGGCTTCCAGTTCTGTTGTTCCTCCTCTAATGTCAGAGCTGTCATCTGGGTCCAAGTGTTTCACCATCCAGGAATCTCAGCCCCCGAGGATGTGATTCACTCCCAGCTCTTGCTCGTTGTATACACAACAGGGTGGCATTCCACGGCATCCTGCTCATGATGATTCACAGATGGATCCCATCAGTAGGTTGCCCCACCTTCTTATTAGAACCATGTAGGGAAAGGTCATTTGGTCCTTAGAGACTTTGGCTGGAGAAGAACCAGATTAAATAAATCACTGCTGCTGTGCTATGGTATATATGTATGTGGTTAAAATAGAGACAGAGAAAAGCTAGTTTATTGTAAGCCTAGTGTAAGGCCAAAGATATAAATGTAAGGAAAACCAAGATCCTCATCACTGGTAAGCCTTTATCTTATAAATTTGGGCATATGATCAGGAGAGACCGGTCTCCGGAAAAGGACATCATGCTTGGTAAAGTAGAGGGGCAGAAAAAAAAGAGGAAGACCCTCAACCAGATGAGTGGCTACAGTGACATCCATGACAATCTTGAACATAACAACGGTGAGGGTGGTGCAAAACTGGGCGGAGTTTCCTTGGACTGTGGAGAGGCCTGCGAGGGGCAGGAGCAGACTTGGCAGTACCTAACAGCAGCCAACAGAGCCCAGCAGTAGCATGGCCTGCTCTAATGATCCCAATTTCCAAATGATGTTTGTGTTATTCCTTGATCGATTAATGTAAGATAGCATCCATTGAACTGAATTTCTTCAATTGAAGTCAGGGATTTAGATCTTCTACACATACATGCACACAAAGTCTCACTCCTTCCTATACCCCATTATCATTGATTAAATCAACACTCAAATTCCCATCATTAAGATTCTGTATCTTTTGTTCACAATTGGGTCGAGTATGTAGAATACATTGACTACATTTAATTTTTCTTTGTTCTACAGTTATTGCTCCTTGGAATCAATAAATACATCATTTAAAAAAATTACTCCAGTTTCTGATTTTCTTTTCTCTTATTGCTCAATTTATTTATTTATTTTTGTTTTCTTTTTCCTGAGAAATAGCTTCGTCTTTAACTTCCCATTACTTTGTTAATGATCCAACCCATAACTAATCGTGGGACGGTACAAGACAGGGTAGTGTTTTCTTCTGTTGTCCATGGGCTTTCTATGAATGAAGGACTGATAACAAAAACACCTAGGCTAAGTCACCTCGATCACTTGGGGTGGGATCTCGAGGTTAGAAATGATTCAACCAGGTTTTTAAACAAATCCTGTTTACCAGCCCCACGAAAACCACATAATGACTGTCATGGGCCCTAGCCACATGTTTAGTGTGAATAGTAGAGAAACCTGGCCTGTCCCTACCCACAGTATGACCCTCAGACTCAGAGGGGTATCTAGTAGTTCCTAAGGCTCACAAGGACTCGGTACCATTAATTGTCTCTTGTTTCTGGTCTCCCACTGCAAGCTTGTCGATTCTAGCTTTCACACCTTTGGCACATCAGTTCCCTCTTGACGATTCAATTTCCATTGTCAAACACTGGCAGAGACAGAAACATTTGTCTGCGTGCTTTCTCTGTTCTCAGAGTCTCCCTTTCTTAAGTCACGTGTTCCTGTTTCACACCTCCATTTCTTGGTGGGGTTTCAAAGCAACAGAGGCCGAGGAGCTCTCAGTGTTATTAGTCAGTATACTTCCCCTAGAGTCACTCACATGATGTCCTTGGGTGGAACAAAGGTTTGAGAATTGGACAACTTATAATTTTTTTCAAGGGTTCATGGGGAGGTGAGGATGAGGTGATGATACCAAGGGCTCAAATAGAAAGAAAATATTTTGAAAATGATGATGGCAACATATGTACAAATGTGCTTGACACAATGGATATATGCATGGATTGTGATAAGAGCTGTACGAGCCCCCAATAAAATGATTTTTTAAGATCCTGATTTAGCAGAATTTCAAAACCAAAGACTGATATGCGTATATCTGTCTTGGCTATGTTCCACTCTGTAGCTTATGTAAAAAATACCTTTGTGTAGTTTTCTGAAGCAAACATAATGAATTATTTCATGGGCAGTGTTGTTAAAATAATTTAGTACACCTACACAAATAATATGAATCCATGCCAGCTTAGAGAACTAGTGAAAGAAATGGAAGACAATTTCATGATATTGTTCTTTGTCTGTGCTTTGGTTGGATTCTGGAAGAATTTAAAAAAATATATTTACTATGCTATTATCCCCATTTCAAGATTTTGCTGGAACAAAATGAATGTTGGTCAACTAAATAAATGTCAGTGGGATTAGGAAAGAAAGAACTGGACAACTAGCCCAAAGGCTGGAGGTTAGAATCTACCCAGGGCGGCCGTGTAAGCAAGCCCTGGCAATGTGCTTCTAAAACTCTGCAGAGTGAGGGTGGCCATGAGTTAGAGTCAAAGAGGGAGACTCACTCTTAACCAGTTCCACTGTAGGAGGAAAGCAGAGTCCAATTGTGAGCGAGCGTACATCAAGAAGAGGTTGTCTCTGATCAAGGGCTTGGGAACTTCTCTGAAATGTGCTGTATGCACAAATTGAGGGTCTAAATTAAGTGAGATATCGTCCTGTTTTTGTTGTAGCTCACTGCCATCGACTCAATGCCATGTGTGCCCAAAGCACTGCACCCATGTTTCCGGGCTATGGCGTTGCGGAAGGAGATGACTAGTCTTGTCTGCTGAGGTACTCGAGTGGGCTAGAACCACTCATATTTGGGCTAGTGATAGAAGACTTAACCATGTTGAGGGACTCTTTCGCTGCTCTCCTAGAGTCTGCAGAAAGAGAAGGACAAACCCAGTGTCTTTGAGAAGCAGCTTGCTAAAGATGAGTGGGGGTCAGTGCAAAAACCCCCAAAACCCCAACAAAACAAAACAAAAAAACAGATAAAAATGATATGCTATCATGTCTGCAGATATTTATACTTTCTTTGTATGAATGATACAGATTTCATATCTCCATTTTACAGCAAACCATATCCCTCCAGTGATATGGCCCCAGTGCTCAAGTGTGGCCCCAAGTATCTGCTCCCTGTCAGGAGAAATCCTACACTGCTGCTTACTGTCCTTGCTCCCACCTCAGTCCGATGAGGGAATTGAGACAAACAAAAATCACCAGGCAACACATAACACTTTTCCAATTTCAGAAAAGCCTTCCAACCATCAATGTGACTGAAGTTCGGAGAAAGAAGGGACAGGGGTGCTGGGAGTCTGAGGGAAGGCTTCCCATAGGAGGGAGAGTGGCTGGCTGTGGTCTCCTTCAAAGCAGAAGAAGCAGGGTGCTTCTCAACAGCATTGTTTCTGTCTGATGTTAATTTAGAGAACAAGAAACCCTGCCCTTGCACAGTAAAGGGTTGGAGTTAATCTGCTTATAGATGAACTTTTTTGTACAGTGTGGCCTTGACTAAGACATTCACATTCTTTAAGCCTAGTCTTGTGTAAAATATAGTTAAAAACGACTATATATGCTGTCCCTAAAACAACAAACAAACTGACTGACCGACTGACCGACGGACTGACTGACTAACTGCTGTTGACTGAGGAAAGGACAGAACTTCCCCTGTGGGTGTCTCTGAGGCTGTAACTCTTTACAAGAGACGCAAGCTTTGTCTCTGTCCCGAGGAGCAGCTGGTGGTTTCAAACTTCAAACCTGAAAGTAACAGCCCAACACGGAACCACGATGCCCGCAGGGCTCCTGTGTAAGTACCCAGAACAGTGACTACAATAAAACATAAGATAGAAATGTCATAAACAGGAAACAAAGACAAACAAACTCTGCATTAGGGAAAGAATCGTACAAGGTGAGC
>NW_022111372.1:75202258-75203370 GCF_000313985.2 Echinops telfairi
TCAGTGTACCCTAGTGGCATCATCTGGAAAGGTTCTCTCTGGTCAGTAAATTTTTTCATTAAAGCAGTTTCGCTTTGACCTTATTTTTGTGATGGCTGATTTAAAAGAACAGCTTGCAGCTTTGAAATTTTGTTTCCTGCTTGGGGAAACATGCCACAAAAACTGTTGTGATGTTGAACATAGCTTACAAGGATAGCGCTATGGGAAAATCACTCAAGAGGGGTTTTCTCCTTTCAAAAAAGATGCAATGTTGCTTGATGACAAACCTTGTTCTGGATATCCATCAACTTCCGAACGGACTAAAATGTTGACAAAATTTGTGCACTTGTACTAGAAGATCGATGGCAGACCATTAAAAAGATGGGGAAGTTATATGGACTAACTTGGAGCTTGTTTCAAGGAATTTTAGTGGAAGATTTGGGAATTAGAAGGGTCACCGCAAAATTTGTGCCTCGGGTTCTGACTGACCAACAAAAAGATCGTCGAGTGGCAAAATGCCGTGCTACTGATGATAAGACTTGGTGCTATTCTTGGGGCTCTGAAAGCAAATATCAGTCAAGCCAGTGGAAGACACCATTGTCACCTGACCCCAAAAAAGCTTGTCAAGTACAATCAAAGATCAAGATGCTGCTTATTTGTTTTTTCATGTGAGGGGTATAAGACATTTGAAGTTTGTTCCACCAGGTCAGACTGTTAAGCAAGCTGTTGATTTAGAGCTTCTGAAATGATTGCATAATAGCATGTGACCAAAAAAGGCCTGATTTGTGGTGGACGGGGGAGTGGTTTTACCACCACGACAATGCATCTGCTCATGTAGCCATCTCAGGGCACCCATTTTTGGCAAAAAACCTAATGTCTCCCTTGCCCCATGCACCTAACTCACCTGACCTTGCTCCTTGTGACTTCTTTTTGTTTCCTTGAATGAAGAGGGACATTAAAGGACAGCAATTTGATGACTTAGAAGAGGTAAAGAGAAAAAAATGGGGGAGGTGCTATCAGCCATCCAAACAGATGAGGTTGAAAAATGTTTTCAAGAATGGAATCACAGGCCTGTCTGGATAGGACAGGCTGGATGAACAATCTGGAGGAGAAAACAACGGGACTGACAGTTC
>NW_022111372.1:75213382-75215404 GCF_000313985.2 Echinops telfairi
TGAGACATCTTTAAAGTTGAAAGAAGAACCAGGTATTTTTACATGATCCATGTGCACCTGATCCAAACCATGGTATCTTCAGTCACCTCATATGCATGTGAAACTTAGACAAGGAATTAGCAAGAAGGAAGAGGAATCAGAAAGTACCATGGATTGACAAATGAACAAAGAGTTCCTTCTTAGAGGGAACAGCCAAAATGCACCTTAGAAGCAAGGATGGAAAGACTTTGTCTTTGAATTTAGGTATGTTATCAAGAGAGACCATGTTGTGTTCTGTCTCAAACAATGTTCTCTACGCTTTTTATCTAGATTCTATAACCCAGTGCAATTGCTACCCAGAACTCACAGACAATATTCATGATTAAAGGATTTCTTAAGGAAGTTAACAGGTTGTGATGCAAATGAGAAATGCTCAGAATACATTTGTTCTTGAAAACGTTTTACAAGGTTTTCTCAGGGCTGCTAATAAATGCCCAAAGGGCATGCCACGCTGCTGTAGACCTTGATCTAAAGGCATTCAACTTCAGCTCCATGTGCCAGCAAATCCAGGTCCCTGGATTAAGTGGCAGAGGTACACCACTCCAGCAAACCTCAACTTGAGGGCACACACTCAGCTCTACCTTTATGGGTTTGCAAGCCCAGTTCACCTAATCACGTGCCCAGAGGCAAGCCAGCCTCCTGCCCCAAGCACTCAGCTTTACTTGCTCTGTAAGGTGGGAAGTCCACCACTCTGTTCCACGCTCTGGCTCCTGGTTCTGCTGCTGCTCCTCGGATGTCACAGCTGGGGTTTTTTTTGGATCTAGGAGGCTCACTGCGCCTCCTAGATTTGGGGGTCTAGAGGACATCTTCCACTCCTGGCCCTTGCTGGTAGTGAGATCACCTCTCTGCTAGTCAGCGGGTTCATTTTATACCAAATAGGATGGCATCATTTCTCACCGGTGAATCCTATCCGTATCTTTGTTACCCAGACTCATGCAGCTCAAGTTCATTTGGCTGGAGTTAGAGGCTTTGGCTAGAAAGACCACATTGAAAAACTCACTGCCGCTCCCTGCACCCGCTCGCAGGCACATCGGACGCCGGAGGCATCTCCTCCGCACGCCCGCCCCCCGCGGCTGCTCGCTGGGCTCCAGACCCCTGGCGTCGCCCTGCCAAACAGGACGTGCGATTTCAAACCCGGAGAGCTCATCTTCGCCAAGATGAAAGGGTATCCTCATTGGCCGGCTCGAGTAGATGCAGTTCCTGATGGAGCTGTCAAGCCACCCACAAACACACTACCCATTTTCTTTTTTCGGAACTCAGGAGACTGCGTTTTTAGGCCCAAAAGCTATATTTCCTTACTCGGAAAATAAGGAAAAATATGGCAAGCCAAATAAGCGAAAAGGTTTTAATGAAGGCTTAGGGGAAATAGATAACAACCCAAAAGTGAAATTTTCAAGTCAGCAGGCCTCAACGAAGCAATCTACCGCATCCTCTGATGTTGAAACTGAAGAAAAGGAAACTAGTCTCGTTTCCAAGGAAATACTAACCAGGAAGAAAAGGGCAGCAATGAGGACGTGACTAAAGAAACTGATGTAACTACTCGGAAAGCTGCCAGAAGAGGGAGAAAGAGAAAGGCAGACAAACAAGGAGAAACCGAGGAAAGTGCAGCAGTGACCCCAGCAGCAGCATCCGTTCATCTGAAAGTAAGTCCAAAACGAGGACGGCCTGCAGCTACAGAAGTCAAGATTCCAAAACTCCGAGGCAGACCCAAAATGGTAAAACCGCCTTGCCCTTCAGAGAGTGACATGGGAACCGAAGAAGAGGAAAGTAAGAAAAAAGGGCACGAGGAGAAACAACCTAAAAAGCACCTGAAAAAGGAAGAAGAGGGCCAAAAGGAAGAAGATAAACCAAGAAAAGAGCTGACAAGAAAGAAGGAAAGAAAGAAGTAGAATCAAAGTGGAAAACTGTACCCAAAGCAGGAGTAGCATCCACTTCTGATTCTGAAGAAGAAGGGGATGATCAAGAAGGGGAAAAGAAGAGAAA
>NW_022111372.1:75215569-75217751 GCF_000313985.2 Echinops telfairi
GAAACATCAAGGGATTCTCGGCTTCAAAGGATACATGCCGAAATTAAAAATTCACTCAAAATTGATAATCTCAACGTGGACAGATGTATTGAGGCCTTGGATGAACTTGCTTCACTTCAGGTCACGATGCAACAAGCTCAGAAACACACAGAGATGATTACAACACTGAAAAAAATATGGCGATTCAAAGTTAGCCAGGTTCTCATGGAAAAGTCTACAATGTTGGACAACAAGCTTAAGAATATGTTTTTGGTGGGTGAAGGAGACTCTGTGATCACACAAGTGCTGAATAAATCTCTTGCTGAACAAAAACAGCACGAGGAAGCGAATAAAACCAGAGATCAAGGAAAGAAAGGGCCAAACAAAAAGATAGAAAAGGAGCACATAGGTTCCAAGACAGTAAATGGAGGCTTGGATGCCCAGGACAGCGGGCAGCCCCAGCACAATGGTGATAGCAGTGAAGACAGCAAAGACCTCCACGAAGCCAGTGCTAAGAAAAAGTAAAGACATGTTTTGTTTTCTTGTGGTTTCCTTAGATTTTCTCTAAGGTTATTTGTGTGTTTTTAATTGATTCCTTACTTCAATTACAAGTCAGAAAGGCTCAAAAAAAAGAAAAAAAGGAAAACTCACTGCCCTGCAGACTAGTCCCCAAAAGGACATCATGCTTGTTAAAGTAGAAGGGAAGCCCCAAAGAGGCATAGCCTTGACGGGATGGATTGACACAGTGGATGAAACAAAGGGCTGAACCATAACAATAGTTGTGAGGATGCTGCGTGACTGGGTAATGGCTTGTTCTGCTGCACCTAGGATTGCTATGAGTTGGAACCAACTCGACAGCCTCTGGCAACAAAAGGAAGAAAACCAAAATGCAGAAAGCTATTGGGAAGAGGAGTGGAAAGAGTCAACATAGTGCACGAGGAGGGAGAGCACTGTCACAGACCAGAGATCGCAACCAATGCCACAAAACAAAACATGTATGAATTCTTGAAGGAAAACCGAATTGCTATGTAAGCTTCACGCACATTTCAATAAAATAAACAAATGAATAAAATGGCCACAACACCAAAAAAGAAGAACCCCTTCCCCTAAATTCTAAGCTTCTGGAATTAAAGGGAAATGAATTATAAAGGAGACCATCGCTGTTTAGATAAGGTGCTTACTACATCACGGACATCTTTTAAGCTCTGGAGTTGATCACACTGTTGAAAAGTCTGCCTTATACTGAGACAAATAGCTATGTTGGTGGGACTTCGCCTTTAGGAGCATTGAAATGCACAGTTGCATCTGGGTCTCTCATAGTCAATTCTCCAGTCAGCCTCTGTCTCTGATCCTTGGTCGTTCTTTCCCAGGCAGCATAGGGACAGTAGAGGAATCAGAAGGTGCCAGCTTCTTTAAGCTGGGCATCACAATGTATTGCTGCACTGATGGATGTTTCATAAATTAGTACTGATTCGTGATATTACCTAGACCAAGACTGACATAAACTTAGATTAGTCATTATCATGCCCAAAGGATAGTTTGGATGTTTATCTTCACCAAGTGCTAAACATTTCCACTGTAATCATAACTGCTTTTAGTAATATTCTTCAATGCTTCAGCAATTTCTTAATCAGCCCTTTTAAAGGCATGATAGGTATTAAAAAATAACGTGATGATATGATCACTTCTATTTTCCTTTGCAATATCTTTTCATAATTTGAAAATCTTTTCAAGTGATGACTAACAGGTTACACTATGAAACACACTTAAAGCTGGGAAATGGTCCAATTTTTCTATTCTAGCATTCTTGCTCGGCTATTCTCAGCCCTATGCTCAAATTTGGGTGTCTTTAGATATTTCTCAACACTTACCTAAGTTAAGATTTTCTGTTCTGGCGATTGCTTTGGTGTGTTAAGTTCACATGTCAACACTCTACAGACTGCCGGCTTCCCTGGTGTCTAGCACATTCCCGGCACCCACTAAACTCTCGATAAACATTTTGGACCTTCTGAGTGCTCAGATCAAATTAACAGACAACAACTAGGACAAGGGAGGGAGTCAACACAGAGCAAGAGTTGTCAACAAGAAGGAGTATTTAAATGAAGGCTGATGATACCTCTCAATGAGCGCTTTCAAAGGCATGGGTGACATGACAGTCTAAAGGTGGAAATCAGAGTGTGATGAGAAAAGAGTGTGTAGATAC
>NW_022111372.1:75218924-75220996 GCF_000313985.2 Echinops telfairi
GAATTGACTTATGAATGTTGCTACTTCTAATATAGGGAAACATACTGATAGAGTCCCCTCTTTGGGGATTAAGGCCCAGAGATGAACATGAAATGAAAATTAACAACTGGCTTAACATGAGAACAGTTTGGATGAAAATGGGTTCCTCATCAATTTTTGAGGTGTTCCTAAAAACCTATTGTGATATAGTGTAACCTGGACACACACTTGTAAGGGGTACAGTTGATGCAGAAACTGCTTTTGGGTATGCACAGAGGCAAATGTTATTCTAACGTGTTGGGGAGGCAAGGCCTAGAGCTCGATGGGGCATCCTTTCATATGCCCTACACAGTGCTGGGAACTGTCACCAAGAAGTTGAAGAGGTTGGCTAGTCTTCCACCATGATAGGACAGCCCAAATGAATCCCTAAGAAACAACCCCAAACCAAAGTGACATCAGAGACAGACTCTGAAGGTGGAACTTTGTACCATACTTTTATACCTTTTCTCAGGAGATAATTTTTTCTTCACACTTCTTCAAAACCACATGAGGGCTGGTGCCTGAAGGGCTTTCAAAGTGATCTTCTGGGTAGGCTGATGTCACCAACCCTAGGGACAGGTACTATTGCCATTTTACAGGTGAGGAGACCGGAACTCAGCATGGAGGAACACTTACAGAGACTTACATTGATAAATCGCAAAGATAGGTCTAGAACTTGATCCACCAGACTTCTGGGCTTTTCCTCCTGTGCGGTTGCTAAAGGCTTTGTGTGATGAACTATCAGTGTTTTAGCTGTGATGGAGGAGAGAAGTCACCATTGGTTGGGACAGTCAGAGAAGTCTTTTGTGGATGGGAGGGGGGCTTGGGTAGTCTCTGAGAAAGCCAATGTGCAAGGAAGCCCCCTTTGCATCCCAAGTACTGAATGGCATCACAGCCATCCCCCCTTGTGGTCAACCTGATTCCACCAAGAAAACCCAGCAGACAAGAAGATTATTAAAGGCTTTTCTCACTGAAGGTTGTTTTTCACGATTCAGAAAGCAGTGCAGACAGAAGCTCCCACTCTTGTTCTTTGTTGCAGAAATGTCATAGGTCAAACTCCGAGCTTGTTTGCACATGCTATCATTGCTTTTGCTGTGGCTGGAGTGCATGCCGAAGTGTGGGGGCACAGGCCAGGCCTTGTGGTGGCCCCCACACATTCTTTAGCTCTCTGGACACATTGGCCACCCTGCCTTCCATCAGTGAGGAACTTTTGTTTTGAACTTTGACCTTTCCCTCAATGGTGTGTGGCATTCTGGAGAATCCACAGTACATCTGAGGGAAAGTGTGGATCAGGATGATGGGAACTTTGGGGGGAGGAAATGGGTGAAAAGTGAGGCTGGATTCGCTAACTCAGAGGAAAACACTGCTGTGTAGACCTGGCCCATGTCCCATGAGAGTGGTGATTTGATGTCTTTTAGAAGAAATATGTCCAGCCCATTCCTGCCAGGCAAGGCAGAGGACTTGTCTCTTGAAAGATTGGTTGGAGTGATATGAGAAACCAAACCAAACCCCAAACGACCAACCTATGGAGAGATTGACCCTTTTCGGTGTCATGTCCTGACTGGGCCAGGCTCTGGAGGGACATAACTGAGCGAGGGCCCCAGTTTTGCCATTTCTCATTTAGTCACTCTAGGCCATACAACCTCCTTTTCGTAAACTGGAAAACAGGGATGGTAATGTACAAAATGGGCATCATAGCAGCACACTCCACTCAACTGTAAGGAAAAATAGCACATGCAAGGAACTTAGTATCAGGTGTTGCATCTTTAAGAAAATATTATTAAAGAGTGTTAGATCATTGATGCTGTTGGTGGAGCAGCCCTGCCTGCTGCACCAAACTGTGAGTCCATTCGAGCAGGCGTCCTCAAGCCACGGGCCACGGGCTCATGCGGCCCGCCGAGGACATTTATCCGGTCCTCCGAGTGTTTTTGCCCCATTTCTTTTTTTTTTAAACATTTTATTAGGGGCTCAAACAACTCTTATCACAATCCATACACACATCAATTGTGTAAAGCGCATTTGTACTTCATTCTCAATACATTTTCTCTCCACTT
>NW_022111372.1:75221832-75224812 GCF_000313985.2 Echinops telfairi
GCCAAGGGCATGGGATTTAGGTAGCAGGTTGGCATGGGACTTAGCTGATCAGATACTTGCTGTGTGAACACAGATGGGTAATAATCTTTCTGTATCTCAGTGTTCCTATCTGCAAATTGGAAGTAAACAGTACCTAAATCAGTAAGAGATTACTGTGAGAACCAGGTAAAAGAATATAAATGAAACATAGAGTAGAAGCCTAATAATGAGTCAGGACTCAATACAGGGGGGCAAAGCCCACATTGCTAGAGTCCTGGGGACACTCTAAGTCAATGTTTGACTGTCGATCCCAAAGCCGATGGCCCATTAGCTGCTCGGAGAGAGAAAGATGAGGTAGTCCTCTCCCGTGAAGATTAAACTATTTCAGAACCTTCTGTACAGTAACAGCATTGGACTGCTTGCTAACTGCGAGTCAGCAGTTTGAACCACTCTGACGCTTTCTGCTCCGGGAAGAACTGCAGCCAGGAAACCCACAGGGCAGTTACACTGTGTCGGAATGGGCCCCACGGCGCGGCCAGTTTGCCGGCTTGGTTTATGAATCAGAGACGATAAAGAAGAGCATCGTGCACAGAATTTATGTCAAGACCGAGTGTCTCCTTATGTCACATGTGGGAGGGAAGACACAGTTGCTTCCAGGTAGACATGTCAGTGTATACAATGTGTAAAATGAGAGCAGTGGTTCCTGGGTCACAAGGAATCTCACCCTTCAAATTCCTCACCCTGACTCTCCTGCCCAGGCCCCTCTGAGTGTGCACAGCCCTGAAAAAGAGCGAGTTCATATGCGCTTTTTAATTTTCTTTCAAGAAAAGAAAAACATGAATCTGTATTACTTTTATAATCATAAAAATCCTGAATATACAATATACTCATAATCATGAATATCATGAATATAAAATGTATTCATAAAAGAGCATGAAATACTACCAAATAAGAGACTACTGAGATATACAGGCAATATATAAGTTTCTTAACTCTTCTCAGTTTCTTTCTTGGCAGGTCAACATTTCTAATTTCTTAAGTAGGTCGAAAGGGAGACAGGAGAAATGATTTTGTACTTGTGGATGGACCTTGGAAAAGGCACAAAACACAATTTTTGTAGGAAGAGTATATGTGTGCTCCACGCCCCTCATGTAACCAATGTAATGTCTGCATTTAGGGCATTATGATTTAAATGAGAAGCTATGAAAGAAGGAAATCAACTGAATTAGCTTTTGATTACATTGGTACAGTCCATAGCTCCATGTCACTTTGCAGAGAGAGTGGGTCCTTTCTCATCCCATGAAAAATCTTTTGGTAAAACCTCTGAATGCTGGAACCTGTATAAGACAGAAACCAGCTGAAAAGGAAAACTCCATATACATTCCACTAAAATAAGCAATAAATAAATGGTAAGACTGTCCCCTCGGGCAGAAAACAAAGCAGTTGTGTGGATTTCCTTTGTCATTGTAGGTGTTCATGGACTCTGGTCATGGGTGTGTACCTTAGGAAATGTAGTCAGAATTTATAAAAAACAAACATGATATGATTGAATTACTGAATTATATAATATGTGGATTATGTGCCAATCAAACTTTTTATTTAAAAGAAAAGACCCACAAAACTTGGGTTCCAATTGCCATGGAGAGATTGAGAGAGAGTACTGGGCCTGATCTTGTATGGTTTATTTGAGAGATTTTTAATTCAAACCCAACTGCAACAGGAAGTGATTAGAGGGTCAGTAGGTTGCTCTGTCTCCCCCCTTCCTCTATTCTTTCGCTCTCTGTCTCTGACAGCAGCTCTCAACCTGTGGGTCGCGACCCCTTTGGGGGTCATATGACCCTTTCACAGGGTCACCCGATTCATTACAGTAGCAACATTACAGTTATGAAGTGGCAACCAACATAATGTTATGGTTGGGGGTCACCACATGAGGAACTGTGTTAAAGCGTGGCGGCATGGGGACGGTGGACAAGCACTGCTGGAAGGGAAGGACAGCGGGTTGCAGTTGAAAGGATCTCTCTGGCTGCTTGAAGAGAACAGACCTTTGGAGGGACAGCGTGGAAAGCAGGGACATCAATACGGATAAAAACAGCTATTTTTACATTTCCAAGAGCTGTTTGTTAATTATCTTTTTCACTTGATTTAATTACACTGTGGTCAGAAAATGTGTCCTGTATGACACTGGTTGTTTAAAATTCCTTTCTGAATTAGCACATCAATTTTGGAAAGTGCTTTTAATGTATTGAAAGTACATCAGATCCTCAATTTATTTGATACAGAGTTCTACATAAACACTACTCCACACTACTTAAACATTGTTGTTCAGACCAGCTTCATCCTTGCTATTATTTGATTGGCAGAGTATCCTATTTTGAAATAGTGTCCTATTTTGAAATCCTATTAAAACCTCCCACTTGCAGAAGCTCCAAGCTCACTGCCATCAAACAAATACAACTCATCGTGACACGCAGTACAGAGCAGAACTACTCCCGTGGGTTTCCAAGCCTGAACATCTTTATGGGAGCAGAAAGACTCACTTTTCTCCAGCAGAGTGGCTGGTGGGTTCGAACCCCTGACTTTGTGGTTAGCAACCCAATGTCTAACCTACTACTGCATAAGATCACCGTATGTTAAATGATTACCTATGTTAACAACATTTGGAGTCACCCTGTATATGCTACAGTGATTTTCAATTATAAATAAGAGAAGGGATAGAGGCTATGGATGTATAGTGGTTAAATTCTTCATTGTCTTCATCACTAGTGAGTTAGTTAATTGTGCCCACCTGACCGATAATCACATGTGGGGCTAATTGAAAGGCGGAGGGATAAATACAAGAACACCTTGCTCAGCTAAACGGTCATTCTATGATATCTACCTTCCCGACATGATCGCTGAAGACAGATGTGTGCATAAGAAAATGTAGTGAAGAAAGCTGATGGTGCCCGGCTATCAAAAGATATAGCGTCTGGGGTCTTAAAGGCTTGTAGGCAAACAAGCG
>NW_022111372.1:75226167-75236608 GCF_000313985.2 Echinops telfairi
ATGCACACTTTCTTTACATAAAACTCTCTTATACATGAGTTGCTGTGAATTTGTTTCTCCAAAGTACCTAGACTCATACTAGTTTTAGTGGTTTGTACATAATCATATTATGATCATTAGTAGCTCAGAACAGTAGCAACATGCTTTGAGTGTGTTATCCAACAGGTGTAGTTCTCATTGTATTTTCTGAAATTATCTGATCCTCATCATACCATGTAAAATATTGTGCAACTGTGGAAACTGAGCAAAGAATTAACAACCGGTCGAGATTTACACAGAAAGCACATGATAGAATTTCCCAAGACTAATAACTTAAAAAAAGGACTAATAACTTCTTCATTGCATGTTTTTAAACACAAAAAATGACTGAACTGATGGACATCTCCAGATGGAAAACACAGAAAGCAAACTGAACACATCAGTGGAAAGATTTAATAGAGAAGCTTCAAATCAGTAGAAGAGATGAGGGCAGGTGCCGATTCTGGAACCAGACCATCAATTGCTGATATGTAAGTTCAGGTTGAAATTGAAGAAAATTTAAACAAATCCATGAGAGCCAAAATATGACCTTGAGTTTATCCTGCCTAAATTTTGAGGACATCCCAAGAACACATTTGATGCACTTAACACTAATGACAGAAGACCTGGTGAGTTGAAGAAAGTGAAATATCATTCAAAAAAAAATAACAAAGTAGATGCTCTTAAACGTAGAATGACTAAGACAAATTAAAGAAACAATGTAAAACAGTTGAGCAGAAAAACTTTAAGGGTATCTTGAAAAACAAAGTACAATATTAAAATGAAAAACATAAAAACCTAGAATCAAAAATCCCCAAAGAAGAAAACACTCAGCATACTTTAAACTGAAAGAAGTAAAGAAAAAAAAGATGAAAAATTCTATGGGGAAAATACTGAATGATTCAATGTGTACAAATATGGATCTCTTCCCGTTGACTAAGTAATTGTCCTCCCAATTTCTTGGCATTGACTAGTGAGTGCTTGCAGGGCTTCTTCAACGTGTTGAAACATTTAAATGACTCTTCCGTCAGTTTCTGGAGCCTTATTTTTGGCTAATGCCTTCAATGCAACTTGGGCTTTTCCCCTCCGCACCCTGGGTTCTTGATTATGCTACCGCTCAAAATGGTTGAATATCGACTACTTTGTGTTACAGTGGTACAGTGTGCAGTGTATTTACTACCTCTTTTTGGGTACAGTGACTGTATTAATATTTATTTTTTTCACTAATGTTTTATAAAGGAGTCTATTCAAAGTATATTTCTTTAAATAAACAGTCTTCTCTTATTCCTAAAATCATAAAATTAGATTTTTTTGTGTGTGATTTTGTAACATGACATAACAAACTTTCTTAAGTAAAGAACTATTTAAAGTACCTTTATTTTGATAGAAATGCATGAGGTTTTAAACACTGAATTTATAAAAATACTGTTTTAGGTTAAAGTGTGAATATAACACTGAAAAAGAAGAAAATAGAAATGTGTCCTCTGCTTTGATTCATAATCTGGTCCATGAACACGTTTGGCTCTGTGATGGAGAGGGCTGTGATATGAGTTGAAAGAGCTTTTTTTAAAAAATGAAATTGAAATTACTCTCATTTATAATTACTTTTACACATTCTTTGAAGAGCTGTCAAATCACATTTTCCCAGGTTAATATTTTAACAAATCTATTACTTACTGACTGGAGAATAAAGTTTTCAACCAACCTGAACATAAGCCCCAAAGTAAATCACTGTGCACACAAAACGATGAGCTTAATTGAGAACAAATGAAACATAATCAGTGAAATGAAACTATCTGGGGAAATGGTCAAGAGGTCCACATTTAGGAGTCAATGGGCTAAGACGCAACAGCTTTCTGAGCCATGCACTACGACACCATATCCTGCTACTTGAGACAATTCCTCTGCTGAGTCCTGCACCCTTCAGATGGCCCCTTCACAGGATGGGAGCAAAGAACACACTGCCTTTCTTTGACTCCACTTGTTTATAAAACAAGTGACCTGTCAATTTTAAACAGTTAGGTTCACGTGCTAAACGATTCTTTAAATGGGTTTTATACAATTACTTTATTTTCTATATATTCTTTCTTGTTTTCTGATAAGTCTATAAACCAACCTGTCAATGAAACCCTCAAGGGGCAAATGTCTTCTACCATAAAACATCATGTGTCCGCTTTTCATCCTTTGGTAATGGTTCTGGAAAGGAAAAGGACTGAGCTTGGTAAATCTTGCTAAGATTGAGTCTGAAACATCTGAAGGAGGGAGAGGAAGATGTCTTTCAGCGAAAGGAGAAAGTGCAGAGAGTGGCCCTGGCAGGCCCTTCAGGTGGCACACAGCACATTCTTAAGCAGAAGATGAACTGAGTTTGAGTCTCAATGTTAATTCTCAGGAGGTGGGTGATCTTGGACATTTTATTTGGTCTCTTTCTGTCTCAGAATCATCGTCTGTCTAAAAGTGTAAATAATTATACCGACTTCATAGGGTTGACGGGTACTTAGCACAGAGTCTGGTTCAGAGTACACGGTCACTGATTACCTATCATTACCATCTTCTTCCTGTTAATCGTGCTCTTAATTTAGCTAGATCGAAAAGAAACGCCCAGCAACGACAGGGCTATAAATCCAGGAACTGAAAGAGAAATAAAAGGACTCGCTCACCTCCTTGCTATTGAGTTGTTTCTGATGCACAGTGACCCGACAGGCCAGGGTAGAACTCTCCCCTGTGGTTTCTGGGGCACTCTGTATGGGACTAGAAAGCCTCATCTTTCTCCCACGAAGGGTGGTGGTTTTAAATCACTGATCTTAAGGTCAGCAGCCCCACAAGTAACCCATTACACCACCTAAGCTCCTTAAATAGAAAGAGGACCTTTAAGTTACATTCACATCTGACCACTTCTCAGCGGCCCACAGTTCCCACCACCATCGCCTGTCATTTGAAAGTTTGCCCAAGCCTCATAATTGCTTTTAATGCTTACACCCTTTCCTCCTCTCCTCACCACACTACACACTATTATTCTAAAATAGGAACCTTAGTGCACATTTTTAAAAATGGAAGATCCTGTCTTTTCCCTGCTCAAGATTGCAATGTCTGAATATGGAAGACTAAAGAGGAACTGACGTGTTTGAATTTTGGTGCTGGGCAAGAATACTTAAAGAAATGCGCTAAAAGGACAAACACATCTTGGAAGAAGTCTGGCCAGAGTGTTCCTTAGAGGCAAGGATGGCAAAACGTCATCGCACATACATTGGACACACAGTTAGGAGACTCAGTCCCTGGGAAAGAACATCAGGCTTGGTAAAGTGGAGGGATGGCAAAAAGGAGGGTGGCCCCGAGTGGCACAGAATGACCCAGGGCTGCAACAATGGGCTCAGGCATGGGAACAATTGCAGGAGTGGTGCACGCCTGGGCAGTGTTTCGTTCTGTCGCGCAGAGTCGCCATGGGGGGAAATTATTTCCTATCAACCTAACCACGCGGGTTCTTGAGTGCCTCCTACTAAACAAGCATCGTTTACTTGTCCTAATCGCCAAAAACAATGCTCCGGCTACAAACTATAGGGTTCAGCGTAACTTTTGTTTTCATTGCTTTTCTATAAGATCCATCTTAAAGAAGAGTAAACAGGCTTAGACAGATTAGAGACTTGGGCTAAAGGTGGTACAGTAAGTGAAATAATTGTGATACAAATAAAGACCTGTGTGACTTTAAAACAATTGCAGCGTCTGCTTCTCCATAAGTCGCGTGTTCCATAGGTTTGCGTATGGGTCTGGTTCACGTCACCTTTAGGCTTCATCTTCTACTACTGCACCTTTTGGTTGTCCTCTCCAGCTACACTGGCCCCTCTGTGGTTCTACAACATGCAAGTATACTTTTTCCTCAGGCCTTTGTACTGGTTGGTTCCTTCCCCAGAAATCTTCTGCCAATTATTTTCAAGGCTAATTCCCTCACTTCTTTCATGAAAATCAATAAAACCAGACTCACTAGCCTGGAGTCGATGCCGACGTAGAGTGACACTATAGGACAGGGCAGACCTGATCCTGTGAATTTCTGAGACTGTAGCCATGTATGAGAGTAGAAAGCCCTTTCTTTCTCTGGCAGGGTGGCTGGTGGTATTGGACTTTGATGATCACAGTCCAACAAGTAACTGCTACTCCATCAGGGCTTCTTCTTTCTCGAAAGAAAACACTAAAATATCAGCTTCTCAAGAGCCCAACCTAACCATCTTACTTCACTCCACAACCTCCCTTCTCCCATGTCCTTGCCCAATTATATCCTGCATGCTATGCTACATTTTACTGGTTTTCCAGAATAATTACTTTTATTTTTTCACACAAAATACACTTCATTTACCCTATTATTTTTATTGCCTACTTATCCCCCTATAGATTAAACTCCCCGGTATGGTTTATTTTAGCATCTAATAAAGCCCAAATAACTAAAACACAGCTCGATACACAGAAAATACTCAGTCATTACTGGACAAAAGAATAAAAAGATGAAGATTATTTACTTACTGAGTGTGTGTCACATGTAATACACACGTTTGGAGCTTTGCCTGAGTTATCCGATTTTATCCCCCTGACAATCTTTCAATATGACTAATACCTAACCACTGCCCCAGTTTCAAAGATAAGGTGAGATTCCAGGAAAGATACAATACTTCATGTGAGATCATGAATGTTGTAGCTGGGACTTACACGCAAGTTCTTAACTTTCAATTTAGCACTCAACAAGATGACACAGCAGCTGTAACAATGGGCTTATATGTAGCAATGATTTTGAGGATTGTTCTGGATTAGGAAATGGTTTGTTCTGCTGTACGTAAAATTACCGTGAGTCAGAGTCATCTCAACGGCACCTATTACCAAGCACACTTACTATGTGTATTGGGTCATATGACATGCATTAGGTCATTTCAGCCAAGCAAGAGTGTCTTTAGCTAGGGACGTTATTACACCTCACTGGGGTGTTTGTTTTTTTTTTAAGAATGGAAAACTGAACCAAAAGCAATGAAATTGACTCCACCTAACTTCATCCAGCCGCCATCTGTATTAGTTTGTCTTTCCATGGTAGCTTGAGTGTTTTAATGATGCTGGCATTTTAAATGGCAGCAGAGGGCCCTGTGATGGACAGATTTCCATAGCTTGTAAACTAAGAATGACTAGGAAGCAAGACCTGGTAATGTAGTTCTGAAAGCTAACTAATGCAAACCCTCTGGATGGCAATGTCGTGTTTTCCAATTTGGCGCTGGAAGATGAGCTCCCTGTCTTGGAAGGCACTTGGAGTACACTCTGGATCAAACAAGTGGACTCAAGCACACCAACAGTCGTGACAGTACACAGGGCTATGTGACGTGTGGGTCTGTTCTTCATGCAGTGGACGTGGGTTCGAGCAGATGGGAGAGCAACTAAGAAGAAGCTCATCCAGAGGACTACAGGCAGCAAGTCGATTTGAACCGAGCAAGGGTTTGGCTAGTTCCAAAGTCATTGTTCATGATCGTTTCATGGCACTCTGTTCCTCATTAAACTGATCTTCACTTGATTTTATTTGAGAAGCATAAACAATCTTGTCCTAAACTCTCAGGATTAACTAGTATTAACTTACTAATGGATTACAAATTACATCTGTCTCTGAGCTTTAAAACTCCTCTATGACAAATTCTTTCAGCTGCATATGATTCCTTTAGCTCCTTCAGCTACAGCCCACCATCATACGGGAACCACACCATCAAGTGGAAAGCACATCAAGACTTCTGCCTGTAGGCTGGAGTCACTTTCAGACGTGGGAGAATTCCTTTACAGACTTCCCTCTTCCAAATGGCTGGTGGCACATTATTTACATTTAACTACATTCCACACAAAAATCAGGGCTTTTCCACTTCCATGGAGCTTTGGGACTGCTTTGTAGCTGAGAATGCAGGGGCGGGTAGAGTTTGGCATAGGGAAGAAAAATGACACTACAGCATGTTTGCTTCTATTAGGAGTTATAAAAAGAAATGATTACATCTGGCTCCATTTCCTTGCTAAATTCTTTAATTGTTTGTAATTTGAGAAAAACTAAAAGTAACAAAAGCATTACAAATAGTTAATCATAAATACAAGAGACTTTTCAAACAGCTTGTTGAAATATTTAATTAGAAGAAAATAGATTTTTCCAGATGAGCTAATCAGGGTGCAGGGTAGCAATGATGAAACATATAACTTTCCTCTAGTTCTTGAATGCTTCCCCTCCTCCCCCTCCAATATCATGATCCCAATTCTGCCTTGCAAATCTGGCTAGACCAGAGGATGTACATTGGCGCAGATAGCAACTGGAAACACAGGGAATCCAGGATAGATGACTCCTTCAGGACCAGTGGTGAGAGGGGTGAGGCCTGGAGGGTGAAGGGAATGTGGGGTAGAAAGGGGGAACCAATTACAAGAATGTAAGTATTGCCTCCTTCCTGGGGGATGGACAGCAGAGAAGAGGGCAGAGGGAGACGTCAGACAGTGTAACTTATGACAAAACTATAATAATTTATGAATTATGAAGGGTTCATGAGGGAGCGGGGAGGGGGAAGGGAGGGGGAAAATGAGGAAATGACATTAAGGGCTAAAGTAGAGGGCAAATGTTTTGAGATTGATGAGGACAACAAATGTGCATATGTGCTTGACTCAATGGATGTATGTATGGTCTGTGATAAGAATTGTTCGAGCCCTCAATAAAATAATTTTTAAAGAAAAGAAAATAGATTTTTCCAAGAACTTTTTTATGCTCCCTAGTATAGCTTGCCTATAGCAGAAGCAATGTGATCACCATGTCAATGCATATTTCTATATCTATCATCTGCCCTTAATAACTAGCGGGGCTTACTATAGAAATTTCTGATGTTGACTTTTTTTCTTTCCCTCTGTAAGGAAAAACTGACAAGATTGACAATATTGAGTACCAGAAGTGATACAGCCAGATGTTCCTTAGAAGTGAGTATAATGAGACTTTGACTCCATAATTCTGGACACATCGTTGGGAAGCACATATTGCTAGAAAAGGACAATATGTATGATAGAGTAAGAGGGTCACCAAAAGTGAGGGAAACCCTCAGTGAGATGGGCTGGCCCATAAGTTATAACAATGAATTCAAACATACCAAACATCATAAAAATAAATACATAAAGTTGTCATGAGTCAGAGCTGACTAGATGGTGACTAACAACAAAGGTTATAAATATCAGAAAAAACCCTTATACTGCATTGTAGTAATGCCAATGTTCTCAGTTCCCTCAGGGGCTAGAGCAGCTGTTCTCAACCTGTGGGTCACGACCCTTTCACAGGAGTTGCCCCATTCATAACAGTAGCAAAATTACAGTTATGAAGTAGCAATGAAAATAATTTTATGGTTGAGGGGTGGGTCACCACAACATGAAGAACTGTATTAAAGGGTTGTGGCTTTAGGAAGGTTGAGAACCACTGGTCTAGAGCTTAAGATCCTCAAAAGAAGACTTTGGGAAGATAGATGCCCTCACACAGGTAAAGGTGGCTCAACTCAACTTATTGTCATTGAATCAATTCAGACTCATATCGACCCTATTGGGCAGAGTAGAACTACTCTGGTGGGTTTCTAAGACTGTAAATCTTTATGGGAGTAGAGATTTATGGGAGTAGAGAACTTCATCATTCTCCCAAGGAGCACTTCTGGTTTTGAACAGCTGACTTTGTGGTTAGCAACCCAAGGAGTAACCCACTACACCACCAGGGATCTTGAGCAGAGCAATCAGGTGTCTCCTATGGAGTTTCAGAAATCCAGTGTCTTGCCAAACAGCCACTGTTACAAAGGACTACTATGCAAAGAGCGTCTTTAATTCTCACAGTTACAAAAGTGATAGTCAGTACTGTTGAGATGGAAACATCAAGGAAAGGTTGGATGTTAATGTCTTCCAGCTCAAATGTAGCGCATTTGTTATGCTTTTTCCCTGAGTCTGTGTTTTTATTTATTGTTGTAATTTCTCTCACATGGTAACATGTGATCCAACATAGGGTTTTCATGCAGAAGTTACCTCTATATCTATCAGCACAGCACACATTTTGGGGGGTTATTTTTAATGTTCTAAAATGGGCTAAACCCAAGTTCTACTTTGCAAGCATAACAGTAGCAGGTTGGGGGGGGGGCATTTGTTGACTTAACTACTCACCACCACCCCTAGTGTTGGCGTGTCCACAGCCTGTAAAGGGAACCTTGTAGAGATTGAGCCCAGGGGTCCGCCTTCATGGTAGAAAAACCTCATCTGAGAAAATCCGGTGTGTTTGTAAAAGCGAGCTCACATTCGTAAGGCTGCGTGGAAAATAAGACTGGCCTCGTCCCTTTCCTTTCACTGGAATGAATGCCACCTTAACAGTCTGAATAACGGACCACAAATACAGACTGCCTTTACTTCCCCCCAGTTGTAACCCCTTCTTTCATGTTAAAGATAATGTTTGTTGAATTCTTACTATAAAGGAGGCACTATTTAATGTTTTACATCTATTATCTCATATATTGAATATGGAATGGATGTCAAACAGTGAATAACTCAGTCTTAGAGGAAGTACAACCAGAATGCTCCATAGGAGTGAACACAGCAAAACTTCATATTGCTTCCTTTGGACGCCTCATTAGGAGGGACCATCACTGCGGGAGAGCATCATATTTGGTAAAGTAGAGGGTCAATGAAAAAGAGAACGAATGACCCTCATGAGAAAGATTGACACAGTGGCTTCACCAATGGGCTCAAACATCAAAACAATTGTGCGGCTGGCGTAGGGCCTGACAGCGGCATGTGCTGTTGTACAGAGTCACTATGAGTTAGAACCAAATAGATGATACCTCACAGAAGCAACATATACAAGGAAACATAAAAAATTCATGAACTAATGGAAAGTAAAAAGTTACTACTATCATGCACAATTTTCAGATAATAATATTGACTGAGAGAGAGTAAAGGGAGTCACAAAAGTCTATTAGCTAGTGAATAATGGAGCTATGATTTCAATCCAGGACTATCTGATCCAGGACAGGTCCTCGTATTTTACTTTTCACATAGCAAAGTCTTGAAAATCTACCCATCAAAAACTAATATGGCAGAAGCCTGAGTGTCTTACACTTAGGGTCATGCATTAGTGCAGACAAAAACAGTGTCTCCCTGAGCCTTGGAAATTAGTAGACTCCTCCCCCCCAAACTTTCTGTAATTCCTTGGTTAGAGCTTTGTTCATTGGCTTAGAATTTTGTTTTTATAAAAATATCTGAAAGGGACCATAACACCTAGTAATTGTCCTTTTGTCACTTTCTACACATCCTTTCACAGTGGCAGGTTTTGTCTCAACGTACCAGATTATGGAACATTTATGGATTATGGTGGCATCAAGTGTGGTAAAGTGGAGGCTCAGTGAAAAAGAAGATCCTCTATGAGAGGGATTGACAAAGTGTTTGCAACAAATGAGCTCAAACATAGCATCGTTCTATGCCTAGTGATGAAAGTATTCAGTATCTGATACTGAATAGGATGCAAATGACTTTTTGCAATAGTGGTGCTTACAAGCAAGTAAGAATGGGGAAGCACAGAAAGGTCTGCAGGCCAGCCCCAGTCCCAACTACGTGGGCAGCTCCCCCTCCCCAGAGAAGAATTTACTTCAGAGGTCAGCACTGAAGCTACAGCTCAGGGAGAGGGACATGTCTGATCAGAGCACACAGGAGCAAATGAAGGGGGAGGAAGAGAGAGTGGAGCACATCCTGGCCCACCAAACCCACCAAGAGCACTCAATGCATAGAGAGGACCACATGGCTGCTCCACTTTGAGACACGACATCCCTCACTGACCCATAGCCCTATGGGGGACAACACTGGAGACACAGTGCGGGAATTGTGCCCGATCTGACTCCACCACACCAAGGGAAAACACTAAGGGCGTGCAATAGAATAGCAAGGGGAGCAGAGCAAGGAAGTCCCCAGGGAATACCAAAAATAGACTTTGGGACCAGGGCATGGCACCCCATAAGACTCAATGGGAAAACACTCCAAAAGGTCAACAAACAGAACTTGAACTATTTACAGGCTTTTCTGTTTTTGTCATTGGTTTTGTTGTTGTTTTGTTTTCTTTTGTTGCTTTGTTTTGCTTTCTCTTGATTTTTGTGCATATTATTATCTCTGCAGGTCTATCTAGATAAGATAGGTGGGAAACAGTCTTGAGGAGAAAACAATGGGACCAACAGTCCCAGGAGGGACATGGGAGTGGGGGTGAGGCTGGGAAAGGAAGTGGTGTTCACAAACTCAAGGACAAGGGAACAACCAGTGACCCAAAATTGGTGGCAAGGAGGGTGCAAGAGGCCTGGTAGGGCTTGATCAAGGGCAATGTAACTGAGAGGAATTACTGAAACCCAAATGAAGGTTGAGCATGATAGTGGGACAAGAGGAAAGT
>NW_022111372.1:75238191-75257133 GCF_000313985.2 Echinops telfairi
GGGCAACAAATGTATAGATGTGCTTTACACAATTGATCTATGTATTGTGATGAATTGTATGAGCCCCAATAAATTGATTAATTAAAAAAAATAACTCACTCTATTCGTTTTTAACATGATTTAGTGTAGTCTTTGTTATCTTAACTGATCTTAAGCATTAGAAAGACAAACTGGGATAAGAAAGATGTTTTCCCCTCAATGATAATAATGCACAGTGGGAGAAGCAGACACATAAGTAGGTTATTAAAGTTGTATATGTAATACTTGGAATGTATCCATGGCAGGAAAGAGCACTGTGATCAGCTCTTGAATTACGTATGTGGTGGTGGTAGTGGGGGTAATCATGGAAGACTTCTTGGAAGTGGTGATTTTTTTTTTAAGAGTATGTAAGCATTTTCAAATCTAAAATAGGCACATGTCTCCCCAAGAGGTTATAGCAATTTAATAACAGTATAACATTTATTTCCAGTGATCTTCTAGTAGAGTTTAGCAAACTTCCTATAAAGGGTCTAGTTATAAACATTATAGCATCTATAGATCACACAGCATCTGATATAACTATTCAACTCTGTCATGTCTTCAAAGGCTTAATAGACAATACAAACAAATAGGTGTGGCTAGGTTCCAATAAACTTTCTTTATAAAACCTGGCAGATGGCTGGATCCAAGATCATTGGAAATAAAGCTTTACCTTGCCAAGCCCTGTTATATATGAAATACTATAATCCATGCTAGTAATATTAGAAGCCAACTTCCTCCAAATTTATGAATTCACACATGGGCAATAGTACTTATGGATGCAGAAATCCTGAGAAATCAAACCTGTTTCTGATTCCACCATGCAACCTGCCTAATTATGACTAATACCTCCCATCCCACAGAAAACATTCTGTGCACCAACAGATGGTGTTGCTATGGAGTCTTCGATATCATCCCCAACAGCAGATGCAACCATGTGGATTGTAGGCTGAAAATGGCCAACTGACAGAGGGACTTTTGGGAAAATATCTAACATGTAGAAAAGTTCTGCAGATGAGAAATTCACAGCCACAGTTGAATTCCTCATATCAAGTACTTCACAGGGAAAAAAGAGAGAGAGAAAACTTGATTTCTCTTTTCAAAATTGATTTTCACTCCTTGCAATCCAACTGAACAGAGTAGATCTTCCCCATAGGGTTTCAAAAGTTCTAAGCATTTTGGAAGCAGACTGCTGCATCGCTGTGTCTCAGGGCTGCTGCTACCAACCTTTCTGTTAGCAGCGAAACATGTAAACACCGCTCCACCGGGGCTCCTAGACCAAAATTGGGGTTAGCAAAAGCAATTAAGGGTAGACAAACAAAGATTCACTTATCACTAACAATGTCTTCTTAATTCCAGACTCTGAAATGAGCTAAGTAAACAAAATAAATCAATGATGTGACAAAACACATGACTGTGTTTATAAACATGTCCCTCTGGAATGTAGCTCATGCCAACATTCCTTTTATTAGAAAATCAGATCTTTCTTCTAAGTGTGTGAACATTCTCACACTATAGCCTGATTAAATAGATGATCATCAAAAAGAAAAAAGAAAAAACTTAAGCAGGGCTAAAGTATTTCTTGGCCAAGCCAAGAATAAATGCAAATGACTAGACATTTGTGTCCTTATTCCATTTTCAACTGTTTGGAGACCAGACAGATGCTTTTTGCCTGGTCTCTTTTACAAATATTTACTCAGCATATATCAGGCAAAATTGAAGCGTTGTAGAATATAAAAAACAAACACAGTTATAATCTATGAGAACCTCATTGCTAGCCAAGAGTTATTTTAAGCCATGGCTTGTTTCTGTGGTTTTTAAATTAGAATCAACTATCTGTAGTACACAGAGGGAAAGAGAGACGTAAAGGCCAAGTTATGATGTGGAATAAGTTAAAGGTAGGGCAATTCTGGAGTAAGACATTGAAGGGCAGACCCAAAGCAGATATCGGGATAGCAGGAGTCTAGAGTCACAAGAGAAAATCCATTCTGAAAGAAGACCCTGCAAAGGAGAGACAGGCTAGATGTGGAGGCTGTTAGGGGGGAAATAACCGGCTCTGCTAGAGAGCAAGATAATATGTGATTGGACTTAGCTTATTTAGAAGGGGCTAAAAGCGTTTATGAAGACTGGCTCAGAAGTCCATTACTGACACCTCATTTTTCTCATTATCTGAATCAGAAAGAATTTCTAATCTATCAGGTGTTCAAGTCAGTGCTTTAGACAATTGAACAAAGATATGAGATGTGAAGACTGAGAAATGGGAAATTTTCAGGCAGAAACTATAAATATTCAGAAGGAGATACACTAAAGGCTTAAAAGATTATGAGAAACACTTCCATTAACTAGCATAAAATGCTTAGGAATACATTTAGCTAAATTTAACCAAGTAAGTATAAGACTTGTACACTAAAGAGTAGAAGACACAGTGAAAAGAAATTAAGATATAAATAAATGGAAAGACATCTGCATTCATGGATTAGAAGACAAAATGTTGGAATGATAGCAATACTCCTCAAATTGATCAACAAATTTATTTGTTCAACAGTAATTTATTGATCAACAGTAATATCTAGCAAAGCTATATCTTCCTTGTGGAAATAAAATAAAAATCATGAAGGAGACCAGGATTGCTGGTCAGATAAGACGGGTGGAACCCCCAAAACTATGGTCCTTGCAAACTCTGTAACTGAACTAACCCCACTGGCTCAATGTTCAACCAAGCAATAGAGAGGTCTGTAAAGGAAATAACACTATTGATGTGTGTATATCTTAGAAAATTCGACCATTTGGGACAATGGGGTCAGAATTTACCCAAGGACAAAGTTCAGAAGGATTAGGAAATTGGCAGTATCAAAACCAGATATATGGGTAGGAGGTGGGATGGGCAATGTAACATTGACGAGATAAATCAGTGTTTATGAATCATTATATGTAAAACTGATTTTCTGTTTTGAAAACCATCCCTACTTCACAATAATAAGTAAAAGAAAAGAATTCTATCTCCTGGTCTTAACAGTCATGGGAAATTCAAAATCCCAAGAAAATCTTGCAAAAGAAATATAAAGTTGGAGGACTCATATCTCCCCATTTCTAAACTTACTACTAATTTAAAGTAGGTAAAACAGCATAAGAATATATATATATATGTCAAAGGAATTGAATTGAGAGCCACAATAAACTCACATTTTTCTGGATAAGATACCAAGATAATTGAAAAGGTAAATGATAGTCTTTTCAACAACAATGCTGGGACAACTCAATGTCCATATACAAAATAAATAAAGTTCAACACCTACTTTACATTTTACACAGCAATGAACACTGAGGTTTACACAAAAAATAACTCAAAACAGATCAAAGTTCTAAATCTAAGAGCTTACAAAATATAATATTTAAAGAAAACAAGGGGAATCTACTTGATTTGGATTAGGCAATTTTTTTAGCAATGACATGAAAAGCATAAGTTATCAAAATAAAAGCAAATCAGACCTTATTAAAATGGAAAAAAAACAATCCATGTCATCAAATACTATTGAGAAAGCAAAACAATAACTGACAGAACAAGGTATAATATTTTCAAATTATATATCTAATAAAAATCTAGCATACAGAATGTAAGACATCAAAAAGCTGTGGGAAAACCCACAGACTGGGAGAGGATTTTTAGCAATGACACAACAGACAAAGGGCTTATTACTAAAATCTACAATACCCTCTTGGTCTGAAAAAAGAGGAAAACAGTTAACCCCCTGAGGAAATGGGCAAAAGAACTTAAAAAAAGTTTCACCAGAGAGGAGAATGGCCAATGAACATATGAGAAAATGCTCCCAATCATTAGCAATCAGAGAAATACAAATTAAAACAACCATGCGATACCATCTAACATCCATGAGGTTAGCTCAAATCAGAAAACAGAAAGCAACAAATGTTGGAGGGGATATGATGCAATAGGAACTCTCCTCCACTGCTGGTGGTCATACTATGAGGCAGAAGTAGGATGAGCATGATGGCGGGGCAGAAGGAAGGTACAAGGAAACAGAAGAAAGATCTAGGAAGCAAAGCAATGGATAGGGGTATAAACAGAGGTGTGCCCATATGTAAATACATTAACCCATAAAAATAAAGATATTTGACTATGTACATATATTTATATGGCAATACACTGAGGTAGTAAACAGACTTTGAGCTTCTGCTCATACACTCCCTCAATACAAGAACACTTTGTACTAACAAACTGTCAATCTGTGATGCTCACCTTCCCAGTACAATAGCTCAAGACAAAATATGTGCATAAGCAAATGTGGTGAAGAAAGCGTATGGTGTCCAGCTATTAAGGGATATAGCATCTGGGGTCTTAAAGGCTTGAAGTGAAACAAGTGGCTATCCAGCAGAAAAACAACAAGCCCAGATGGAAGAAGCACACCAACCTGTGTGATCATGAGGTGTCATCAGGACCAGGTAACAGGCATCAGAAGACCCATAGAAAATAGACCATGAAAAAACATGTCATTGGGAACAAGGGGCATCAGAGCAGAGATCCAAAGCCCATCTGTAAACGATGGAACATCCCCCCACAGAGGGTCACAGGGAAGGGATGAGTCAACCAGGGTGCTGTAAAGCACCAATGAAACACACAATATTCTTCTGGTTCCTTGAGGCTTCCTCACCCCCCACTATCATGTGCTGCTTCTCACTTCAGACTAGACTGGAGCATGTACACAGGTATAGATAAGAGATAAGAGCACATGACACATGGAATCCAGGAGCAGGAATGGGACTGGCAATACCAGAAGTGTAGGGGGAAGGGGAAGGAAGGCCGGGAGGGGGAATGGATCTTAATGATCTTAATGATCAATACCTTACCACACACCTCCCTCCAGGGGGAAGAACAACAGAAACCATGGGGGAGGGTGACGGTAGTTGGTGTGAGATATAAAAATCATAATAATTTATAATCAAGGGGTCACGAAGGTGGTGAGGGGAGTGAGGGGGAAAAAAGAGGAGCTGATACCAAGGACTCAATAGAAAACAATTGTCTACAAAAGAATGATGCCAACATATGTACCAATATGCCTGATACAACTGATGAATGGATTGTAATAAGAGTTCTAAGAGCCCCTAATAAAATGATCTTTTAATAATTGAAAAACAAGTTGTAGAAAAAAATGAAATTAAAAAGTAATGAATGTTTTCCGGGAAATTTATTTTTTACAGTTTAAAATTGTTTTTGCTTTCATAATAGCAGGTCAAATGTCCTGAAGCACACACACATGTTTGATAGTCTTTTAACCTCATGTGAGTTCAAATATTAAAGTTACACATGCAAGTGAAAGGAATTCAATACCGCTCCAAGGCACTTACTGAGTTTCCATGACAGATGAAAACAAAGGGTGAAAAATTAGATAGCATATAATTAAAAAATAGCCTTTTGTTTATAATTTATAAAATGTGTTATTATTATAAACTTTGACCTCTGATAAACTGAAATACTGGCTGTATGAATCCAGGAATTTGTATTTTAATTCAGAAATTATTTCTAAAATCCTGAGCAAATAATTTATAAATAATGTGCACAAAAATTTAAACAATGCAGAAACGTCTTACATCTTCTGTTACTAATATGTTATAATTTCAACTTTATCAAATTATATACCCACTTTTCCTTTACAAATACAAAATATTGCATAGATGACAAACAATTAGCATAAGAGTAGTCCTTAAACTCAACTTATCATAAACATATTATTCTATTAACATGTCTACAAACGGCGTCTGACAAGGTTAAGAGATATTAAGGCAACAATACTTGAATTTTTTGAAGCATCTTTGTATAAAGAATGCTAACAACTCAACAAAAACAAAGTACTGAAAAGTAGGCAAAGGATGTAACTAGAAAGTTCTTCAAACAAGAGATATAAATGGTCAATAAACACATGAAAAGAGAGCTGGGATGTTTAGGTTTTATGTCAACTTGGTTTGGGGCAGAATTCTCTCACAATGTACTCTAACACAGTGTGATCAGCTCCATGATGGGATCCTCACTGAAGCAGTAAGCAGTTAATCGAGTCACAGACTTGAAACAATGAAGGAGGTTTGAAGTGTGGCCTACTCAGGGCATACCGACAGGGTGAGAAATTAGCTCACTTCTGCTGCCTTGTCAATCTCCTGTTCTATACCTGCAACTCTCTGATTACCAACCTTGGATTCTTTTAGCCCTCCTAGGACTTATTCAGCTTGGCATCCACCGGCCTGTGGTCTTCCTGCCTCTCTTCCTGCTGCCTGTTCATCAGCCTCTGAAGCTATAGGAGTCAGGACCAGTCTTCATCTTACACCTGAGCCATGCATTTGAACTGGACTGGACTTAGCCACTTCTACAAATGCGTGAACCATTTCTTGATATACTTGGTATACATACATACCCATACAAGAGTCCAGGGAATATAACCTATCAGCCTGCCTTTTCCAGGGAATATAGCCTACCACAAGATACAATTACTTGTCATCAGGGAAATGAAAATCACAACTACAGTGAAATGCAGCTTCACATACACCAGGATGATTATGATTGAAACCCTCCAACCCAAAACATAAACCAGGGAAAAGAACAACGATGAAATGTGGCAAGCGGAGTTCCTCCACAAGTTAAACAGTTGTCACATGACTCAGCAATTCCAGTGCGAAGGTTTCTACCAAAGCGAACTGGAAACATGATGCCCACACAGAACCTTCTGAGACTGTTCATAATAGCTTCATGGTGGAAATGACTCACAAGTACTCATCAACTGGTGCATGTATAAGCAAAGTGTGCTATATACTTTCAATAAAATATTATTATATCAGAAAGGGGAATAATTACTGATATGGGGATACATTTCTAATAGGTAAATGGTCTTTTCCTGGAGAAATGTAAATATTCTGGAATTAGATTGCAGTGGCTAAGTGCTCATCTGCTCTGTGGGTCAAAGGTATGGTAAGATAATATTCACAGTCACCCTGAAGGGCACTTCTAACCTGCCCTATTAGTTCTCTCTGAGTTGGAATAGGGGTGAGGGGTGGGGGGCAGTCGGGGGTGGGGGGAAGGCGAAGGGCACAATGAATATGAAAACAACAACAACTGAAGTGCACACTTTGAAATCTTGAGATTCATATTGTGTGAATTATTTTAATTTTTATAAAAGCATAAAAAGATTGACCATGATCTGGTTCTTAAATGAATTACAAGCAAAGAACCTTATTCAAAGTGTGCTAACAAGTGATCATAGGGCATCTTTAGGTGGGGAAACAACCTGACTGTCGGTGTCCATAAAATGCCATCCTGAGAATACCTGTGGGGTTGTTCTTTCATCGAGGGTCCCTATGAGTCAAAACCAAGAAAATGGCAAACAATAACAATACAAAAGGAGAAATGTATTTGTATAACTTGATATCCTTAAGATAGAATGAGCTGAGGATGAAATAAGATTTGAGAAGTTCTGAGATGCACGAAAAGGTCTCAGCTGAGGATGAAATAAGATTTGAGAAGTTCTGAGATGCACTAAAAGCATAGAAGATAGGCCTGTCCTACTGTAAAATGGCAACATTGTCATTCTTAGTGCTACCACTAATAATAATGCATTTCAGAGACAAAGAAGAGATGAGATGCTCCAGGGAGAGGACAGTAGAACAGCTTTATTTGCTAATAAATTGATCTTTGTTCTTTTTAGTTCAGATACCTTCCCCCATTTACAAGGCCTCTAAGTCCACTTGTACTTGAAGCATATAGACAGTAGGTAAGGGGAAGTTTTCTGTTTGAATTTAATTCTACTAAAATATGAGTGAGTGATTGATGGAAGCCTTCTGATGCTGACTTAGAAACTGAAGAATGTTATTACTTACTCGGGATGAATGGCAAACATGGAAATCTGCTTAAACCCTTGGCAAGCATTTGAGAACTGCCTGGTTTCCTCACTGGACCCAGATCCAATCCAAAGTTTTACATTTTTCCATTGAGTTGACTCTGACTCATGGCAACTCCCTGTATGTCAGAGTAGAATTATGCTCATTAGGGTTTTCAGGGGATGATGTTTGAGCAGTAGATAGCAACTCCTTCTTTCTTTCAAGGTATCTGGGTGTACTTGAACATCCATCTTTTTGATCGGCAGTCATTGCCTATTTACAACATCCCAGGATTTCCTACAGTTGATAACCAAGAAGGATCTATCTGTGCACTTGTACTACAAGCTCTTAATCTAATAGACTACTGGGAAAGGAAGAGGAGACTGGGAGTGCTAGAAACATGCTGTATATCTCTATGGCATGAGCTATGGGCAGTTCAAGTACACTGTATTTACATAGAGAATCCATAAACAGAAAGTCTGTGTGCAAATATCCATGCTACGGACCAAGGCTTGAATGGTGCAAAACAGGTGCCAATCCGGAGGGTGAAATAAAAGTAGTCAAATATCCCAGTGTGAGTGATTAGGTCAAGAGAAAACGAAATGAGCAAGAATCCCATCTTCACAGGTTCCCTCGTGAAGGTTTGATAGCAGATACAACACTATTATTATTATTTCACTTGTTATTGTAACTTGGATGAAAGTTACATGTAAGTTTTCCATTCAACAATGGATACCCATTTTGTTTCACTTCCTTGATCGACAGCCCCATCCCGTACCAGCACTCATCCCACATTGTAGCAACACTTCCTTCCCGTCTCCTGTTGCCCGCTTCTGTCGTTTATCCTTCAAGGCGTCTAAACTTTATTCTTGGGCAAGTCCTCACCTTTGGGTCTCAAATAGTGGATTATCACAAGGAGGAATTCATCGTTAAGACCTGTCTAGAGTTTGGCTGAAAGATTTAGCAAAGCGGAGTAAGGGTAAGAGGTTCAGTTCAGTTCCAAGCCGGAAAGGTGATAAAGAATCTAGTCTTAGCGATTCTACCAGTCACTATTCAACCAGTAATCTTGGAGGGTTTTTTTATACTTTTGAATTTTGTTTCACATTTTTCTCCTAGTCTACCCAGGGCTTTTTAGCACTTTGATCTATATGGGGAATTTTTTTTGAATATTCCTAGACTCAGAAAAACCCTGCCAAATCATATCTAGTAACACAGAAAAACTAAAACAATATAAACATATACCATTTAAAACTTGACGCTGAGATGCTTGGCGCAGTTTCTGGGGAAGGAGTTTGGCCATGCTCAGTCTCACTGCTCAGAATGTGAACTACCTCTTTGCCAAATGGCTGCAAAACAAAGTCTGAACACTAGTTACACTTTTTTCATAAAAAAGAAATTCCTTTTGGTATTCTTTTCTGTTAGTAAAATTGGTAATAATGTAGGTCTTTCCTAAAAGTAAAATGATATAAAGTGAACCTCTGAATATCAGGGGATACCTGTAATGGTGTTTTATTTCAAACAACTCCCTCACAACTGAAGTTACTTGTGTGTACAAGCTAACTAATAAAATTGAGTCATAAACCTCCCTTCACTGAATGAGAGGCAGTAGTGCTTGGTGATATATCTGTGGATCAAAGGATACATCAGTGGATATAAAGTCAGCTCTCCCAATTTGCACCAGGAAAATGATGCCCCAGGCTCAGGGCTCCCCAGAAACCAATGCGAGCAGGGCAACTGGGAGCAGTAGAAGGGACAAAGCTATCCTATAATGATATAGCTATCCAAAGTTATCCTACAACACATAAGATACTTCAAAAAGTAAATGCAAAAACAGAATTGAAGGCTAATTGATTTTTTTCACAAACTACCTGGAACTCTCTCATAGACTGTGACGCTGCCTTGAGTAAGCACGATCATTTCTCCCCCACCCCCCCCTACCCCACCCCTGCCTTTTTTTTTTGCTCATAGCTAGAATGCCGTTAATTTCGAAGATCATTTCTGCACCTCTACATGACCAACTCTTCCTCTGAGGACTAGATTGGATCCTACTTCCTCCTGCAAATAAATTAACTCATATAAGAAATAAAACATGTCCATATTTCTCTTAGAATTTCTCACATGTAACCTTGTGATGTAGTCATGTGTGTTAGTTCAGTGGCTACATGCTAGGATTTCCAAGAGGTGCCACCTCCCTTAAAATCCTGAATCCACCTCTTTCCAGCTCTTTATGTATCATTTTTTTCTTTCACATTTTGTTCCTCAATTTTCCCCATCTGTGAAATTATTATACTTACAGTGGAAGCCTCATGAGGGTCATTGTGAAGATGGAATGGATCGGTGCATGTGAAGCATCTGGAATGGTGCTTGGCTTATACTAACACTGCTATTATTTTGATGGTGATGACTGGTTATTTACATAGAGTTTCACCTCATCTATATTCCTTGGTGACAGTGACAATTCTTGGTCCACCTCTGAAGCAAAGTGATTGGGAGGAAGCGGCAAGTACTCCCCAGTACATCAGACATAAATTAGAATCTCAGCTCAGGGACCAACATGAATAGAGAGACATCCTGGGTCCATGGATTAGAAGAATTACAATTATGAAAATGTTAATACTACTTAAATTATCTATAGATCCAAAATAATTCACATCAAATTTTGGGCAGTCTATGCAAAAATGGGAAAGTCTGATCTCAAGGCTTATGGAATTTCATGGAGCCCTAAATAGCCCTAACAATCGTGAAAAAGAAGAGCAAAGTAGGAAGAATTATATTTCTTAATTTCAAAACTTTCTATAAAGCTATGATCAAAGCTGTGAGGCCCTCAAATAAAGATAGACATAGAGACAAATGGAGAACGAAATTTAGGGTCTAGCAATAAACCCACAAATATGGTCTACTGATTTTCAACAATAGTGCTAAGTCTGTCCCATGAAGGAAAAGTGTGTTCAACAAATGATGCTGTGACAAGTAGATTTTTACATGTAGAAAACTGAAATTGGACCCTTACTTCATGACATAGAAATTAACAAAAAATAGACCAGTAACCTAAATACAAGAGTCAAATGCATACAACTCTTACAAGAAAAATAGGGACACATCTTCAGAACCTTTTTCTTCCCTTTTGCAATGCGCTTTTAGAAATGACACTAAAAACATAAACAGCAAAACAAAAGATAAATTCAACTTAAATCAAAATTTAAAGGTTTTGTACACTAGAAAACTCTTAAAATAAGCTAAAGAGATAATACATAGAATGAGAGAAAGTATTTAGAAACCATCGATCTGATTAGGATATAATATCTCAAATATAGAAAGCTGCAAGTCAATAACAGAAAGACTAATAATTCAGTTAAAATGAATTGAGTACTTATATACAGCTCCAATAAGATAGGCAAATTGCAACAAAACGAAAAGGAAAACGAACCCTCAATCCGCTGAGTCATTCCAGCTCAGAACAAGCTGATGAGACAGTAGAACTGCCCCTGCGGGTTTCTGAGGCGCTAACTATTTATGGGTGCAAAAAGCCTTGTGTTCTTCTGAAGTAGATAGTGGTTTCAAACTGCTTACCTGGTAGTTAGCAGCCCACTGCATAATCTGCTAATCATCAACTACACTAACCAGCACATGAAAAAATAATATCATTCATTATTGTTGTTGTTAGATACCATGAAGTCAGTTCCAATCCATAATAACCCTAAGCACAACAGACAGAAACACTGCCCAGTTCTCGCCATCCTTATAATTGCTCCTATGCCTGAGCCCCTTGTTGTCATCACTGTGCCAACCCATTTCATTGAGAGCCTTCCTTCCTCACTGCCCCTCCGCTTGACCAAGCGTGATGTCCTTCTTGAGGGATCGGTCGTCTCGTCTGACAAGATGTCCAGAGTGATCCTTAGAGGTAAGAATGGCATACGCTGGCTGTACTTCTTCCAACACAGGTCAGTTTGTCCTTTGTCAGTTTGTGGTACTTTCAATATTCTTCCCCAGCACCACAATTCAAATGCGCTGTTTCTTCTTCGGGTCTCCTAATCCACTGTGAAACTTTCACAGGCATTTGAGGCAATGGACAAAAACATGGCTTGAGTCAGGTGCACTTTAGTCCTCAAAATCACATCTTTGATTTTCAGTCCTTTAAAGAGGTCTTGTGTAGCAGATTGACCTAAAGCAATTTGTCTTTTGATCTCTTTACTACTGCTTCCGAGAGCATTGACTGTGGACCCAAATAAAACAAAATCCTTGACAATCTCAACCTTTTCGTATCATGGTGTTTGGTCCAGTTGTGAGAATTTTGGTCTTCTTTCCATTGAGTTATACTCCATACTGAAGGCTACATCCTTAACCTTCACGAGCAAGTGTTTCAAGTCCTTCTCGCTGTGAACAAGCAAGGTACCATCTGCCTTCCTCCAGTCCATTCTTCATATACTCCATCTTCTCCAATTATTTGCTCAGTACACAGAATGAACAATATGCTGAGAGGATATAACCCTGACATACACCTTTCCAGGTTTTAAACCATGCAGTATTCCCTTGTTTGGTTCACACAACCTCTTGCCATGTACAAGTTCTCCATAAGCACAGTGAGATGTCCTGAAATTCCCATTCATCATTACCCCCAAACACAACCACTGCCAGTGAGTTGATTCCTACTAATAGCAGCCCTGCACAGGGTTCCCACGGTTGTCAATCTCCATGGGAGTAGACAGCTTCATCTTGTTCCCAAGGAACTGCTGGTGGGTTTGAACCAATGACTTTGTACTACGCAATCCAAGGCTTTCCTGATAGCAAACAAGAGCTTCAATAGTTATTAAGGTAAAGCAAATAAAGCCACAGTCATTGGGGTGGCCATCTTCTACCTTTACCCCCGATTCCCTAAAGAAAGGAAAAGCAACATATGTTGGTAAGCATGTAGAGAAATTAAAATCCTCGTCACACATCGATGATGGGGACATAAAATTATGTGGAATGTGGAAAACAGTTTGGCAGTTCCTCAAAATGTAGAGCATAGAATCATCTTCAGAGATGACCAAGCCATTCCTCACTTAGGTATAGACCCAAATGACGTGAAAGTAGTGTTGTAGATTGAACTGTGTATCAACTGGGCTGAGCCATGAATCTCCATATTCTGTAGTTATCCTCACCATCGGGATCGGATTTAATTATCCCCGTGTTATAAAGCTTAGCCTCTTGGAGGTGAGTGAGACAGGATACAATCTACAGGATTAGGCTGCATTTCAAGTCAATCTCTTTCGAGAGTACAGGTATGGAGGGGCTCCCACTACCACCAAGTAAGGGAAGCTGGGAGTGGAGCCCAGGGAACCGCCCAGCCCCAGAGAAACACTGATGCCAAGATGGGTGGAGAGCCGTAAGGAATTCGGGTCCCATGTGTGTTGAAAGAAGACAAATGCCTTTCTCCAGAACCAACCAAGTGGGAAAGCCTTGGCTCTGAATTCAAGCTGCTAGCTTGCTACACGGTGAGAGAATACATTTCTGTTTGGTAAAGGCACCCAACTGTGACAGCTCTGCTGCAGCAGAGCTAGCTAGATAAGTAAGACAAGCGGCGACACAGTCTTGTACAACAATGTTTATTTTAGCATCATGCACAATAGTCACAGGCATAAACCAGGAACTATCCACCAACAGGTGACTGGAGAAATAAGCAGCGGTATATCTACACAATGGAATATTATTTAGTCAGAGAGAAACGAAGTTTTTAACATGCTACAAGATGGGTGATCTTTGAAACATAATGTCCATCTAGATAACCCGCCACAAAAGGACAAATACTGTATAGACTCGCATATAAACGGACCTGACTATCAGCTGGGGCACCTAATTTTACCACAAAAACGGCATTTAAAATGTGCGGAAAAACTCGGCTTATATAGGAGTGTCTACGGCCTTACTTAGTCACGCCTGTGATGGGCTGGCGTGTCCTTTGGCACTGATCAGAAGTACTGAAATAGCTAGGTACCATTGCAGGGGAGAGCGCAGGAATTCAAGCGCCTAAGAAGCTGAGGACCAGAGACAGGGTTGCCTTCCGACAGAGCTGAGGAAAGGCTGTCTTGATCAAAGAACCGTGTCATGAGCCTTTCTGATCTTGAATAACAGCCTGTTAGCTTCCCTAATAAACTCCAGGATGGTAAGTATGTCCTTTGAGTTCCTTGTGGCCATCAAAATGAAGGTGGCCGAGGAGTACAGCGTGCCACAGCAGGGAAGCTGTGGTAACAATGGTGGGAGGCACGTTGAACCTTTGCCTCACAGGAATTGGCTGTGAGCTGGTGAATTTGATTTTCCTTCTCCTTTATGAAATCAAAAGAGGTCAGAGACACCCCCCCCCAACCCCCCAACCCCCGCCACCGTTTTTATGGTCACTTACTAGCTCCATGAGCTTAGGCAACTAATTAAGAAATGAAGTAACAGAAAGGACATTAACGAACACTCAAGATTTCAACAGCAGCGATGGGCTCAAACATGATAACTTTGAGGGCACAGGGCAGGGCAGCGTTTTGTTCTATGAACTGATTCAAAGGCGTCTAACAAAAAGATTTAACCCAAATGTCTAAGGACCATATAAGCAAAGAAACACAGATGTCCCGATTAGTAACAGACACAATAAGCACCGTCTCCAGCAACAAGGTGGTCGTGCACATGAGATGAATTTGTCTAGTTATTTGATTTATAGCCCTTTTAATGGACTTCAACAGATGCTCAGTAAATAAGCCCTTTCAGATCTCTAGCCCCTACTCTGCGTAGCTATCATGGTACTGGCACACAGGAAAGTCCACGCCTTTTAGGAAACAGGTGCTTAACAAAGGAGTTCTTGAGGGAATGAAAAGAATATTTGTAACCAAATATGTTAATTAGGAGACCATTTTAAATAATATTTCATATAAGTTTATAAAAACCAAGGTTGTAAAATACTACAATATTGAAATCATAACTGATGATCTGTGCTTATTCTGCTTTTGTAATGTAAATTTTCTACACTCTGTTTTTGGAGAATTCTATGGAAACAGATGGTTTTCTTTAGTAGCAGTCTGTGATCAAAGATAATATTGTACCTTGGGCAAGGTAATGTCATATTGAAATGCTCAGGGAATGTTAACTATTTTCAAAATCATTGGACATATTTTCCAGACATAGGTTGATTCTTTTCTTAGTTTGAATAATTGAATTTTGCCTTTTGGTTTGAGGAAGAGAATGAGGTGGGGGAAAGGATCGGTGCTCTAAGCAGTTTCCAATCTGAGCTGGATAAGTTTTATAATTTGATAGCACCTTAAATAGTACAGGGCTGGGGCCCCCCTTTTAAAATTCCAAGACATTTACCTGGAGATACGGGTAATCTACAGCATTATTTAAAGTTCTTCAAGGATGCTTTGAGAAGTTTGCTCTCCTCCCACAATATCAGAGAGCCCTGCCCTGTGCTTCCAGCACCCTTTCCTAGGACTTTCCCCAGGAGTGCCAGTCACGTTACTCACCATCACTAGTGGATTAAACAAAAAATCATACACATTTTTTTATCTAGCATATTCTATTTGAGCCCAATTAATGGAGTAGAGCATTTAGAGAGATGGGCCTCTCCGCACCCCTCATTTAGTACCTTTTGCCTCACCTAATTCTCTTATCAGCATGGTGACAATGGTTTTACGCTCCCAACATGAGAATTAAGGAAAGCAACACCCAGAAGATAACAAAACAGTGGTTTGACCAAGTTCACATACTCAGTAAGTGGCTGAGCCAGGGCTGTACAGAAACAAGACCAATGCTCTCAATTACCTATTTCCATTCCCTACAACATAGTGGTGCTTGGGCCTTATACTATTTTCTCTGTTCCTTCAGCAAATTCTCCCTTTGTGTGCTTTCACAAATAAAAATTCAATTTGGCTCACAAGGTATGAGGCACCACATTAAACTTAATCTCCATAATTGTGTATCTCTTTTCCTTCCAGAGGTTGTATAGACGTCACTGTGGTGAAGACCATAGCGCCCACACTACACGGCTGATCCTACCATCTGGCTGGTTGGAGGCTCAGGACGGTGGTAATGGAGAAGCAGAGAACCAAGTCAATATGAGCCAATAACACATGAAGAGAAGGTTTCCAGTGGTTACTGGGGGAAAAGTAACCTCAATATTTAGCGTGTCCGGCTGTCTACCTCCCCTTGATAAAAATAAGGAAGCAAATAGACAAAGTTGCTTTTGGATTCTGTCTTAAACCTCTGAGGGGAAATTGCCCAGTGCTACCTGTGGCAGGTTAAAGACCCAGAATGGACCTGGATCATGATGACATTGGGAGCTACTGAATCAAAAGAACCTGGAGTTGACTGGCCTCAAGGTCACCTAAGCCAGGCAATATATTTCCCTCCTATTCCAGTCATCAAGGAGCTCCTGGTGGCATGGTGATTATACATTGTGCTGCTAACTGCAAGGTCAGCAGTTCAAAAGATGGAGTGGTCTCCTAGTCCTATGAAGAAGATGATGTTATAAAATTATTTGTGGTGATAATTATACAATTCTTAATAGTGTTGAACAGATGAATTGTATGATATGCGAATTATAAGTCAGTAAAACTTTTCAGAAACAAAGAGAGTTACAGTCTTGGAAACCCACAAGGGCCGTTCCACTCTGCCCTATAGGGTTGCTATGAATCAGAATTGATTATGTGGCAGTGTGTTCGGGGTATGGGGGTTTGCGCACATCATAATAAAAACAAATCATTGTTTTTTAAGGTATGCACTGCAAAAGAAACTGTTTCTACATAGTCAATTCTGTGACACTGACTACATTCGTGGAGCTGTACAACCATTCTCGCCCTTCCTCACTTAGCTGCTTTTCCTCCCATTAAAATGCATTCACTACCCTCATGGTTATTAAACCTTTGGAGATGCTTTTATCTCGTTGATACATGTAACGAGCTCTTAAAAGAGCAAAATTCTCAAGCCCCAAACTAACTCTACCACCACTGAATCTACCGGGACTCACAGCAACCCTCTAGGAAAGAGGAGAACTGCTGTGTATTTTTACAGAAGCACGGGGCTTCCTCTTTCTTCCCTTCTGAGCAGTTGGTGGGTTTGAACCTCTGAGTTTTAGTTATGAGCCAGTGATTAACCTACTGTGTCCACAAGGCTCCTGCATAATGCTCAACACGGGCATTTTCAATAGCTAACCCCACTGTTTGTTGTGTGGCTTTAAGGAGTCTTCAGTCCATAATTTGGGGTTAGGGTTTGCAGGCTATCTCAGGGTAAGCGATTTGGGGATTAATTTAGTCCCCTTGGCTCCAGGATGTCTGGAGCCGATTTTATGTTTACAGATTTGACACTTGCACCCTAAAGCATCACCACTGATAGATAGGATAGTCTTTTCTCAGTTACACAAGGCTGGAGTCTTGAAGTCATTTTCAGTCTCATTAGTCTCTTATATCGGCAAGAACAATAGGGACATTGTCACCATCTGCTGAGATAGTGAGTTCCTCTTTACATAATTCCTCTGGAGCTGTGCTTTTGCTTCTTAAAGGACATTTGATAATGCCTCTTGACAGAAGTGGAGCTCTGGTGGCTTAGTGGTTATGTGTTTGGCTGCTAACCTCAAGGTCAGCAATTCAAAACCACCAGCTGCTCTGTGGGGCAATCACAAAGCTTTCTACTCCTGTAAAAAGTTACAGCCTCAGAAATCGCTCTCCCCTCACAAGAGCCTCGCTATGAGTCAGAATTGACTCGACAACAGTGGATTTTTCAGGTTTGTTTTGTTTTGTGACACAAGGGGATTCAAATGTTTGTGGAATTTTCTTTCTTTGATTCTGTTTTTCCATGAATTTTTTTAGGCTTCTTGCAGTTTTAGTTTCACAACTGGAGCAGGGCTAGCATCTAGTGAATAGAGATAAGATATACAGATAAGCAGCTTACAGTTCCTAAGATACCACACGCCATCCTCCTCGCCCCGCACTGCCCTCCAAGACACACACACACACACACACACACACACACACACACACACACACACACACAATGACTTATCTGGCCCCAAATGGCAAAAGTATCCAACATGAGAAGCTTGCTCTGGAAGAGTGTATGCATATGTCACTGGTAAATATAATGACTACTTTGAAAAGTGATATAGTTAATTTAAATTCAATCATTAAAACCAATTATAAAGTAGTTGGTTTTAAAAAGTAAATAGGTGTTTTTATAAAGTACTTGGAATATTTTTTTAAAAGAATTGGGGCACAGATATAATTCTTCTTATTTGAAATCCAGTGTTTTATTTGTTTTTTGAGTCTGACAATGCCTTCCTATATCTAGTCCTATCTCAGGACTACTTGAAGTGCCTACCTATCTACCTCCCAACTTTTCTTCACTAAGATATTACTGTGCTCCTGATGTATGATTGCCATTAGGATTCACTGTCACAAATCAAGACATTTTCCAGCCCCTCAAATCCTGTGTCCATTCTTTTCTATTCCATATACCTCATTACATTTTTCAAAGTCTAGCAAAATTGCATTTATTCTACAAAGCTTTTGATAATCACCTCAGCCCATGATAAGCTCTATTTTTCCTCTGATAGTATTTATGCCACCTAAATCAATGAAATAACCAGTGAGTCATTCGTCATTAGGACTTGTTTCAAAAATGGTAAAGTCTGCAATAACCCTTATTATTGTTGGTGTTGGATGCTGTCAAGGGGGCACTGTGCTTTATTGTGCTGTTCCACGCTCCAAGGACTTTACTTAACAGTAAGCACAGGATGTTCACAATAACTTCTGATGAAACACAGACATAAACATAACTGAAGGTACACAAACTAAGAAGGCAAAGAAACATATGTATGATAGATATATGAGGGAAAAAAGTGACCCCTACCACTGGTAGACTTAAAATACATGCAGCTCTATAACAGGCACATTGTAATTCCCCAGAGAAAAACACCACCCTCTCTTGAATTTTCTAAGTGAGGATCATGAAATATTAAAACAAATTCCAGCAAAAATGGGTTTCACGCCATAGCCGTCAGGTCAGTTCTGACTTATAGTCACCCTATAGGACCATGAT
>NW_022111372.1:75257233-75274929 GCF_000313985.2 Echinops telfairi
GGACCATGATGCATACAGTCACCCTATAGGACCACAGTCCATACATTCACCCTATAGGACCATGATGCATACAGTCACCCTATAGGACCACAGTCGATACAGTCACCCTATAGGACCACGGTGCATACAGTCACGCTATAGGACCAGGATACAATCATGGGCCTGGAGAAGAATATTGAAAGTACCATAGACTGTTAAAAGGACAAACCGTTCTGTCTTTGAAGAAGTACAGCTGGAGTGCTCTTTAGAGGCAAGGATGGAAAGACTTGTTTTGCATTGAACAATGCCATTATATTATATTATATTATCTTATATTAATTTGTTTCTTTCATAAATCATCTTATTGGGGACTGTTACAGCTCTTCTAACAATCCATATACCAATTGTATGAAGCATATTTGTACATATATTGTCATCATTTTCAAAACATTTTCTTTCTACTTGATCCCTTGGTATCAGCTCCTCTTTTTTCCCTCCCTTCCCCACAATCCCACCCTCATAAATCCTTGTTAAATTATAAACTCTTTTTATTTTCATATCTTACACCATCTGCTGTCTCCCTTCACCCATATTTCTGTTGTTTATCCCCTGGGGGGTGGGGTGTATCCGTCGATCATGGTGACTGGTTCCATACATTGGACAGGTTGTCAGGAGAGACCAGGCCCTAGGGAGGATCATCAGTTTGGTCAAGTGCAGAGAGGCTGTGAAAAAGAGGAAGGCCCTCTAGGGTGTGGATTGACGCCGTGGCTGCAACGAGGGGATTCGACACAGGAACCACTGCAAGGAGGACACAGGGCCGGGCAGGGCTTCGTTCCGTTGTGCCAAGGGTCACTAGGGGTCAGACTGGCTCAAGGACACCTAACAACACTAACAACATAGACATACCAGACATGTTCTTTTGCATTTCTGAGACTGTAAGTGGTCGGGGACAGGCAGCCTCTCTTGCCCTCAGAGCAGCCCAGGGGTTTGAAATGTCAACCTTGCAGGGAGCAGGCGTGCTGTAGTCCATTTAATTTGCCAGACAAGTTCAATAAAACAAAATGTGTTTCCTTCTGGAGAGCATATCCAGGTATGTTCATTCGGATAGTGAATCCCAAAGAGAGGGATACAGAGTTTTCCAGACTTGCTCTCCTCAGACATTTCAGAGGCTACTCATTCCTGACTCAAAGTTGTAGAAATGCTGATCCAGACTAATGCTTCTATTTCCAAATGGAGGCAACGGACCCTCCAGACACTGGATAATTAGTTATAGAATCAGACGCCACCGGTTTACTGCTGTGGGATTCTTGTCCATTGCATTTACTTTATACTCCTAACATGATGTCCACTTTCTACAATGGATATTCCCCATTGGACACACATGATCCCAATTTGCTCGGTGTCCAAAGAGGCTCCAGAGAGACGAGCGGTTTGGGCAGAGCCCTGTAAGCCAGCACAAGGCTGGGCCAGGACTGCAGAGCGCAGGCTCCTCACCCCATGCTCATCAGGGTTTTCAGAATATCGCACTTTCTGTTCATTGTGGCGACATACCCTGATGTTAACACATTTTGAGGGGGAAGAGTTATAACCTATCGATCCTTGGCATTAAGTTAAAGCATATCCTAATAGCATTACATTCCTTTAGGCGATCATCCCAATTTAAATACACACACATCGAGAAGAATGAGATTAAAACAAAAATCTGGTCCAATCACTTCATTTAATAGTACGAGAAGCTGACATCTTAAAGGAAATGAAACCTATTGTAATTGGTAGAGCTAGGATTTGTAAATACCATCCAACGTCCCGTCGGAAGCCTGCGTCTTCTCTACCACTACTGGTTGCCGTCAAGGCAACCCTGACTCAAGGAGACCTGCGTGGCCTCAACCAGATTTTCAGTGGCTCATTGTTTTAGAAAGAGACCTCTAGGAATCCCCACTAAGGTCCCTTTGGGTGGGCATCTTTTGGATGATTTCCATTTATACCTGACTTTTTCAGCCTTTTAAAACAAGCAGCATTTTAATTTCTTGGCCTAAAGTAAAACTATAATGACCTTTATTTTGATTTGCTAGTTCATTTGCAGCTACCAAGTCTCCAACACTCTATCTCAGATTCGGTGGACGCACAAACTCAAATAGCTGTGCTCCCAGCATGCAAGAGTAGTGATGCTAAAAACTGATGGAAATGTGTAGATTGACCTGAAGGACCAGAAACTCTGACATTCTGAAAACACTGGGATGGCAAACACTGGGAGGGCCTCATGAGAGGGCTGAATCTTAGAACATACTTGCTGCCCAAAAGTTGTTTTTGTCCTTAATGCATGTGTCCTCTCCTAATGCCTTGCTATTCTCTTCTTGCAGCCCCCAAATGACTCTACATACCAGAGCAAGGATTTTCTTTATTTTCCAAGCCTAAAAGTTCATCTTTTCTGAATTGTTACACCCCCTATTGAAGAACGAGGATGTAACTTTGCAGACTGGGGAGTTTCTTGGTGGTCTTCTTTTGTGCTCGCCCGCCCTCTACTTTGCCAAGCCCACTGTCATTCTCCAGGGACTAGTCTCTCCTAATGACACATCCAGGGTATGTGACACTCTGTCTTACCATCCTTGCTTCCAAGAAGTATTCTGGTTGTACTTCTGCCAAGGTAAATTAGTTTGTTCCTTGGGTTGTCCATGGTTCTTTCAATGTTTGTCCCCACGCCCTAATGCAAATGCAGCAATTCTTCGTTATTGTTCCTTATTCGTTAGGCAGATTAAAAGACTGAAAGTGCTACGAGTTTAGCCAGGCGCTCCTTGGTCCACACAGTGACACCCTTGTTTTTCAATAGTGGCTTATTAGAATGCTGAAAATGCCCAATGCTAGGACTGAAACATAAAACCCCTCCCTCTGGCCATCCACAGTCCACCGCTTTCTCTGGAATTTTCTGGAACCTTCATTTTGAATTTTGTTTGGAGATGTGAGGTGGAGAAATGAGGACTGGAGGGAGAAAACCCATGTCCAGTGGTTCCAGAATGACATGGCAAAAGCAGCTAGAAGCTCATTCAGTAAGTTTTATATTACCTGAAGGAGTTCTAAGCCTGGAGTGTCTGCACAGGTCCCAAGTCTTGGAAATCTTGATGACTTGGGAATTCATAACTTTGATGGCTTTATGGTTGGCCAGTTGATGACTTTGTGATATTTGTATGTTATTACCCAGCAATTTATTTCAATGCAGTCAATTTGTGCCATAATCAGTGCTGGGACTCTGGGTTTGGAAACAATTCTTAAAGTAGGCACAGCCACATTTGTCACAAAATTACAAAGTCACATTTCAGATTTTCTGACTCAGCCATTTTCAAATTTCACCATGTGGCAGTTCTCAAACAATTCTTTTATTTAATTTAGAGGTAAACAGATGTCCAGGTAGGTGGAATGACCTGCCAAAGTCCCCAAAGGAAATCACTCAGAGGACTGAGGATTAGATAGCAAGCCTCCTAGATGGCTTTTCACTACCCCGTATCCAAATTTCTCACGCTGCCTAGAGATAGGAGAGAACGATGCAACATGTCTGACTGCTCTGGTCGTCATGAGAGTATGACCTAGATTAAGGGTTATCATTTAGACAAGTTAACCAACTGTCTGTTCATTTGAAATTGAAGTCCCCCTACACATTGCCTATATACACACATGCGGCTCCTTCTTTATAAAGGAGATTTTATTCATATATTCTCTCTTCACTGGTATAAACCCAATAGAGCTTTCCAAACTGCTTCCTGAGTAGACGCTGTTAATCTCTTAAATCCTTTAATCACAAAACTGCAGTGGAGGCTGAGCCATTCAACACTTTGGCTGTCTCCACAAGATCTACCAGAGTTTGTGAAGTTTTCCTACAGTCAAGGAGAAACAGCTTCTTCATACACCACTTCTGTGACCTTTGTCCTAAAACTGAAGCAATCTGGGTTCAGGAATCGGTGGAACAGAGGACCAGATGATACCTCTGGGTCCCCTTGGACATAGTCTCTCATCCATCACCCTTCACTGGAATCACTTGAACTTTCACTATGTCTGACGCTTGGCCCATCGTTTGACTCTTCTTATCCCATGTAATCTTCACCCAAAACCCATGGACAAAGTATTACTGTATTTATTCTCTTAACTCTCATTCGAAGCGGAGGAACAGTGACTTGGAGAGAGTGACTTATCCAAGGTAAAGATACTCCAACCCTAAGCAGACAACTCCAGAACAGGTTGTCCCAGTGTGGAGAGTGGACAGTCCCAGTGTGGAGAGTGGTCATCATGCCCAGAGTCTCCAGGCTATAATTCTAATTCATGAGTTCTACATTAATACTATGAAATGGGCCTGAGGTCATCTAATGGTTACGACCAAATAGTGCTGAGCTAGCACTTGAATGAATGAATGGACAGATTTTCTCGTAGTATTTCTGCATCTCTAGCAGTGGTTATCAGTTCGGGGAGAGAGCCATTTCAGCCCCTGGAGAACATTATATAGTGTTTGATTATCACAGCTGGTACGTGTGGATGTCCTGTGGGCATCTAGTGGCTGGAGGTCAGTTAGTGATCCTGTAATCGCACAGGACAGTCTCCTACCGTGAAGAATTTTCTAGCCCCAAATATCTGTAATGCAAAGATTAAGAAACCCCTGGTCTCGGTGAAGCTAGGCAGGATTCCTGCTAGTACTTATAGATCAAAAGGATCACTCCTACCCTTGAGAAGTCTCTCAGAATCAGGATTATTTCACTGATTTTTTTTTTTACATCTATGACCTGGCCTGTCTTTCTTTGGTATCCAGGTCTGTTTGTAGTTTGGGATTTGTTGCTGCCCTGGGTATTGAGTTGATTCTCACTCCCAGTGACCTCAGTTGACAGACTGGAAGTGCCGCACAGCCGGTTCCAGGCTATAATCTTGACAGGTGCAGATCGCCGGGTCCTGCTCCAGTAGCACTGCTGGATGGGCTTGCCTCACCAGCCTTTCAGTTAGCAAGTAACAGCTTCACTCTTGTACCACCAGGGCTCCTTTGCACCTGGGACACCCGCCTTTCTCTACCTGGCTTCATATACAAAGGCCATATAGTCTGCCCCCTTTATCTCAAAATTCGTGGTCTAGTATAAGGTTCATTTGTCTGCATCTTCGTTCTGTGATTGCCATTGGTTGAGTGTGATACTCTGTACAATTCTCTATCTCTATGGCAGGCAGTGTGGAACTCATAGAGCTGTTTATTGCTGCGGATAGGATCACAGAAGTCAAAGCTTGGTCTAAAGGCAGTCTGCCAAAATAGGAATGCTGATCGTGTTGCTTCAAAGCTGTGAGACAAGTGACTCCATCTCTCTGAGGCTCACTTTTGTGTTTCGTACGTGTAATACAGGGATCCTAATAGTACCTACTTCACTGGATGGCTAGGAGCATTACATGAATTAATATGTGTAATGCATATTGCCTGACAGTATATGAAAAAGTGCTTGAGTTATATTTTTTCCCCAGAAAGCTGGTTGCATTCATATAATAAGCTGGTTCCAGAAAGCCTGGCTACACTCACATAATGCAGATAAATCACTCTGATAAATCCTTACATTTGGATGCAGACGACAGTGGTGACTATATTTAATATATCCACCTCAAGAGAAACTACCTTGAGGGGCAGCGCTGTTATTAATCGGTGAAATGGACGGTGTAAGAAGAAAAGGAGAGGCAGGGGTGGTGCTACCCTGAGGACTGGCAGGCCTTGCCTAAAGCAAAACACACAGACATAAGTAAATAAAACATTTTGAAAAATTCACACGCTCATTTTTCTCTCAAAACAAACACATGCAAATAAACTTAGGTGCACCCCCACACACATATACAACCCAAAATAAACCTCCAAATTAGGATAGTTATCATTCAATTTGTAAACGTAAATGTTCCAGTAACTCCTAGTCTGCAAAGGTATCCTCTTCCCAGTGCGCGCAGGGACTTGTCCAAGGTAAAGATGCTCAGACTCTTAAGTGGATTAGAACCAGAGTGGTCTGACCCAGAGCACATGGCCAACAAACACACATGAAGCCAAGCACCACAGACTGCACCCTTCCCAGAGCTGTGTACGCTCCTCCGACCAGCTTGGAGACAGACAGCGCGTGCCCTCTCAGTCCTCCAGGACCCACTCTGTGCAGCTTTATCCAGAAATGTCTGTTGACAATGTTTAGTCTGGCTTGTATTTAAAGGCAAATACATGTGTGTTTTGAAACAATGCTTCATTTCACTAGTTCTATAAATTCAGGGGAGGGATACCAACCACTCCCGCCCCCTTCCACACAATAGGCACATACAGACATGTTCCCTTTCTAACTTGGCCAATTATGATAGGGGGATTGGATGACCCCGTGGGTTCCATTTTAGGTTGCGATCCAACAGATCAACAGTTTGAACCCACCAGCCACTGTCGGAGAAAGACGAAGCCCTCTACTTTAGTAAAGATCCCAAATTCGTGCCGCAGTGGTTGCTGGGAGTTGAAACAAACTCAGTGGCAGTGTTTGTTTACTTGTTTTAATGCTATGGGCAACTCATTTCAAATACACTATTTTTCATTAGATTCCCACTCATTCAAAGTCAGAGGTATTTCAATCAAGGCAAAGGTTTGCACTCATTATTTAAATCTATTATTTAATCAGTTTCTTATTTTTTCTAGAATTTATACTTCGAGGGTGACCCACCTAGGCCACTGCCCAGAGAGTCCTATTGAACTTTGAGCCATGAGCTGAGTGGTTTCCTAAAACCGTCTTCATGCCAAACAACAGGCTACTGGCTGGCTTAGCGAAGAGCCGTTCTGCTGAGGCACTGGGTCCTTTTGAAGAAGTATCCATGTGCAGTCAGTTTCAGAAACAGGAACTGCAGCATTGGGTCGGACTAGAAACTGTGTTTTAGGGTAAACTTTTACTAGAATATAATGCTCTGGTTTTTTTTCATGGAAATGCTGATAAAATGGGATGTAAGAAGTTTGGGAAATTATTTTCATCTTTGGAATGTGCTTGACTCTTTAGTAGAAATGTTACTCCCATTTACAAATTATATTTTAAACACAAATTACAAAGGGAAGCTCCTCAGTTTACAAACATGATCTGCTCCTACAACTTTAAGTTGAATTTGTGGGTCAGTTGGAGCATCTGCATCTGGTTCTTATTTAGCATTGCTTTAGTGCAAGCACACGCTGGAAGCCTTTACAGGCATCTAAAGGCTGCATGCGCAGCAAGTGGCGGGAAGGGAAGATAATTGTGATGACAAGTTTATGTGGGTGTCCCTGGTGGTGGCATGGTTATGCGTTGGGCTGTGATCCAAAGAGTTAGCAGTTTGAAACCACCAGCAGCTCCTGGGAAGAAAGATGGAGCTTTTCACTCCCATAAGCAGTCATAGGCTCACAAGCTCATAGAACAGTTCTGATCTGTTCTTATTGGGTTGCTATGATTTGACATCGACTTAATAGCAGTCAGGTTTGTTTTTTTTTTTGGAGGGCTGATTCATTTAATTCAAAATTACGACAAGTTTATATAGCACGAAAGGATAAGTCTGAGTTGTCTGTAAGTCAGATCTGTGTAATCCAGTGATGAACAATAGAAGCCCAGCACTAGGATGGTCACTTTCAAGGAATAAAATAGCTCTCTCTCACATTAACTTAGACCTTGGAAGCACCAGGGAAATGTAGAGAGTAAAAACTTCATAGATAAATCTATTCAACTTTCAGTTTCCTAACATACCTGCTCTCTGGCCTTTGTGAGTTAGTGACGTTCCTAAAGTTTTGCTTCTTCATCTTTGAAAGATGTGTCAGAATGCTTACTCCGTAGGCTTGCTATAAAGCAGGGGACTAAAGATGACTGCAGGGTTAGCAGAAGACCTGACACACCAACCCTACAATCGTCCAGTCAATTCTGGCTGACAAGACAACATGTCTGTTTCTTAGGGTGTCTGAGATTTTCCCCCCCAAAATTGTCTAGTCCATTCTGATTCAAGTTGACCCTGAGTGTTATTGTAGAACTGGGTTCTACAGGGATTTTAGAGCACTGATTTTTCCAAAGTATATTTCTAGGTATTTATTTTTTATCATCTCTGGATGGACTGACCCTCCAAATTTTAAGTTAGGTACTGAGCTTAGGTACTAGTTGTGACATTGAGTATCTATGTTAGCCCCCAGGGGGCATTCTATTTCCAGCACATCAAACGTTGTGCTCTTTATAGCCTTTCATGTAATTATTACTTGCGTGCATTTTGGTGGTTTACCTTCTCAATGGATCATTAGCTCCATGGAAACTGGACTATGTTTATCAATGGAGAAAACTGCACACCATGCCCATATCCTCCTTCCCAGTATCAGGAGGATCTCAGTACATATTTGTGGGAAACTATCTGCTATCACCATTGTGCATGGCCATGCGGATGACAAGACAGTTCGATACATGCCACACTTCTGAGTGACTGCTTCTACTCTGGAGAATGAGGCTCAGAAGGATTTGCCCTGTAATTGGAGAGACATTGAGACCAAGGAGCCAACTGTACATTGCAAAGTTAACAGTCAGTAAATACTTGTTATATTAATCACAAGTTTAAGGCACAGAAGTACTTAAAGTTCAATATGTTCATGTAAATATTCAGAGGGAATGGTAGCTAAATGTCTATTTAAATTATATGGCTTAACTAAGGTTATGCATGCAAAAAGTAATAGCATCTCCCCTTTTCTCTCTAGCTCTGTTCATTCCAAGTACTTCCACAGATCTATTTATGGAGAAAAAATGCATTCTATAACAATTATTTCCCTGAGAGAGGAAGCTATAAGTTTGACCTCTCTCTAAGTGACTAGCTTATTAAATACAGCAGGAAATCATAAATACAATAGATAATGAATAATTATAGCTTCCTATTGTTTGAGACCTTAGCATATGCTACAGAGAGCAAAAGTGTGTATTCTATTCCATGTCTGTGGTACTTACACAATTTCATGTCAATTTGATAAAAGAATGAAGGGGTGGGGTCTAGTCTCTCAATCAGGTTATAACCTGATAAACCTTCCTTGGGTGCATGGCCTTTTCATGAGGATTCTGGGAACTTCCAGGCTCTTGATTCTGCCATCAGAAGAGGTGCCCCCACACTCCCTTTCTCTCTCTCTCTCTCTCTGCTTCACATTCTGGTTTACAAGCTACATGGAGCCACGCTGATGGCAGCCAGAACCCTGGAGAGGCATCCACCACCATGGGATCCATAGGACTTTCTAGCCACCAGCCTGTGATCTTCCTGCATTTAGCATCTTTGCATGTGCTGCATGAGTCTAACGAGGAATTTATGGACTAATATTGGACATGTAGGCTAATATCAAACTCATGGACTTGATCTGGACTGGGCTGGGATGTTTTCTCATTATACAATTGTTCTTTGGTATAAACCTCTCACTTAAAGACTTAAGAGTGTCTCTGGATTTGTTTCTCTAGCCAACCCACACTAACACAGTATCTCTATTTACTTTCTAGCTATCTTGAGTTTGAGATAATTAGGAAAGATGACACCATGGACTTTTAGAGTTAAGGAGTATATGCTTCAAGTTCAAACTTCCTGTGTAACTTCAGACAAATTAAAAATCCATCAGAACTCCAGTTTCCTCACCTATAAGGTCATATTTTTAAGAGGCACTGTATCTATAAAAGAGAGAAGAGTATTTATTTAATGTACTGCTTGATGTCTATTTGGTTCTTGATTTTATGAGCTCATATTCCTATTTTACAGATGAAAAAATGTTCAACAATTTAACCATGATTTATGTAACTTCCAAGCGTGTACAAATGCACTCAGTTGCCCGTAGATGAAATCCACCCTTTGCTGCAATGTACAAGAGGTAGGACTCATAAACAGAGAACTGCCAAGTCCAACCCCGCCTTCTTTCTCCCAACAGCTCTCAAAAGCATGACTTAGCAAATCCCAGACAATGAGATTGGCAGCATAAATTGTAGCCTTTTGTTGCCATGATTTTAAAAGGTCCACATGGCACCTTAGGCCAGGATCTCCCCCAAGGCTTCATCAAATTGTTAATTTTCTTTTATCACTTTTGTTTTTTAATCTCTTCTGGTCCTTTGCTACAATGCACACATCCCACGAGTCCCATACATGAAAATGTTAGCTCTTGTATACGCCCTCATTAGAATTAAATCAGAAATTGCTTAAGGAAGGCATTGGGAACACTGCAGAATGATTTTAAAATAGAAAGTGATTGTGTGGACCTTGTGAAATGAGGCCAGGGCAAGATGCCATAGTAGAGGGCATGCTCTTCTCCTGTGGCTCCTTCCTTCCTTCTCTCTACTCGTGCCTTCTCTTCAGTTAGGGAGCATTTACTAGGTGAGAGTCTATCTAAATACTTAACAGAATCCTCGACTGATAAAAGGAGCCCAGAGACATATTTGTGAGTGCTGAACACTAGGCAATTCAGAGTAAGAAATAAAAGTGGTTCAATTCATATTATTGCCATAAACACTTACTACTGCCTGCCTCCTCTACATGAGACACTGGGAGCCAGGGTCTAAGAAAAGAGGTGGTGGGGCTGAAATGGTAGTGGATTTCCAGTCAGTTATGAGACACAAGCCTCCAGGCACAGAGAGTAATGGGTATTCTTTCCCCTTAGCCTCAAACACCCCAAGGTAACAGAATCAGCAAAGCAAGGTATCAAAAGGCACCAATGAACAGAAACAGAATATTTTCTACTCCCAATTCTGGTCAGTTACACTGAAACAACACCTTTTCGATGTAGGTTTTCTCATCTTCTCTCCAAATAGTTATTTCTGTCTATTAAAAAACAAAGAGTGAATTGTTACTAATGACATCACCATAGCATCAACTGAGACTCCACTTTCAGCCAGGCACTGATCGTATACTTGTGCAATGAAAGCTGTTGCCAAAATACATTGTTCTAGAGATTCTGGGGCTCCAGAAAGCCAAGAAATATTTGTTACTAACCAAGATGCTTTCTGAGAAAGCACCTTAGAATAGGCCCACAGAAACTCAGCTGCAAAGAAAAACACACCATCTTCTTTCTAATCATAAATTCCTTCTGGTCCGTGGTGACTCTATGTGTGTCAGAGTAAAACTCTGCTCCCTGGACTTCCCAGGGCCTGGTTTTAGTAGATTGCCAGGTCTTTCTTCTCAGTAGCCTCTGGGTGACCTTGGACTGCCAGCCTTTCAGTTAGCACAGCCAGGGGCATCTCCCTCCTAACTGTCACACGGAGAAGAGGCACTATTACTCTCCATGCACAGTGGAACGAGGCAGTAAGAAAATCATAAAGACAGAGACATCCCTCTTCTAACCATGGACGTGCTTAGCTTTCTATTCCTTCACTTGTATGCACTGAGGGGGTAGAGACATTTTATTTTCCTCCCAGCACAGAGACAAGACTTAATCACAAGCCCACTAAGAAAAGGACCCAAGGTATTGAATTTGATGTCAAGGGGTTCTGAGTACAGAGGTCACCACTGACTTCCCGGCTTGGAATCCAAAGGGTCAGAAACTGGCTTGCTGCTTTGGTCTTGGAGACAGGAGAGGTTTCTTCTTTAGAAAGAGCTGGCATTACTGGAACCAGGTTATAACGTCCTTTGAGCTCCTTCTGAATCCCTTTTGAATTTGTTCTAATTTAACATATTTCTTGCTTTTCTGGACAGAGGTTTTTTTCCTCTGTGCTATTTTAATAGTGCCAGTGGTCTTTCTTTGTTTAATATATATATAATATCTACTGTATTCTAAATGTATACTATATGTTATATATTTATATGACGCAAACATATATTATGCAATGTTTTATATTATACATAATATTTATATATAAATATATATATGTTTACCGTTTAACTGTTTTTGCCTGTTTCCCAGTTTATGAAGCACCAGAACAGTGGATGTATAGGCACACTAATTGGTATAATGGCTTATTGGGATTATAATGGCTTCATGGAGTAGAAGGGGATTGCAGGGAAATGGGGAGCAAATAATGAATACAGGAGAGAGGTGCTGTTCTAGAACTGATTACGATGAGGTACACATCACTCTTTAACTGTGACTGAAATATGGAAGTGTATGCTATGTGAGTCATCTCTCAGAAAAGCTCCTGGAGAAGAAAGGAAAGGACCGGCATGCTCAGAGGCTGTTAGGTGACAGATATGTAATTGTTTCCTAGGAAACACAAGTGGACCCAGGAGGGTGGGGTCTAGGGGAGGTGTCCTTGATATATTTAAAAGTATGTTCAAATTGGTCCTTTCCGGAGGCAGAAAGTCTCTGCATAGGATGGAAGGAGAGATGAAGTAACATGTCTAGAAATGGGTTTTTCCCCTCAGTAGGAGTTGATGGAAATGCATCGTAATTACAGGGTTGGGAATCTCCAAAGAATCCAGAAAATGCCTCCTGAAAGTCGGAGCCCGCTTGCCCATGTACCAGACAGAAAGCACACATCACTCAGCCCTACCATCATCCTCGGATGGTTGAAAACTGCCCCTAGGAATGAGCAGCCCAGGATAAGGTAGATGGAGAAAGGGCTGAAGGAAATGCCTACACCAGATAAAAGCCGCACTGCAGGGAGTCCATTCAGATAAGGAGCTGCCCCTGAAGTTAGTAGCTGTGGCAACAAAACAGGTGCTTAACTCCGAATGAGGTTTGAAGTATCAATAAATATCACAGATGAGATTGTAAATTTCTGAATTGAGCCTGTATTTTGTCATTTCTAGGAACAAAGGACTGCCTACATGCTTGAAGCAGACAAAAAACATAGCAGCCTACCCAGATTTTTCTCAGGAAGGAGAAGACACGCTCCCCAGTCAAATATCAAAGGAGCAATAAGAACAAAAATGGAGCTGCATGTGAATCATGCTGTGAGCTGTGCCTGTTTAATCTACCAGCTTTATATTTATTTAGTGAGTGTTTGTCGAATGCCAAATGCTTGATAGACAAAGGAACACAAAAGGGAACAAATATGACAAGATGCCCGTCCACAAATATCTTACAGTCCAGTGAACGGGAGGGGGTTCCCTTGGTCTGTTCCCCAAAGAAGATCAGTATCCACTCTGAAAACACAGGCTTTGTGGGTAATTCCTAAGTGCACCAACTGTGCCCACACATTTGCTGCTAGCATTCCTCTTACAGGCTGCTGAGTCCAACAGAACGGCCTCACAGACGCTCTGAGATTGTCCTCGTTATGTGAACAGTCTTTCCTCTGGGGAGCTGCTACCTGTCGATGAACAGCGAAGTACATCATGGTGGCACCACACGAATGCTTTCCTCCACCCACAGCCTGCAAAGAATGACCAGGTGTGCACCTCACTGCTCCTCACCTACACAATGAAGATCAATACAACTTCCTTCTAAGATCAGCAAGAGAATTTAAAGAGAATGCATATAGAGTCCTATATAAAACCCAACTCATTGCCATAGAGGTAAATCCGACTCATGGTGACCCGATAAGACAGGGTAGAGCAACTCCTGGGGGTTTTCGAGACTGCATCTCTTTATGGGAATAGAACGCCTCGTCTTTCCTCTCTGGAGCAGCTGGTGGGTTTGAACTGTTAATTTTGCAGTTAGCAGCCCAACTCATAACCACTATGCCATATAAAAGATTTCCCTATAAGACCTCTACCAGTGGCGGGGATATCCCCATCAAGTCCGGTTAGGTAGTTATCCACCAGAGTCAAACTAACAAAGGAAATGAAATTGCCATCAGGAGCAGAATGTGAAAGTTCAGTAAAGTATTAATTCTCCATAAAAACATGTCTCAATAGGTGTCTTCCTTACACTCCATAAAAATGTTCGTCACTCAATTTGATTTAATGTTTTATTTCCTGAACTTTTGTTGTAAAAATAACTTGTGCCATCTAAACGTTGAGTTAGTCATCTCATTTCTTAGCACTTTCTATTTCTCACATGAAATCATTTCTCAAGATTATATTGTAAGAGCCCATCGAGCGCAGGATAGGCAGCAACATTAGGAACATTTGCTTGGATTTTTAGACCTTTAACACATGTACACAGAATAGAATAGAAAGAACTCTTTTTGTTGCTGTTGTTTTAATAATATTATTTGAGTTTTATTTATAAATGATATTTCTACATTTCTCCTATGCAGAGAAAGAAAAGAAAATTTGATTTGGCAAAAAATTTTGTGATATAAGCAACCACAAATGTCACATATTTGGTGGAGATCATTCCTCCCCTCAATCAAATTTTACATGTAAATGCTGATGTTATAGTACTACCTTTTTTAAAATTGTAATATTTACTTGAGAAGCCAGCCTTGTCCAAGATTTGAACTACGGGCCTCACAGTTAGGAGCCCAATGGCTAACCCACAGCACCACCTATCTGTGTGTGTGTGTGTGTGTGTGTAGATATAGATAGATAGATGATAGATAGATAGATAGATAGATAGATAGATAGATAGATATACAGACAGACATCCAACTTCTGTGGTCGTATTATAAACCTGTTATATCTCCAGAGCCTACTATTTGCTGATCAGACATCTTTCTATTTTATAAAGACATCTTTCTCTTATCTACCATTTGATCACCCGGTGGTGCAGTCTTTGAAAATTACCCAGTGGGGAGGGGCCTGGGAGGGAAGATAAAGCAATGGGTTAGACTGTGGATGACGAGTACTAACTTGGGTGAAATGGAAAATAGAAGTCAAAGAATGAAGGAGAAAAATCAACGAGCAGGTGAAGGGTAAACTAATGGGGGTTTTGATTAGTAGTTAAATTGTTGAATAGAGAGTTGCTGGGGGGGCGGGCGAGGTTCGCGGCTCGGAAAAAAAAAATTGTTGAATAGAAAGTTGATCTGAAATGTAGTGTTCCAACATAATCTGCACACACACACAAAATGCTTAAAAAGAACAGATATTGCAATGCATTCAAAGTTATACAAAATGTTTGAAGTTATGCATTTATAATGATATTAAAAAATTGGTTGATTTTTGTGGATAACAGGGAATTGATTCATATAGTGAGAACTTATTTGTAAAGGTAAAAATAAGCTCATTATTCTATATTTCATATAAGAACTTCAGTTTTAAAAACTGTCAATATGTGAAAATTTGAACTATGCCGAACTCCCACTGTAACCACAAAACAAGGGAGAACATCTTAACCATCTTTTCTGAAAGTGGAAAACCCATTCCTTCCTGGTCAAAGCAAAACCATTTCTGACATTTGCAGACCACCCCTTACAGGATAGGAAACTTCTGTCTTTCAGGGGTTGCCACATATTACCATGGCAGGCAGGCAGTGGACAAACTTACCCAAACGGTTCTCCAAGCTGAATCTGAACATGGAATTTCACTGAGTCTGCCGATGGCATTTTGAATTTCATTAAATGTTGCTAACATGTCATAAGCTTCCTTAAATGGAAGGGTAATGGCTCATAACATTTGTAAGCTTTTTAATTTCATGGAATATGAGCAGCATAATCAGGACCTATTCAAGTCAATCAACTGTGCCAACTGGGGCTACCTACCTTTGATTTGTTTCTATCTTCCTGGTGGATATACCCGTGAAGCAGGAGGCCACAAGCCCTGGTAGCATTCTTTAAGGTTAACGCTAGTGTATGATATTCTGAACAACCTCAGATGAAACCATCACAGGTACATTTGCATATATGGGTTGAAGAGATACCTCTTGGATAATGGCATCTGGCTTCTGGGAAAGAGATTTCTCTTTCCATTTACTTCAGTTCAGAAGGTACAATTTTAGTGGGATTCAAAATCAGTCATCTGACTAGTGCAACTGGAATGAATAAATGGAGACAAAACAGCAGAAACTTCCTATTCGTTTTTTCAGTGGCATAGGTATGTGCTATACACCGTTCCTTCAAGACTAGTGGCAGAGTTTTCTTTTACATTGAAGTGTTTAATAATAGCAGGGGCCATTTATATTTGGCCAAATGGACAATGCGTTGTGCTGCTAGCCACAGTGTAAACAGCTTGAACCCACCAGACACTTTTTTTCTTTGAACATATTTTCATAGATTTGTTTATTGCCAAATATGTATCATTTTGCCAAATTCAAGCCTTTTATAGACTTTAAAAAAATTATTTTATTGGGGGCTCGTACTATTCTTATCACAATCCATACATATATCCATTGCCTCAAGCACATATGTACATTTGCTGCCCTCATCATTCTCAAAATATTTGCCTTCTACTCTAGACACTTCTTGGGAGAAAAGATGAGGCTTTCTGCTTCCCTAAAACTTCATAGTCTCAGTAACACGCACGAGCCATTCTACTCAGGCACATCAGGTAGCTTTGGGTTGAAACAGACTCAATGGCAATGGCAATGGCAATGAGTTTGTGTGGGGGGGGGCGGGTAATTGCTGTTGTTTGGTTTGGTTTTTTTTAACTAAGCGGCTCTGTTGGTTAAGAGCTGGGTTACTATAAGAAATATATAGATAATTTTGATGAACACTCAATTCATAGTAGCTATTGCAATATGAAGATTGAATCACATATCATTGAATTTTGCTCACATTTATTTAAATTCCAACTCAGGGAACATTTCTGATCAATTATTATGTGCCAAGTCCTCTGCTAGGCACTTTTACCCCCATTCCCTCATGATATACACAATTGCAAAAAATACAGAGTAAAGTAAAAAATATGAGATGTGATGACTGAACAGTTAAATCCTTCAGGCACTTAAGAACACTTAAAAATTTTCTAATCATCTTCCATTCCCGGGAAGTAATTTGTCAAGAAATCCAGTAGTTCCTCTGGATATTAGATTTACAGTACACGTTACATATATAGTGTTGCATAAATTGTACTCTGTAAGTGCTTACTTATAAAGTAAGTACTTATAAAAGTAAGTACTTACTCTAAAAGTAAGGGATTTTCAAGGGTAATTTAAAAATATAAACACATTTTCTGCCATACTTAAAAAACTGTCACAAGAGACTGTATTGTGTAATTTGTACTATCAGATTCCGTAAGATCATGACCACTGTGAGGTGCTGTGATGGTGAAGACCCCAATGGACGGATTCCCAAGTACCTTTCCTCACCGAGCCCTGGTAGTGTAGTCCTGAACTGGGCTACTAACTCCAAGTCAGCAATTCCAACCCACCAGCTTTCAAATGGATAAAGGTGGGGCATTCTGCTTCTGTAAAGACATACAGTCTTGGAAACCCTATATGGGCATGCTTTGGCTCAGAAACAAACACATGACAGTGGGTACCCATTCATTGAAAGAGTGGTGATTATTTTCTGTCATCTGTGTCTATGTTGGTGCTAGCCATCTTTTTATACTTAATTACTGTTACAATACTGTTCAATTCATTTTTGTTTTATTAAACATATCCTGTACCTCCTCTCCCTTACTGAAATGTTGCTAAGACATTATAAGAAAGAAAGAAACACTTTATAATGCATAAGTTATACAAACCAGCTCAGTGTTCTGAGAGAGAATATGAAACATATCAGGAAATCCTTATGATAAGACAAGTCAAATGTTATCTGGAATGCTAAGAAATGGGTGAAGGATTTTCCTTTGTTTATAACCAAAGCTAGGATCAAATACTAAAATGTTATGTTCATCTAATGATAGGACCACCTATGTATTAATTATTTTAAAACAAGCACAGCTCCATTTCTCATATTTTTTCTTTAACCATTTTATTGGGGGCTCATACAACTCTTATCACAATCCATACATACATCCATTGTGTCAAGCACATTTTTACATTTGTTGCC
>NW_022111372.1:75275898-75276884 GCF_000313985.2 Echinops telfairi
TTTGCTCTTGTCCCACCATCATGCTCAGCCTTCATTTGGGTTTCAGAATTCCTCTCAGTTACATTGCCCTTGGTCAAGCTTCTACCAGGCCTCTTACACCCTCATTGCCACTGGTTTTGCATCACTTGTTGTTCCCTTGTTTGTTAACACCACTTCCTTTCCCCCACCTACCCCTCTCCCATGTCCCCAGAACCATCGGTCCTGTTGTTTTCTCCTCTAGATTGTTTATCCAGCCTATCTTACCTAGATAGACCTGCAGAGATAATAATATGCACAAAAACAAGACAGAGCAAATGAAAGCAACAAAACAACAACAAACCAATAACCAAAAAAAGCAAAGCCTCTAAATAGTTCAAGTTCTGTTTGTTGATCTTTAGGAGTGTTTTCTGGTCAAGTTTGATGGGGTGCCACACCCTGGCTCCAAAGTCTATTTTTGGTATTCCCTCAGGACTTCCTTGCTCTGTTCCCCTTTCTGTTCTGTTGCACACCTTTAGTGTTTTGCCTTGGTGTGGTGGGGTCAGATCAGGCAGTGTTGTCCTCTGTAGGGCTATGGGTCAGTGAGGGATGTCACGGTCTCATAGTGGGGCTGGCCATATGGTCCTCTGTGTGCATTGGCTTCTCTGAGCAGGGATAGCATCCTGAAGGCTTGATGGGCCAGGATGTGTTCCACTCTCTTTTTCTCCCCCTCCATTTGCTCCAGTGTGCTCTGATCAGACATATCCCTCTCCCTGATTTTTAGCTTCAGTACTGTCCTCTGAAGTAAATTCTTCTAGGGGGAGCAGGAGCTGTTGACATAGTTGGGATAGGGGCCTGCCCCTCAGACTTCTCTACTGGTTCCCTGCTTCATGCCAGTATGTTGCATTCACATCTTGGAGCACCAGGTTGAAGTCTTGTCCCCCCCATTTCTCATATCTTAATGAGCAACTACCTAAGAGCAATTAACCTATGTCCAAACACATTCATTTCATACAAATATATATATATAT
>NW_022111372.1:75278991-75280179 GCF_000313985.2 Echinops telfairi
TCCCCCACAGGATCGCCCCACATACTTGTTCATGCCCTCTTCTAATGAGGTGAATGCTGAGAATGATGAGTAATCAGCCTTTCAGTTCCGAGTGAAGAGGAATCTGTCTCTTTCTGTCTACTTGAGAGGCTCTCATAGAATCCTTGAGCTATAAAATAATAATAATAATTTATACTTTATCAAGGGTTCGCAAGGAGGGGAGGGTGGGGGCAGGAGGGACAAAAAGAGGAGCTGATACCAAGGACTCGAGTGGGAAGACAATGTTTTGAAAAGGATGATGGCAACATGTGTACAAATGTGCTTGACACAATTGATGTATGGATTGTTATAAGAGCTGTAAGAGCCGCAATAAATTGATTTATTAAAAAAATAATGAAGACTCTTTGAGCCAGAAGGATCCTAATTGATCATTTAATCATTCATAAAACTATATTCATTCTTTTCACGTGACAGGAACTAGCCTGGAATTTAGAAATACAATGCTAAACATATATCAACAAGTGCTAATAATAACACATGATGGTAACAGTCAGATTTTATAGAGAGCTTTATATACAACACAGTGTGCTATAAGTTTCATATAAAATAACTCTGGTGAGCTGTGGTAAGTTTGAGTAATAGTACTACAATTCCACCTACTTTACAGAGAAGGAAAATGAGGCACCGAAAGATTAAATACTTTGCCTAAGCTTGTATCGCTAGTAAATGATGAGGTAGGTATCTGAATCCAGGTCTATGCTCTAGACCTTGGTCTTAAATACTTCTTAGTACAGTCTTTCTCAGTATATGCCTTCCCAGGAATTATAGACCCGTAAGGGGAGAAAGATGGATTTTCTACTCCTGTAAAGAGTTACAGTCTCCAAAACTCTCAGGAGCAACTCTACTGTACTTTAGGGTCCTCTGAGTTGGCATGGACTTGATGACAGGGAGTTTGGTTTCTGTAGGGGGAGCAAACAGGTAAGTACATACATAAAGTAAGTTTTTAAAAGTCCATTTAATTGAGTTGATTGTGACTCTGAACCTATAAGACAGAGTATTTCCAAAGCTCTGGGTCTTTTTAAAGGCAGACTGCTCAGACAGTGATTGGGTTAAGATGGTCATATTTTCATTTAAATGTGAGGGATTCCTTACAATGGCCCTAGACTCATGAAAAAAAGTGACTTTGTAAGAAAAAGAGGCCAGGGAGCA
>NW_022111372.1:75281447-75282015 GCF_000313985.2 Echinops telfairi
GAATGTTTGTTTAGCTGGCTGTACTAGGACTATATTCATTTCTTCTACCTAATGATAGAGTCTTAATGTGTGATAGAAATGAATACTGGATATTATGATTAAAGAAAACTTAAATCTGCCTTTCAACATACATGTTGGTTTTGTTATACTGTAGTAGGTTCCAGATTTCCCAGAACTAAGAGGCTTTTGTTTTAAGCAAATGTAAAGTAAGGGGATTTAGAAATGCTGAGCCCTGCCCAGAGCCTTGATTGTATTTGCATTTGAAAAGACAAACATGTAGACCCACCCAGAAATGTGGAGGGAGACCTGCAGGGAGGGAAAAAGTGACTTTGTGGCATTTGTGTGAGAGATTTGGATTCCACCTATGCAGGAATGTCTAAATCCATCAGAAGACAGCACCTTCTAGGACTGAAAGTTAAAGGAAGTCTTTTCGGGGAGCTTGGTATGCTTGTTAGGTGACCACCTGGATCCACTTGGGCAGTGGAAGTGGGTAAAATGCAGCAATGAAGAGACAGGCTCTGCATGTGCACATTTGCACACGATGCAGATGTTCAAAGTTCCCACTGGA
>NW_022111372.1:75282717-75294606 GCF_000313985.2 Echinops telfairi
CCTTCAAGTCAGTTCCAACTCATAGTGAACCTGTGTATCCTGAGCCATCCTGAACCACCCTCACACTTGTTATGTTTGCGCCCATTATTGCAGCCATTGTGTCAACCCATCTTGTTGAGGGTCTACCTCTTTATTTTGTCCATCCTGCACTGTACCAAGCATGATGTCGTTTTCCATTTGGATCTCCAAAATGGGGGCTATAAAGGCATGAAGTGACTGGTTACAATCGTTCATGGGTATGTTTAGTTAAAATAAGTAGAACAAGGCGGGTCTGGGGAAAAGAGTGTTGGGGAAAATAAGTCATTAGATTATATGACTTAGGTGTGATTGTAAACACTGTAATTGTAAAAGGAGTAACTGAAAGTGAAGGGAGTTAATATTTCAAGTGTCCCCTGTTGAAAGTCCATGTAGCCAGTTAGCAGCCCGGCAATGGTAAGGGTACAAGAAGTGATCAATGGAAGGAAACTGATAAGAATCTTAAACACAAAACAGGGGGAGCCAGGCTTCCTCACACATCACTCCAGCACAATGGAAGGTGAGGGGCAGAATAGAAAAAATGTCCTCAATGAAATGGCCGGGGGAAGAAAGACAGGGTATTCACACAACCCCCACAATGACTGAATAGGCTCTTGAGTTTTGAGTCTGAGGCAAGGGACCAGCATGAACTCTGGGGAACTGGGTGGATAAGAGTGCCCGGATATGCATACCTGAAAGGAGGAGGGACCCTACAGAGGATCAGCCAATAGCAGAAAACCCCAGATAGCCAGCCTTGGGTGGGAAGTCCATCATTAGCTAATGTAAGTCCAGCATTCCATTTTGTCGGTCCTTTTAGACTAGCACAGGCCTTTTTTGGACTTCTTTTCCAAATTATCTCCCTTCAATGAAGTCACTCTTTCTTTTTTTTTTTGAAGTCAATCTTTCTGTTCAAACCTTTTCTCAGACTCTGGTCTGGATTTTGTCACTTACCCCAAATCTTTCTTATGAGCGGGACAAGAAGCCAGCAGTGGAGAGGCTGGAAACGCTCAGCCTCCTCCAGGTAACATGTTTTTGGTGCCTGGTGACTCAGCCCTGTGAAGCAGTTATGCCCATGGCCGCCCATCTATGGACACCCAGTGAGCAGCTGTTCCCTGGGGAACAAACTTACTCTCTGGTTTCTCTTCCCTCTTCTCTTGTTCTCCTTTTAAATCTTTAAGGGGTCCAACAGGGAGAATTTGGAAACAGGAGCGTGTTGGGAGACAGGAAGTATCCTAGTATGAGTGCCCAGGCTTGTTGGACTCCAAAGAATTAAGGGACATGTCCTCCCGCTGGCCTGGACTCCTGGACATTCCTCAGGGGTGTCAAGTGTGAGCCCTACATTGTGATGGTGCCTGACCGGGAACCCCATAAGACTATAAGGCTCTTTGGAAGGGAGCTGAATAGGCGTGGTTTGCCAAGTGCTCTTGAGTCATCCTGGATTATTAGGTGGCCAGGAATTCCCAGACAAGTAATGTCAGAGAAGTGACATTTTCAGGCAGTCTTACCCGCAATACAATGTCACCAGCTTCTGTCTCTGAAACATGTCAGGGGGCGGGGGTGGTGGTGGCGGTCAGTTTACATCTCCCAATCTCTGTTTCTCCTGGTCTACCTGCAATGTTACCCTCACTGTAGGAGGCATGTAAAATGTGTTCTGTTTTGTTAGGCAATAAGGAAAGGGGTTCTCAGAGGCTTGTCATTCATTAAGACAGTACCTTTCTCTATCTAGGAGGGTGCCTGTTTCACATGGGTGAGGAGCTCTGGTGGATTAGTGATTTATGCTCTGGGCTGTGAACTGAGAAGTCAGTGGTTTGGGACCAGCAGCAGCTCCGTGGTGGCAGGATGAAGCTTTCGCCCTTGGGAGCACTTGCAGGTCTGCCGTGCCCTGTGGGGTCACTGCTAGCCAGAACAGACTTAGTGGCAGCAGCTGGGAATAATTTTAAAAGAGATGTAGGGTTATATCTCAGGCCACTTTCTGCCACAAGTTTGAGACTCCTGTGAGGAGGTATTATAATTTCCTGGGAGTGAGAGACCTGATAGACCTCACTTGGTAAGAGTGAGGTAGGAAGGGGTTAATTCTGGAAGCACAGTTTGGAGAGAGGACACTCTTTCCCAGGTGTCTTGCAACACAGTAGAGAAGTAAAGGATGCTCTACATCTCTACCTTCTCCTCTGTTCTTTCTTATGGGAAACCAAGACCCAGTGCGTTCTGATGCACCCCGAGAATGCATTCTGAAATACTGGGCTAAGTTGGAGCCTCAGACCCTAAAGAGAAATGACTTATATTCTTTTGCAACACAGCTTGGGCGCAGTATAAGTTAGAGAATGGGGAAACTGGCCCCAACCTGGTAGCCTAAATTAGGATACCATCTTACAGCTTGACTTGTTTTGCAGAAGGCAAGGAAAGCAGACAGAGGTCCCTTGTAGACAGGCTCTCATGGCTCCACAGAATGATCCCCAACTGGGCAAGAATTATAAAACCGACCCTCTCTTCTTGCAGACTTTAGGGGAAAATACCTCAGAATCTGAGAGTGCAAACATCTGTTTCCAGTTTTCCAATGTGGGACTCCAGGCGCCAGTGGTTCCTTCAGCCTCAGAGCTGACACGGCCCAATCCAGAGCCTGGAAGACGGGGGAAGCAAGGCGGCAAGGCAGATACAGCCCCAGCCGCTGCCCCGGGTACCCTCAGCTTTTTCCTTACAGTGGTCCTCAACCTTCTGAATGCCATGACCCTGTAATACAGTTCCTCATGTTGTGGGGACCCCAACCATAACATTGTTTTCCTTGCTACTTCATAACTGTAATTTTGCTACTGTTATGAATCGGGTGTACCTTGCAAAAGGGTCATTCAACCCCAAAAGGGGTTGCAACCCACAGGTTGAAAACCGCTGCTTTACAAGAACCCCCCAGGGCCATAGTTTGGATGCAGGCTCCTTTCACCCTGCAAGATTTACTAAGCATTAAAGATAAATTAGGGCATTTTACAGGTGACCCCAGCATGTTTATTAAGGAATGGAGAATGGTAACTCTTTTTACTTGTTTTGGAAAGATGTTCATCTCATCTTTCAAGAAGCGAGGGTCATTAAGGACAGGCCTTGGCATATGCCAATGACGTGCCTATTCGAAACGATAATTATCTACCTGGGACAGAAACAATATGTAAAAATGATCCCTAGTGGGATTATGACTGAGTAAAATGAAGTGTTCAAGAGACCACATGCTCTTTTGTCTTTACAGGGAAGGAAAGATTCTCAGCAGAAGCAGATTAAGCACAACAAACTAGCAACCACTGAGCAAGGGCTTCGGGAGAGTGTGACTCCCCGAGAGAGGCACTAACCAAGCACCAAGCTTTAGACTGAGAAACTTGTCGGGCAGATAATGTTCAAAGATAGTGTTGCGCTTATAATTTAGGAAGAAATTATGCAAGTTAGGAGGAACAGGTCTATCAACCACCTTCCTTGATGTTAGGGCAATTGACACAATTCAGACACAATTCAAGAAAGACAAAACAACACAGCTCCATCAAAGCCATTCCTCTGCGCGGAAAAGCCATTTGGACAGGGAGAGAAATCCCAGGACGCTTGGAAGGAAAGCACATTTGAGGTCTGTCTGAAGTGACAAAGGCTGAGACCAGAGGCATCAGACTGACATGGAGACTGTGGGGCAGAGGGAAGGAGCCCCGCAGAGACCAGAGGCGGAGGCAGGGCAACCAGGACAGAGGACAGGGAGGGGGTGGGGGGCAGCATCAAGACTATGCGACTGTGAGGCAGAGTGACCTGTGGGCTTCCTGGGGCAGAGGCCAGGGGACCAAATGGTTGAGATCTGAGGACTAGAGGCACACTTGGCTGTTGACTAAGGAGAGGTGTAGCTGTGGAAAATAACTCTATCCTCACTGTTTACAATTCTCACTTGTGGCAACCCATTCCGTCCTTCTATAAATCTCCTTAATTTTCAGTATTGTCTGTGAATTCTCCGTGGTGATTGCAATGAATTATTGAACCCACCATGGAAGTAGAGGGTTGTGGGAGGGCTAGTCTGTGTCAGAATAAAGAAAGAGGAAGAATGGAGGCACGTGAGGCCCCTCCCTCACGGCAGCAGGAAAGTTGGAGAGGTCATTTATGGCCATGCCCAGGCCCATGCTGTTTTCACGGACAGACATGTGGATCTCCTCCAGTAGACAGCCAGGGAGTCGTCTTCCAAATTTTGAGCTGCAGACGAGTGAGCACTTTCAGTCCTGCATCCGTGATCTGAATCATCTCAGTTAGTACTCCCTTTTGCTTTAGCTACTTTACTTTTAGGAGCAAGTTTCAGAGTCTCTTTTGGCGTATATCTTCTGTTTTTCTTTCATGCCTTTGAACATAACTTTTAATTTACTCAAATATGATGAACTTGATATCATCCCACAACTCATTTTTCAGTAACGAGTGTTTATTCCATAAAATCTAAGCTGGAAGTGGCCTCTAAATTCCTGGGGGTTTTACCAAAGGTCGCATTTTTGCTTTTGTCGACTGTTTTTAATTTTATTTAGTTTCAACTTGGAGTTAAATCTGAGTACTAAATGCCAGTCCATGGCTTTGTTGATGGATGATATTTGGCTTCTCTATACCCTCTTTCTGTAGCCGTAGTCTATTGTACTCCTGTGTGATGTCTACCTCGATAAAGGCAGCTTACATGACTGGAAAAACAATACTTGAAATGAATAAGTCAATGGTCTTGTGAATTTTTATTATGTGATCTCCAGCATTTCTATCATGAAACCATAGGTTTCTACTAATCCTTCTTCTATTTTAGAAATGTTCACATTCTAATCACCAGTAATTATCAATGTATCTTGATTGCATATTTCACTAATCTGTGACTCTCAAAGTTGTTAAAAAATTTTTCAATTTCTTCATCTCTGGCACAGTGATTGGTGTGTCAATTTAAATAATAGTCATATTAACTAGCAAACACTATGCTATCACTGACAGTGTTGCCTTTCAAGCTAGCTCTTGAAGTTCTTCTTTATGCTAATGTGACAACATTCTTCTTCATTTTGTCACTCCTGTCAGAGGAGATGGTATGACTGACTCTAAATAGCCAACACCGGTCCCTTTCAGCTCAGACACACCAAGGATACTGATCTCTGTGTTCATTTAATTTTTGCTGACTTCCTATTTCATAATGTCATACTATGTATATTACACATTCCAACCATACATGAATGTTTACATGGGTTTCTTTTATTTTCACTCACGTGGCAACAAAAGAAGGTTCTGAAAGCAGCACTTCTCTGTGCCATTAAGGTCTCCTGCATGAGAGCTCTTCCCACTCGGATCCTGAGTGCCTTCGAAACGGAGCCCGTCTTCCGACAGTCTACCAAGACCATGCTCTGCTGCTCTCCAAGAGACAGGCATTGGTGAGCATTTTTCAGAACTACTTTGCCAGGTGTGTTTTAGTAGTGAAGCTCTTCTGATACCTTCCACTGTGGGACACTGAACACTGGGAAGGGAGTGCAGACAGACAAACTCCCAACATTCTATGCTAAGGAGTCTGGAAGGCTGGGGCTCCCGTGGAGGGGACCTTCATGTTCATAAGCTGGGCATATATTCAGTCACTTTCTCCTAAGTAAAAGTCATTCCTCTCAATGTGTCACACACACACACCCCATAATAACGCCAAGTTTAAGGTGCTAATTACAAACACATGGTCACTCACTATACTCTTCAAGGTCAACTCTTTGAAGGCTATCTACTTAAAGGTTATCTGCTCTCAAAAGCAGTCAGACTAGCTAACCCTAAGTATGGCCCACTCCCTTCTACCAAGGACCATAGATTGTTCGCCTGGAGAAGAGCTAAAGTCAAGCCAGCTCTGAGACAATCATGTTTAGGTGACAAGCTTGAGCCTGCCCCCCTAGAACCAGCTTGTTACATATGTACCTTCCTGTCACATGTATGTCTCTAGCACCTCACCTTCTTATTGGGCCCTAGCTCAACCCCCTACTGTTACGTGCAAGCCCCTAATACATCCCCTCTCTGTTATGTATGTGGTTACCTGTAATTAGAGGAGCTTGCATGCCCCAAGAGTAGATAAGATGATGATGAGAATACCGTTTCTCTCTCTCTCTGCTCAGACTTAGTTCCTGACGTCATTGCGAAGGTGAGCCTTGCATGCTTTGTGTTGTGTCTCTTTAATTTACCCCTCAATCACACAACCACCCCCTCTTGGACCCATTGGTTGTGGAGGCTGGTCCCCCATATTCCACTATGGGTGACTCTTTTGGTATTTGAAATAATGGTGGCATATCTTCCAGCATCCCTGAAATACATTAGTCATCATAGTTTGACAAACTGACAGATGAATAATAAAAATAAATATATGTGCAATGAAGTAGAGCGTAACATAGTGTAATATAATTTTATGAAGGAAAATAAAGTTACAGAGTAAAGGGCATGTTTAGATCACATAATCTGTAAAGTGTTCTCTGAGGTGTTGCAAGCAAGGAACTGAATGGAGTTTAGGGCTAACTTTCACCCAGTCTGATAGTTGTCAGACTGTGGTCTAAGGAACCTCCCACATGGATGGCACTGACATTATAAAGTCACCTTTGGATGATGACTAGGAGACCAAGCAGTGAGGGTGACAGGGCTGCAGAGACCAACCCTGGGACAACCATTGCAGTTTAGCTTTTCTATGGTTTGTATTTTGAGATGTCAAGAAAAAGACATAAATGGTCTTAGATAAAAAGGATGAGAAGCCGACTAATTAGGTCCAGCCTCAATAGTGCACTGACACACTGAGACATGAAAAGTGACCTCCTTACCGTCTCACTACTGGCCATGGGAGGACTGAAGAAAGCCCACATGGCCTGATTTTGTAATGCGTGTACTTCTTAGAATATCAAACTGCCCATCTCACTCACTTCCTCCTCTAGTACAATCTTAATTTCTCATAGAACATAGGCAGGCTCAACCAATATGGTGTGTTTTTGTTTGAACACATCAAAACCAACCCTCAGGCGTAGGGAATATGATACTTTCTTGCCTGTCCCCATTAACTGCTACCATCTCGGCCTACTATTCTCACTTAGATTTTCCCCGGCCTTCACCATCGTGTCTTATCTCTCACTATGCTATACTTCATATTTCTTATATGGTGCTTTAAATCCTTTGAAGATATGTGTTTGAACATGGGGAGTGGTGGTGTTTACAGTAGGAGTTTGGGATAAGTAAACAATGGTGAAAGACAGGGGAATTGTCTGCCACAAATGTTTACCAATTCTCACAATAGATGTTTAGGTGCTAGTATAGACAGCAGAAAATAATTTGAAGCAATACCTACCCATTGCCCCTCAGATCAAAGGGATTTAACATTCTCATATTCATTTTAAATGTAGCCCCATTTCTTCCAGAACAGTACACCTCAGCTCTGATCAAAGCACTCAGGTACTCTTATATCTCCAGCCTGATTTTCATTGAAGAAAAGGACACACAATTTCCCCCAAATTACAGAAACAAAAAAGTCTTCATCAGGCCATTTTTAACTCTAAGGCAAATAAAAAACAAACCAATCACATTATTACATGTCAGTCTACTCAAAGTTTGTGGGCATGTTTACTTTAAAAATAAATAAATAAATAAGTAGAGAAGCAAGCAGATGGTTCACACAACTGTCCACCATAAATTACGACATCTAAAAAGACAGATATACTTGGCGAGCAGCAATCAACTTTGCAATGCAATTTTTAATAATTTCCATAATTTATGTGTGAGCAAAGAAATGCAAAGATGCCTAATGCACCCCTCTGACTTAGTACAAATCACTTTTATTTACTCAGGCAATACTTCATGGTCCAGTTAACTTCTTAATTAAAGACAGCAAGATGCTCATGTTCCATGCAAGTGGCATGGAAAATACTGTTTTGTGTGCAATATGTTCAGCTGGGAGTTGAAGCTGTTTTGCTCACCGAAGAGAAGCCACCACAGCCTTCAATTGGTTTCTGGCCTAACCAGGGACACGGCTCTGCGCACTGGAACTAAAATTGACAATGGTGCCTCCAGACAAAGCCTGTGTGTGTGTGTGTCGGCTACCCCGGTTACTTCGGGGTTGATTACCTCATGCAGAGCATGCAAAATCCAAATTTCCATCTTTCTTCTCCCTCAGCTCCTGCTCTGTAATAGTTAGTGGGGAAAGATCAAAAGGAGGCCTGCTCTAGGGAATTCGGAGTGGGGAGTGGATGCCGTGGGCCCTAGCCTCTGCTTCTCGGGTTTCAGCACAGCCAGCCTCTGAGCCTGCATTTAATGCCATCATCTCCACAGGAGGGGATCTTTTTGTAGAATCCTAGAGGAAACTGGGGCAAAATTGATTAAAAAAAATGAGAAGCAAAGAATAAAGACTCATTAGTGACTATGATTCCTGAAAAATTAATCAAATTTCCTCAATTCTATAGGACTACATATACATTCACTACTCCATAAACTCAGGGTATGTATCTCTAGTGGATGTTAAACTCACAATTTGAGTGATGCTGTCCGGGTGAAAGACAATCATGACTAGTGAGGGCTTTTATGGAGATCAGGAAGTGTAGGTTTCTGAAAATGTTTATTCAGATCTTTAAATATCTTTAAATATTAGAGTAATGCCTATTTGCAAGGAAAATACTTGTGTGAGGCAAAGAAACTATTTCTGTAGGCTGGACTGAGTTTGTAAATTTTGTCATAAATCATAATGGTTTATGGGTAAGGTAATTTAAACTATGTCATTTAATTCTCACAATAAAATTGTAAAGAACATCACTCAGTGGTTCTATCAGTCATATTGAAGCTTGGTTCTTCTGTATTATCCACCATTATTTTGGTTTCCATTGAGAGTGTTTTTGAATCCTCTGAGTGTGACAATATGCCATCCAGACAAAGTGATCCAGCCTGAGAGAGAAATGGCTATGTATAACTTTGTTATAAGACAAACAAAACACTGCTGAAGCATTTAAAGCTGAAGCATTAAGCTCAAACTGAAGCATTGAAAGCAAAATGCATTTAATTCTGAATTTTGCTAGTTATATCCTTTGCTATCAATTTGATTCATATTCACAGAGCTTCCATGTTGTTGTTGTTATATCTGGAGGGACCCCTCAAAAAAAACGGACTTGTTTTTTCAAGACTATATATTTAAATTTTTTTTATAAAACAACCTTATCACCTTAATGGACTCCCAATTACACTTAATACATTTGTCAGATCTGTGATGCATTCTTGGAAACATTTTTCAACTCATCTGCTTGGATGGCTGACAGCACCTCCCTTGTGTTTTTTCTTCACCTGTTCTACATCATCAAATCTCTGTCCTTTCATGTCCCTCTTCATTCGAAGAAACAAAAAGAACTTGCACGGGGCAAGATCAAGCGAGTAAGGTGTGTGGGGCAAGATAGCATGCTGTCTCTTGTCAAAAACTGGTGCACTGAGATGGCTGTGTGAGCAGGTGCTTTGTTATGTTGGCAAAACCAGTCCAGTCTGTCACAAATCAGGCCTCTTTTGTCACACTCTTTTCAGAACCTCTAAATAGAAAGCTCAATGAACACTCTGTCCTGGTGGAATGAACTCCAAATGCACTACCAGTCAATATTTTCATCTGAGAAGTTGACAAATGTCCAAAATGAGGTTTGTCATCAATCAACATTTCACCTTTTTTGAAATGAGAAAACCACTCATACACTTGAGTTTTTCCCATAGCGCTGTCCTTATAAGCTGTACTCAAGAGTACAACAGTTTCTGTGGCACTTTTCCCAAGTGGGAAACAAAATATTACAACTGCATGCTATTCTCTTAAATTGGCCATCACAAAAAACAAGGTTCAAATGAAACTGCTTTTAGGAAAATAGTTCATTCACTACGATGAGAGAACTTTCCCAGGGGACACCACCGGGTGCACTAACTCAGAGTAAGTTGCTGGATGCTCACTTAGCGGGAAAAAATGTAAACTGAGAATGCCAAGCCCAGTGGAGCTTTTTCTCCTATTTATTTTGGGTACCCCTTCAAATGCCATCGAGTTAGCTCTGACCCACAGCCGATTCATGCTCACAGAGATGCCATAAAATAGAATATAACTGCTCCACAGGATTTCCAAGGCTGTGAATCTATATAGTAGCAGACTATTACATACCTCTGATGGAGAGGGCTTGGACTACAAAATTCCAATAATCCATTTAGCAGCTGAGTGCTTATCCACTTCCCCAGCAGGGCTCCTCATCTGGGCCCATCCAGGAACCAAACCCACTGCTATGGAGCTGATTCCAACTCATACCACTCACCGCCAGGGAGTCCATGTGGGCTCACAGCAACCCTTTAGGATAGGCTAGAACTGCCCCTGTGACCTTCCAGGATGATACATCGTTACAGGAGCAGAGGCCCCTCTCTTTATCCAGTGAAGCAGCTGGTGGTTTTGAACTGCTAATCTTGCAGTTCACAGCTTAAGCATAACCACTATGCTTGCCACCAGGGCTCCTCAGTCTAACTCATAAAAAAACTATATTAAGCTTCTGAAGTGGTTAATCCTTGCAAGAACATCCAACCTCATGTTTCTCCCGTGGAAGGCTGGTAGGTTTGACTTGCTGATGCTGTGATTAACAACCTGATGCTTAACCCTTAGTGACACCAGGGTCCTTATCTGGATATAGGAGTATAACCCAAAAAAATACACAGTCTTTTAGTCAATTATGACACATAGCCACCATGCAGGGCACTGTAGAACTTCCCTAAGGTTGTACATTGTTATGAGAAGAGAAAGCCTCATCTTTTCCCCATGGAGCAAGCACCTGGTGTGTCACAACTAACACAAAGCTCACACCACTCCGAGAGCTTGTTGAGTATCACTGGAGTGTCTGGGTAATTTCATATCTTGTTTGGAACTTAGTACTTCCCTCCCTTAAATAAAGCGACTTGTCCAATTGAATGTTTAATAACTTGCAACCTCAAGCCCAGGTTATTTTGTCAATTCAGGCTTGTGGAATCAATTTTAATTCACATCACTCTGAAATTAAAATGGATCCTTAAGAACATTTTTCTGTAAACAAAGAGATGATGCGGCCAAATGACTTGCCTAGAGTTTACAGTTTGCGTCACACGCAGGTCAGTGTTTCTCTAGTTTCTGCATGTTAGCAAACTTGAATATCCTGAAAGTCCATTGTAATGTGGGAATTCAGACTTTCACATGAACCAAAACTTACACTGGTCTTTGTACAGCACTGACATATGTGTGTTTGCTGACCTTTAAGGATTTTATTACATTTTGCCTTTACTGTGTTTTATAAAATGAGTAGAATGTCATTACTGGATCAAAGAATAAATACTTATTAAGGGGTTTGACATATACTGTTAAACTTTTCTTTTGAGAAAGATTCTGCCAATTCTCTATGAATTTCAAAGGTATCTGAAACTAACTCAGAATAATGAGAGAAGAGGTGGTATTCAACATTGTAAGGACAAATTTCAGTGACAGAAAAAAGAATTTTAAACACAAAGCGATTGTATATGGCTGGCTTCCTTAGAAGGTAGTGAGTTTGTCATTAAAAATACTCTCAAGCAGAGGCTGAAAGATCATTTAATTCCGAAGAAAGTCAAACATTAGATGATAGCTGAACTAAACCAACAGCTTTACTGTCAGGCGCAGATGAGTGTAAACTTGATTCTGGTGGATCAAACCATGGTATGATATCAGACAGTTGACCTCCCTCTGACCCCACCGCAATTTGCTCTAGGCGTAAATTATTCCTCACTTGTTCCAGGACAGAAATCTCTTCTCTGCTTTAAAAATATTATTGGCATTCTTTTCTTTCTTACTCTTTACCTTGATTTTATCTTTATATCATTATTATTTTCTTTTTTCGGTTTCATTTTGCTTTGGTG
>NW_022111372.1:75295214-75296749 GCF_000313985.2 Echinops telfairi
TAAACAAAAAAGAAATCAAACTTGACCTTTGGTTATCGTGGGTGAAGAAGGAAGAGTTTTTTTAGGGGGCCCAGAGTTTATGTTAACTGGGGTAGAGTATTTTGGAAAAGAATATCAATAGTAGTTGAACAATACAAAGAGTATAATCAGTAGCACTGAATTATACATGTAGAAAAATATACAACTGTTGAATTGGAGAAGGTTTTATTGTGTATACCTTTGCCATAATTAAAAAATAATATGAATGAAAAATGAGGGGGGAAAAGGACCAGCTAAAACAAATGCAGTGCTCTGAGTCCATTGTAACTGGTAACAACTCCACAGGACAGAGTAAAACTGCTCGTTTGGGTTTCCAAGGTGGTAAATCTTTACAGGAGGAGAAACCTCATTGTTCATGCACAGAATGGTTGGTAGATTTGAACTGCTGACCTTGTGATTAGCAACCCAGAGCATAATTTCTATGTTACTGGGGCTCCTAGATTTGGAATAGATGTTAATAATGAAAATCATCCCGACCATTATTAATGCCCTTGCTGTCATCAAAAGAACAAGGTAAGGAAAGGAGCTCTCATTTCTAGAACACTACATTTAAGATAAGTTCTGTATTAAGTATTTGACAAATTTTAACATTCACCTTTATGAATTGCTGCACAGTGCAAATAATTAAGCACTCACCTAATAACTAAAAGTTGGACAGTTTGGGTTCACCCAGAGGGAGCTCCAAAGACATGCCTACCGGCTGAAAGGAAGATGGCAGCCATGAATAATAACCTATGGAGCGTATTTCCACACCTATACATATGGGCTCAGCATGAGGGAAAGCCAACTCCCCAGTTAGAGTTTTTTGCCCTTTTGAAGTCTTACTTATTTAAATAAGGAGACAGATAAGGCTTTCTAATTCCCATAAAGATTTCCAGCCTCTGAAACCTCAAAGGAGAGTTTTCCCTGCAATATCACTGAATGTTCTATCTACAGTGTCACTAAGAATCCAAATAGACTTAATGGTAATGGCTTTGTGTTAGGCCAGGTTGACTAGAGAAACAAATACAGAGACACTCATATATGTGTAAGAGAGCGCTTTAGATCAAGAAGTAGTTATGTTTCAGGAAAACATCCCAGCCCAGTCCAGATCAAGCCTGTAAGTCCGTTACTAGTCCATAAGGCCAATACTAGCCCATAAATACCTCTTCAGACTCATGCAGCTACATGCAAGATACAAGATGCGGGAAGATCACTGGCCAGGGGATGAAAAGTCTTGTGGATGCATCTCGAGAGCTTGTGCAGGTCTCCATGTGGCTCCTCAACAGAAAGGGGAAGACAGAGAAAGAAGGGGGTGGGGGGCGGTTCTTCTTGCTTTGCCTTCCTGCTCCCTGTTTGTTGGCCCCAACAGCTACATGGGTTGGGAGAGGTCTCCAGCTTTGCTAACATCTCATTCCTGGGTTTAAACCAGATTGGACATGTCTACTTCTACAATTGAATGGGCTATTTCTTGATATGTCTTTCTCTCTCTCTCTCTCTCTCTCCCTCTCTCTCTC
>NW_022111372.1:75296849-75301944 GCF_000313985.2 Echinops telfairi
ACTCATCTAAACAAATGAGTTAAAGAATTTTAAAATTGATACCATTATTAATCTAGAAAACCAGTCATTATTCAAACCAATGACTTAAGAACCAACATACGTACATACATACATACATATATATATATATACACTCGGATAAGCATCACTGGATTTGCTTCTCTAGATAATCCAGCCTAACACATCTTTAGACAAAATGTTAGAAATCTATAGATAGGTTATGCCAAGTGTGAACAATTTAGAATATGTGAGTTCTGTAGGTAATAAACATTTTTAAAAGATAACACAGGAAGGAGGGGGATAAATGATGGTTCCAGGGGTTTAATGAACCGAAACAAAATATGTGCAAAGTGATGAAAATAAAACAGATGATCTGCTCTTAAAACCTAGTTAAAAATAAAACGCTACAAACTGAAACATAGATGGAGGATATGCTGAGAAATCCTTCCTTCATAGTTGAACAGTTCATTGTGAAGTCGGTGAGAGCAGATCATCAGTTTTACATTCGGTTCATACACATTTTGTTCCCATCCATCCATTGCAACCCTCTCAATGTACATTTATCCCACTTCCTTTCTGTGTTCTGTTTCTATCTCGCCTTCTCTCTTCACCCTCTGCTCTTTGTCTTTCAGTAAATGCTGCCCTTTCATTGTCAGTGGTCGATTCATCTGGAGTGAGCCTGAGTCCAGTTCAAGACCTGAAAGGGAACAAGCTCTTGGGGGTGCAGGGGGAGGTTCTACCAGTCTCCATCAATCACTAGGCATGTCTGTCTCTTAAGATGGTGAGTTCTGGTACACGTTTTCTCCTACTCTCCTCAGGACCTCGTGTTGTTGTTGTTGTTGTGGGTTGAGTTGGTTCTGACTCACAGTGACCCACGTTCAACAGAATGAAACACTACCCAGTCCTATGCCAGTCTCACAATTGTTCTTGAGCCCAATGTTGCAGCCGCTGTGTTCATCGATCTTGTCAAGGATCTTTCTCTTTTGTGTTTCCCTCTTCTTTACCAAACATGTCTCCTGGTCCAGGGATTGGTCTATCCTGATAACATGTCCAAAGTACATGAGATGAAGTCTTGCTGCCCTTGCTTCTAAAGTGCACTCTAGCAGCACTTCTTCCGAGACAGATTGGTTGGTTCTCTCAACCATCCGTGGTACTTTCGGCATCTTTGCTGCCACTATAATTCCAATGCACCACTGCTTCTTCGGCCTTCCTTATTTAATGCCCTCAAGATCTGCCAGTGTGGTATTTTTAATACATATTTGCATGATTTCATAGAAAAATATTCTTAAGTTTAATATGAGTTCTCTACTTAGTTTTTCCAATAGGAGTTAATTGTTCGATCCCTCTTATAACGTCTTTTCCTACGTTCTTATCTCCTGAATGTCTAAATTCCATACAGCATGGGGCTAAGGCTTCAATACCCTCTTCAAGTGTAGTGTAAGGTAAGAGTGGAGATAAATTCACTTGTAATTTACTTTCTAATTATTTTTTGTCTCCTCCAGTTAACGTAGTGCCTGCACCTAGTTGGTGGCTCATAAATACCAGTGTGATTTTCCTTGCAATACATTTTATTATGCATCATCTAGTCCAGCATCAAGAGAAGGTAAGCAAGAGACTGATTTCAAGAAGAGGGATACAAACTTTGTTATCTAAAATGATTCCTTGCAGCAAAGGTCATTTTACTGCATATTAATTCACTCTGTGAACCTTAGTTTCCTATCAGAAAGTATAGTACATAGAAATGAAAGAAATACCCCTCATGTTGATACAAAGATAAAATGTTTTTCCTGTGCTATCAAATGCCTTCGATTTATAAATGTCTATGTTAACACATACAAGTGGTGTTTCTATGAATAGACTAGTCTTCAATCCTAATAGTAAATCCGTTCATTTGATGTGTGTCCTTCTCCATCTGATTTCTGAATGGCATGATTCTTATCAAATAGAAGCTATGCATTCCCAAGGTGGCAGCTAGAAGGTCCTCGTACTTTCATGGAATTCCCAGAGGAAGGTTATTCATAAAGATGAACATTTTCTCATTAGCTTATCTTCCTATGTGATTGCTATCATACTAATCAATTCATGGTGACTTTATCCAGGTTTTAACCTTCAATAATGAAATTAGATACAGTATCAAACACTACGAGGGCAACTTCACCAATCTCAATTCCCCTCAGCTCAGAGAAATACCAAGCGGCGAAGTGTGATTTAATTAGTTATCCTCACTTAGGACGGCTGACTACTCTTGTTTCACTGGACACTGATTGCTTTTCAATGGGGAAAATAGAAGGAAGGGTCTGCCTCATAAAATAAAAGAAGCAACAGTGACCTATAGAGAAATTATACTGCAGGTTGTTCTACAGTGAAGAGTCCTTCAAAGTGGTGTTCACGAAGTAGGCAGGTGCATTGAGAAACAACCACCACCACAACACTGCAGGTAGAAGGGGAGAGGGACGGGAGCGATGAGGTGGCATATGATGGAGAACGCATGTCACACGCAGAGCTGACTTACACGTCAGTGTTACTATGTACTTATCTGTATGTCGTGCTTATTTTTCAGTTAGAAAGTAAGTCTTCCGTTATCATAAAAAGGGATAAAACATTGTATATATTACATATTTATTGGGAGGAAAACTGTTTTATTGATAAATGAGAAAAAAACAAAACACAATTGTATTTACTTTATAAAGTAATTTAAAAAGAATGGATTTCACAAGGTGATTTTTTAATATGAAATATATTTTGAAATTAGTGTTACTTTTTTTCAGCTTCCAATTAAGAATACTTATCTCTCTAAATTGGTCAGCAGGTTTTGTCTGCTCTCACATAGATTGGCTGATTTATGAGGGGGCCTTAAAAATTATGAAAAATGGACATAAGAGATAATAGAAGTTTCCCATGAACTTTTGGAAACTCTCTTTTATTTGCTAAAAGTGGAATTCCAGTGCCTGGGCCTAAGAAATATAACCGTGATCCTTTCTCAAGTCTGCCAAAGTGAAACGTATTTCTCAAATGCTTTATAGGTCACTAATTTCAGAACCCATTACAGGATGTTTTGCTTAACATACTGGGTTACCCACAATTTTTAAATCCATTCTCCTAACTACATATAACCTAATCATTACACATATTTTTAGGGGAACGTCCCCAGTGTATGTGGATCACAGGGGCTGACAAACTGGTCCAAGGATATTTTTACACGGACCTTGTTCTAGGAATAGTTTTTACTTATTAAAACTAGTAAATAAAAAACCCTACACATTTAGAATATTTACAATCTGGTCCTTTATAGATCAAATTTGTTGATCCCAATAGAGGAAATTACTCATCTAAACAAATGAGTTAAAGAATTTTAAAATTGATACCATTATTAATCTAGAAAACCAGTCATTATTTAAACCAATGACTTAAGAACCAATTTTCCAGGTTGGTAAAACTAACTATCAATCAAGAACAGTTTATATAACTGGTATTTCTTAACTGTTTGAAATTGAGGGTCTCCATTCAGCCACAGGCAGCAGCATCACCAAATTAGACCAGGGCTGACCTATTTCACTATAGCATATACTGTTATTATAAAATATTCTAGGATGTATGGTCTTCAAAGACAGTAAACCTTTTTGCAATATTTTTTATACTTTAATTGCCCAAGACAATATATTACACATTCTTTTTCAATTCTGTAGTTATCTGTGATTGGTCTGCTTTGCCATCTGTGATCATGTAAACCTCCTGGCTTCTTCTCTTCTGCTTTTCAAGGCAGCTCAGGAGTTACATCATAGTCATGCAACGGTTATAAGGGTTAGTATTGTAATTTCATTGTTTAAATGGCGTTCAGATAAAATGACCCACTACATCAAGTTGATGAATTTCATTAATTATGCTTATCAATGAAATAAGGCAAATAATGTTTTGAGGGATTTCATGTCATTCTTTGCTTGTATGGAACCCAGAGATAGTAAATGCATTTGTAGCCATTTCCACTGAGAAACATGCTAATATCATTGAAAAACAAAAATAAGATCATAGAAACAAACAAACAAGTCAATTAAGAAAGCCCACTGGAAAATAAAGTGAATTTTGCTAAAAAATGGTTAAAAAAAAAAAAGCCAGGTAGTACTTAGGAATCAGTAGGATCATCATTAAAACAAAGAAAGACAGTGAAAACCTGGGGAGGGGAAGCTGTGTTAAACACAAAAGGCTATAACGTCAGATTTCCTGAGTTCAAATCCTTGCTCTGATTTGTAGTAAACATTTGGATTGGCTCAAATTTCTTCTCTGAGTCTCAAAGAAGTAATCTGTAAAATGGGAGCAATAATAGCCCTCACTTTATCTCACTGCTCTTTAAATGAAATTAGGTCGATGAGAATGGACGGGAGATGGATTGACACAGTGGTTGAGACAAGGGTCTCCACATTAACATCCAGTGTGAGGCTGGCTCACGATGGAGCAGTGGTTCATTCCGTTGTATATTAGCTGGCCATGTGTCAAAGCCAACCGGACAGCACCTAACACCAGCCACGCTAATGAAAGCAGAGCAGTTAGATGTTGGATATGTACTACACATATAATAATAATAATTTCAATGTCATTGCAGAGCAGAGCTGTTGATACTACATTGATTTGAACTAACACAGGCTACGTTGTCCAAATTCCTAATAAAACACCACCTAAAATAAAAAGTGCTCTGGAAGCACTTTTATTCATTAAAAATGACACCAATTTGACCTTGCATTTGTATAGTACTTAAGGTGCTTAGGTTCATTAGAGAGGGTTCTTGCCCTCTGCTCAAGCAGGAGTGGAAAGAGGCTCAGAGAGATCAGCATGACACTCAGGGCTTCAGATTTGAGCACCACTCCCATCTCCAACATCATAGTATAGGCCCATCTCCAACAATATACTACATTCCCATCTTCAACATCATACTATACTCCCATCTCTAACATACTACATTCCCATCTTCAACATCATACTATACTCCCATCTCCAACATACTATATTCCCATCTCCAACATCATACTATATTCCCATCTTCAACATCATACTATACTCCCATCTCCAACATCATACTATATTCCCATCTCCAACATCATAC
>NW_022111372.1:75302044-75309913 GCF_000313985.2 Echinops telfairi
TACTCCCATCTCCAACATCATACTATATTCCCATCTTCAACATCATACTATACTCCCATCTCCAACATCATACTATATTCCCATCTCCAACATCACACTATACTCCCATCTCCAACATACTATATTCCCATCTCCAACATCATACTATATTCCCATCTCCAACATCATCACACTCCCATCTCCAACATACTTTACTCCCGTCTCCGACATCACACTATACTCCCGTCTCCGACATCACACTATACCCAGATCTCTGACACTCCACACTCAGCAGCCATCAGAGCAACAAAGCAATCATTCCTTCTCGCAGCAGAAACTTACTGGCCGGGACCGGATCTCTTTGGCGTAGAGCGGTTGTAAGAATTCTGAGTCTCCTTCTAACTTTAGACCTTTTTCTGTGATTCTCAAGTTTCCCATTCCATCCTGAAATAGAGAAACCAAAAGAAAACAGGGAAAATGTGATTAGGCAAAATTTGAAACCCCTCCTGCTGTCACAAAGTGAAACAAAGTTATGGCACACTCCCACTTGTTTCTAAAAGCGTGCTGAATGAAGAAGGGTCCAGGAAGGACAGGAAATACTTGGAGGCATTATTGCACGCAGTCAGCATTGTTCACATAGTCTGAAAATGTTCTGTTGCAGGTAATCTGTGTGCCCCGGTCATTCACAGGCACAGGCACAGGCACAGGTCAGTGAGCCTCTTGTCGCCAAGTGACGCAGAAAGAATGGAGGCAGGGTGTAAATGGAAGAGTGTGCAAGGAAGATTTTCTCTCTTTAAGGGAAAGATTATGTTTCTAAAACTCCATGCAGAAATTCAAACTGGTCGTCTGCTGGTCACATCCAGCTTTTGGACATATTTGACTAGCTCAAAAACATTTAAGAAGTTAAGTTGGTTGCTAATCTTTTTCTAGTGTTCTCTTCTCAAAAATTTCAAATATAGACAAACATAAAAACAATGAATAAATAGAAAACACCTATATATTTATGATCAATGCATGGCTAATCTTATTATTTATTACACCCATCCACATCTTCACTTTAAAAAACTCATTTTATTGAGTGCTCTTACAGCTCTTAAAACCACACATTCTCACTTTTAATGAAACACACACATAAGCTTCCCCGAGCAGGCAAAGCTGTTGGGAGCAAAGGTGTCACATCGAGGACTCAGGTACGCCTGATCCAGCCAGGCTGTTTTCAATCACCTCACATGCATGTGGAAGCTGAGCAATAAATATGGAAGACCACAGAAGACATGATGCATGTTAATTATAGTCCCAGTAAAGAATATTGAAAGTATCATGGACAGTCTGAAGAACCAACAAGTCACTTTGGGACGAAGTATAGCGTGAACATAGGATGGCAAGACTGTCTTACATACGTTGGAAATGTTATCAGGAGGGATTAGCTCCTGGAAAGGATGTCAGCTTGGTAAAGTGGAAGGGCTAGGGTAAAAAGGAGGACTTGAACCAGATGGACTGACACAGTGACCTCAACAAAGGGCTCAAATAGAAGACGTAAGAGGATGGTAAAAGGCCCGCCAATATTTTATTCTGTTACACACAGGTTCACTGAGAGTTGAAGGTAAGTGGATGGTACATAACAACAACTAACACTATACCATTAGTACACCTTTAAACCTACAGGTAATACATCCTTGGAACCACCTGGATAACACCTAACAATGCCTCTTAGAACAATTTAAAAATCCTTAATGTTATAAAATACTCCATTGATGTTAAAATATTTAATATTGTCTTCTTCCTTATAATTTATTTATTACAATTATGTGTCCTACTACAATTGGTTGTGTATTCCTAGTCAGTCACTCTAATGCTTGTTCACTCCCTCCCTCAGTCCCTTACTGACCTCCGAATGCAATCACTCTCAGGTATGCCGACACAGTTAGACTATTTGTGTCTCTCTGACACGGACTATTTGAAATATTAAATGTGCTATTTATTCAATAGGGCTTCCAAAGTTCAGATTTTGATAATTATATCATTTCTTATTAACTAGAGTATTTCTATCAGGAGAAATTTGATCTCATCAACTATTTGTTTATATTAAATCACAGGTAATATATAAACTTGACAGATATTTCATTTTATCCTCTGTTAATTGATTTTTAAAATATTGAGTTGTTTACTAATATCATCCAAAGATGACAAATGTTTTATTTTTCAAATAGCACTGTGGATTTTGCATTTGCTTTATTCTATCAGCACCTCTGGTCAGTGAAGGTTTTTCAAGCAGGTCCTCAGAGTACCTTTGACAGGATATCCTGGTTGGTGAATGGTTACTGAGCTTTACTGCTAATTGAAATGCTGGAGCATCAACTTTACCCATAGTGTCTTCAATGGAAAGGCCTGGTGCTCTGCTTCGAAAAAGCCCCTGAAAACCCAGTGGGGCACCGTTCTACTCTGACACACGTGACGGGACTTAATGGGACTGGTATTGGGGACAGTCTTTGATGGCCTTCTTGCTATATAGTATGACAGACCATTTCAGATTACTAAATACATCTCCTCCCCCAGGCCCAGAATCAGAAGCTCTGGCTCATTTTTGTGCTATTTAGTGACCAAAATATGTGGCTTCGGTATCTCATTGCTATTGGATTATTATTTCTAGGCATTTCCAAGAGACAGAGATAATAAGTAAACGTGTGTGTGTGCGTGTGCATGTGCGTGTGTGTGTGTGTATTAAGATAGCATATATCATGAACTCACCTGACACTTCAGTTTCCATTCATGATTTTTAGTTTAGGATTGTACTTCATTTCATAGATCTTATGATTTTTTTAACCTTCTTCCATACCCAAATCTCCAGTTCTCAGTTAACAGGAACATACAAACACAGAGAAAAATTTCAAAAGCCTCATGCTAGCAACATTATTATAAGTAAAATAATTCAAAATGTTCGTTTACATTTTATCTTTTTAGAGTACATCCTTGTAAGAAAGCATAGACAAGTTTCTGGCTGTCAAAGTTACTTGAAATAGTTACTCTATCTGACTATGCTGCTAACCTTGATACCTAGTGTGGTCCAGTTTTATCTTATTTCCATTTTTAATGACCACTTTGTCAAATCTAATTCCACCCCCTAGATTTACAAGATCTTTTTTTCCTGACACCAAAATTAAATATGTAGAACAAGATGTACTCAAAGAAGTCTAGCATCTGTCCTTGCTTCTCCACCTTGCTTGTTCTCTCCTCCAACAAGAAAGGTCCGTGTATGTGTATATACTGTTTCTTAATTTATGCCATTGTTTTTCCAATGAAAATTCTTAAATTGAACCATCTGAATGCATAATCCAAATTTCTAGCTTCTTGGGATAACTGGGATGTTGGATAAGCGTGGGCCTACGTTCTCACATGACTACTCAAGGAACTAAGTAGCAGCTGTTCTGCCTGGCCACACGGTACCCTCTCCTGTTTGCCAGTTTCCCTCACACCTGTGTTACCCCGCTGAGTTAGTTTATTGTGTCAACCTGGTGAATAAACACATGTGGGATTAATTGAAGGGCGGAGGGATAAATGGCTCAGTGAGCCTCACCTTTAGAGTTCTCAGGTCTCTTGCTTTGTGATGGTCACACCAGGGTGCAGCTGCCTTAGCAGTTCCCTGCTTCAGCTTGCAAGATTGACTTCCTACAAGACTTCCCAAAGGAGAAGCCACATGGACCTATCCCGATGCAGCCCTAGGTGCTGGAGCAGCTGTGTGGGGACCCCTGCCAGCACTGAGATGCTTACACATTCACTAACTTGGCTTTCCTCCTGCAGTTGGCATCTTTGTGTCTGTTTTGTGAGATGGAGGAGGACTTTGTGGATTGGTGATGGACATATGGGTTAATGGGTTAATGTTGGACTTGTGGGCTTGGGCAGCACTGGGCTGGGAGGTTTTCTTGATGCACACTTAACCTTTACATAAAACTCTCTCTTATACATGAGTTTCTATGGATTTGTTTCTCTAAAGTACCCAGACTAGTACACCGATTGATTATCTTATGTGACTGTGTCTCCTCCTCAGGGCTGTGGCTTCTTCTCTTGGGCACTGCCATTGTGTTCTGTACATTCAGTACAAACATTACAAAGAGGTTTTGAATGACCTAGTGAGAAATGGGTCCTTTTCCCTACTTGTCCTTCATAATTCCATCCGAGCTAGGAAGTCAATCTGGCTCCTTCACAGAGAGTGTGCCATCTGTATATTTCTAATATTGGCACCTGTAGGCACAACAACTCTGCCAAAAGGACCCCAGCATAGGCAGTAGAACCCAGCAGGAGAAGCAGTAGGCTGGGGGACACGCACCTGTCACTAGTTGCAAGTAGAATCTACAACAAAGGAAAAAAAGAGAGAATGCAAAAATTCAAGGATACTTCACACCCCAAATGAAACCGTATATGGATTACACCGCCCAAGAAAAACAAGGAGGCATTGCACTGAGTAGACCACATCACTTCTAGGTTCTTTAATATAGTGTTATACTATGTTTTCATTTATCAAGTTATACTAATCTATTAATTTTGCATACTAGTCTTAAATAGGAGAAGAACTCAGACCCACAAGGATAAAAACAAAAATTAAAAAAAACCTCTGAAAAAAGAAGTAGGTACTAGGGACTTCCAAGAGAAGCTGTGAGTGGACCAAAGGTAGCTAGCTGGTGAAGTGTTGAGCTGCCATTCGGGCTTTAAAAGATGTAGAGATGTGAAAAACCCCAGGGGCACTTCTCTGTCCCGGAGAGTCACTAGGAGTTAGAATAGATTATGTAGCACCTTTGGTATGGGGCGCTGTACAATATATACAGAGACTACAAGTTAGAAATGCCAAAGCCAAAACACAGCTGGAGACGAGTGGAAAATCAAAAATGAAAATACAAAATGCACAGATATGGAAGGTGCGAGAGCAATTTAGAGCGCCAAAAATGCAATACTTCATACCAACTTATGTGACTACTTTGAAGATTTAAACAGATCTTCAAATTAGCCAGTAAACGTTTCCGAACACATTGTGCTATATAGAAGTCAATGGCTATTTCATGCTAAATATTTCGGTGGTGAGGTTGACTCCAAGCTTCTCGATAAGAATAAGCTCCAAGTTTCCTTTTAAGAGTTCCTGTGCACAGGTGGTGAAGTTGCATCTTATAACGAAACTGGAACACTTTACTTTTAAGAAACTGGAACACTTTACTTTTAATAAAAGAATTTGAACTTTTATAGAATCACTTTGGGTTTCAGAGTGTTTGAATCTCTATTGACTGTACCAACTGATCACTGTTAGTCAATTGCGACTCACAGTGACGCTTTATGGCAGACTGGAACTTCTGTGTGCCTCTGTGGTTCCAATCTTTATGAGAGCAGAAAGTCTCATCTTTCTCTTGCACAGTGTCTGGTGGGCTCGAATAGTTGACCTTGGGGTTGTCAGTCAAACACATCACCTTCTATGTCAGTGGTTCTCAACCTTCGTAATGCTGCTACCCTTTAATACAGTTCCTCATGTTGTGGTGACCCCCAAGCATAAAACTATTTTTGTTGCCACTTCATAACTGTAATTTTGCAACTGTTATGAATTGGGTGACCCCTGTAAAAGGTTAATAACTGCTGTTCTATCCTATCAGGGCTCCTGATTTATTGTGCAGTCATTCTTATTGGCCTCTTTTTAAGATAACAAATTGTAACTGCCTGGTATTCAGTTCCTAATAAAGGCAAAGTGATGCTTGGGGAAAATTCTGAGTTCATGTCATTGGTACTGTTCAAATATATCTTTAGATTAAAGGTCACCATGTGAAGTATAACTTAATCTAAATATTTAGTACAACACAAACTACTTTAAATAAAGCCAGTGTGGATTTCCTCCATCTTAGTCTCACTAACACTACATTAAAATATCCTTTTTGTTTGTTTGTTTTTTAATGGATAAGGAGAGTGAAGTGTGGTATATGGCATATGCTCTGTATCTCAAAAACTAGAGCAGATAAAGGAAAACTGATGCCATTTTGAACCAGTAGGCCACATATAATTAGAAACCAGTCTAATATCTGAGGTACCACAGTGTGTGTTGGCCAGTGTTATGTGTTGTTTCAGATTATTCTTGTTCAATCCAAGTAACCAGAGAGACAGCGGACTGTTTTTTCACAGAAACAGAGCAATGATTAAGATACTTAAATATTCATCAATAAAGTTATTTTTGATGCAATTAGCAAGTCTACTCCAAATAAAGGCTAGCTCCTTCCCTTCTACTACAAAGTAAAACATACATGCGCTTACTGGGCTTTTCATAGTTTATTGTATTTACCTTTATTATTCTAAAAACTACCATGGTACTTCTTGGCTTTTATCATAAGGAAATGATCATTTAAATGTGAGAATATTTTGCTACAGAGTTGTTTGTTACCATGGCAGTTGTAAGGAGAAAGAAATTAATAACTTAGAAACTACCCAAAAGCCTCATGGTCCAATATACAATACAATTGAATATACTATGGTGGGGTAATATACAGGTCTTTTAGAAGATGAGAGTACAGAAACATATTCATAATGTATCGTTAAGTGAATCAATTTGTGTGTGTACATCGTAAGTCCATGATTAGGAATGTAAGTGTATACGCACCGTGATACTCCTATTGCCATGATCACAAGCTCACACAACAGGCACTATCACAGAGGGCATTTCCTAGGGCAGGCACTATCACAGAGGGCATTTCCTAGGGCAAATGCATGGGTGGGATTTACTTACATATTAATATTTAACATATTTGGGTGACTGAGTTAAGAGTGTTTTGTGTTTTCTTCCTTTTTCTAATTTGTACTGTCTAAATTTTCAAAGGAAATGAAAAAGGCATTGTGCTTCGTAAAGGAGAAGGGCAGGGCAAAGAGGGAGACCTCAGACAAGAGGGCCTGGCACCGCGTCCTCAACAATGTGCTCAAATGGAGCAACCCTGGTCCGGATGGAGCAGGAGTGGGCGTGTTTCAGTCTGTCATCCTATGTAGGGTCCCGATGATATTTAGTCAGATCTGATTCAAGGGCACTTCACAAGAACAACAAGCACCAATCTTGAGTAGATACTAAATGCAATGAGAAGTAACAAATACAAAACTCACATTCTAAAAGATAAAGTTTTCCTTACTAATTGATTATTTTTTAAATACCAGCATTCATGAAGCATATGCACTATATGTTATGCGGTAAGTGCTACACGTAAGTCAGCATTTATGTTACCTTCTAAGTGAAATATAATGTTGGTAAGCAACTTGTTCAAAATGATACAACTAGTTAATGGCAAAACACACTATTAAAACCTAATTTAGACTACATACTTTTAGTTTTTATTTTAATCTGATTCTAACAGATAGAAAAGTAAAAATATTTAAGGTGGCTGATGGATTCCTCAATGTCATTTAGATTTCACTTAATTTGTAGCATCCCTAGGGATTCTAGGTAAGAACTTCTTCAAACTCAAGTGTTTGACCGTAAAAATGGATGATATTTAATCTTGAGATTTTGCAATATCCCCACTGCCCAAGACCACATCCAGGACGTGTGATTTACAATAAACAACAACAACAGTAACAAGGAAAAAACCTCATTACATCGACAAAATTCTCATTTATAGCCACCCTGTAGGACAGGGTAAAATTGCCCCGTGGGTTCCTGAGACTGTAACTCTTGACAGGAATATAAATTTGTATGTTTCTCCTGTGGAGCAACTGGTGATTCAAACTGCTGACCTTGCGGTTAGAAGCCCAGGTGTAACCACTCTTCTACCAGGCGTTTCAAAAAATCAGTAAGGAAGCCTCCAGTTTTCTCTTTAGGGTGACTGCCCGGTGAGTGCAGGAGGGGTGCAGCTTCCGACTCTTGCACAATGACAGCAGAACCCC
>NW_022111372.1:75310836-75313459 GCF_000313985.2 Echinops telfairi
GAGGTCCAGGGTTCTACTGTATACTCTCTGAAATCCACAGGGGCAATTTGACCTTGACCTATGGATTTGCTATGAGTTAAAGATGGACTTGCTAACACTCTGTGGATTGAGTCAGGTCTTTCAGTACATCAATGGCCGGGGGCAGGGCAGAGGTGGGTGGGATCCAGGATCCCTTTGGGCTGGTGTTGCGCTGCCAGGTGTCAGCCTACAAAGTTTGGTGCTGCTGCATGCATTCATTTTTCCTTCTGCCCTTTCATCCAGTTTCTGTAATTACTATTGAATCACACAATCTCTCAATGCTAGCAATCGCTACCTGACCCTTAAGGGCTTGCAGCCCCATGCTTTCTTGTGACTGGCACTTGTTCTTATCTTACAATGAACTCTGTCAATAGCTGTAGTTATGCCTTGCCTCTCTAAGCCAGACCCCTTATGGGTTCCCATGACGGAAACATCCATGCATTACAACATTTTTAACTGACCGATGAAACTCCAGGGTATAATAACCTGGAATCCCCACCCTGCCTACCATACATAACTTCTTTCCTATAAGTCTAGCTTGTTGTCACCATATCCTTTGGAACCAACTCTTGTTTCCTTGAGTCAAGGTCAGCTGTGGTTTTCTCGCTGAGACCTGCTAGTACCATGTTATATTTGTTTCCTGGTCTTCCTGCTTGAAAATCACTTCCTTGACACCCACAGACCCCATCTGGGCCAGCGTTTATAGCTGGCATGGGCTATGACATTTGAACCTCATTTCTTATTGAGTTCTGATTGGCTGGTTGGGTGTGGTGGTGTTGCTTTTAGCAGATGTTTTGTATGAGATGAATGTGTAAGAGATTTCAGACAGCAGCACAATAGACTGAAAATTAATTTGTTTCCTTTCTCACATTTCTTGTGCTGACCGCTAACCCCTTTCCTCATCCTTTCAAACAGGTTGCCAGGATTTGCAACTACTTGGCTTGGTGATTTTTAGCTCAAGGCAACAGAAGCAGCGTGAAAGAAAAGGCTTTGCTATCACTTGTGAAAGGGAGGTCTCGCTGAATGGACTGTGTCAGCTGGGTTGGAATCTGAGGCAGGCAGGAGAAAAGGAGAAGAACATGCCAACATCTGAGTCCCATTAGCCACTGTCTTGCCAATGTCCTCCGAAGAGATAAAGACTTTTGTGGACAAAGGCTACTCAGCTCCAGCCATGAAGAGAGTCCCTTTTCCAGGAGAGGCAGAGCCGCAGCAGAACGGTGAAAGACTAAAGGGACCACATGAACGGGATTCCAGCTCCCTTAGCTACAGCCAGGGTTAGGGAGGAATGGGGTGGTGGGGTGGGGGAAATGGATTGGTGCTCCCAAGGGACTTTGCACTGGTCATAGCAAAGACACGGGAAATCCACACATTCCCCAGTGAGGCTAAATGTCCTGCTGGCCCTTGGGGGATGAGGCCTGGAAATCTGTATTAGGTTGATTTAAAGAAAGTGTCATTTCTTGCTCCTCTGAATTTCCTGCTGCCTCAGCATCAGCCAGGTTTTGGCTCCATCAGCACATTCTGTGCTTGGAGCCACGCCAAGCCCTGCCAATCTCAAGACCATTGCTTGTGGGAGCAATTTTAATGGCGGGCATTACTTAGTCTCTGTCACAGAATTGAAGCCATTTTATCTATTGAATCTATTCTACAAATTGCATTCAAATGCAAACTTCATGAGGACTGGGTTTTCTTCATGCATGTATTCTCAGCGTTCAAAGTATTGCTTAGCACAAAGTAGGTGCTTAGCAAATACTTGATGAGGGGGAAAATGTATTCATTCTAAACAGCTGCATTTTAAAAGAAGTGATGGTTATTACAAGGGAGCCTGGGTAGTGTCGTGGTTACACTCTAGGCGGTGAACTGCAAGGTCACCAGTTACAAACCACCAGCAGTCACCCAGGAGAAAGAAGGGGCTTGCGACTCTCTTAAACATGTGCAGCCTCAGAAACACACAGGGGCAGTACTATCCTGCCCTGTAGAGTCATTATGGGTTAACACTGACTTCATGGCAGTGAGTTTGATTTGGGGGGGGTTAAAGTTATTATATAAAAGTTAAAAGAACTATTCTGACATCAGATTACCATCCATTACAATATATATTCCCAACCATAGATATGTCACACATAGGGTATCAAATCTGGTCACTAAGTGAAAAATCATCCTGTTTATAGGGATAAAGCACAGCTATTCTTATGTTAATAGTTTACATATAGTCCACCTATGATATTAAACTTTAATGGGAGGGAAAATTAAGGGAAAAATGACCCAAAATTTTCCCTGGGTATGTAGGGAAGAGGAAAGATGATCATACATAATAATAAACAATAATGTTTAAAACAATTCTGGCATATTCTTATTTTTTAAATGCTCTAATTTTCCTTCTCTTAGTCTATAAATGGGCTCTTGTACCATTCATGCATTGAGTCATCGTTATAGCACCTCAGTCATAGAAAGATGGCAGTCAAGGTAAAGAACAAACCCAGGATTGGTGAACCTATGGGGACAGCATGTAGAATAAGGGGTTCAGGGGCAGCGGGTACAGCGGTGGAGGGGGGGTCAAAGGGAGATGATATCAAGGAGGCCATGTAGACAAAGAAAGTTTGGAAAT
>NW_022111372.1:75314670-75327270 GCF_000313985.2 Echinops telfairi
GCAATGAATGTACAAATGTGCTTTACACAATTGATGTATGTATGGATTGTGATAAGAGTTGTATGAGCTCCTAATAAAACGATTAAAAAAAATAAAGGACAATAGCATAAAAGGGGAAAAAAAGCCAAAACACAATAACATACTTCAAATGACAGTCACCAACAGAGATTAATCCAGTTCAGTCAGAAAATATGGTCTTTCATGTTTTGGAATTCCCCTTATCAGTAAAAGAACTATTGTAGAGACCTGTGCTGGAGAAGTAGTAGATTAGGGAGGAAATCGGTGAGAGCTGATTTTGTATTTGCCACTCTTGGGTGGAGCTCTAAAAGGAATATTTCGTTAAGTGTTCTGACTCCATACAGGACCCAACTTGAGGAAGGGTGTCTAGAGGTAAGTAAGATGGAGCAGCTTTACATATAGGAAATGTTGTGTGATCAAGGGCATTACATTCCAAGACCAGTTGACAAAGGTAGTGACTGATGTTCCTTTTTAGGGAGCACTGTAGCTTCTAGATCCACTGCTGGATGTTTTCTGCAACAGGAAGGAAGGGATTCAGCTGGCCTTTTGGTATAGGAACTATGACATCTGATTTTACTTTTGGTCATTTGCTTTTTTAATTTCAACTTCATTTACGTTTTCTTATTTTACCATTGATGTCAATCTTTTATATTGAGTTTTCTTTCCTCTAACTAGAAAGCTCAGAGCACTTATCCATCCGAACGGTGTCTTTGAATGGTAGAACAGGGAGAGAAACAAAGTAACATAGAGAGTGTTCTACTGCTTTGGTGCCTCAGTGAGTTGATGGTGATTTTTCACTTGTAAAATAATCACATAAAATTGATTTTAGTTATTTATGGGCCAAGGCCATGGAATTTGAGGAATTTTGCATGTCCTAATTGCCAATAATAATGTATCAATAGATAATCTGCTCTATATTTTTCATGGGTGTGATTCAATCCCAAAGAGGGTCCTCTCTCTGTTTATCAAATAGCACATTTCTCACTCACAATTCAGTACACAGGTATCACTTTCTTTGGGAATACTTCATTGATTCACCTCAACAAGTTAGCAACAATTCTTTTATCAAGTACTGGATCACATACACACACGTGCACACACACCTCAGAACTGTGGAATAATGGCTTCGAATATATCCAATATAATCAGACTTCATAGTTCAGAATGCTGTTTCAATCACTTACTGGTATCCTTTCTAAGTCATAGGCTTTTTACATGAATACTTTGATAGTAATATCCTTTCAACTGAGGATTAAATCAGCTAATCCATGTATATCAGTAAAAAGAGGTTATGCTATAACTATTATAATAGAGAGCAAAACTCTCAATGGCTTCAAACCACAAGGATTGGTCTCACAGCGAACTTCAGGTCCACAGAGATTGGTGACAGACTCTGCCCACTGTAGTCACTCAGGGAAAAATGATGACAAGCAACGGCCACCTTAGCCACTGCTGGTGCCTCACTGTGGAAAGAAGAGGAGGGCAAAGTGTGCTTGATTCTCAGTGCACCTGTTCACAATTAATATATGCTCAGAGTTCATGCTCTAAAGCTTAGCGTATGACCAAAGCAAGTCCAAGAAGGTGGGGAATTGCCCTCCTCCATGCCCAAAGACTCAGAGAGTGCAGATATCTGAAAATAGTCCTAATGACAAACATATCGTTATATAGTTTTGTTGTTAGGTGACATTCAGAGGGCTCCAAGTCACATGACCTCATGTACAAAGGAGAAATCACTGCTGGGTCCTGTATCACTCCTGCAATCACAGTTATGCCGGAGCCCATTGTTGCAGCCACCATGTCCATCCTTACCACTGAGGGCCTTCCTCCTTTACAGACTGTAGCAGGCAGAACACCCTCTTCCAGCCCGTGAAGCTCCTGATAGCAAAGTAAGTGCGGTCAAGGCTCACCGTCTCACTGCTAAGGAGCCGTTTGGCTACACTTCCTTCAAGGCAGATTGCTTATTCTTCCGGAAGTCTATGGTATTTTCAATATTCGTCGTCAACACCATAATTCATATGTAGCAATTCATCTTTATTTACTGACCAGCTTCCATATGCATACGAAGCAGCTGAAAATACTGTATTTCCAGTGCACTTTAGTCCCCAAAGCAACATCTTTGCTCTTTAACATTTTAAATCGGGCAACAAATGTATAGATGTGCTTTACACAATTGATCTATGTATTGTGATGAATTGTATGAGCCCCAATAAATTGATTAATTAAAAAAAACACATTTTAAATCGGTCTTGTGTGCAACACATCTTTTGATTCCTTGACTTCTACTTCCATCGGTGTTGTTTGGGAATTGGAGTAAAATGAAATCCTTTTCAACTTCAATATTTTCTATGCTTAGGAATCAACTCGATGGCAGTGAGTTTTCCTACTACTCACGCTTTACATTGATATTAACTAAGGCTCTCCTTCGCTATTATTTCTCTCTCTCTCTCAATTGCAAGTATTTCAGCTATTTTGCTTCAAATCACCAATCAAAATTGCTGGCACAAAGTAGAAAAGAGTTTTGACTGAGTGAATAAAAAGTCTTCCTCAGCTAGGAAGAAGCTTAAGTGAAACTTCCAGTGAAGCTCATTCCAGCTTAAAAAGCAACACGCTCTGGGTAGCACTTCTGCAGATCAGCACTGTGCTTGGTACCCATTTGGGAAAACAGCTGAACGAATTGGAAACAAATGTTTATGGAAAGATGGTCCTCAAAGAATATTTTCAAGGAAATGCAAGTAGCATTCGGTGGAAGCGTGGAGGATGCACACTGGGGCTCTGGCCTTGGTTTCCCACTAGTTCTCTCTATGACCTTCAATGGTCTAACCTCGCTAAGGAATCCTTGGGAGGGTAACAAACGGTTAAGTGCTCAACTGCTAACTTAGGTTGGCAGGTTTGTTGTTGTTGTTTTTCCAAAACCATTTTATTAGAAGTTAAGGCAGATTTCACATCATTCCATAGTCCAATCACATCAAGCAGTATTGTACAATTGCTAACCCAATCTATTTCAAAACATTCTTTTCCTTCTTGAACTCCTTGACATCAACTCCCTTTTATTCCTACGTTGGCAGTTTGAACCCACCCAGGGGCAGCTAGGAAGACAGGTCGGGCAATCTGCTCTGAAGGATCTCAGCCTTGCAAATCCTATGGAACACAGAACACAGTTCTGCTCCGCATGTATGCTGAGTCACCATAGAAAGCAACTAATAATAACAAAACCCCTTTAATGCTGTCCTCTCACCTACCATCAGGGGCTGCTGCTGTTGTTAGCTGCCGATTGTCCTGACTCCTGGGGAAAATGAAACAAAGCACGGTATGTCCTTGGGTCATTTCTGTGCCTTGGTTCAGATTAGACCATTTTCATCCATGGGGTTTACAGGTGCTTATAGAAGCAGGTACCAAGACTTTCATTCCTAGTTCCTCTTAGCCTGGATGTTCTAGTGACTCCTGCACAGCATCAGAGCAACAACACGTTTCCAAGAGGCTATGTATATGGTGACTTGGCCAGGAGTCAATCCTAGGTCTCTCAGAGAGAAGAGGAGGCTTTGGGGTAGTTGGATAGTATAGACATTAACATCTTCTTCATTAATGATAAATAAAGGACTGATCTATGAAGCAAAGAAGTGACTGTTAGTGGGGCAGTAACAAATACCAGATGCCACTGGAAACCAGTGCTCATGGTTCAGAGGGACTATAATGATGTCACATGGAGTAACATGTCACTTCAACCGAGCCACTCTTGTAAAACTCCTGCAAATGGCTCCACATACATCCACACCATGATTCAGGGAAGATTTAGGTATAAAAACTAATGCCAGCACATTGTTCTGAAACAGAAACTTGTAAGCACCTTTAAAAAGAGACATTGGTGGAAAATTTATCGATTGTTTGAAGGGAAGAAAGTGAGAGATGGATAATAAAGTGTAAGTTGCTACATTTCCTGTCCCTGGTGAAAAATGTGAGCTTATGAATCTTGAGCTATTGTTGATAAAGGAGGGGACTCATTTATCTTAGGCAGACACATAAAAGAAAATGAGTGAAATATGATTAGGCTGATGCCAAGTGCTCAGATTAAATTCCTACTGTGGCAATCCCGGCTGCTAGGTGAGCATGTCCCACCAGTAAATCCCTATTAAGACATTGGCCTGAGTGATATTAAAAATGCACCCTGTAAAAATCCTTCCCAAAATAGATAATCTCATGGGGGTGCATCCTGAGGGAGCCACCTGTCCTGCCTTTTCTCTATTTTCATTAGGAAAAGTTGTCAGTTTTACACGATGGAGTCTTTTATGAGACTTCAAGTTGCAGCTTCGAACGGCCCAGAGGCTTCTGATCCTTGTGAGAAGCATTTCCAGTGATAACTAGCTGAGAAACAGGAAGGGCAGAACTTACAGTCTCCACACTACAGTTATCTTGCCTATTAATTTGGACCATCTGCTCAAGTTCTGATGTCCAAATTGGACTTCCAAAGGATTGTAACAGATGAACTTGAGGTCTTTCGGGGACATTTCTCATCATGCTTAGCCTCATACTAAAGAGATAAGAGAGTTCACTGGGAGTGAAGTCTATTGAAATTTCCCTGGCGTGTACTACCAAACCTTATATTCCTCCCATATTTCATATGTGCATTTTTCAAATAGTAGAACAACTGGACATAGCATAAGAAATCACTGAATGCAGGTAGAATCCTGCCTTCTCAGTTAACAGAGACATGAACTTGATAGTTGAACTTAGAAAATTCTACATCCATACCGATGAACTACTGTGAAGAAAAACTAGGCAGAATAAAAGGATGAAACATGAAAGGGAATGATGGGATATACTTTATATGGTGATGGAGGGCATCCAAGCAACTCACGTGAAATGAGAGAGCTAGTCACGGGAAGACTAGGGAGAGGTGGAATGAGCTTGGCATTTTGGAGAAACGCCGAGAAAACTAATGCGAGCTTAGAGCGGAGTGTGTGAGGTAGCGAGCAGAGGGATAGGAATTCAGAGAGCAGCAAGGGACCATCTCAATAACGTGTCCTGGAGAAGCTTGCTAAGGAGGCTAGCTTTCCATCCTCTGGGATCTGATGCCACCGGGAGCTGATTAGCAAAGGGGTGAGGAGATCCAACATGACCTCTATAAAAAGGAACAGACTTTTTGTGATTTTATTTTTAAAGTAATTCCAAACATACTTTTCTCAAAGACTGTGCAGAAAATATACATTATGCATATATGAACAAAAGAACAGTATATCAAAGTTCACGGACAAATTATAGTATCTTTTAACTCTCTTTTTCCATGTGCCTTTTGAAGTCTGTGTGTGTGTGTGTGTGTGTGTGTGTGTGTGTGTGTGTGATTTGAATCTATTTTTTGCTTCCTTTTACCTGAGCAAATCCACACAGCACGATGCTCCAGGGCATGGGTTTGAGCACCAAAAGGACCCATTTTTGAATCCAGGATTTACCAGTCATAAGAGCTTGGAAATTTTACTAACTCTCCCTGAATCTTGGATTCTTCTGTACCATGAGGATTACAGTTTTTCTCCTTTTAAATTATATGTGCATTTAACTCAGCATGGTACCTGGAACACATTGATATTAAATGGCAGATTTCTAAGGCCCCATCTCTCCCCTTCCCGGCACCCTCACGTCTATCCCCTTCTTGCCCCATTTTCTGATTACCTGCTCTGGTAGTTACAATCTGCCACCCTTCATTCAGCATTTACTTGATTTGATGTGCTCAGAGAGGCTTGTGTAACAGGAAAGAGAATGAGGGTCAATAATGAAACTGCCAGTGTTGAGAAAATGGGGAAGGAGGGTGATAAAGGGCATGTCTAAAGATGTAAAAAGGATTTTGCAAGAAAGTGTGACTTGGATCCTGGAGCAAGTGAAGTGATTAGAACTCACCGAGTATTAGAAAGTTAGAAGTCTAGACTGAATGATATGGAGATCTTAGGATCTGCAAAAATTGAGGGTTAGCTCCCTCTCTGTTTATCTTTTCTAGACAGTCTCTGGTGGTGAAGGAAAGTGCTTGGCTAATAACCAAATGGTTGGCAGTTCAAACCCATTAACTGCTTTTCTGGAGAAAGATGAGGCAGTCTGTTTCCTTACAGATTGACAGTAGAGGAAACCCTATGGAACTAGTTCTTCTGCATCCCACAGGGTTGTATGAGTCAGAATCTACTCGAAGGCAGTGGGTTTAGGCCCATTTGGAACAGTTGTATGCAGCTCTTGTTCACCTTTCACCATGCAGGAAGAGCTGGCAGTGTGCTCTTTGACTTAGAGACCGAGGGCACAGCAAGTGCAGTTGACTGTGGTGAAGAAGCGGCTGTGAGTAGGCGTTGGCTCACTTATTTCACACTGAGGAAGGAAACTGACATGTACTTCAAGCTGGACTTCCAAGCTGGCAGCATCTCATTCAAAGAAAGTGTCGCTTTGAATGTATAATGTTATCTAGAGTCTGGCCGACAGCTTAGTTTCACATCATAAGCTCCTGAAAGGGTTTGCTCTTCCTCTTCTGGTTCGAACCCCATCATCTTCCTCATTCTGATCACGTGGGAGAAGCACCCAAATGACAAAAATTCCGGTCTGTTTCATTCACCAGCCATGCCAGGGCAGGTTTGAAGGCCTGCACTAGTGGGCCAGGAGGAGTGGTTGGTAAGATAGATGGCGGTACTCCTGGGACAGCCTTGTTTCCCGTTTTTTATCACCAGATGAATTATTCTTGCCCTGCTCTTTACCCTGCCCTCAGTTTTGTTTTTTAAGGGTTTTTTTCAAAACAGTTTCAGAGGTGCACTGCTTTGGTAATTCTCTGGACAATAAGGATGGACAGCAGTGGAGATTAAAAATCAATAATTAACAAACATACAAAAATGTTCACCACAGCATCGTTCACAACATCCCCAAAATAAAACAACCTAAATAGTCATCAACATATAAATGGCTAAGGAAAATGGGGTGCATTCATACAATAAAACATTAGTCCATAAGAACGAAGTTACACTATATGCTATGGCATGGACAAACCTTGAAACATTACGCTAAGTAAAATAACCAAGACAAAAAGAATAAACATTGTATGAGCTCATTTCTATGAAGTCTCTAAAACCGACAAATCAGAGAGCTCCATGGCCTGGGGTGTTTCTGTTGTGGGACGTTTTGGTAACAAATAGTAGTGAGGAGCACACCGTGGGTGTGACTAATGCCACGGATTGTATATTGGAAAATGGTTCAAATGTACACATGTATGTTGTGTATTTTTCACCCGGCAAAAAGAAGTCATAAAAATCCTTAAGGAATCCAATCATAACATACTGTTCACTTTCTTTGAGATTAAAAACAGACCAGTGTATCCCCAGTTTCAATTCACAGAAAGAGAAGTGTGTGTGTATGTGTGTGCGTGTGTGTAGTAAAACAAGAGAAATAAAGGAAGTGTGATTCAGAATTAAAAGAAACTTAAAAAAAATACTCCTACTTGAGCTCCACTCCACATCTACCGTGCCTCTTTAAAAATGTGCAACTGCACTAAGCTGTCTCTCAAAGAGGACCAAGGACTAGACCTGCCTCCAAAGCAGTAGTCGCACTGATCCCAGCCCGAGTCACCGCTACTGCCAGGAAGAGAAAGTCCTCTTACATGACAGCCTACCTTGGCCTGGGCCTTCTCCCAGAATGGCTATCAGGTTTTAGATTACCATACAGCTAAGGGAGCTATGCTATCCCTAAATGGAGTGAAACTTTAAGGTGCTTCCTCAGCTGCTAACCACAAGGTTGGTCCACCCAGAGGTGCCTCAGAAGAAAAGCCTGGTGGTCTACTTTAGAAAAATATCAGTCATTGAAAAACCTAGAGCACAATTATACTATGACACACCAGAATTGCCTTGTGAGAATTGTGTTTTGCTGCTGCTTCTCTTTTTGTTTATTTTTACAAAGAGGCAACTGTTTCTGCTTTATTTTCTTAGGTAAGTTATGACCCTTATAGAAGGGTCTTGGGGATTCTTTCCTATTTTAATGACTCTATTTTGGGGATAAGCGAGGCATTTTTCCCCCTGTACATTTTGCATAGCATGAGTATTTCAGAGAGACTCACAAGTAAGCCTCCTCCCTTTCTTCCACTCAATGTAATGCAGAGAGTAAAACCTCTGACTCACAGCAACCGAATAGCACACAGTAAAATGGCTTCAAAGGGTTTCCAAGGCTCAAAATCTTGACAGGAGTAGGCTGGTCCTTCTTTCTACCAGAGAGCGGCTGGTGAGTTTGAACATCCAACCTTTCCGTTAGCAGTCCAATGCTTAATCCACTGTCTGAAGCTATATACAATTAGTCTATTAGACAGAATAAACTCTATTGATTAGACAAAATGAAGTCTAACTCCACATTTAAACTGGGCAAGGGGAGTCTTCCACTAACTAGAATATATCCTCTGAGGGTCACCTCTGCTCATCAGCAATGTCAGGGGATATGCATTATGATAATAACTTCGTATACTTGTAAAACTCTTCATATTTAAAACATGTGTTCCCAAGGGTTACATGGCAGACATTCCTCATTTACTTCACTCGCACTTTCATTTTTGGCCCAAATCCTCTTATTCTGGAGATAGGAATTGGCCAGTGGGAACATTTCCAGCAACAATAATTCAGAATTAAATCTAATTTTACCAGATGACCTCTGGAAATTACCAAGCACATGTAAAAGGGAACTCTTCGACGTAAATGACCATGTGCTATTCATCCCTTCCAGAGAGTGCTGGGAAAACTTTCCAATACTTTTTATCATCTAAGCCAGCTTTCACATCCTACAATGGCTTGTAATGGCCAGGCTGCAAAAACTTACATGTTACCAAACTGGATATTTATGTGAGAATGGAACCAGGTCTGGGGACACAAAAGAAGTCATTTCAGAGTGATGGAATAAGAGGAGACTATGAATAGCTTGTAAAACGCATACTTTAACAAGCAATTATACAATAAAGATATTAACTTAGTGAATAACGCAAAACTATTTTTCCTCGTTAACGTTAAATTTAACCCTTCCTTTTTTTTACAGAGCAATGGAAGAGTAGCTGTATTATTGAAAAGACCTATTTCTCAAAGACCTCTTCTGCTTGCTATTCATTAATTCTAGGACCTTAGACAAATTGCAATATTTCAAATCTCAGTATCTTTATCAATAAAATGTGAACTACTAAGTGGATGGAAGAAGACATAATAGTTATCAGTAAATTCATTATACTTGGACCAATACTCAAAGCTGATAGAAGCAGCAGTTGGGAAATGAAACTTGTTTTGTATTGGGCACATCTGCTGCAACTGACCTCTTCAAAGTGTCACAAACTACAGATATCACTTTGCATGACTAAGGGCTCCTGACTCAAGTCATGGATTTGTTCAATTGTCTTATATTCATGTGAAAGCTGGGTAATAACAAGGAATACAGAAAGACAAATTGATGCCTTCAAGCTGAGGAGCTGGCAAAGAATATTAAACATATATTCAAAAGAAAAAGCAAACCAGCCTTGCAATTAGTACAATCAGAATGTTCCTTAGATGTAAGGGCTGGTGAGATCTTGCCTTGCTTACTTTGGACAAATCACGGTAACTTGCTTACTTTGAATAGACCATCAAGTGCTCACGTGGAAATTCAGGTTGAAGCGGAAGAAAACTGAAACATGTCTATGAGAGTCAATGTATGTATTATAGTGAATTGTGCAGAGTTAGAGTCAGAAAACTAAAAAGGAAGTACAAATGCAAAGTATATCTGAAACACAAAGGAGTCAACAAAAATTCTAGCCTCGAGTTATAATCTTGAGAGAGTCTCTGAGCAAAATATTGATTGATACATGAAGCATCAAGGGAAGAAGGCAAGAAAGCACAGCCACTGTATCAAAAAGAATTAGTCAACATCCGACCTTTCTAGGAGGAAGTATACAGGCAAGAACCAATGGAGCCAAAGGAAGAAGATCAAGCTGCCCTGACAGCATTATCCCAAAACAAGGTTCTCCGAATTGATGGAATACCAATAAAAATGTTTCTACAAACTGATGAAGTACTGTAAGTACTTACTGGCCCATGTCAGGAAATCCGGAAGACAGCTACTTATCAAAGGACTAGAAGAGATCCCTATTTATACCCATTCCAAAGAAAGGTGACCCAACAGAATGCTCAAACTATAAAACAATATCACTTATATTACATGCTAGTAAACTTTTTTCTGAATATCAGCCAACAACTGCTGCAGAAAAATACTGATAAGGAGCTCCCAGAGGTTCAAAAGAGGATGTGGAACAAGGGATGGCATTGCTGATGTCAGATGGATCTTGGCTCAAAGCAAAGAATACCAGAAAGATGTTTTTTGAGTTTCATTGACTATGCTAAGGCATTCAACTGTGTGGATAATAACAAAACTTGAGAAGAACTGGAGTTCTGCTCAATTGAAAGACTTCATTGTGCTCATTAGGAATTTGTCCATGGATTTAGAGGCAGTTGTGCACCCAGAACTAGGGAATACTGCATGGCATAAAATCAGGCAAACTGAGAGTCAGGGTCATATCCTCTCACTAGACGGATTCCATCTGGATGCTGAGAAAACAGCCAGAGAAGCTGGACTATAGGAAGAAGCCTGGGGCATCAGTACTGGAGGAAGGCTTACTAACAAACTGAAATACGCAGATGACACAAACTTGCTTGCTGAAAGGGAGGGGGAAGTGAACCACTTTTTCTGATAAAGTTCAAGGATTGTAGACTTTTGGATTACACCTCACTGTGAAAAACACCCAATCCTCACTACTGAACCAATAGGTAATATCATAATAAATGGAGAAAACGTTGAAGTTATCTAGTATTTTTTATCTTGCTTAGATTCACAATGAATGCTCTAAGAAGTAGCAGTCAAGAGATAAAAACATAAGTTGCATTAGGTAAATCTGGTGCACGAGACCTCTTCAGCGTACTGAAAAGCAAGGATGTTACTTTGAGGACTAAGTTGTGCCCAACCTAAATGATGGTATTTCCCATGCCACATATGCATGTGAAAGTTGGGCTTTGAATAAAGATGACTGAAGAAGAATTCATGCATTTGAATTATGACACTGGAGAAAAATATTGAAAATAACATGGACTGCTAAAAGGACAAACTGATCTAATGTTGGAAGCAGTTCTGCCAAATTCTCCTTAGAAACAAATATGGTGAGGCTTCATCTTACATCCTTTGAACATGAGGTTAGGGGAAACTAGTCCTTGGAGAGGGACATCATGTTTGGTTAAGTACAAGGGCAGCAAAGGAGAGGAATGCTGTCAACCACATGGATGGGCACTGTGGCTGCAACAATGAGTCTGAGCACATGAACACTTGTGAGGATGTCGCAAGACAGGGCAGTATTTCTTTCTGATTTGCAAAGGTCACTTTGGGAACTGGTTTGATGACATCTAACAATGACAACAACTTTGGACACATCACTAGAAAGAACATCGTGCTTGGTAAAATAATGAGTCAGTGGGGGTGGGGAAAGGAACTCTACAATGAGAAAGACTGGCGCAGTGGCGGAAACAATGTCCTGAAACATAGTGACACTAATGAAGATGTGTAGAAGTGGGCAGTGTTTCATTCTGGTATATAATGTCTGCCATGAGGTAGAGCCATATCAATGGCAGTTAACAACATCTAGATGCAAGCATTTAACATGTTTAAGTCACCTAGTACAGTAAGCAGGAGCCCTGGTGTCACAGTAGTTATTCATTGGGCTGCTAACTACAAGGTCAGCAGTTTGAAACCACTTGAGAGAGATGAGGATTTCTACTCCAGTAAAGAATTACAGTCCCAGAAACTCACAGGGACAGTTCTCCCCTGTCCTATAGGGTCCCTGTGAATCATCACTGACTCCATGGCCAAGAGTTTGGAGTGAATAGGGTAAATGGCACACCACAGGCACAACAGAAATGTTCCTTTTGTTCTTTTAGTTAAAAAAAAATACAGATATATCCTTAACATTTTCTCCCTTTATAGACTAAGAACCTCCTCAGAGTGAAGACTCTCGAGGTTAGTTGTCCTTCAGTTTTTCACTTTCTTTCATGAGGTCCTGTGCTGGAGTACAGGTTCTTTAGTGGACCTAGACTGAAGCCCAAAGACCTATTTCCCTTAGGTCAAGGTCTGACTTATGGGATATATCTGAGTTAGTTTCTCTGCTATGAGAAAGACCTGGCTTCTGGGATGCCAAGTTCAGACTGGTGGATGGATACATGCAGTTTCTTTTCGTTGCTGTGTATTTAAGCTTCAAATCCTAAAACACATACTATTCCATCAGAGACGGACATTCTAACTGACATCAGGCCATTCCCTCTCTCACCTGGATTTCATAGCAAAGCCAGGGTTATAGTGAATTTGAGGCTTTAGTTGAGCCCTGTTCTAAGGTTGGTAAGAACGACAATGAGGATGCCCCAAAGCTGGCTCTGACAACCTTGGCAATATCAACTTCGTACACTTGGAAAAGAGAGGCATTATAATAAGTAACAGTCATATTTACCTGAATTCAATGCCAGGAAATGAGCTTGTTGTATCAGTTATATATGCCTAAAAACGAAATCAAAACCAGACATTTTCTGTTTTTTT
>NW_022111372.1:75329739-75333476 GCF_000313985.2 Echinops telfairi
GCCAGGCTGGCACAATTAACTAACTCACAGTGTGAAACTGGCCAGACTGACAGGAGCATTTACGTGGATAAAGATGCATTCAGCTCTTAGGTTGGGCATCAGAATGGTCAACTTTACTCAACACACAGCAGGCACAAGGCACCAGCCTAGGTAGTGCAGTTACTGCTCTCAGAAAAGAGATGAAAAAACACAGGAGAAAGGTAAGGGACCTGGATTTCCTCCCAGCTTGGTTACACAGAGATAAATGAAACTTCAGAATGTTGACGTTTCCACATTCCCCCTCTGTTTGTTTGCTTGAGCATGAAAACAGACAAGAGGCAGCACCTGCGTGTGTGCAGGTGACTGGAGTCAGCCAGTCTTTAAGATGGGCATGCTCTGTCAACTGAAATTTGTATCAATTCTCTCTCCCCAACCTTTTGATGACTTCTTTCTGCTTTACAATTGGACAGCTGATTTGTTTTCTTCTATAAATGTCACAGTCCAAGCTTATTAAATATCAAGTGTGCACAGAAGAGAGGAATTCTTTAAGGCAATCCCAAAGTCTTAGGGGCTAGGAAGCAAACTGTAACTAACACATCTCCACCCCAGATACACTGGCCTTGCCTGTCCTCTGGACACATTGAGCAGGCCCTAAACCCCAGGTCCTTTGTACTCATTGTTGTCTCTGGAATGTTTTCCCCTAACTTTGTCTTACTGGGTCCTCATTTTATTCAGTTCTGTGTTAAAAGACTGCCTTCTAGTTCCAGCCACCCCTGACAGTGCTATCTAAAGTAGCACCCCTAGATTCATCTATTTTATGTTGCTTTACATCTTACCATTCATTTTTATTTAATGGCAAATGATTGATATTTTTCAAAAGAATATAGTTCCGTGGAGAGAGGGCAATTGCTTTGATGATAGCTGCAAAAAATGCTTGAAATATTACAGGTCAATGAACAACTTAAAAAAAAAAGACATGTGTTATTAGCCAAAAGGCTAATCACTAAAGATGACCATCATTTTTGTCTATTTACAAGTTTAGATAAGGTTAAAACCAAAGTTACCAAAGCTAATCTTTGTATGAAAATTAGAACAGTTAAAAACCCACTTGACAAACTATAAATGCACTGGAAACCTTAGTAACTGTGTGAGCCCCAGGCAACAATGGATCTCCAGGTTATGGCTGGATTTATCAACTTGTCCGTGAGGAGATAAACCCCTCGTATCGTTTTAATTATTTATCTTTCTCCCTTAGACCTGCAGACACTTAACAAATTCTTGCTGAATGGAAAACAGAAACTTGGATAGATGAAGCAATAAAATGCCTATACTAGGGACTAAAAGGAGAAGAAGAAAAAGGAGATGGGGCTGAGAGTAAAGTTCTGAGTCAGGAAGCTGAGAATTAAGACAAAATGTGGATAGAGTAACAAACCAGTGCCCCTAACCTTGCACCACAAGCTCCGCATGACAAACATCCCGACGAGGGCCTAGCCCGAGATACAATTCTGAGGCTCAAGTTAAGTCCTTGGTCAAACCATATGTTCAGGATCAGGAAGTCACTCCCAAGTCTGCTAAATAACCATACTTATCTGGCCATAGGTACAGAAATGCCTGTCCCTTAGCATTGCACATGCTTAAGGCTACATAGGCCATGATAGGACAAAAGACCCGGAGATCGTGGCAGGTTCGTTACAATGGAAAGGGAGAGAGATGGCTGAAGTAACGGTTTACTCAGCAGTGACAGCATAGCCCTCTCTGAGTGAGTCATCTCCCCCAAGCTGGCCATCTCACATGAAGACCTTATTCAATGGGACGCACATCTCTCTAATCACATTGCCCGCTCGCCGTGCTCTGGTGACTGGTGTGTTGCTGTGATGCTGAAAGCTAGGGACTCCAAGGTGGAGCGTTTCGGTTGAACTTATAGACTGAGGAAGATAGAAAACGGTCTGGAATTCTACTTTTGAAAATTAACCAATGAAAGTGCACAAGAATATTGCCTGACAAAAGTACTGGAAGATAAGCTTATCAGTTAGCAGGCAGCAATGGACTCCAGCCTGCCAGTGAGCATGCGCCAGACGCAGGGCCGGGCGGCACTTTGTTGTGTGACAGAGGAAGGAGGTTTGCATGTGTCAGAGCCCACTCAATGACAGCCCACAACAACAATCACACTGACCTCTCACAATTCACACAATCCATAATAAATATAGGCAAGCCTGCATTCAATATGCACTCCTGTCTGGAATTCTATTTTATGATGACAGATTGGATCAGCACTAGACCGAATGTGTACTCTGGCATAAAACTACACTTTTAGAGGAAGAATGACTTTAGAGATTTTATAACCCAACTTTGCCATCTAACAAGAAGGTAAATTAGAGTTCAAGGCATGGGAGTCTCGCTTGCCCAGAGTCACACAAGTCATCAGTGGTAGAATTGGGGCCCTTGGTTCGGGCTCCTGACTCTCCACCCAGTGCTCTTTCCATGTGACTATTCTGTTAGTATGCAGAAGAACACTCCAACCATCCAGTGAGACCTTTCCAAAGTTACCAAGGGACTCAGCACCACACGATGTCAGGTAACGGAACTCAAAGACCTGGCCTCACACTGTAGAACTGTGCCGTGTAGAATCCTAGAAATATAAGTCTATGGATAAGGGTGCCCCAGATACTCCTGAACCACAATGTTCCCTGAGTTATTTAGAATTTATTCGTGACCCAGGAGGCCACCTAGGAATCATGAAGTACACTTTGCCAATTTTGCCGCTGATGAAATCAGGCTTAGAGGGCTTACTCTCGCAGTGTAACCAGCTGGTTAAAATGAAGATGCAAGACCTCTGCTCTAACACAAGAAGGTTTTATATTACTTTGTACAAGTGGTCCCTGGGACTCTGGCTCCCAAAGTGCTTCTCAGAGATTTCATACCATTCTAATCAAACTAGAGGGACCTACTAGCAGAGAAGGGAGTTTATAACGGAAGCCAAGGGCAAGTGGCATCAAGGAAAAACTCTTCAGAGATGATGTCCTTCCTGTTCTCTCTGACAACTGAAAAAAGAAAAAAAGCAGCAATTCCTCTTTTTGTTTGTTTGTTTCAGATAGCACGAGAAACACCACTAGGTCAGATGCATTCCCCCCATTGCGTGTTTAATATGGGGCTAAAGGTCCTGGGCTAATTCCGTACAAGCTGACCTAGAGTAATAAACACGTAATACTATATTGTTTGATGGGCCAATAGGTAAGTGGATGGAAGGGCCAAATAAAACACCTATAGGTGGGGTGTAAAAGGAATGGAAATTAGAGCAATTGTACAAATATGACTCATGAAGCTGGGGGTTTAAGCAAAACACTGGATATGCTAACAGCTCAAACCAAACACAGAGACTCACCCAAAACAGTCAAAAAATGACCCCAGGCTCAAGGTTCAGGCTGAAGCTATGGCTCAAATGATGATCTCTCATTTTATGAAATTAATCTGCCAGGCAGGGAGAGGTGAACAAATGAAAAACCTGATCCACTAAGACTACTGCGTTTGACAAAGAACAGACAAGACAAAGCAAAATGTAAACCAAAGTTTTTGAAATTACTGTAACTGGCTTTTGGATATAGAGAATTTGTGGCAGATAAGGGATACTATCAAAATATTCTGTCATGTGAATGTATGAACAGTAGATCTCCTAACCAAATGGGCCATGGCAGTATAGTGGGTTATGCGTTGACCTGCTAACAGCAAGGTCAGCAGTTTAAAAGATGAGGCTTTCTACT
>NW_022111372.1:75333634-75342098 GCF_000313985.2 Echinops telfairi
TGGAAGAGAGGGAGAAGGAGGGAGAGAGAGAGAGGGAAGGAGAGGTAGAGGGAGGGAGAAAGAGAGGGAGGGGGAGGGAGGGCTATACTGTATATCCAATCTTGTGATGGCTTCCCCTCTCTCTCCCTTCCTCCTCTCCTACCATTCCCCTACCCTCATGATATTGCTACTCCCACTACTGTTCCTGAGGGGTTTATCTGTCCTGAAATCCATGTGTCCAGAGCTCTTATCTGTACAATGTGTGTTCTCTGGTCTAGCCAGATTTGTTAGGTAGAAGTGGGTCATGGTCGTGGGGGCATGGAAGCATTCAGGAAGTATAGCAATGATATGTGTTTCATAGGTGCTATACTGTACCTTGGTTGAATAATCACTTCCTTATAACCCTTCTGTGGGGGTATATCCAATTGTCCACAGATGGGCTTTGTGTCTCCACTGCAAACTCCCTCCTTTGCATCACTACAGGTGTTTGTTTTGGATCTTTTGATACCTTATACCTGATTCCACTGACACCTCATGATAATATAGGCGGGTGTGCTTCTTCCATATGGGCTTATTTGCTTTCCTGCCAGATGGCTGCTTATTTAACTTCAAGCCATTAAGACCCCAGACACTATATCTTTTGATAGCCGGGCACCATCTGGTCTCTTCACCACATTAGCTTACACACCCATTTTGTCTTCAGTGATCATGTCAGGAAGGTATCAAAGAGTGCCAGGTGGTTAGAACAAAGTGTTCTTGTGTTAAGGGAGGCCTTGGGTACAGGTCCAAAATCTGTTTGCTGTCTTAATGCTTACCATATGAATATATGTACATTGGACTCTATCCCTTTCATTATACATATGTACATGCCCATAGCTATACCTCTATAAATAGCTTTTGCCTCCTATTTCTGTTTCCTTTCAACTTCCTCCTATCCCACTATCATGCTCACCCTCCATGAAGCTCTTAGTAATTCCTCTTGCATACATTGCACTTGATTAAACCTCATCAGTTATTATATACCCTCTTCAACATCAATTTTAGATCTCTTTTTGTTCCCTTATCCTTGAGTTTGTTGGCTCCCCACTCTCCCTCCCCAGCCCCTCCTCTCCCATTTCCCCTCAGAACTGCAGGTCCTGTTGTTTTCTCCTCAGGATTATTCGTACTGACTATCTTATATAAATAGACACAGGGAAAAAGGAAAACAAACTAACAAAAACAGAAAACAAGACAAGGAAAAAATAAATAGTTCCACATCTGTCTGCTCACCCTTATGTATGTTTTCTGCTCAAGTCTGATGAGGTTCCAAGCCCTGCCCGCCAAGTCAGAAGTCTATTTTCAGGACTCTCCAGGGAATTGGTTACTCTGCTCCCCTTGCTGCCTTTTCTCTTCTGTGAATCGGCATGTGCTACTCGAATCTCCCCTGAATTATGGCCTTTGTCCCATTATTATACGTTTTATTTGTAAGTGAGCAAACTATACTCCTAAAAATGTAGAGATCTGGTAAATGTAACATTGTTCATAGATGGACTGGATTGAGCTCCCCGTATGATCTTCCTATTAGTTTCCACTGCTCCCTTCACCCAGTGGCCTTTGTCTCGATGTTCTATGGGGCTGGCCTTTGAAGGCAATACAATCAGTCTTACTGTCGAAGGGGTCTCTAAAGTCCTTGAGCCAGTTCTTGATTCCCTAAAATTTAGCTTTCAGATTTTTCTAAGAAAGCACAATTCAATTGCAGTAGTAGCAATTACAAGGTAGGTAAAGCTCCCGTGATTATTTCTGAACACAGTATGCTTTGAAAGAACGTTCATTTGCTTTGCCATAGAATCCAGCTAAGCATATAAGCTATAGTACACGTGTCACTTATCGACCATACATAGTAGGAAGTATGCAGTTTGAGTGGGTCAGACTCCTTCCAGCTCTAAGGAAGAATGATGGACTTAAAACTACCCGGTTTGTTTGATGGCCCTTACATTACGATTGATTTATGCTGGGCACATGAAATGAGGTGGTCTGCCCAGAACTAAGCTCAGACTTTTTATGTAATGAGAGCAGAGAGTTCTATCATGTCTGTCTGGATTTATCAAACTTTCAATGAATAGTCAAGCACAAAAAGTTTTATGTTACCCAGACACCGTCTTCTCACTCCATAGATGGGGAAATTAAGAATTAGAAGTGCAATATACCTTCCAAAGGTCACATAGCTACTGGAGGGTGCACCTGCAGCCTGCTCTAGCCTGCCTGACCCTGGTCTTCACTCACCCACCTGCCTCCCTGTGTGCACCTTCAACATTTTTCCTTCTTTTATTATTTCTTGTACTACTTGCAAAGGGATGGAAATCTGACCCAAAGATTTCAAAAGCATCTGATTACAATTTTCTCCACTATATGTTAATCATCTGTGTAATAAAAGTGTTCCACTGAACATATTTTGAGAAATGATACATTATGCAATTAATGATCCAGAAAGTAATTGATTAAGGGTAAAATTTGGCTGCCATTTTTTCCGAGATGACTATTGGTTCTAGAGAGCACCTGGTGGCACAGTGCTTAAAGTGCATGGCTGCCAACCAAAAGGGCAGTGGTTTAACTCACCAGCCTTGAGAGAAAGATATTGCATACTACTCTTGTAAAGATTTACTACTGTTATCAAGATTTATAGCCTTGGAAACACCATGGGGCAGTTCTACAGATAGGGTCACTGTTAGTTAACATCAATTTAGGAGTAGTAAGCTGGGCTGGGGGTTTTAATATTAGTTCAGCTATTAAAATAAAACGTGTATGAAGTAGCTATGGGTTTGACATAACTTTTTCCCATTCTGAAGTATATTTAAACTATATTTGTTAGATCCTGAAACAAAAGGTTGTGTAACCAGAGCTACACTCACCAAAAATGCTTTCTCATTACGAAATATTATTTAAGGTTTCATAAAAATTATTATAATCTAATAAAACTTGAGTTTAAAAAGTCACAGTACTTAGTTTTCCACAGATGCAACCCATCAATATCATTCTCAATTTTACTTAACTTTCCTCAGAAAGTTTACCTTGTGTCCAATCAAATTCCAAACGCTCGTTTTCCAATTTTGATAAGGACTTGCATTACAAAAGGGCCTAGTCCTCCAAAGGAAAGGGGCTTTTCCTGTGAATGGAACAAAAAGCACAGCGTTCTCTTTGTTTTTTCAATCACAAGTTCATTTGCTAACCACGATCGTGGCAGTAAAGGAAAGGAATACTGAGCACAGACCTCATAGACCCTCCTGTCTTCTTAGGCCATATTTGACGCAAGACTACAAATATAAACAGGTCAAAGTAATCAAAACACATACCACTGATCTTAACAATACCACTGACTACTGTGCTCAAAATACACCAAATGGTGCATTAGCCACTTAATATACATTAAGTGATATAATCCTTTTATTCACCCAATTTGGTAAGTGGTTTTAACTCCATTTTACAGTTGTGAAAATTGACGCTCATAAAGATTACATGACTGAACAAATATTGGAACTGGGTTCTGAGTCTCAGGACAAGTAACTTGCGTTTGCCTGCTGTTTAATAAGTGTTCAATGCAACTTCTCACCTCAGTTTCTGTAGGAACCCTGAGACAGGCATCAGTTAACTAGGGCTTATGAGCCAAATCTGCTGGTGCCACTTGTTTTTGTAAATAAAGTATAGTAGTTACATAATCTGGTGTCAACTTGTGAAGGGGTGGAGTCTAGCCCATCACTCAGGTTGCAGCATGATGACCTCATTTGGAGGTGCCAAGGAGATAAATAGCTCACTGGGGGCCAGATACACATAGAAATTCTGTTATTTCCTTCCAAGACATTCCTGTTGACAAGCCACAGGGAGCCATGCTGATGGCAGCCAGAGCCCTGAAGCTGAAGGAGCCATGTGGAGACCCACATCAGCACTGAAATCCTTCTACCACCACTGGATCCACAAGACTTTCCACCCACTGTCCTGTGATCTTCCTGCACTCAGTATCATTTCAAGTGTTGCATGAGTCTGAAGAGGAATTAACAGACTGGTATCAGACAGATGGGTTGTGGTCTCTACTTTGACTACCCTTGTCCTCAACAATGTTTTTTGGGGTTTTTTTTTAGGGGGTGGGGGTTATCTGATCTGGTGCCAGTTACCTGATCCCTTCAACACCTCATGATCACACAGGCTGGTGTGCTTCTTCCATGTGGGCTTGTTGCTTCTCTGCCAGATGGATGCTTGTTGAACTTGAAGCCCTTAAGGCCCCAGATGCTGTATCTTTTGATAACTGGGCACCATCAGCTTTCTTCACCACAGTTGCTTTGTTTACATGTAGTATTGAGGTTGCTTTTGTGCTACATCAGAATTGTGTTGTCTGAAGTAATTACTATTAAACAACTTGGTCATCTTAAGCAAGTTTCTCAACCTTTGTCTAAAATGTTGGAAGAAAAGATAGTTTATAAGAATCTCACATTTCAAGGAGCGGTGCATACCTTGCAAAGAAGGTGGCAGAAAATAAGTTTTTGATTCTTGCACCATCTCTTAATTATAGCCTACCAAAGAAATCAGAGAAACTGAGAGAAGAAAACTGACCTGGTGGTGCTGTGGATTATGTGTTGGGCTGTTAACCACAAAGTTCTTGGATCAAACCCACCCACTATCTGAAGGCAAAAGATGATGCTTTCTCCTGTGCAAAGATTTTCAGCCTCGGAAACACAATGTAGAGTCGTGGTGAGCTGGAACAATCCAGTGGCGGCGGGTTTTGAAAGAAGGAAGAGAGTAATTAGGTAAAAATTGTTAGGGGTCAAGGGTGCCAAGATGCCCCTTTCCCTCCCTAGTCTGATGGATAAAGTAAGAGAAGGAATACTTGTTTCTCACTGGGAAGATGATGAGGGGGCTTTAATGATATTAAGCATTCTTGAAAGGTATATTTTACTGTATGGGAACTGTAGAAGGAAAACATTTGACACAGCTGGGGTGGGTGGGTGGGTGGGTGGGAAGAAAAGGTTCATAGTTGTGAAATTGGCTATGTGACCTTTGACAAAAAGCGACAACAACAACAAACAGCTGTGGTGTGTGTACAGGTCTGGTAGCCAAATGGGGATCATGCTTGGGGTGGATCCTACCCAAGAGGTCCACCTGGAGAAGAAGGCGCTCCTTAGCAGAAATGGGCCCTGCGAACACTTCCCCCTTTGAAAGCTGAGGGAGCAGAGCAATCAGCCAGAGAGAAGATGTTGTCAATATTGAGGCAGCAGCTAGTGAGAGACCCCCACAAAGGCCCCCATTGTTCACAGAGGCCACGGCCCTCTAGAACGAGCTACAATAGTTCTGATTGAGGAAAAATGCTCTGTCCTTTCACCCCTTCCTCCTGAAATTACAGAAATGAGCCTGTTTTAGGAATTTAAAGTGTTGAGATGAATTTTCATTTTTGAAAGAGCCCAGGAAAGTCACTGGCCAGCCCAGCATTTCATCCAAGAACAGGACCAAGCTAGGTGTCTCGAGGGGTCTCAGTGGGATATGTTATCTTGGGAGGCACGTGCTCTAAATCTCACTTGTGTGCACTGGTTCCATTACCGTATTAGATAAAAAACAGCTATGACTAAACAAATACTGCATTTGCTGGTACCATTCCACTTGGTGGAATCAATTACACGAAGGTACCCTTAACCGTAAACGCAGAACCTGGAAAGAACTGAGGCTGAGCTCCTCTCCAGGCACTGCAGCTCATTGAGCACCGGCCCTTGTGTGGCCTTCCTGCCTTTTTCCTTCTTTCTTTCCTTCTTCCTTTCTTTCCCCTTAACTACACTGAATTAACACTCAATGTCTAAAATTGCTTTTCCTTGCAGTTCTGGATATTGTGAGCCTTCACAAAGCTCCTAGGCCCATAAAATATTGTTCTCTAAAATGGAAATCCCTGCTGGGATCACAGAGCTAGGATCTATTTTGGGACACACTTTTGACTTAGATTGGCCGTATGGGATGCTCTGGGTGTGTATGTTTAAGGGGCAAGAACTGACTTTACCTATCAATCGACATCTGATTAGACTTTCCAGAGTCATTGTTAACGGTGGAGCTGCCTGGATGGGTTTCTCCCCAGGGTGACGTTTTCCTCCACAAAGATCCTGCTGAAGGAGTTCAGGGTGTACCGTTCACTGTGTTTCCATTCTCTGGTGTTCAACATTTAGCTATGGATGTCTCATACGCTGCCCTGTTTTTTTGAAGGCATTTTTATTTTCTTTGCTCCAGTTCTAGATACAGTTCTTCTACAACCTGATCTCAAAAGTAACTTTAAACAGCTATCTTTAAAAGTCTTAAACTATATGTCTGCTAATGGCCACATTTCAAAATTATGGCTACACTTGAATTTGGTCATTCTGGATGTTCAAAGCCAAGCCCACGGCCATTAAGTCGATTCTGACTCACAGAGACCGGGTAGCATGGAGGAGCACTGATTCTCAAGGCTGAAAATCTGTACTGAAGTACCCTACCACACCTTTCTCCCTCAGAGTGGCTAGTGGGTTTGAAGCAGAGGTTTTAGCTAACAGATGAGTATTTTAATCACTGTTCTTTCTTATAAATATTGCTAATTTTCATAGACCAACTGAAAAAAAATCACTGATTTCTTGGTTAAAATGCAACCTTGATAATGGCAAGTGCAGTGACAATAGAAAAACAGATGAGCGATTCTCCCCAAATCTCTGGACTATCCTTCTATATGTCAAGTCCAAGAAATAGTTTTTCAGGAAGCTCCTCCAAAGCTGTCCAGTTCTTGGCTGGGTTTGATGCTAAACCACGTGGAAATCTGGGTGAGCTGGCCCTGCTCTGGTGTTGACTGTGAGGGAGAGGTCACTCTGTGCTCCTTAGGAACTTAATCCTCCAAGCCCCGTGGCACCTGCTCTGGTGACTGTGCTGCCTCTCTCTGCATCGTAGGTTCTCCTCCCTGCCTTCTTCTTCTTTGGCTGCCCACCTTCTCCACTGGGAACTTCACAGCTTCTCCCTTTGTGCTTCTGCCTCCAGACTTTGGGACTCAACGGTTTGTGGTGTCAGCCTCGAACTCACGGAGACCCCGAGCACAGTGGACCAAAGCACTGCTGCTCAGTCCCATGCCATCCCCACAGTGCAAAGCTGGAAGGGCTGTTGTGATTCACAGGGTTTGTAGTAACTGCTTTTCAGAAGTAGACCACTAGCCACTTTTCTGTATGGTCCATCTTAGTCTGACAAATCAGCAGTGGCTGCACACGAGGTACGCTGACCGGGAATCGAACCTACATCTCTTGCATGGAAGGTTGGGATTCTACACAGAACCACCAAGCACCATGTGGAATGCTAGTAGCCATCCCCATAATTGTAACCTGCTGAGTTGGCGGCCCAACCGGAAAGTGCCAAAGATCTAAGTGCAGGTGCAGGACTCTTCAGGGCTGCTCAGGAGGTTTTCGAGTGCTTCCTCGAAGGATTGGCTTACAGAAGGGAACGGCAGACATTAGTCAAGCTGAGGTTTTGGAGTCATGGAGTTACCGCCCTGTATCTTTTGTGTAGATGGAAGGCTCTTAGGAGGGGCTCTAAAACAACTGGTGCATACAAACTTCTAAAAAAGAGGCGCACTTCTATGTGGGCCATCAGAATTAAAAGGCAGAGGCACACAAGAGATTTTTCTTCCTCTTGTACATGTGTCTAGTATGCTCTGGCCTCTCAACATGATCAGCCCTGGGAGAACATATAACATGAACTTTGGTATTCTAAAGGCATGCTGCAGTGGGGAAGAGGCAGTTCCACATGGGGTGGGCAGGGGAGCGTGCTCCAAGGAGGAGGTGTAGGGCCCACCCCATTAGCCATTCCTTGGGAGAAATATGAGGCTATCTACCCTCATAAAGGTTTACAGCATTAGAAACCCTATATTGTGTGCATTTACTGGATGGCAGTGGGTTTACACCTAGTGGTATAAGCCCATTTGGGAACAGACTGTCTTTGTTGTATTAAGGAGACCAGATTCGTGTGGAGTCCATCTCTTTTGAGATACAAAGAGTTTAAAATTGTGAGCACAATAGAGATGGGAGAAGATTGAGGCCAAGCTACCTTGAGATCTTCAAGAAACCAGCAATGAGTTGAATGACATGGGCCTTCCCTAGAGCCAGCTTTCGGGATTTGACCTTCTAGTCTCCTAAACAGCGAGCCACAGTTGTTTGTCCAAAGCCACCCACACTAAGACAGGGTGACTACACCTGAACACTGGTTTGTGAGATCCCTCTGTGGACGTTAGAAATAACAAATGGATACAATGCGAAGCGGGGGGTGGGGGTGGCGGGGCTTAATGCACCGTATGAGGCAGGAAGAACTTGGGCCAACAGACCGTTAGTATAATAAGGAAAAGGAGATTGGCTTACTGAAAAGTCAGAGGTTGGTGGAGTCTGACATTTCTTGGAAGGTAATGATGTAGGAAAACAATAGCTCTCATTTATTTGTTGCATTTAGTCACTACACGAAAGCCTTTCTCTCTTTG
>NW_022111372.1:75343495-75345572 GCF_000313985.2 Echinops telfairi
CCAATTCATCACAGCAGCAAAATTACAGTTATGAAGTAGTGACAAAAAAAATTGTATGGTTGGGGGCTCATCACAATATGAGGAGCTGTATTAAAGGGTCGCAGCATTAGGAAAGTTGAGAAACACTGCTTTAGAGGTGGGACAATTAGACAACTTTGTGTTTGATAGATTAGAAATAGGTAGCTTCTCTGCTCTGACCATGAATAGTTTCATCTTTGAAAAATCCCTTTCTGCTTCTGCTGAACATACAGCAATTGTTGTGATGATAGTTTTAGCTTTTAGGACACTTTCAGGAATTGGAAAATTCATAATGTCTCGGAATTTGGGGAATAACACAAAGCTGAAATGAATGACAGCGTGTCACCCACTGGTTATGTGGCAGCTTGTCTCTTTATGTTGTTTCATTTTTTAAAAACAGTGAAGCAAAAAATGTGAGAGAATAAAACTATAGTATTTCATCAAAAGTATAATGAAATATAAGAAATGAATAAATAAATATAGCAAGCATATTTCCATCTAATTTTAATACCTATGGACTGAATGCATATTGCTATGGGTGCTTAGACGAAGTTGTTTGAACAGATGAACAACATTAAAACACGTAAGGGATGTCAATTTGCGATTTCCATATTGGGCACTAGCTCAGATGCCCACCTTAGAGAGAACCCTGGTCACAAGTGCCATCTTAACAACTGGTTTGCTGAACTCAGTAACAACAACACACAATTAGATATTATGCCAAACCAGGACAAATAGGCTGAATCCTACCACTGCTTCAACCCACTATTTTCCAGCTGTACACAGTTCCAACTGTGATGACCAAAAATGTCTCAGTGTATTGCCAACGACCACTGGAGGGCAAAATTACCTCCCCATGAAAACCCCTGAATTTTTCTATCTTGGGAAAACCCTGGCTCAGCAGAGAGAGGTTGGAGTTGAGAGCAGGGGGACTTGGGTGCCAAGCTCACTTCAGCCCTCACAGCCTACATGATCTTTGGAAAAGCACTGTGCTCTCTAAGCCTCTGTGTTTACAACTGTACCAAGAAGGGACTGAGGAAAGAAATCCTGGAATTCTCCTTTCTTGTCAGAATAGCTGAAGCTTCTAATTGTGCCATACAAAAGAAAAACACAAATGTAGCTGCAGGTGAAAGCTGATGTCAGAATGAATCGAAGGTTTAGTTTAGTGGCTCTTCTGTAAACAGTTTAGTTTAGTTTAGTGTCTCTTAATGTAAACAGCTCGGGTCAGCAGCCATTTCCTTGGATGCCGATTAAAAGTTGATCGCTTGGCTCAATGCTAAATCGAATGAGTCATTATATCTGCGGAGTCAGTCCTGAAAAATTGGCATCTTATTGAACTCCCAAGTAATTCTTGTGCATATTAAAGAGAACCACTGCTATAGAGAATGCTCCTAGAGAATTTAAAATCTCTGTGAAAACAGTCAATGGCTGCAAAAAGACCAAAACCTTTATGTCTTTAAGGCAGTGCCACACAATTGCTAAAAAGGTGGACAATGGATGAAATAGTCAATCTACAATGAGACTCCGGATAGAATTTGAAGGATACGTGACTGTTAGATTGATGGGCTACATCAAAATTAGAAACAAAACCAAAACAAGAGCCGCCATGTGAGCAAGAGAGTAGAGCTGTGACACGCAGGCTCTCAACCGCTGCTCTGTCAGAAGCTGTCCAGCGGGACCTCTGGGTGCAGTCTAACCACCGGCCTTCCCTTAGCCACCCAACCTGGTAACTGTTTCCTGCCAGGGAAGGTTAGTTTACGTTATTGGAATCCCACCTGCCATTTCATTTTGGGTTTTTGTTTTGTTTTAATTGCAGGACAATTGATCTATAAGTATAGTGGAATGCATAGATTATACATGTGTAATTCACACCCATGAAACTGCCACCTCAATCAATACCACTACTCTATAATGTCCCCGTGTGTCCCTTTTCCAGGCCATGCCTGAGTACCCATCATAGACAGATGTTGTTCTGATTTCTATCACAGAGACTACTTACAACTCTTCTTCGAATCTACAGACACAGAAGCACACGTTTTCGTGCCAGTTTCTTAAACCT
>NW_022111372.1:75346013-75347797 GCF_000313985.2 Echinops telfairi
AGGAACTACCAGAATTCCCAGAATCCTTAGAGGAAAGCTATGCCTACACAGAAGCCTCATTGGCTATGACCTGATTGACAGGCTAGACTCCACCCCTACATGCTTAATCCTTAAATTGACAATTATATAACTACCACAGTGTATATACCCATTTCTTTCTATATCCTTTCATTCCTCTTCTGGAGAATGCCCTTCCTCCCATTCCATAGTCTGGCTGGGTCTGTGCCTTTAATGATACCCACCAGGGAGCAAAGAGTAAGAAATCAGCCAACTACTCCACACACTTTGGGAATTTAATTGATAAAGATCTGAAGTGTTCGGATTCAGTATCCAAAATAAATAGTTTTGATTTTTTGAATGATCTCCTGAGAGACCATCTAGCTTCTATATTTTGATAGAGTTTAGTTTTTTAGGGGCCTTAGTGGTACAATGATACGAGTGCCCAGGTGATAATCTAAAGATTAGAGATTTGAACTCATCAACCACTCTGAGAGACAGATATGACAGTCTGCGTCCATAAACCTCACAGCCTGAGAAACGTCATGGGCTGTTCTTCCTGTGTCATGGGTCACTGCAGTGATTCTTCTGACTTCGTTTGCTTCTTAAGCCTTTTCTTTAATTTTGGAGTTATCCGTAACCTTCTAAATACTTCCTCGTGGAAGACAAACTCCTGCTTGTAACTAAAAACCTCTAATACAATGATATATATCATATCACATTATAATTTTAACATTGTATGTAATATAATGTACATTATAACATGGGTCATTGATCCATCTGAAAAGTAGATGAGAACCATGGAATTGTATGATAAATTTAATATTATATAATTTTAACATTATATGTCATATAATGTTATGTAATTATAACATTATATGTCATATAATGTTATGTAATTATAACAACATTAACATTACTTCAGACTAAACAACTTGAATCAAGTTAACCCTTTAAGATGGCTCTTGAAATTATCTTAGCTTGTTTTTAAATTTCTTAATATGGTACAAATTTGTAACTTGGGGAAGAAAAAAAGACTTCTGGAGAAAGTTCAGAACAAAGGGAATGGTGGGGAAAAGATGATGTTAAAACATCAACAACTTCAATAATCATAGCAATCACTCATAGTTAATTAGAAGGGTAGCCTGTGGAATAATGCCTAGGTTTTAATATGCTTCTTAGATCCTATCCCAGAAGTGAGCTAAGAAGCTAGAAGGGAATATACAAGTATTTTCAAATATAAATCTTTTCCTCCAAGGTTCTCAGGGAATAATTAATTAATTAAGGTGAGCAAGAGTTTGCTCACCTCTATAAAGAGGCTATTTCCTCATATAAGACCATTTTTTCCTCCCAAAGGCTTTACGTCCCTGAAGTTTGGAAATATTGTGGGTAATTTATAGATCATGTTCTTACAGAGGCACATTATTTCAGAAAATGCGCTCCTCTCTATGGCCAGCAAATTTTCTGAATTTATTTAGCCAATATTAATTTGGAAGGCACAAGAACTAGCATCACTAGAGAACTTAGCTTGGAAGAAGCATACCAGCACGTGTGATCACGAAGGGTCAAGGGGACCAGGTATCAAGCACCAAAGGGGGGCAAAAATCATATCATCGTGAATGAGGGGAGTGCGTGATGGGGACCCAATTCCCATCTGTAGACAACTGGACATCCCTTGCAGAGGGGTAGTGGGGAGGAGATGAGTCACTCAGGATGCAGTGTAGCAATAACAAAACTCACAGCCTTCCTCTAGTTCTTGGACGCTTCCTCCCGCCCAACTATCACAA
>NW_022111372.1:75348405-75350057 GCF_000313985.2 Echinops telfairi
TCTTTTACAGCAAGCCCAGGCAAGTCGTCATTACTAACAACAGCTAGTGCAATCACTTTGATTTTGCAGTTGCTTTCAATCTAGGTATCGAGACTGATACAAACCCTTACATGAATGATCTCAATCAAGAAACCTAAAATGATTGTGAAATATCCTAGGGTTGTTGCAAGGAATGAAAGGTATAATATCTTTAAATTGCTATTCCATAACAGGAGAAAAAAAAAGAACCTGTAAAATACCATGGATATACTGGCTATTGCATTTTTAAAAACAATGGTAGAATTCATTCAAAATCTTAAAGAAATGAATTGCTTCACCTAAATTGGTTGTCCAAAATAGTAAGATTCACACCATTTGATGAATTTTATCCATCACATGTAAATAAGTACTAAACATATTAGTAAGCATCTTTAGATATCTCCTTGAATAGAGTAAAAGAGAATACCATACTGGAAGCTTCAGTTATTAGTCTAAGCAATAATACAAGAAGCTATAGTAAATGCCCTCAAGACTCTGCAGTCTGTTTGCTCTAATGGTATAATTCTCAATGTGTTTGGGTCATACATCCATCTGAAAAGTAAATGAGATTCATGGAACTGCATGAAAAATGTATAAACAAACAAACAAACAAGCAAAAACTCTGGTATACACAATTCTAAGTGGATTCATGTGCCATTAAAAGCCACTGTGCAGTCATGTGCCATCAAATTGGTTCTGACTCACAACAATCTATATCCAACACGGATCACTGCCCGGTCTCATGCCATCCCCATAATCACTGGTATGTTTGGGTCCATTGCTGCAGCCGCTGGGTTTCTCCCAATCCTCTCTTTGCCAAGTACGAAGTCCTCTCTAGGGACTGGCCCTCCTAATCACATGGACAAAGTACATGAGATCAAGTCTTGCCATCCTTGCAAACAGCTCCATGAGGGATGTTCGGTTTTTATTCTATTTTAGATGATGAAGTTCAAGATTAGAAAGACAGGGAGATGAGTGGTACAACACAGCTGGAAAACAATGGAATCCCAAAGCCCCCGCTTTCAGCATTCATGCCTGTGATCTGTTCCCTCTGCTGTCACATGTTCTAGCAGTGGCTGACACCACCGCTAATAACCCAGTGGAACTATTTATTGAGTGTAGTGTCCCTGCAAATTAATGATGTAGGCACTTCCCCATGCTAATATCATTTGGTAGGAACAATATATAAATTAGATATTCCTGACCTCATTTTATAGTTAAAATCACTGATATTTAGATTAAAATAATGGATCCGTCTGGGTGTGGTGGTTACGCCCTGGGCTGCTAACTACCAGGTCATCAGGTTGGAACTACCCCTGCTCCAGGGGAGAAAGCTGTGAAGAACAGGGTCTCAGAGACGCACAGGGGCTGTTCTTCCCTGTCCTGCAGGGTCGCTGTCAGTAGGCACTGACTGGAAGGCAGTCTGTTTGCATTTTGCAGTTTTACAGCCTACCTGCAAATTAGTCTCCGGGGGGTGCAAAAGCTAAATGCTTTTGGAAACGTGCCCTGGGTAAATGTCTGGCGATGTACTTCTGAAAATTACCATTGAAAACCCCATAGATCACAGCTATTCTCTGACTTGCAGCGTTGACATGGCAATCGGTGGTGATGGTGATAGCGTTTCCTACCACCCA
>NW_022111372.1:75350652-75352604 GCF_000313985.2 Echinops telfairi
ACCACATTCCTTTGACATTTGGGCTCATGATCATTACCTTTGGGGCTCATAGCTTCTTAGAGTAATTGAGGTTTAGCAAGCAAAAAGACCCTGCAGTCTCACCTACCCAATGATCAAAGATCCAGGATCTGATCAGCCAGGAGAATCACAGAGAAGGAATTTCATTGATTCAAATTACAATAGAGAGTCAAGAGGGAGAACTGGATACGCTGCCATGTGCAATCTGTTTGTGCATTTGTATAAATACTGCTTTGATCTTGAATACAGATTGTTGGCATTTCTGAGTGCTGTACTTTCCTTCAAATCGGTCTCTGGGAATACTGAGGTGTGACCATTGTATTTTGTTATCTCACACTTGACTTCTTCCTTTAGCACTGGCACAGAAATTTTTGATGGCTTCTTCAAGCTAGATAAGTCCTGAATAACTGAGATTTTAATGAGGCTCTTAGGTTTTGGCTCTTAGAGTATAGCCCTTTTATCTTCCCAGGTTGCTCACATTCTCTTGGGGATTATTGAGATTAAAATTATCTTCAGTAATGCCATTAACAAGAATATTGGGTTAAGGAAGGAGTTAGAAAGCTAAGGTCAATGAACCAAATCTCGGTGTTGCCTGCTCAGGAAAACAGAGTTTTATTGAAAGACAGCTTTTAGGGAAGGAATGGAATCCCCTGAAATAACGGTACTGGCCTCGCTATTCGTGGACACTTTTATTTTTATGTTAATGAGGCCATACCAGAGCAAAACCAAAACTCAATGCTATCTAGTCAATACCAACCCCGGGGGTCACAGCCCACTGTGTATCCATTACACCACCTAGGCTCCATAGCAGGTAAAATGGGTCTTATCCTCAATCACCTCTGAATTATACAAATGTCTGAGGAGAGTTGAGCTAGATGAAGGTAGAAGGCTTGTGAGAATTTGAGAATATACCTTCAAGCAAAGAAATAAAAGGATTGCAAGCAAGTATCCACAATAGAAAGAGGACCACAAAAGGATTTGACACCGCAGAGACCCTGATTTGAACGTTTAGCTTCCAGAACTGTAAGAAACTAGATTTCTGTTCCATAAAACCACGTAATACGGTATTCCTGTTAAGGCAGCACTCAGTCGCCCCTCTGTGTTTGCATCCCGTCTGCGGCTGCTTTCAAACTACAGTGGCAGAGTTGAGTAATTGCAACAGAGACTGTATGGCTGGCAACATGTGAAATATTTACTATGTGGTCCTTTACGGAAAATGTTCGCCAGCCTCTAGTTTAGCTGTTACATGATTCCTAGGTACCAGCCTTATGCAAAATTGCTTACATCCATTCTCATAACCTTTTTGTGACTCTTGTGGGTGTCCTGAAGTGACCTGAGAGATAGCAGGGCAAAAGAATAAAGAGGCACCAGAAATAGAAGGAACAATTTTCCATTAAGGCAGCAGGGCTAATTGAGTGCCTTGTGGTCCTTATTATTCTTAAAGTTGGCAGGCAGTTTAATTAGTTGCTTGCAAAGGGTTTTGAAAATAAATAGTTGGGCACAAGGGTTAACTAGTGTGTTTCTCAGACTGCTTTTCACCCCTCGAGTCCGTGGATGCTTTGACTCAGAGCAGAGATGACATGACGTCCACTGTCACCGAGTCCTCTCCAGTTCCCCAGTTAAGGAAACACTGAATTTTTATAGTTGCATCTGTTCGGTAAAATATATGAGTTGGCGTTTTCACTCTCAGAATATATTGAAAAATAATTTAAGCTGCCTTCTGGTGTTATCTACCACTTGTCTAAGACATTGCAGGCTGCAGAGAGCCCAGGAGACGGCACAGAAATGAGAGATTTGGAAGATATTGTCCCAGAGGGGAAGGTCTAAGTATATTACTTTCTTTTTCTTCCCAAACACAGCCTAACTAAGAACTTCTGAAACAAAAATAAAATATCTGTAAACTGGGCAGCCTGATAGAGGCTCGGGAGGAACAA
>NW_022111372.1:75353340-75369924 GCF_000313985.2 Echinops telfairi
CCACCTCAAGGCGTTTTGGGAGACAGACGGAGAAAGCTGATTCTGGAAGGGCACATACCTGAAACCACTACAGAGCAACTCGACTCTGTACCCATGGGCTCACCATGAGCCGGAGTCCACTCAGCGATAACAACAAGGAATCTGGTGGGGGATCAGTGGTGTCTGCATCACCCAATGGAACTCCAAAAGTCACTCAGGATCCACCCTGTCATTGCTGTTGTTAAGTGTCATCACGTTGGCTCTGACTCATACTGACGCTAAGAACAATAGAACAAAACACTGCCACTCATGTGCCCCCTCCTCTTTACTATTTTATGTATGAGCCCATTTTTGCAGCCGCCATGACAGTCCATCTCATTGAGGGTCTTTCTCATTTTCACTGACCCTCTGCTTTACCAAGCATTATGAAAAGGTTTGGTAAAGGCTCCCCCCTAGACCTACGGAATTTCAATCCTGATTTTAACCAGTTTTAGCCCCAGTGATTGCTATGCACATTACGGCATGAGAAACAGTGACTTGTTAAGATGTAGCTGGGTGATTTATTGCAGAGGATCCTAGAAGGAGAGACAGTGACCCTCTCTGGGAAACACACACCTCTGTGGGCTCAGAGCTGTGAGTTCCCAGTGACATCTAATTTATTCTCAAGTTGAAACTGTGACTTTGCTTCAAAGAGAATTGCATTTCAGTTGATTTTTGATACCTTTCCCTACTTAAGAGGCACCTCAGCCAAATACACAATATTTGTAACTTTATAACAGGATGAGACCAAAGAGGCTACTTAAAGTAACCATCCTTATTTTACAATAAGGAGCCCTGTGACGACAGTGGCTACAGCTCTCCTCTACTAACCATAAGGTTAGTGGTTTGGACCCACAGACACTCCTTGGATGAAAGATGAGGCAGGCTGCTTCTGTAAAGGCGGACAACCTAGTTTGTTCTAACTAATCAGCAAAAAAAAAGACTGAGAACCTTGGAAATCCTTTGGAAGAGGTCTACTCTGTCTTATAGGCTCACTTTGAGTCAGAATCAACTCCACAGCAGAGAGTTTGGGGCTTATTTTACTTCGGGGTAAAGCAAGAGTTATATTTCAGTTCAACTTCAGTAGGGGGAAATGCTGTAATTAATGTTAGAGCCAGGACATTGTTGGAAGTTTATACTTAAAAAAAAATCAATAGCAATACAAAAGTTTTTCAATTATTTGGGGGCTGAAACACTTCTGCTACACTCTGTCCACTCCTAACTGTCATTACATGATTGGACAAATGGGACATGGAACATTCATGAACTGTGGCATGTTGAGCAAGCTGCTTTTGTTCAGGGGGAAAGACAGCTTAAGGGGAAGTTAAAACATGATTTCCAGTGTGTTTCTCAAAAAAAAAAAGAGTCGGTGACTCAAGGGCTCTTGTCATTGCTTTGACTTCCACAAGTGTCTTTAAGAATGCTGCGCCTTTCTTGTTGCTTTGATCTTAGCACGTGTCTTTAAGAATGCTACTCGAACAGTTCCCTGCATTTCTGTCTGGGCTCTTTTCTCAAAACGCTTCCATATAGTAAGTGGTGATTAGGAATATAGATTAAACTCTGTGTTATTTCATTTAGTAGTAGTGTGATTTGGGGCACGTTCTTTGATCTGAGTCTCAGTTTCCTCATCTCAAAATTGGAACTTCTAGAGGTAGCTGTTTCATAGAATTGTTGTGTTTTATTTAAGATTGTATATATAAGGTATTAGGCATATAAACTGGCGCATCATCAACACAGCCATATGTATCACCACCACCATTATCACCCAGGCAGATTTTTTGTATGCCTATGTTGGTTGGTTCACTGAGATTCTGAGAAGTTCAGTGACACGTGCAGGGCCATGTGCCTTGGGGATTTGTGAGGAGTTGACTCCAGTCAGAATGGTTGTTCCTACCAGTTGCCTTTAGCTCAGGGTTTCCACACTGATCTCAGTACAAACCCAACGGTCTCTATGTTAATTCATTCAAGGAACTACATGAGTGCAGGTCAGGTAAGAAATTTAGCTCAATGTCTAATTGCTATAGAACTTCATTACAAATCTGCCATTGGCTCCAAGGCCAAGATTTGCATGTCTGATTCATACAGAGGATTTGGGGAAACTCAACACCTTTTCTTTGCTCTTTTAACGTACCTTCTCTCTTTTTCATAAGCTGTTCACTGTTTCCCAGGGCCACCAGGGTCACTCACAATGTAGAGAAGAATACCAGGGAGGGACTGCGGGGTGGGGGAGGCAGAGAGAAACAAGTTTGCTTCACGGGTAACTTTTCTCCTGAATGAGTTTACATATAAATAATATAATATTGTCTGATGCCACGTTTACTAAAAAAATTCAAGAACAGGTTTATACACAGAAAGCAACGTTCTTCGGTGGTTACCAGAGATAGAAGGGCAGGGACTTTCTAGAGAATACAAATTATTTTTGATGATGTGAAAAACAGCGCCCAGTGCTGTGGGTCAAGTCTTCACAGCTTGGCTAATGAAGACAGTAAGAAATATGCAACAGTAAAAGAAAATGTAATAAAATGCTGTTTTACACAGTTTCACAATGATTATAGCAAACAGAAATCTGTGTGCTTACACAGGTAAGCATGCATGCATATATGTGTATGTAGGAAGGCACAGTGGTACATGGATGTGTATCTATAGGCATAAGGGTACACAGGCACAGCTCTTTGGATTGCATTTCACTTTATTGTGCTTTGCAGATGTACCTTTTACAAATTGAAGCTTCGCTCTGTAGACTAAATTTATGACTACCATTTATCCAACAACGAGTGCTCACTTCAAAACTATGTGACACAGTTTGATAATTTTCACAATACTTCAAACATTTCAAATTGATATCACATACTTAATAAACTCATAGTGTAAACATAACTCATATGCATTGGGAAACCAAAATATCTATGACTTACTTAATTGTGATATTTACTTTATTGTGGTGTCCTAGAGCCAAATCGATAATATCTTCAAAGTGTGTTGCACATACAGTGAACCCTCGTTTATCGCGGTTAATCAGTTCTAGACCCTACTGTGATAAATTAAATTCCGCGAAGTAGGGTTCCTTATTTGTAAAACAAATATTTTCGTAGTTAGAGCATAGAGGACATGAAAAAACACCCTTTAGTCACCATTACACTCGTATTACCCAATTTATTAAACGAAAAAGGGAAAATACAAAAAGTTTTACCTTTTCCTGGATGGTGAGCATCTTCCTCTGGCGCTTATTTTTATTGTCAGAAGGCTTAGAAGAAGCAGCTCGTTTAGGAGCCATCATAGGGCTTAGATAAAATTTCTTAAAAATCGCAAACAATTACAGTACACTGTACAAAAGCAAAAATGCATCTGATACGTAGTTCCGATACATAGCGATGCAGACAGAAGCGTGTACAGTATGAGCCAATCAGTGGCAGTAATGACAGAGCATGCGCTGTTACGCAAAAACCGCAATAGAGTGAAGCCGCGGAAGTCGAAGCGCGAAGTAGCGAGGGTTCACTGTATATCCATATACCAATAGATAATAAACCACATTGGGGCACAGTTAATAGACATGACCCAGACATTATACAGTAGGAAACCTGGTGGCATAGTGGTTATTCATTGGGCTGATAATGGCAAGGACAACAGTTTGATACCACCAGCCCCTTCCTAGGAGAAAGACGAGCCTTTCTCTTCCTGTAAATAGTTATGATCTCAGAAACCCTCAGGGGCGGTTCTACTCTGGGTTTACCTTGAGTCAGAATCAATGTGAGGGCAGTGAGTTTGGTTTGGATTAGAGGGACAATAACACTAAAGAGCTAAAAGTATTTTAGAACAAATTACTCTCGGAAATCAAAAGGACACATTCAGAAAGGGCCGGGAGAAGGGGACCTAGAACCAGAGACAGAGGGAAGAAGTAGGATAAAGGATGTGACCTTGTAATCAAAGCGATGGAACAAAATTTGTATGAATTTTAAATGGAACATTGATTTACTCTGTAGGCCTACACTGAATTCTCAACGCAAATTTTAAAATAAAACATGTTCTTGAGAAGGCCATGCATATCTTACACCCGTATTCTGACATTTTGGGGGTCACTAAGAGTTGATGTTAGAAAGAGGATTAAGTTTCATAAGAAATGGAAAGTCAGACTTGGATTTTGGGATAAGAGTTGTATGAGCCCCTAATAAAACTATTAAAAAATAAATAAATGTCATTATCAGCAGGAAAAAAAAAGAAATGGAAAGTCTGGATATAACTAACAGCTGACATCGAGGGGCCTAATGAGTGCTGTGAAGACCAAGAGAAAGATAAGTGGCATTGTGGAGTGCTCTCAAAGCCTTGCAGCAGATCCATGTGCATGGGTGTGAATACACACACAGTTAATTCATTTCTTTCATTCGGTGGTCAAATAACTTGGGGGGCTGCTACATATGCTACTAACTACTGAGATGGTGACAAGTCACAGCAGCACCATGCTGAGCCACCTACAGTCAAGGGTGACCTGTTTAAGAAGGTGTTTGGAAAACTTTATTTGGCAAGGTCAGCTCATCTTTTAACATCCTATAGAGTATAGTGCAGAAACTATTGCTCTTTCTTAGTTTGGACTATCCACAGCATTCAGCTAAGGTTAATGTATCCAAGGTTGAGTGATCCCTTATTTTACATCATTTCCGGATATGGAATGCATGGGCTTATAGGTAACCAATTCAGAGCATTATTCAATGACAACTGGGGCAGATACCATGTGCACATTCTTCATGTCAGCCCCGTCTGCTCTGTCTTTGGCACATGGTACTGAGACTTATCGTTCTCATTCTACTGAAATGCCTAATATCTTGTGTATCTTTTCTTCCTTTAACACCAAAAGCATTTGCTCCCAATTTTGATAATGACTTTTACTATTCATTTGGTATTTATGGTTTTAAGCCCTTAAAAGTCAGGGGCGGTATTACATATACTTTGGACTCATAAGCCTATTGCAGTCTTGGACCCAATAAATCATTGTGCCTTTATATATGCAGCAACATTGTACTTACTCCCTGGCTTTATGAATGACCACATCCTGGACTGCCTGCGGTAGAGGGAAGTGATCCCTTCCTTGAAGTGCTGCAATCAATACTGCATCCTACTCTGTATTTATAAACAGGAAATTAACTGCCTCCCATCATCGCTCTAATTGACCTTCAGCTCCGGTTTGAAAGAAAAGACCTCAACCTAACAAAAGCTGTATTGATGGTATCAATCCATTGCCGCTGCCTTTGGTTTCATTACAATGATGCCATATGCAATAAGGAAAAATGTTTCAATAGCCCGAGTTGATAGTAGCTGTACGGTGTCTGTAACAAAGGTTTCCCAGTAAATGAACAGGGAAACTTTCACATGAATACTTGTCTCTTGCTTAAATTTAAACTACCAGGGAACATAGAGGGGAAATCCTAGCTTGCATACACAGGAAAACAGAAAATGGTAAATACAGACTGTCCATTTGCACCACCACCACCGCCCCCCAAACCACTAGAACTGAGTTGATTCCTACTCCCAGGCAGCCTATATTTGACTTTCGGGACTGCAAGTCTTTACAGGAGCAGAAAGTCTCATTTTTTCCCTCAAGGAGCAATTGGTGGGCTTGAATTGCAGATCTTGTGGTTAGCACTGCAGTGCTTACCCTATAGGTAAGCTTACACCAGGGCTCCTGGGACTTTCAAAATCCATTTGATGAATTCATAAAAAATACTTGAAGATATCAGTTGATCATTTTCAACTTTCAGTGCAGTGATGGTAGGTATGTTAGATGCACTAGTCCTACTTCTTATGCCACCAGGTATTTATCAAAGGTTGACACACATTTACTGAGAGATTACTGGGAGAAGACATGAGAAAGAGATGAAGTTTAGAGATATATGATGGGGCACCCCCTGAAACAAAACAAAAGCACAAAACAGAAAAAAGCTCTGCTAAGCAAAGCTTTCGTTGTATACATTTTTTCCTCTAGGTCAGTGTTCAGCAACTCGTTCTGAGTTACTGCACACAGTGGTGTCCCCTGGGAAGGTTCTCTGTGGTCATAGTGAATTTTTTCATTAAAACAGTTTTGCTCAAACTTCATTTTTTTATGATGGCTGATTTAGGAGAACAGCATGTGACTGTTAAATTTTGATTCCTGCTTGGGAAAAATGCTGCAGAAACTGTTTTGATGTTGAACAGTTTACACAAGCAGCGCTATGGGAAAAACTCAAGCGTACGATGGTTTTCTTGCTCCAGAAAATTTGAATTGTTGATTGATGGCAAACCTCATTCTAGATCGCTGTCACCTTCCCAAATGGATGAAAATGTTAACAAAATCCAAGCACTTGTGCTCAAAGACCAATGGCGGATTATTGAAGAAATAGATAAATTATCTGGACCATATTGGAGCTTAGTTTAGCGAATTTTGACAGAAGATTTAGGAATGAGAAGGTCGCTGCAACATTTGTGCCTCAGGGTCTGACTGACCATGAAAAAGAGCATCCAGTGGGAAAATGCCGTGCTTTGAAAGAACAGCTCTGAAAAGACCCAGACTTTTTTCCCCCTCATGGTCAATTCTGGTGAGGAGGCATGGTGCTATTCTTATAACTGAAAGCAAACATCAATCAAGCCAGTGGAAGACACCATCATCACCTTGCCTCAAAAAAGCTCATCAAGTGAAATCAAAGATCAAGAAGATGCTCTTTTTTTTTTTTATATATGAGGGATAATAGTGCATTTGGAGTTTGTTCCATCAGGTCAGACTGTTAATCAAGCTTTCTATTTAGAGGTTCTGAAAAGATTGCATAACAGTGTGTGACAAAAAGGCCTGATTTGTGGCAGACAGGGGCCTGATTTTGCCACCATGATAATGAACCTGCTCATGCTGCAATAGTTTTTGGTTAAAAAAAACCAAACAGCATACATCTTTGCCCCATGCACCTTACTAACCTGACCTCACTCGATGTGACTTCTTTTTGTTTCCTCAAATGAAGAGGGACATGAAAGGAAAGAGATTTGATAACTTAGAAGAGGTGAAGAAAAAAATGAGGGAGGTATTATTAGCCATCCAAACAGATGAGTTTGAAAAATGTTTCCAAGAATGGAATCTCAGATTTGACAGATGTATTAAGTGCAATAGAGAGTACTTTGAAGGTGATATGGTTGTTGTGCAAAAAAATTAAATACATAGCTTTGAAAAAAAATTTACATTTTGGGGGGTTACCCATTCTTAGAAAAGTGGGTGAAGGGAGACGTCGGAAGGGCAAGATATGAAAAAAATAAGAATTTATAAATTATCAAGGGCTCATGAGGGAGGGAAGAGTGGGGAGGGAGGGGAAAAAAAGAGGACCTGATGCCAGGGGCTTAAGTGGAGAGCAAATGTTTTGAGATTGATGAGGGCAATGAATGTACAAATATGCTTTACACAATTGATGTATGTATGGGTTGTGATAAGAGTTGTATGAGCCCCTAATAAAACTATTAAAATAAATAAATAAAATAAATAAATTTCATTATAAAAAAAAGAAAGTTTCTTTACAAGTAAACAACATGCATTTAGCCTAGAAGTTTCTGAACGCAGCGAAGCAAAATATAGCATAGTTTCGAAAGACACTTTTCTGTTTTCCTTCTCTTGAACACACTAAAATTTGGCAAGGGCACTTTTAGAACGCGATATTCGAAACATAATAAACCGTTCCAGATGCCCTTTACAAATAGTGGGGGGAAAACGATGAGTACCTGTAGTCATAAGGTATAAGATTTTCACCAGGGTTCCCATGAGTCAGAGGTGACGGGACAGACTCTAGTGACCAAAACAACATTCCTCCTCAAGGTACTTTCAGACCGAGAGGGTTTGTAGTGCACTTAGGCTTGAGTTACCCTGTCACCGGTCTTTTTCAATGAACATCCATTGTTGTCATTGGTGTCCTTTAGCCTCTTCTTCGACAACTCTTTGGGAGGAGGCACAAATACAGAATTTCACCCTTCTCTACATGATCTCTGATCTCATTGACAGAACAGACGTTGGGGATGAAGAGCAAGTGAGTCTGTTTGTGGGCACAGGTTTGACTCCATCTAGTATATGTTTTTGGTAAACTCTAGTGGCTAGAGGGGGTGAAAAATATTATTAAGGTTGCCTGGGAAATATAGAACATTTGATTTCTGCCAAATTAGGCCTCAGGTTTCACACCCTCAAGAAGGGGAATTTGCCTTCTTCCCTCTGAAAAGCTTGCTACCTGTGGAAGCCCCATTGGGGAAAATGGTGTGACCAGTGGAGAATGTGGTCAGTTGGAAAACTGTAGAGATCTGTATCGTATCTTGCGTTATGTAAAGAGTATGCCTTAGGCAGCAAATGAAATGAGCAGTTGAACCTGGAACACGACTTCTGCATTCAGCTGAGGGGGTGACTCAAAGGGGCAGTCACTGAAACCCAGATGAGCCTGAGCATGAAATGAAGCCTGGGGAAGGTGACTTGGTATGGTGTAGTCTGATGACATTATAGTCCACACAAAGAATGATTATCAGAAACTCACAGAGGCAGTTCTCCCCTGTCCTATAGGGTCGCTCCCAGTCAGCATCGACTTGATGTTGACAGTGAGTTTGGTTTGGATTTGGTAGTTCATTCAGGAGTATTGATGATGTTAGCTCCCACCTTACAACAGAAAGAAGCATTGCTCAGTCCTGCACCCTCTCTACATCTGTTGCTATGTTTGAGAGCCTGATTGTGGCGACTGTGGATTTACAGTGCTTCCCAGCCTAGCAGGGTCATCTTCTTGTGATATATTGTACAATACTCTGTTGTGATCCAAATACTTTCCATTGGCAAATTTTCTAAAGTAGATCACCAGGACTTTCTTCCTCCTCTGTTTTGGCCTAGGCCCTCTGCTGAAACCTGTTCACCACAGGTGTCTTTGCTGGAGTTTGAAATACTATTGATGGAGCTTCCAGCATGCCAGCACCACACAATCCACCACAGTACGATAAACAGGCAGACACTATGGATTTAGCTAAATTTTCAGTCTCTGTATTCTTGGAAATACTATCAGTCATGAACACTATTTCAGATTCTGGAATCACCAATGTTAGAGAGCATGTCTCTGTGTGTCCATGACTCTATCTCTATGTTTCTGCTTTGGGAAAACTGTTCCATCATTAGCGAATAGATTTTGATTGAAAACTGCCGTGAACATTTGGGTATCCCGGGTGGACAGATCACAACGTCTTTACAAATGCCCTAACTGAGAATATTCCTGGGCTGTGTCTAAGCATAATATGTGCTAAGTATAATCTTTCAATACCACCTGGGACCTCCCTGTGGGTTGACTCCCATGCATTAATCAAGACCTTTGGGGACAACTGTCCAGCCAGCTGTGAACTCACCTAATTGTCCCGCCATCAGGACTATATTTTTCCATCGTGTCTGCAAGTATGTAATAAGGAACTTTGTCAAATGCTTCAGTACATCCAGACCCAACACATCGATGGTCTTAAACTGATATGCTAGTCAAAGCCCATCATTATTTAGCTCAAATGGGAGACTGTATAGGAAGATGAAAACCAACAATGCATACACATAAAGGAAAGATCATAAGTAATAAACTGTTAAGGTTAACTGACAAATGTTACTTCAGGAACAATGGCATTCTGGGTAATTTGTTTTCCCTAAACTGACTGTCAAACTTCATACCTATGTCTATACTGCCTTGACAGGAAAAGAAAGCCCCCCCCCCCATGGCCTATTCATTCACTTCACTAATTTGTGTTTATTATTGATTTAAGTTCCAGCCACCCTCCTCTTAATTAGTTTTCATTCGAAAAGTAATTGAACTTCCAGACGTGCTTTACATTCTTTAGTTTGGATCATGAACATTCATGGTTTCTGCACGAAAATGGCCGCACCACAAGAACAGCAGACAACTAGCAGACCACTGGCTCTGAAGACAGTTAATCCAAGGGGTCTGAGATGATGATGTCAGTGTTTTCACTCTGTTCTTGCATCTGATTCCTTTTCATTTTCAGGACGAATGCTGAGTTTGGGGGTGACTTCTGAATAGGGCTTTTAAGACCTCTCTTTCTGCACCAAATCCCTGCCTTGGGCAGCTCTGTGCTCCTCCAGCTGTACCATCCTGGGCACAAGGGACAGGGAACAGGAGCTCAGCAGCCTCGAAACACCTGCCGGCATTTTCCTTGCTCTGCACCTGGGTTCCTAGGGATGGTGTGGACATGAAAGATGGACTGTTTGGGGCAATCATATCGGCCAAGCTGCCAGCAAAGGCAGAAAACCCAATCTCCAGGAAAAAATGGACAATTCAAATCACAGCCAACCAGAGCTTCCTGAGCAGACTAAGACAGAACAATATTAAAATAGAGTAGCAACCGTAAACGAGCTTCACCTGACCAGCTGCCTGGCTGTGGAGGGTACTGTAAGGAGGGTCTCACAATAAGTTTTTCCCAGATGCATGCACATTCTTTCCCATCTGGAGGATACACAGCTTCATACGTCCAGAAACTAAAAATAAATATACCTATGCATCCTATGGGAGCCAAACAGATCCGATCTGGGTCTCGTGGAGTTTGTTAGAGAACCAGCTCAGGAGAAACGCTGAAGATCAAGTTCCTTTGTGTTCTCATCATTTTCTGATGTCCCTCTTTGGGTATCTTTCTCAGGACACCTCCTTATACCTGCTTGCCTTACTCTCTTCAGTTCATTCAGTTAGCAGATGGATCTGGGATTTAGGGTGTTTCTACATGCCAGGATAGGAACCCTGGTGTCATAGTGAATTACAGGTTGGGTGGCTAACCCCCAAGTCGTCAATTCAAATCCACCAGCCATTTGGTGGCTGAAAAATGATGCTGTCAGCTCCTCTAAAGATTTACGGTCTAGAAAACCTTAGGGAGAAGTTCTATAATGTTCTATAGGACGGTTATAAGTTGGAATTGACTTGATGGCAAGGGTTCAGTTACCCCTGGTAGTGTTGAAGAGCTTGACTACTCAGCAAAAAGGTTGCTGGTTCAAACCTGCCAGTCAGCCCATCTGCCAGGGAGAAATGTTGCCCTCTGCATCCATAAAGATGAAAACCAAACCAAGCCCAGGGCTGCTGAGTCAATTCAGACTCACAGTGACCCAATAATATCAAGTAGAAATGCTCCATAGGGCTATAGAATCTGTGTGTGTTTATAGAGAGCAACACTATCTTTCTCCCATGGAGTAGCTAGTGGCTTAGAACCCCAAACTTACCAGTTAGCAACCGAACGCTTGACTCACTGTCATCAACGTTCCACCATAACGACTGTGGCCTTGGAACCTCTATAGGGCATGTCTTCTCTATGCCATAGCGTTGCTAAGATTCAGAGTAGACTCTAAGGTAACAGGTTTTGTGCACCAGATGGAATCCTGGGTAGCAAAAACACTTAAGTGCTTGCCTACCAGTTGAAAGGTTGGTGGTTCAAACTTACCCAGGATCACCCACCATCGAAGGAAAACCTGGCGATATACTTCCCTAAAGATTACAGAGAAGAAAACCCCACAAAGCAGCTCTATTTTGACATCAGGGGTTCACCCTGAGTGGGAAGCGATTCAACAGAAACAGGTCGGGTTTGGGTTTTGTGTACCAGACATTCAATGGTGAGCAAATTCTGTCCTTACAAAAAATAAAGCCTACTGTGAGACAAACATGAACCAAATAATTCGGCAAATGAAAGTAAATTTCAAGGTGAGATAAAGAAACCTATTTAATGTTGTTTAATAAGCTTAACTGACCCCAGGAACCTTTTTTAAAGAGTAACATCTATTCAGTTTTGTGGAGATAATCTTTAAGAATTTACTGCAGTGGATGCAGTGGTAGTCACAAAGAATGGGTAGACACATGTTTCAAGAGCTTTTGAAAGGTTTTTCCAGGAAAGCGAAAAGGTGAACTTGAAACTTTTCACACTCCGTGTCAGTCCAAGCTGACTAGAGAAACCAGGACACTCATGTGTGTAAGAAAGAGCTTTATATGAAAGAGTAATTGTATATTAAGAAAACATCCCAGCCTAGTCCAGATCAAGCTCATAAGTCTGATATTAGCCTATATGTCTGATACCAGTCTATAAGTTCCTCTACAGACTCATGCAACATATGCAATGGAAGATCACAGGCCAGTGGGTGGAAAGTATTTTGGATCCAGTGGCAGTGGAAGCATCTCAGCACTGATGTGGGTCTCCACGTGGCTCCTCCAGCTGCAGGGCTCTGGTTCCATCAGCGTAGCTACTTATGTCTTGTCAACGGGAAGACAAAGCAGAGATTGTCTGTGTCCCACCTCCAGCGAGTTATTTATCTCCTTCCCACCTCCAAATGAGGTCATCAAGCTGCAACCTGATTGACAGGCTAGACTCCACCCTTTTGCAATTGACAGGAGATTATATAACACATACTTTCAAGCATTCCTGTGTCTGTGTGCACATACATCTTCAAGGGCAGCTGCCTATTCTTTGGTTAGGCAACTGCTAGGACATTAAATTTGTCCACGAGCTGAAATATCCTGAGAATTAACTCACAGGCAAAATGAAGCTATTTCAACTTTTTTCTCAGAGCTCATGCTTCACTCCATAAAGAGATGGGACTCCCATGGAGGCCTTGTTACCGCTTAACATTGTCTCACAAACCATGATAATAAAGAAATTAAAGAACTGCTTTCCATTGTCACGCTCTGATTGAGAAATCAATATAATTCATCCCCAATAGAGTGTTCTAATGAATGTGATTTCAATTTACCTTGTGCAAATCCAAGCAGGTAGTCACATTGAAATTGACATCTTACATAACAAGTATAACCCAGGGTTCAGTCAATACCAGTGCACAGAGTTGGAAAGTGAATGGGAAGCATTTTGGGATGAGATTAGGATGAACTGTTGGGTGGCTGAAACCATCCCATGATAGCTGTGCTTCAGGGAGTGCTGAGTTCCAAGTCACAAAGTGGCTTCATATAGAGACATGATGACTAACATTGGAGACACTGTTGGATAGGGCTTTACATAGGTAGAACACAGCAGACTTCAAGTCTGGCCCTAGATTCAGGAATACCTGGTCTGAATGCTGTCTCCTGAGTATGAAAACAGATCTAGCCTTGTAAATACTGCTTAATCCCTTTAAATACTCTTTCTTCTAAATTCTTCTTATTGAATGGATTTAAATAATGGTGCCTATACCTCATAGAATTTACTGAGCCTGGTGGTGCAGTGGTTACACATTGGGCTGTGATCCACAAGGTCTGTAGTTCTAAAACAGCAACTGCTCCATAGGGGAAAGAGGACTTTCTACTCCTATGAAAGTTCCTATGAAAGAGGAACTTTCTACTCACAGGATCAGTTCTATCCTGTCTTATAGGATCACCATGAATTGATAGAGACTCAATGGCAATTAGTTTGCTTTTTTGTTTGTTTTTGTTTTAATATATATACCTCATAGGACAGTAGTAAGAATGAAATACAGTAATGTAGATGAAGCATTTATCATGGTACTAGCACATGGTCCAAAAATCTATATGAACTCATTGCCTTCAAGGTGATTCAGACTCATTGCAGCCCAATTGGACAGGGTAGAACTGCCTCTGTGACTGTTTGAGACTAGAATTCCTTACAGGAGTAGAAAGTTCAGTCTTTCTACCACAGAGTGGTTGATGGTTTCAAACTGTTGGCCTTAAAGTTAGCAGCCTAATGTGTCACGATTATGCCAGCAGGACTCCTAGCATATGGTTGGCAGTCAGTGATTATCATTAGTTTTTCAGAGTTATAAATAAAGGCACATCCAGGTTTCCCATTGGGATTATCTGTATTTTTTTAGATGTGCCAAAATTATAGGAGAAAAATAAATTTTGATTAAGGTAATATGACCATAAAAAACTAGTAAATTTGGTGAGGGAGTCCAGTAAATGTAAATTATACTTAGTCACATTTCAATGTATTTAGAATGTCACATATATATTATTTTGTGTGAATATTATATTAGAAAGAGTTTGAGAGAAATTTCCATTTTATATGTAAAAATGATCAAATATCAGCAATTCTATACAGTATACCCCACAGAGGGACAATACACCCTAAATCATATGAAACCCATCCAGTTTAAGGACACTTTTGATGATGAGTAGAAGCAGTAAAAGTTAATTTCACAATATTATTTTTCTCCCATTCTTAAATACTCCCGATAAAACAATATGCATTTTTCTTTGGATTGTTCAAAGATGTTACTTAGACAGTTAGGTTTTGTGTGCCAACCTGGCTGATAACACATTGATTAATTTAAAGGTGGAGAGATAAATGGCTCCGTGAGCCTTGCCCTTCCAGTTCTTGGTTCTCTTGCTTTCTGATGGTCGGACCAGGGTGTAACTGCCTTATCCAGTTCCCTGCTTCAGTTGGCAAGCCTCACTTCCTGCAAGACATCGCCAAGGAGAAGCCACATGGACCTACCCCGATGCAGTCATAGGTGCTGGAGCAGCTGTGTGGAGACCCCTGCCAGTGCTGAGATGCTTACACACTCACTGATTTGGCTTTCCTCCTGCAGTCGGCTTCATTGTGTGTGTTTTGTGAGATGGAGGAGAACTTTGTAGATTGCTGTTGGACATGTGGGATAATGGACTTATGGGCTTGGACAGCACTGGGTTGGGATGCTTTCTTAATGTACACTTACCCTTTATATAAAACTCTCTCTTATACATATATGAGTTTCTGTGGGTTTGTTTCCCTAGTTTACCCAGACTAAGACAGTTAATTTATCACATCTCTAGAAGCCTGTTCCTATGTTAATATACTTGCCTGTTAATTGGTAGGTTAGAAGTTCAAGCACACCTGCAGCAGGTTCCTCAGTGGAAGTGCCTGGTAATCTACTTTCAAAAAAACAAAAACAAAAAAGATCCACCCAAAACTCTATGAACACAGTTCTATTCTGACACATATAAGCTTTCCATGTGTCAGAACTGATTCAAGTGTAACTGCCCTTCTGAGCAGTGTTCTAAGCACAGTAGATACAGTCTCTATTCTTGTGGATGGTCGGCCTACAACCCTAGTTCTGCCACCACTTGCTGATAACCTTGTAGAATTTACTTAGCATATCTATGCCTCTGTATATGCAAAGCAAGAGGTCTCCTAGAACTCTTTTGGTTACAAAATTTTATGATTCTATCACCAAAAAAGTTGATCCAACAAAAAGTGGATCAAACAATGTCATCAACACCATATAGAAGTAAAATTACACTGAAGCAAATTCCAAAACAATTGTAATAGTTCACCCCGGCGTAACATCAGAAATTCAGGTCAGATTTGGAAGAAGTTATGGAATGAAGGATATCATTACTGATGTCTATTAGATCTTGGTGCAAAAAAAGGAAGGCCCTTAATCAGATGACTCTTCAGTGTTACTGCAACAATGGCCTCAAGTACAGCAGTGATGGTAAGGATGGGGCAGGCCTGGGCATTATTTCATTCGGTTGAATACAGGGTCACTAAGAGTTGGAATAGGCTTGATGGGCCCTGGTGACAATATAACAAAATACCTGTGTTCTTGTGCCAAGGGACCATGGTTTGAGACCTTATCCTCTATTATTCCTTCTTAGTGAAATTGCTCCATTCCAGGAATCTCACCAAGGACTAATTTACACAATCATCATTCCTACCCAGCCAGCCTTTTCTGGATCTGGCTCCTGGAAGATCCAGGGATAGGAGGCAGAACTCAGGCCATCTGTTTCTTCAGTATGGGCTGGGTTTCTCAATGGTTGTATTAGCTCAAATTTAATTAGGAGAGTAAATCTGTTGGGAGGAATCACAAAATGGATGTGAACAGATAAAATAAAAATAGAATTTTGAAGATTTGTTTTCCTCTGTAATACTACTCTGATGGCTAGTTAAACATCTAGGCTGCCCTTGGCTTTACAATACTAGTGTGGCCCCAGTCCTCATCCATCATCAAACCTTCCCCACATCTTAAGATCTATTAGAATTTTCACATTTTTAGCAAAACTTCTCTTACCTCTATACTACTATGCCTGCTTTTGTGACTGACTTGTTAGACCACTAAAGTCAAGTAAAAAAACCTGTCATCAAGTTCATTCTGACTCGTGGTGACTCCAAGTATTGCAGATGGCTGTGACCTTCTGGTATTTCAACATCTGTGCTATCCTATAACATTATTTTTGCTGCTCAGCACTTATTTTGCCTTCTTTTAACAAACCTCGGCTGCCTTTGGTTTGGGCAAAACATCCTCCGGGACTGTTTCCTTTCAGCTTGGGAGCAGAGCTCAGGATCTGGGTTGATCCAATTCCTCTATTCCACAAGCAGCCTTTATGTGCCTCCATGTGCCTGCCACTGATGACCCTGGACTAGAATGGCAAGAATCTGATTTTCTTGAGCTTATACTAGTTTTGGAAACTCTTGGAGATTGGAGACTGGATTTTCTAATTTTCTATCCTTACAAGTAACATCATACATCATATACGTTATGGTATCTATCATATATCCACCCAAAATTCATGGAAGAAAGAATGGAGGGTGAACAAGGGCACGTGTGTGTGTGTGTGTGTGTGTGTGTGTGTGTGTATGTGTGTGTGTGTG
>NW_022111372.1:75370855-75372902 GCF_000313985.2 Echinops telfairi
TATATGCATGGTTTACAGAGAAGTGAACCAAATAGGAGAGACTTAATTATTGAATTGCCCAGGATCACAGAATGAGGAATGCTGAGTATGGGAGAATGCTGAAACGCAGGAAGCCTGGCTCCTTAGATCATATAGGTAGATGACTCTGTGATACTATTTCTGTCTTGGTCAGGAGCACCAGAGAGGGAGGGGAAGGTGTTACAGTTGGAAAGTTAGGTTTTCAGTCGCCATCCTTATCATCCTTTTATATATTCCTCAGTTTCAAATTGTACAGACTCTATTTTGTTTTGAACTATTTTAATATATATGTGTTTCCCTTGATCAACAAGAGAGATTCTTCAAGAGCTATTTAGATCTTTAGCTTTTGCCAATTTTGATAAAACAGAGAAATCAGGCAGTAAGGTTAATACTGTACTGGAGAAATCAGGAAATAAGGTTAATACTGTATCAGAGATTAAAAACATATCAGTATCTCTCTCTCTCTCATAAACAAAAGCACACACACACACAACCATACACATGGCACAATATAAACTGAGTTATTTCTGACTTCCTGTGGAGCCCCACAAAATCTTCTAAAATCCTCTGGATCGGAGAAGTCAAAGGTAAGGATTAGAAAGCCTGCAGTGTAACCTTAAGCTCAGGCCTCTCTGTGACAAAGAGCATCCATCAGTTAGCATTCCATGGAGTCCTGTTTACAGGCTTCAGGAACATTGCTTGGGCTATTATGAAGAACGCTAATGCTCTCAATTACACCTAAATTAAGATAAAGCAGTAACCTAGTTACTGTAAAAGTGGTTTTATTTATAGACAGCAATTTAATCTTTAATATGCAACCACCATCTGTAAAACTACTTAGCCCCATCTATCCCATTTATGTCTTTATTATCCTCTTGTAAAAACACATGGCATATTCTTAGTTATAGATGCAAAATGAGTTCTTTCGCTGACACTTTTTTCCAGCTTAACAATGTTGGTGTAATTACAGTAGATGGATACATTTTTGTGCACAGTGTCCTTCATTCATTATTCTCAGTAATGAAATTAACCATGAGCTCTAAAGAAAGGAAAAGCTATTTATGGCAGTTGGAGAAGAGGACCATTTTCCTCCTCCAGTTTGGGTGCATGGATGGGTGGCATAGAGCTCTACAGGTGAGGGGGGAGGTAGGCGAGGCACAGAGAGAGTCACGTGCTCACGACTGTCGATCTTTTCAACAAAATCATCTCTCTACAGAATGCCAGCCTCTAAGCACCTCAAGCCAGCTGTGCACCTTCAAGCAGCATGGCTGGAGGCCCAGCTTTGAAAGTGCGAACTAGCTCCTGTGTCTCCACACATCTGGAAGCCTAACCAGCTTCTAAGGCAGGCATTTCCACAAAGGCAGCCTGTCCATCCCCATGGATGGAAACGTTTTCTGAGCAGGGCTCCACGGTGCTCAAGGAGCTACACAAAGCCTGATGGCTACAGTCATGCCTCTCATGACGATTAGTTGACAGCTGCAGGGAAAAGCAAACAACAAACACACAGACGGAGGGGGAAACTTCTTGAAAACCTGTGGGACTTCCCTCAGCAGCCAGTATGCTTTCATTCAGGCTGGCTTTTAGAATGCAAGGAATCTCAATGACCTGAGACTCTTATTTAAAAAGATGGCTGCTTTCTATGGTTAGATGAGGCATTGCAGTTTGTAAATGCAAATCAAAGGTATCCCAGCCTCCCTCTCATCCCTTGCCCATAGGAGACATAACCAATCCACAGTGGAACTCTTTCTCACTGGGCATCCCCACAATCTCCCTTCCTATCAGCAGCGCATGGATGGAATCTAGGTGGTATCATGTGCCAAATACAAGGGGATTTCTAAAATTCAAGAAAAAAGGGGGGGAGTTTAAAGAAAATGGAATTTTTCTGCTAACATTTGGAAGAAATTTTGCCATACAATCCCCTCATTTTTACAGTGGAGAAACTGATTCCTGAAGAGTTTTAGTGATACAGTTAATGCCAAACACTGAAATAGAATCCAGGTGTCCCCACCTCCTCGGCCTGGATGCTTCA
>NW_022111372.1:75373473-75378255 GCF_000313985.2 Echinops telfairi
AAAAAAAATGGCTTGACCTAGATCTCAGTTCTCAATCTGTGGGTTGTGACCCCACCCTTTCACGGGGTCACCTGATTGATAACAGTAGCAAAACTACAGTTACGAAGTAGCAATGGACATAATTTTATGGTTCGGGGGTCACTACAACATGAGGAACTGTATGAGAGGGTGGCAACCTTAGGAAGGTTGAGAACCACTGACCTAGATGAAAGCTAAAGAACAGAGTTTCCTATGCAACACGATAAATGATCACTACGAAGGTGACATGGAAACTTTGGGGGATGCTCATGGTGTGGTGGAAAGCGAAAAGAGCAGGTACAAAAGTGCATGTTGAGCTGAAATAAATGCTTTTGTCCAATTGCATTTCATTTTATGCAATGTGTATGGATTACCTTTTGAACAAGAAATATTTTAAAACCATCAAGTGAACTTTTTTGTCTCCGGTCTTTTCATCATGTATTTGAGGACCTTGAGTTCCAGGGATGAGGAGGACCGGTGGTGGAGATTAGGAGAGCTGAAGTTCAAATCGGGTTTCCCAATGTCAAGGCAGTGCTCCTCCTAGTCACGTCTGCAGCCTTCTACAATTCTGAATATCCTCACAGTCCTCCGCACGGAACTGCGTGACATCTACAGGATGATCTACAGAACGTTCTCAACATCTTAATGCACTGCGTCAGCTCAGAGAATAAAGAAAAGCAATGCCTGATTCTGTAGAAAAAGAATTACATTCAATCACTCCAACCCCTCGGGGGAGGAGGGGAGCCCTGATGCCACATTCGGAGCAAAATCGATTGCGTTTCAAAGCTGCTAACTTGTGACAGCCGCCCAAGTCAACGTGCCTTCGTTTGGGGCCAAAGGGGACTGCCAGATGGCCAAGTCTCTGATTCTCAAGCAGCAAGCTGCTTCCTCCATACCTTGCATAAGGAGTTCCTTTCAGAGGGAAGGAGTTGCGTAAGGAGTTAATAACTTGCATAAGGAGTTCCTTTCAGAGGGAGGAGTTGTATAAGGAGTTAATAACTTGCATAAGGAGTTCCTTTCAGAGGGAGGAGTTGCATAAGGAGTTAATAACTTGCATGAGGCGTTAATTTCAGAGGGAAGAGAGTGCTCCTATGACAGAGCTCAAGCCATCTCTTCCATCCAAATCAGTTACTTCCCACTTCGGTGGCTGCAAGTAATTTACCCATTTGTGGCACTCAGGGAGTGCATGACATTAACCCCACGGCCTGATGACGTCCTCAGACTAAATTTCAGAGTTGAGGGAAGGAAACAGCCTTGGCAGGATTCTATGCACGTTTCCAGAAAACTTTCTCTGCACTTACACAGGTGACCAATAAGCCTCTCATTACAAAACCCCCGGGGGAAAGGTAGAAATGAGTGACATGGAAATGGTGAATTTTGATTCCAAATACAGAAGGTTTATCTATGCAGTCATCTTTCATTTAGTCACACTAAAAGAGAGGAAGTGTGCATTGATAATGCAGAACCACTGAATGTGGGCAATGTAATTTTTTTCATTTTCTAACATATGTAATGACTCGTGAAGAATAAAGCAATAATTGTTGATAATAATGGAGAACAACAGTAACATGATCAAGGATGTGCTAAGTACCACACACTATATTAACCTCTTCACAGAACCCCCTTATGAAGGGGGGTATTATCATTCTCCCTTTGCAGAATAAGTACACCGAGACAGATGCATTCACGTGTTCAAAGGCACACACCCAGCAAGTAAGTTAACCCAGTTCATTTGACTCCAAAGCTATCCCTATGGATCACATGCTACACTTTTTCTGTGTTTATATCCCTCTACCTCTTAAGGCAGGTTACATTCATGCTATGTACCAGAAGTTGTATAGGCGCCCTGGTGGTGTAGTGATTAGGAGTTGGGCTGCTAACTGCAAGGTCAGCAGTTCAAAACCACTAGCTACTCCCCAGGAGAAAGCAGAGGCTTTTTCAACTTCCTTAAGGAATTACAGTCTTAGAAATGCAAAGGAGCAGTTCTATCCTGTCCTGCAGGGTCATATTGAGTGGACACTGACTCAATGACAGGGAGCTGGGTTTATTTTTGATATTTCACACCCTGTGATCATATAACAGAATGGTACTTTTCAAGCAGGGCTATGGCGTAGGCATGACGTACTTCAAGTTTAGAATATGTGGCTAACGACAAGTCTAAGGCCATTGAGACAAGGGCTCTATACCAAAACCGGCCATAACTCATCCCTCTCTAAGGCCAGACTCACATCCTTCAGGCTATGGGTTTCATAGCTGCAGGTATCCCATTGAAATGATGATGCTTTTGAGATGATACTAAGAACATAAGTGGCAAAAGACTTTACCAAAATTCAAAACAATTGTTTCCCCCCCCCCAAAGGAACACCACCAATAAAGACAACACACAGCCTGGGAAAATAGTTGCATACATATATCAAAATACGGGATTTTCACTTAGAATATATATATATATATACACACACAAATCTCGCATGACTTAATTGCAAGTAATAATAAAAACACACACACACACACACACACACACACACACACACACAAAATCCAATTAAAGAATAGACAATGCTTTTAAATAGCCATTCTCCGAAGAAGGCATACATATGATCAAAATGCATTTGAAAAGATAATCAACTCATCCCTCATTAAACTCAAACAAAACCAACTCGTTGCCATGGATTCCATGCCTGCTCAGTGGGAGTGACCGCAGAGGGCCATCTAGAAGGCCCCTCGATGGCTTCCAGAGTTATGATGCTCACTGACGCCAGCTGAGGCATCTTCCTTCCATGGAGCAGCTGGCGGGTTGACACGCTGACCTTTGGCTAATAGCTGAATGTTTACCCATTGTTGTCACCAGGCCTGCACCTTAGTCATTAGAGGGATGCAAATCCAAGCCACAGTACCACTTTATATGAATTAGGATGGGTGTGATAAAAAACAAAACAAATCAATAAACATATTGGCAGTGCATGTATATACATTGGAACTTCATACACTGCTTGGAGGGGTGGAAAATTGGGCAGCCATTTTGGAAAAAAGTCTCATAGTTTCTTTAAAAATTAAGCATAGAGTTACCAAAAACCAACAAAACAAACTCACTGATATCTAGTCCATTCTGACTCAGCGACCCAATAGGATGGGATAAAATGCCTCTCGAGGTTTCCCAGGACATAATTGTTCACACGGGTACAAAGTGACATCTCCTCCTTTGGAATAGCTGGTGGATTTGAACTGCTGGCCTTGTGGTTAGCAGCATAATGTGCAAGATCCAACAATTCCACCCCAAACCCAAGATCATGGAAAACAAAACTTGCCTATTCTTCATTATTGCAGCATTGATCATGATAGCATTAATTATGTCTGTCCATTAATTGGAGACTGGTTAAACAAAATGCAGCATATCCACAAATTAAAACAAAATCATGCATTGCTGATATGTGATATGACATGGATGATGCATGCAAATCAACTCAGAGGAAGGAGTCAGATACAAAAATCCATGTGGTATGCTCCTGGTAACGTCAAATGCCCAGAACATGAAAATTCATAAAAAGACAAGATAGCGGCTGCTAGGGGCTATGGGCAGGAGGAAATAGAATTGGATGCTAATGAACATGAGGACCTGTGGGAGGTGACACACATGCTCTGGAATTAGATGGTGGTCCTGGTTGCAATGGAGAGAATACAGAATAACCAATGTTCTTGTGTGCCTTGGACTTCATTCCCACTCCCGGGGACCTGAGGGAATCCCTTCTTTTGAAAGGAGCTTCAGAGTTTTCGGTTGCATCAAACCACTGGTGGTGGGTGGGAGATTGGGTGGGGGGAGTGTCACTGAGACATTGAGTGGAGGTATGGGTGAAAAATTGAGGTCTTCTTTGCTGTTCTGTCTTTAGCCTATGTGCTATTGAGGAGAATTTACTCGGCTCGTTTTATCTTGCAGGTGTTTCATGAAACCAATGGCTCTTTTTCTTCATTCTACCAATAGTCCTTGGGGGTGGGGGTGGGGGTGGGGGCGGGCCACTCACTGCTCTAGGGAAAGAGCCAACTGGGGCAGCATTGTTACGGCGGGGCATCGTTCAGTGATACTCTTGGAGCATTTCCACATTCTGTTGGGTCACCTCGCTTTGGAATGGGCAGCTGTAACGCTCTCTGCCAATCAGCAGGCCAGACAGCTGCCGTCCACACTGCTTTCCCTACAGCACAGAGCTGTGCTCCTCCTTTGAAACAGCTGAATATTCTGCCTCTTTCTGGAACCTTACTTTTTGCCAACGCTTTTGGCGCAGTTTAAACTTTTTCCTTCAGTACCATCAGTTCTTGATGATATGCGAGCTCTTGAGATGGTTGGCTGTTGACCAGTATTTTTGGCACAGTGACTTTGTGCGTTCGCTCTGTGTTTTCTTTTTAGTAGTTCTTATGGAGTTTAATATTTTGTCCATAGAATACCTCAATATTATAATTTGAGACTCAGAATTTTTCTTCCATGCTTTCAGCTTGATAAATGCTGAGTATGTTCTTCCCTTTTGATTATCTAACTTCGGGTCTTGGAACATTTCTTTCTTTTTTTTAATGAATCAATGTATTGGGGGCTCCTACAAATCTTTTAACAACCCTTCATTCAATTGTATTATGAACACTTGTATATATGTTGCCATCAACATTTCCAAAACATTTTCTTTCTACTTGAGTCCTTGGTATCAGCTCACCTTTTTACCCTTCCCTCCCCCACCCTTCCACCCCCATGAATTCTTGATCAATTATATAGTATCACTG
>NW_022111372.1:75379853-75389950 GCF_000313985.2 Echinops telfairi
TCCTTTGGGATGCAATGATCATTAAGGAATTCTGGAACACTACCCTACAAAGACAAAGAAAATTGGAAACCATCCAAATATCTTGAGACATGAGCTAAGTTTTCTTAAGGAGGAATCTTCAAGTAAATAGGACTTGTTTACCACCCAGGTAAATACCAAGTAGGTGCTAGAGAATGCTGCCAGGCGGAGGGTGGCCAATGAGATCTGTTCTAGCTACATAACCTGGGACAACCTACATGCTCTCTAGACCTCCCTTTCCTCTAAAACAGAGAGTTGAGTCAACTCACGGCAATCCCAAATGTATCAGAGTAAAACTCAGCTCCACAAGGTCTTCAATGGCTACCTTGATCACCCAGTCTTCTTCCAAGTGACGACTGGAGAATTCTAATACCTAACCTTCTGATTTGTGGTAAAGGGTATTAATAACAGCTTCCCCTATTCAATAACTCATCAAATGAAAAGGAGAAAATGGAAATAGAATATCCCGAGTACTTAGCATTGTTAGTATTCCTGAAGCATTGTTAGTTGCTATTATTTATTTTTCCCTCTCTGGGAAAGATGGTTCCCTGGTGGCATAGTACTCACGTAGTGAACTGCCAAATGTGAAGCCAGTAGTTCAAAGCTAGCAGCTGTTCCTTGGGAGAAAGATGGGTCTTTGTATTCCTGTTAACTGTTACATTCTCTGAAAACCACAGGGGCAGTTCTACTCTGTCCTGTATGGTCACTATGAGTCAGAATTGACTCAATGGCAATGAGGGATTTTTGGTATGTTTGTTTGTTTCTTTTGTATATTTTTGGTTGTGGAAAGAAAGCCAAGTCAGTTAAAACGGGTGCTCGGGAGACAGTCTGTCTGGTCTTGAGTATTCCCTTTGACTTTGGGTCAGTAATTTAACACTTGTCACTTTTAGTGCTTCTGTAATGTTTCATATAAAGCAAATAATAGTAACTTTCTTAAGGTTTTTGAAAATTAAAAAGACTTAATTCACAGACAAACTTAAATACCTCCTACTGCCTAAAATGCATTCAATAAATGTAAGTTGTTATGACCATTATTATTACCACATTATTAGAAAAGCTATTATTATAAGTCTATCTGGCAGTCATAATTAAGCTGGATGCTATAAATGGTTTAAAAGGGATCTTAAAAGATGTGGAAAATAGGACACCATTTAGTTAGCCAAGGAATAGAGCCAAGGAATAACGTAAGCTGACTAACTGCTCCATCTTGCCATGGAGAAGACAGGCACAGGCAGTGCCAGGTGAAGAGTCTCAGGCTTACCGACAACTCCTGCAGAAACAAAACCGAACTCACTGCCATCAAGTCAGACTCCTGGCAACCCTGCAGGACAGGGTTTCCAGAGTGTAACTCTTGAGGAGAGTAGAAACCTTCTTTATTTTCGCCCCCTGCAGAGCAGCTGGTGGATTTGAACTGTTGCCTTTGAGGTTAGCAGCCCACCGTGTAACTACTATGCCATTAGGGTTCCCACACTATGGCACTAGTTTGTCCCTAATGGGACAACCTCCACTTTCCCATTAATATTATGTAAATTCGCCATGACCTTTAAAGGCATAAGGAGCCTTGGTGACATAGTGGACTTTGGGCTGCTAACTCCAAACAAAGTCAGTCATTCAAATTCACTAGCCACTCAGCAAGGGTAGAAAGGTGAGCATTAGCTCCATAAAGATGTGCACCCTCACAAACCCTATGCAGTGTCAGTATAAGTTGGATCTAGCTCTGTAAGCGTTGGTAGGAAGGACAGAACTAAACGGAACCAGCCACAGTTTATCACAATCACCTTCACTTGTTACACTTGTAGGTTTTAAACCATTGAAAAAGCTTTGAGCTCTTCTGTGCACTATGGTTAAGGTTGAATGAAATCTCTACTTATTGTATCTAAATTACCTACACATTTGACTTAAAGACATCTTAGGCACGGTTGTGAATGTAACCAAGGCACTCCCTACACTACGAAATGGTCTAAAGAGGAGGGAGCTGCAGGAGCCTGTCTAGCTTAAGAAAGCTGATTGGGGGAGGCAGGGATTATGGCGGAGGCTCTTCTTTATCCTTTGAAAACAGAAATACCGCTCTTTAGCTACGCTCTTCTTGCTGCTACACAAAAAATCAACCTCTTGACAAGGATTCATCCATTTTTACTTAACTTCTCACAGGTCTTCCTTCCGTGTGGCAAATTGCCCAGCAGAAAGCACATTGGAAACGGAGCCAAGGTCTAGCTCACAGAATGAGAGGTCCTTAAGCGAGAGGGACTGCTAGAGATGCCAGCTCCTGGAGCGCTGGCACCTGGCGAAGCCTGCCAGAGAGGCGGGGTACTTTTTACAGCAGGTTATTACTACAGACCTCCTTAGAGAGGCCAACGCACAGCTTGTCCTGAACACTACATTAACTCATTTATGGTTTTCCAAAAATGCTCGATTTCCTACTGTCCCCAAATGTGACAAATATGCTCTTCTAATTCGAAGCCTTCATGGAGATTCTTAAACTCCCAGTTGAGTGCGGTGCCATTTCCAGGCTGTAAATCCAGCCTTCCCATGCATCCTCACAGAGCACACTTAGCTAGAAGCTTTCAATCCCAGTAAATGTATTTTTTTTTTGAGGCTGTCAGGATTCTCGGGGCTTCCGTCTGCAAACCTGGCAAATGTGCAACATAAAGAGATTTGAAGTGCTCAAACGTCCCATCCTAATGGTTCCAAAATGGGGATTCCCAAACTTGACCTGGGCTTACATTTCCCAAAGTTATGAAAGTTTAGATGAGTGGTTTCAGAAAGTTCATGGACAAATTAAATTATAAGTTAAAAAGATTTTTTTCGCTAGAAACTTGAAAAAGCTACCTCAAATAGATAGCGTCTTCCTCCTCCAAGAGAATGATGTTAGCTCTGTCAATGTCCCTGAAATGCCATCTCTCTCTCTGTGTGGCTCAGATTTAAACCCCAGTAGTCGATCTCTGACTTCACTTAGTTGCTGTATAAATATCAACCATTTCCATCTGTTACTAGGACTCTGTTTTCTTGAACATTATGTAATATTTATATGTTAATGCAACTTTATTGGCATTGCTTAATCATACCAATTAAACCAATTGTTTAGGCTGTAAAATTTGCCAGACATACAAAGAAACCCGAGTTTCTACCTTAGCAACCTCTGTGCCATCTGTCAATCCTTAAAAATAACCGAATGGCTCTGGGCACAGTGTTGAAGTAGAAGATTGTCAACTGTGTCTGCCAGAGACAATACTCCAGAGGAATTATGATGACTCCCTGGATAGCATCCTTCTTTTCAGTTATTTTAGCCCATTAAACAGTCCTTCCTAAATCTAATGGTCACTCCTTTGGGTACATATGCAAAGATTATGCTGTTTTTGTTAGATGGTATCTAGTTGGTTCCAACTCATGATGATCCCATGTACAATTGAACTATACCCTGTCTGCATCTGCATTGTCCTCACAATTGTTCTTCCACTTGAACTCACTGTTGTAGCCGCTGTGTCAATCCATCTCATTGAGGGCCTTACTCTTTTTCAGTGACTCTCTGCTTTGCCAATCATGATGTCATTTTCCAGGGACTGGTCCCTCCTGATAACATGCCCAAAGTACATGAGATGAAGTCTTACTATCCTAGCTTCTAAGGAACATTCTGATTTTACATCTTCCCGGACTGATTGGTTTGTTCTTCTGGCAGTCCATAGTTATTTCAATATTCTCCCCAAGCACTATAATTGAAGTGCATCAGCTCTTTGCTGAGTTTCCTTAGTCAATGACCAACTTTCACATGCAGAGGAGGCAATGGAAAATACCAGGGCTTTGGTCAGGTGTGCCGTAGTTCTCAAAGTCAGGTTTTGATCTTTTACACTTTAAAGGGATCTTTTGCAGATTTGCCCAGTGCAAAGATTTTGGAATCCAACTAAAAATATGAGTTGTAACCTCCATTCCATAGAGCTCAAGTAGTGAAACAGTTATGCATTCAGGTACTTTTAATCAAGGCCAGATGTCCCAACACAATGTCTCTACAAGAGAGAGACTTGGTGATCTGCTTCTATTAAGATTAAAGTCAAGATAACCCTATGGTGCAGTCCAACCTTGACAAATGAGTTATTAACATGACTGCACAAAACAACATCATCCCTATTCTGTCAATGGAAAGTTGTATGCCAAAGCAGAATGCGGTTATCATTAATTGCATCTAAAATAGAACAAGGATGGCAAAAATATAATATTTTGAAATATATATTACGGGAAAAATAGCCATTAAACCCAAGAGTAGTAAAGAATGCTATTCTGTCTGCATCAAATATATATGTATTTAAATTCATTCAAACAAAAAGGGTTAGGTATTTGTATACAGAAATAACTGCAAAGATTGAAATGAATCCTATCTGAGATGGAGTGGAAGCCAGGGTACTTTCTAGCCACAAGTGCCCCAAAGCCAGGAGGCCAGACTTCCTCATTGTTACTAGCAGTGAAATAATCAGCACTCAGGCATCCTGGTGCATCTCTCTGTACATCAGACTTTACTGAGTTGCTTAGCTCTAAGGGATGAGTCTCTGAGAACAGTAGGTGTTAGTTATGTGGGAACTGTCAAAAAAATGGATTCATTTCTAATTCTGTGTAAAACAAGAGAAGATTTGGGGTCTTTTCCTGGAGAGACACAGTAGCAAGAATAGCTTCTCCATCCTCTGCTCTGTAGAATTGCCACAGCAGGAGCAGGGTACAATAGGAAAGGGACCCATATGACAATATGGCTTCTGATTCAGTCTCTGTTGTTAATGTTCTCTGTGACCTTAGGCAAGTTTCTTTCCACCTGTTTACCTCAGACAATGGGTGGAGTGAAGGCTCATCAATAATTCCTTTATATTCCAAAATTATATTGTCTCTAAGCTTCTGTAGCATCTGAGATATGAAATAAGATTCTATACTAGCAAAGGTACAAAAAACAAACCCCACCCCACCCCAAAACTTTGGGAATGCTTTAGGATCTGATGAGCGATCATTGTGTAATAAAACATAATTTACTCATTATTTATGGAGTGTATATGCTGAGTACTTTCTACACATACTAGACCCTACTTAGGTAGTTGAGAGATTTGAAGAGCATGTTTACACATCTTTGGTGCAAAGGCTCACCTAAGAAACTTGTTAAATTTGAGTTTATACCTGTTCCTCCAAGAGGTAGATGATCAAGGAAGTCTGGGTATTATGTATTGAATTATCTCTCCACCTACCCTAATATAAAAGTCTGAACCCCCATATCTCTCACTGTGTGAGTCTGTTTGGGAATGGGTCTTCTTTTGTTGCATTAAATTTGCTTATGCCAGACAAAGTAGATGGGTCCTAAACCTAATCACTCTTGCACTCTCATACAAAGACAGCAGAATAAACACAGAGGCACACAACAGGGATGATTGAAACTATGTGAAAAGCTGTCTACAAGAAAATAAGTGCCAAGAATTGTCTGTCAACAGACCAGAGAGATCCAAACAGAACGTTGAGAAAATACACTTCTGTTCTTTAAATGTTCTTTAAAGCCACCCATTGGTGATATCTTTCATTATTGCACCACAATGTAATTATAACACTGGGGTAGAGACAAATGTCATGGGTTTGTGCCATCCGCCCCCCCTGCTTCCCCAAATATGTGTTAACTTATCTGGGCCATGATTCCCAGTGGCTGAGCAGTTGGGTAAGAGTGTAGTGTGGCAGGTATATAATGAGATAATCACCAGGTATATAATGAGTTTCATACCCTCTAAGATAGTGGTTCTCAACCTTCCTAATGCAGCAACCTTTTAATACAGTTCCTCATGTTGTGGTGACCCCCAACCATAAAATTATTTTCGTTGCTACTTCTTAACTGTAACTTTGCTACTATTATTAATCCAGCAACCTCTGTGAAAGGGTCTTTCGACTCCCAAAGGGGTCGACCCACAGGTTGAGAAGCAAGGGTCTAAGAGGATTGAGGTGGGATGCCACACCCTTACTAAGGTCAAGGCTCTAATTGGTTGTAAGAGGATCATCCCTGGGGGGTGGTCTGCATCATCTTTTATCTTACAAGAGAGCAAAGGAAAGAGAAGCTAGAAGATGAGAGGAACCTATTATTAAAAGGAAAGATGATGCAGGAGCAGAGCACGCCCTTTGAACCTGGGGGACCTGTGCTGGGAACCTCCAAGACACAGAGACACAAAAACAGAGCACCTTTCTCTAGACCCAGGGTTCTGAACTTGGGCTTTTACCTCCTCAACTGTAAGAACACATTTCTGTTGGTTAAAGCCATCCATTTGTGGTAATTCTGTTGTCACAGCACTAGGTTACTAAGATACCACGGTGTTTGCATTTTTAACACATAACCCAGGTGATTTTTGAGGTGGGTGGTGCATCAGCTATCATTTGAGGAACTATGCTTTAGTAAGACAGACAAGCAAGCTGTTTAGAATTATGTTCCACAAGGTTTTCAAGGGCTGATTTTTAGGAAACAGATCAGCAGACTTTTGTCTCCCCAAAGTCCTTGTGAGTTGACTAAACCACTTGACTGAGCATGACGTTCAATGCTTGCACCACCCAGGGATTCCTTAGGGAGGTAACCCACTACCATTGAGTTGATTCCAATTCATAGAGACCCTAATACAGGGTTTCTGAAGCTGGGCATATTTACAGGAGCAGATAGACTTTTCCTTTTCTCCCCAAAAGTGGCTGGTGCATTTGAGCAGTCCAAAACATGGCCAACCGTGCCCCCCGGAAGTCACAGCAAAAGGAACCAGCAGTCGGTTTTAAATCCCAATGAGAGCTCCGGAGATCAATACAGGTTGAAATGGCTGGAGCACAATAGGGCCCTTCCCTGGTCCAAGTTCCAGTAGTAGATACTTCCAGAAAAGATGGCCTTTGGTGGATATAGAAAGATGAGGAGAATTTCACTAACAAGAGTTAGTGAAATTTATTTGAAGGAGATTTAGAATGATCTTTATTTGAAGTAGCAAATCTATCCTAGGGGAACACTGGGTGTCCAAAGCCTTCCCATCCCAGTACAGGACTCTCCCAGCTGGATCCAGGTTCTTCACCAACTCCTTTCATGAGTATTGTTGAGCTAATAAGAATGTGCATGGATTAGTTAATGAAGTGGGTAAACAGCAGCTTGGAAAAATGGATCTTTTTTGAAGCCCTCTTGCATGCTGGTAACTGGATTCAGACCTTGTAAAGGAATGCCTTTATCTCTGCATCACTTGCCAAAGAAGTGTTCAAGAGTACAAGCAGAAAATCATTCCGTTCTTCATGTGCCAACAGTGGAAACAGTGTTCATTACTTCCAGCACTTTCACATGTATTCTCCCCGGCCAAGAAATACACAGTCAAATTGCATTTGTCCATCATATAGATTTTTCCATTTCCTTCCCAATTACAAGTGTAGCTAGATCATATCTTTTGAGATAAATGTTGCTGTAACAATGTTTGAAAATGCCCTCGGTACAGTGATAAAATTGGGGAATTACCATTTATAAATTCTTAACTCACACATTTTACTCTACTGGAGACACAGGAGGGCCCTGTGTCCAAGGCAAACACAAAAAAGGAAAGAAAGAAAGAAAGAAAATGTGCTAGCTGTGTGGCTTTGAAGCAGGGCTGTGGCCTCTCTGTGCCTCATTCTCTTCCTGGAAACAGAATGACATGAAGTAGATAAGCCCCAGCACGCTTCTATTCCAACATTCCACAAATCAAAGAAGAAACACATTCAGAAAGGAATTAATGAATCCTTGCGGGAGAAAATGAGATAAGCATTTGCCTTGATTCCCCTTTGCTCTGCAAATGGTCTCCTGTCTGCCATAAACAGATCGAGAGAAGACAAAGAGCACGTGGCCCGCTGAAGTGTAACCAGACTGATTTCCGAGAGATACTGCAAATTGAGGAATGATTTTGTGAAGAGGAGATGACTTGCTTGGCAGCTATAATTTTACCTCTTCAATGACTGAGCCAATTTTCTCCTCCAGCTCTCTTACACACCTTTAATGAATACATGTTTCTTTGATTAAATTAACATTTTTGTCTAGCTAATTAGCCTGAAAAACCTATGCTGAAATGATCTGCTAGCAACTTCATTACTGCTCATCGGTGCATGTTTGCGACCAATCACTGTCAGCTGAATCGGCTAATGATTAGGGGAACATTAAGTTTGTCTAATTTGCCTTCTGTGGCCGTCATCACATTCCCAGGGTTGGGCCAATCCCCACCCTGCACAGACCTTGTTTGACAGTGACAGATGTTTTAATCACACCGTTTCATTCATTAATGTCCATCAGCATTGCTGGCCAGGTTTGCAGCAAATACCTCGATTTGAAACCAAAACTAATTAAACACTATCTTTGTAATTACCTTATATAGTTACCCTTCCCTAAGTGGGCCAATATGACAACAGCTGAAAACAGAGAGCCTAAGTGAGGTTAGAGAGGGAGGATTGCTGAATTGCATTTCTCCCCTGCATGTTTAATAAATGGTGTGCATTCATAGAGAGCTGCCCCTCCCTCTTCACCCTCACTTTGACTGGTAACACACCCGCCAGGTAATGGAAGACACTGCTTTTATTAATATGATATTTAGTAAGATTACTCTATAGACATATATCATCTCAATGACAGGGAGTGTCTGTGATGCACATACAGCGTTGCAAGGACACCTCTGAATCATCCTTAGCAACATAATGAGCCTGCTCCTGACATTAGGGACACAACTTCCCAGCTGCTCTGGACCCTCAGCTATAAGCACAGTGGGATGGATTGCACTTGAGCCCTCAAACATTTGTGTCAACGTGGCAAGGCCATGATTCTCACTGTTATGTAACTGCCCTCCATTCTTATGATTTAAAAAATAATTATTGATGTCATTATTGGTGCATTATCAATCCTCATCTTCATGATGTTAATAAGGCAGGGCTGAAGAGAGTTTTGTTAGTGAGGCAGGATGAAATCTACAAATTAGGGCGTACCCTGAGTCAATATTTTTTGAGTCTTAAAAGAGAGTAAACAATGGAGTGGAGAGCAGAGAGACTTGATTGCCACCAAGAAAGAAGAGCTGGGACAGGGGTGCCTCTTTGAAGCCTAGGATCTCTGCATGGAGAATCTTCTAGATTGATGCCAAAGACACTTGGAAATCTCTAAGGAATGCCAGGCCCACAGAGACTTGAAAGGAGACAAAGGACTTCGTCCCAGAGTGAAAGTCTTCTTCTAATATTTGGATCTCTGGCTTCTCTGTTTGTTAAAATCATCTGATGGTATTTCTGATACAGCAGCAATATATAACTAAGACAGATGGCATGTGGCAGATGGCCTAACCCATCAGTATTTGACATCTCTTAGTACAAGACTTAGTTTATCACTGAGAATGTGGTCCAACTGAGGCCAATCACTGGTAGTGGAAACGAACTCTGGGGATTTCAGTTTGTGCCGTGAAGAAAGCTATTTCTCCCTTTAAAAGGGTAATGGATTAATTGATACCCATACCTGTTAACCCAAGAAAAGGTACTTTTGCTAGAAGGCACTAACATGAAGAAAAATAGAGCTTGAAAACTGGAGAGCAATAAAAGTATATCTGAGTAAAAAACCTATGTTGAGTTTTGATTCAGTCCTTGTATCTAGCCTTGTATGTTGACAGGTAGAATGGCAGAATTTACAGTTTTATGCCATGATACATGATCTTTTGGCTAAAAGACACATACAATTAAAAGACTAATAACTGGTATAATTCTTTCTAGTCATTGGAAACACTTTTTAAAAATACCATCCTCTATGATTGCCATGGTCCTTGGGTGACATAAGAGGTTAAATGTCAAGCTACTAACTGAAAAGTTTGAATTTGAACCCACTCAGAAATCCCTTAAGAGAAGGATTTGGTGATCTGTTTCCCAAAGGTCAATGCCTTGGAAAGCTTGCACAAGTAGAGCCAACACGAGTTAGGATTGACCTGAGACACACAGCTTGTGTTTGTCTTTCTGATCTCCGCAGACAGATGTCTTGGAAGCACAGCCAGAGTACTTCTTAGAGGCAAGGGCGGCAAGACTTCTCGCCTCATGTACTTTGGACATGCTATCAAGAGAGACCAGTCCCT
>NW_022111372.1:75390863-75391941 GCF_000313985.2 Echinops telfairi
CCCCACACACACACCAAAACCAGGGCATAACATGAAGGGTGCACAACAGAGCAGCAAGAGGAGCAAAGCAACAAAGTCCCTGAGGAATTCTGAAAACAGACTTTGGATTCCGGGAGCAGGGCTTGGCCCTGCACCACACCCATTCAGAAAACATTCATCAGGGTCAGCAGACATCTGGAACTATTCAGAGTCTATTTTTTCTTTCCTTTTTTCATGTCTATCTATATAAGATAGGCAGGATACGCAATCCTGAGGAGAAAACAACAGGATCGATGGTTCCAGGGGGAAAGGGGAGAGGAGGAGTTTGGGGAAAAGGAGAGGGGAACCAGAACCCGGGGCAAGGGAACAATAAGAGATACAAAATCGATAGCAAGGAGTGCACACAATGCCTGGTAGGGTTCGATCAAGTGTAATGTAGCTGAGATGTACAGAGAGCTGAATGAAGGTCGAACATGAAAGTGGGACAGGAGGAAAGTAAAAGGAAACAGAGGAAAGATCTAGGAGGCAAAAGACATTTATAGAGGTATAAACATAGGCATGTACATAGGTAAATATATTAAAATATAACAATATGGATATAGGTACATACATGTATAGGTAAAGTATTAAAGCAGCACACAGACATTGGTCCTCTACTCAAGTTCTCCCCCAATGCAAGAACACTTTGTTTTAATAACCTGGCATTCTGTGATGCTCACCTTTCTGACACGATTGCTGAAGTCAAAATGGGTACATTAGCTAATGTAGTGAAGAAAGCTGATGGTGCCTGGCTATTACATCATATAGCATCTGGGGTTTTAAAGGCTTGTAGTTAAACAAGCAGCCTTCTAGCAGGGAAGCAACAAAGCCCACCTGGAAGTAGCACACCAACCCATGTGGCCACGTGGTGTCAATGGAAGCAGGAATCAGGAATCAGAAGACCCCAAACAAGCAACCATTTCAATGCAAATGAGGGGGCTGTTATGGAGACCCAAAGCCTATCTGTAGACAATTGGACATTCCCTCACAGAAGAGTCACAGGGAAAGGAGTCAGCCAGAGTGTAATATAGCACCAACAAAACACACAACATTTTTTTTT
>NW_022111372.1:75393888-75395484 GCF_000313985.2 Echinops telfairi
ACTGTAACAATGACCAGATCCAGCACTTGGGTCAACTTAATTGGCTGATATTTGTTCCTTAAGTAATAGAATGACAGGATCAGGCTACTTCCAGCAAGGGAAGACAAGCTCATCCTAGTTTCTATGGGAAGTTGTTAGGGACCAGCTTAAGTAGATGGAAGAGGATAGTCCCTTTGTGAAGGCAGTTCCAACAAAGCTGCTGGTTTCTAGGCGGCGTGGTGACACGGGAGAGCAGCCCATCTTTCTCTTCTTCCCTCAGAGATCGGGGCAAGTCCCTGAACCACCCGAAGCTGCGGGTTCCTCCTTTTTAAATGAGAATATGATCGGCTGATTTCCTGGGCCATGTGTGCATGACAGAACATGATAGAAAAATGTGTGAGTGTAGACAGAGTAGTCCGGACTGCTGTCCTCTGAAAGGTTAGCTCACATGCTCGGCTCTGGGCTGGCATCTGGGGGTTTGGATTTCGGAAGGTTCCTACCATTCCCTAACTGATATGTGTCCCTTACGGTACCTAAACAATTTTGACAAACACAATATGGATTATGCTGAGCATTTGCTTTCCCTCTGGGAGCCAGACGTTTTGTTATGCGCCAGGTGGAGGCTACCCATGGGAGGAGACCCAACAAAAATCCTGAGTCCCCAGTCTCTAAGGAGCTTCCCTGGCTGGCACTATTTCACACATGGGACAATTGCGCACTTCCTCTGCGACTCCAGGGGAAGAGGAGTCTGGAAGCTGGCACCTGGCTTCCTGCAGCCTGTGCCTGTGCTTGGTGTTCTTTCTTTCCTGTCATGAGCTGCAGCCAGGAGGAGAACCATCTGCCGAACCCTGTGTGCCCGTCCATGGAAATAGTGAGTCTGAGGGAGGTTTCGGGCCACGACAGATAGAGTATCTGTCACAACACTAGCCTAACAAAGCATGAAATCATTGGAGGAGTCCAACATCAGCTTCTTGATGCTATTGCTCTGAATGAAATTGTGCTCAAGAGTTCTATGGATGGGGGAGGACTGACATTTTGCAATGGCTTTCCTCCTTCAGCTTTGTGACAGGAATGTGTGAAAATGACATATCTCAAGTGAGTGTTCACCGTAGCTCACGGGGCTAAGACGGAGACTACCCGTGGTGGTTATACTACTCTCTGTGAAGTTCAAAGCCACTGAGGTGTTTATCCATAGGTGACCATAAAGTTATGTACATACAATGCACATTTTTTTTGCAGTGAGAAAAGAGTGGTTTTGGTGAAAGTTTACAAAGCAAATGAGGTTCTCATTTAACAAGTGCTACACAGATTGTTAAGTAACAATGGTTCTGCATTTCACAATGTCAACATTATTAGTCATTCCATTCTGGATATTTGTTTCACGGTTCTAGTTAGACCGCATGGTGACCCTGCCATCTTTGTTTGAGAACCAACCATGATTCTCAAACAACACACATTTTCTAAGTACACATCCAAACAAAAAGATACTGACAATGTTTGAATCACTTTCTAGGGACAAAGGAAGAAAATGAGAGTAGAGTATGGAGATAAAGGGAAATAAAGAAGTATACATTTCAAATATTGTATTTACTCAAGTATAAGCTGACCCAAATATCA
>NW_022111372.1:75396570-75399010 GCF_000313985.2 Echinops telfairi
CTTTCAAAGACCAAGCTCAAACCATGAGTCCTGTATCAGAATGACTCCCTCAGGTTAGGAATAAAACAGGGAGGCCCCCTAGTGTTCTCAGATTGCTTGGTCTTGCCTTGTCCAAAACTTCCTTTCACCCCGCTGGCAGCCCACTGGAGGAGGCAGGAGCCTCACTTTATAGCAATGGCTCTCAATGGGGGTGGAAGGGGGTGCTGTTAATGAACAGGGTGACCCCCACAATGAAGAAGAATGGTGCTGTTGGTGAATCCATGCTTTGCATATAAGGAAATGAGATAACTGTACTATGGCGTCCATGCGTTTGGAAATTGGACAAGATGTCGGGTAATCTTGCTCGTGAATGTCAAGGATGTAGCCAAACGTTCTGGCTCAGTGAGTCCATCTCCAGTCTGAGTCCTGTGTTCTATCAATTCTAAGTTCCGACTCATTGGGATGCCCTGTGCAGAGCAGAACTGCCCCACGGGGTTCCCAGGACTGTCATCTACATTGAAGCAAACAGCCAGGTCTTTCTCCCGCAGACACTCGTGGCCTCTACTTGGAGTTGAAACTGCCCGTGTTGCCCCACCCATTCTGAGGATTGTTGTTAGGTGCCGTCAACTGGGTTCCCACCCATAGCGACCCTGTGCACAACAGAATGAAACACTGCAGTATCCTGCACCATCCTTACAATCGTTCCTACGCCTGAGCCTATTGTTGCAGCCACTCTGTCAGTCCATCTCATTGGGCACCTTCCTTTTTCAGCTGCCCCTCCACTTTACCAAGCCTGGTGTCCTTCTCCAAGGACTCGTCATGCCTGACAATATATCAATGAGTGGATCCCTGGAAAAGTGATACTGCCATCAATTATGCTTGAATGTAAGGGGAGAAAAGCCAAAACTAACTAAATAAAGAAGGGGTGGGGGATACTCTATTAGGCACCTGCTCAAAAACAGGTGGCACTACCTCAGTATGTTTCTGCCAGTGAGTTTCTTAAGTTATTGGGCTACATCATTGTGCTAGGGATGCATGGGTCAGACCCCATGTTTGGGGACAAATGGTGGAAAGATTGTTTAGAATATTTTGTTTCTTCCTTATGCCACCTGATATTTATTTTCACTTGAGCTCCTGTTCGCTGCAAACATTTCCCCCAAGTGAGCAGTTCTAAGGCCTCAAAAAGCAATTGGAGTGGGAAAAAGCAGCTCAGTGATAAGATCAAGATATGAACTATCAACCCTGGCTACCGGGGGATCAGTTTAACTTTCTGACCTTCCTTGGAAACCACATTAGTGAAGTGCTGATAAAACACTTTGAGCCGCTGTGTGGAAGGTATATGTTTCAAACAGTACTCCACAGACTCTCAAGCCCAGCAGAAAACTAAGCTGCAGTTCTCTCTCTAATTTCCGCAGGGCACATGCTGTCATTTCACATTTGTCCCCAGTGCCAGGCCAACAAAAGACTGGCTGATTTGGTATTAGGATTTATACTTAAACCAGAGCTTAATCAGAGAAATTTCCAAATGCAATAAGGAGTTAGGGAAGGAATTCCCCGGGCTTTAGAAATAGCATCTGTGATTTCATACTGAGCCTCTTCAGGCTACAGCTGAGAATCTCAAGTACTTCTCAAAGCACTCATTTGCTTAAGGGCCATTTTATCCATTCAGATTCTATGGCTGTTGAGCTATGACTTGTAGCTCTTGGGGTCTCCCACTCTCCCAGTGTCAGGTTACACACTACAGACTTACTCCTCCACCTGCATGCTCACCCCCCGGTGATTGGACTCGGAGGATAGTGCCAGGAGGCTAAGTCACACATGTGGCTGAGTCACAGGGACTGACCTGCTGACCTATGTTGGTCAAATGCATTGACTATTAGGAACAAAGCTGTTGGCAGTTGTAACATAAAACACAAAGACTTTAACAACGAGTATCGGAGTTCCTATGACCAGGAGAGCTATATCTGCGTGATACAATAGACTTCAAGTGCATGGCCTGAGTGCGAAGAGGGCCTTAGCAAAGCAACATGGTGGAGGCAGGCCCTGCCGAGAGAGGGAAGCAAGAAATGCCTGATGGGACTTGAGTAACAGTTTGGCAACATCTGCTCTCACGTTCTAAGCAATATGTGATGTCCCTTTGTGGTCCCGAGTCATAAGAAAAACCTTTCTCAGACTTCTGATAGTGGAACTTTGGCAGCAGGATGTGTGCTTGTGTGTGTCACAGTGTTGATGATTTGTATTGTGTCCACTGCACAAAATATGATTCATGTGCAGCGATCAGTGAGAAGCCCATGGACCTCGCTAACACAATAAAAGCAAGAATGCAGAGTCAGAAGTTAGACATATATGCATTTCATCATATGTCTCTTTCCTCAATCATTCCTGTAGATAGCAAAAAGGACACAGAGTTACCGAAGGATCTGTCTTAGGAAGTTTAAGTCGATTTAAATTAAACCTTCAA
>NW_022111372.1:75399792-75433300 GCF_000313985.2 Echinops telfairi
CTCACCGAGGGTCTCCCTAACCCTCCATGGCAGCCTCCTCCTTCACCAAACACAACACCCTTCTCCAGTAAATTGTTCCTTCCTCATGAAGTGTTCAAAGCCAGTGAGTCAAACAATGTTCTGTTGTGATTCATAAGGTTTATAATTGGCTAATATTTTGAAAGTCGATTGCCAGGCCTCTCTTTCTAGTCTGCCTTCATCTGGAAGCTCTGCTGAAACTTGTCCACCTCTCCATCAACATTTAGAAATCCAGTGGCAAAGCTCCAGAGTCGAGTTACACACATATCACCTCAGAGGTAAGGCTGATAGGTGAGCAGGAACAAAAGAGGGGCTCACTCGACATGTGAGTTTGGATGAAAGGCTTGCAAACCTAAGGTTGTTGCTAGTGTTAGTCACCATCGAGTCAGTTCTGACTCACAGGAACCCTACGTTCCCCAGAATGAAACCTCTCTCAGTCCTGTGCCATCCTCACCATGGTTCTTATGTCTGAGCCCATTGTTGCTGCCACCGTGTCCATCCAACTTGTTGATGGCCTTGCTCTTTCTCTGCTGTCCTTTTCACTCACCAAGCACGGGGTCCTTTTGTAGAGAGGGGTCTTGGCTGATAACACGCCCGCAGTGTGAGAGATGAAGTTTCACCAGCCTTTCCTCTAATGAGTAGTCTGGCTGTTCGTCTTCCCAGACAGATGTGTTTGTCCTTTCAGCAGTCCGCAGTATTTTCAATATTCTTCTCTAATACCACTATCCCAATGCCGCAAGTCGCCTTCCTGATTCAATGTCCAACTTCACATGCACAGGAGGCAACTATAAAACGCCATGGTTCGGCTAAGATGCACCATAGCCTGCAAAGTAAGATCCTTAGTTTCCCAATTCACAGATGAAGAAATCAATGTTGATATCGGTTCAGCAACATCGTCAAGGCACTAGGGTAGGTCAGTTCAGATTTGGAACCCTAGCCAGGATGTTGAAACATTGTTCTTCCCCCATATGCTGAAAGTTCTGTGTCCTAATTCTGATACTGGCAACCCAGCTGCTCTAGTATGAAACCCTGGGATAAACAGTACAATCTAGTCTGAACGATTACATTCTTTATTACTGACAGTTTAGAGAGCCAGAGCGAAATGGGGCCATTTCTATTCTAAATCCCTATGCACAGGTTCTTGAGTGTCTTTTCATAATAATCTTCTATAAAGTGTCCCATTGAAAACATTTAGAGATGCGTGGTTGTTGTGTGTGTTGTTATTGTTTCCAGGCTCTGCTGAACTAAGCATTTGATTTAAGGGGAGTCACAGGCTTGAAAGAAAGACATTATCAGGAAACTTACATATAACAGATGCACCTGACTGAGCTGAATTGAAAGCCCCCATCCAGGTCCCCAAAGCCATAAATGTCAGTTGACCAGGGCTGAATCATAACCACTTTCAAGCATGGATCACCGATAGATAAGATAGCCATTTCAGAATCATAACCGCCCAAGCAGCTCTTCATCTTTTCCCCACTACGGAGGAGCAACATCATTCTTACAGAGGGGAGCAGCCTTCATTTCTATGAGACAGAAACTGTAGCTTGCTACTAATTGTCTTGGCAATTACACAGCAAAGACTATCTCTAAAAAGCCATGAAGGAAATATCACGGTGATCTCTTATCTCAGCAAAAACCCATACCCTGCTGCCCCAGTGCACCGACAGAAGCTGAAGAAGTGTCTTTGTGAAGTCGGAATTGAAATTTGAATCTGGCTTCCTGAGATGGGGTTTTATGTAAATTGTATAGAAATACCAGGCAAAGAAATTCACAGCCCTGTGAAATTCACAAAGAATTAGTAACCTGAGTTATTTGGCACATTATAGAGAATTTTTTCAATATTCTCTAGGCTCCTAATGGGATTGGCTTAGTACGCAGGCCCCAAGAACTAATTCCACGTGCTGCTCCCTCATGCTTCGCCTGTAGACTATGTGCTCCCCCTTTGGGACAGCCTCCCGTGCATGTGTGAACTACCCACCATTTGTGGACGTCAAGTCACATGATGGTGACGCACTGGGCATTTGTTCTTAGTTTACTTCCACATAAACCACAATGACAGGGCCGCAGGTGCCGTGGACAGGGCATGATGCAGGACACTGGTAATACTCTGAGAAAGAGAACTTAGGTGCTGTCAAGAAAGGAAAAAAAAAGGAACAGTTGAGGTTACCTTGGGAAGAGAATGAGAAAGCAAATGCAAAAGACGCCATTGTGACCATATTATCCCAAAGCCTTTGAGGTGAAGGAGGGGGACCAAACCAAGCCATGAGAGATCTACTAGTTTCAGCTATTTGTTGCCATGAAATAGCATGGGAAAATGGCCCCAGTGTATTGGTAGACATGTTCATCTAGAGGCTTAGGGTAAGTAACACTCAGTTTAGCACGGATCATTTACCAAGATGGCACGTGTTTTCTGTTATCCAACTATGCAAAGGAAAATCGCTCTTACTCCAAAAAGATGTGTGTGGAATACTGCAGTAAAAGATCCAGAATATGCATCAAGACAGCCCTCTGTTTCTTCTTGTCCATTTGTAAAAACAAGCAATGTTGCAAATGAGGGTGTGATAGTTACATAATTCCATGCCAACTTGAAGTGTGTGGGTGGAGTCTAGTCTGTCAATCAAGTCAGTCTGATGGTGGCTCCTTGTGACCATACCTCCTCATAAGGAGGGTCCTGGGAACCTTCCCCCCTCTTACTGCCTTCACCTTCCTGCTATCTAGTCACTCAGAGGGCAGGATTCTGGGGACTTTGCATGCACCAATAGGTCCCGTTTCTGCATTCTACATCATTGCCGGTGGCGGCTGTATGAGTCTTAACTTATGGACGGATAGTGGATATGTGGACTTGATTTGGATTGGGTTGGGATGTTTTCTTTATAAATAATGACCTATTGATATAAAGCTCTTCCTTACACATATGTGTGTCCTTGGATTTGTTTCTACTCAGCCCAGCCTAACACAGATGGCTCGCTATTCCTACATTCCTTTGCTTCCTGAGGACTAGTCTCCATTCTCTTCCCTTGCTGACTGCATGTACTGAGAGGGACAACTATTAAATTGATCCAAGAGTAAGTGGCCAGATCATTCTGAGCAGCAGTATGCCTATTCTGCAGAAACTACAAATCTAATCCTAAGAACCCCAGTGATGAAGATGGTAGGGAATAAGTGAAGATCCAACATTCTCTCTCTGTAGGACACCTGCGCCGACTCCCTTTGGTTGGCTATTCTCTCAGGATTAGGTGCAGTAGGATACCAAAAGTAATCAATAGGGATATCTTTGGGGACCAGATTATTGCTGGTAACAAATCCCTCTTCTTTCTCTTCAGATGAACACATCTTTCCCTTGATAAGTGCTGGGTGATGAAGCTGGTTACCTCTGTTTCATTCCAATTCATAGGTGAGAAAATGAAATCAGCTGGTCAAACACTAAGACGTGTGTACAGTTGTTTTTGGTAGCCAGACCACTAATGAACACATTTGCCAGATTGCTGTAGGTGAATGGTAAAGCACCCCCAAGAGTGCACTGAGATTTTCCCTTGAAAACTGTGTAGTACATTAATAAGGTAGGCTAAGAACGTTTACTTCTAGTCTGAAGCATCCAAGTGGCTTCATATCTCTAGGGTCGCAATAGGAGTAAAAGGTTAAAATCAGCATTTAGGGTAGAAGAAAACCCAGCATTGGATGTCATTGTGAATGGGAAGGAAATGGCGGGAAAATAAATGGTCATGGTAAATGCACATGAGTTGTTTGGGATCCAATTGTGTTCCCCAAAAATACATGTTACAAAATCTAACCCCCATATGGAGGGCAGAGCCTTGAAGGTACAATGGTTGCCCTACCGGTGGCTGAAATCCACCAGGGACCCCTCTTCAGGAGAAAAGACTAAGCTTTGCCCCATTAAAAAGATTACAGCCAGGAAAACCCTATCCGTGTGGGGTAGGTTTTATTTTAAGTCAATTCACTTTTAAATGTAAAATGAGCAGAGGAAGCACAGAAGCACAAATGGGCAAAGGTTGATGCCATGAGGTGATGCTAACTAAGTAACCAAGGAAGAGGCGCTGAGAGAGACAAGCGCTGTGTCCCCAGCACTGACAGGGACAGAAAGCCTTCCCCTACAGCTGGTGGGCAGAATTCCAACATCTAGTCTCCTAAATTGTGAGAAATTCAATTTCAGTTTGTTAAAGCTACTCACTTGTGCTACGCATGCTATAGCAGCCCGGAAAAATGAAGGCACTGCTCTAGGACTAGACCAGAGAGCATGGGAGAAAGATGAACTTCAAGTCATCTTAGCACAAACCAGCTGGTTCTTGAACTATAAAAAGTCCCACAGTCGCTCTTCCGCTGGAGATGTTGGCAGATTTGTTTTGACTTTGTGCGGTTGTTGGACTGTCTTGCAGCTAACTAATTATTTGAGAGTATCTATCTCCCATTTGCATGAAGTGATGGGGTCCACATTCTCCTGAAGAAGTTGTAGGGGTTAGACTCTCCCCTTTGATTCCTAGGCAGGAAGCATATAAGTGCATGATCTAGAATAGAGAGGCTGGGCACCTTCTTTTGATAAAAGGTTGGTTTTATTTCACTACAGGCAATGGTGGTGGCGTCCTGCCCCTCTAGAAATTCCATGGCATCCTGTAAGATAACATTGGTGGTACGTCTCACACTAGGCATAGGTTCCCTAATTTATTAGGACAAATGCTGGCTCTTCTGAAAAGAAAAAAAAAAAGAAAAGAACACACACAATTTCTCAATGTCCCCCTGCCAATGGCAATTAAAAGCTTTTGTACAATAGCCTATAATCTAGGATAAAGTGTAAGTATCTGCTTTTGTGAGCCCCCTGGTTCTATTCAGGGCGTGGCATCACCCACTTTGGGCAACACTGCTCTATGGTGCAATGGCGCTGCCAGGGTCCCTATCTGCTCACCAAATCAAGTCCTCCCTTTGGTCACTGATGCTGGCATTTTTGCTTAAGCGTGTGAGTCAATTTATGGTATTTGCAACCACAGATCTCATAATTGACCTCAAGATTTATTCCACGAAGTTGATTCTAATTTCTATAAGATGTACCATTTGAAGGCACATCCATATCCATTCCCATAGTGAACACTTTAATGAGAGATAGGAGTCTTCCAGGGTCATATAGGTAAATGATTATCAAAATGAGGATGTCAATTATGCCCATCTGAAAACTTGGGCATAATTCTTGACTGGAGACATTGGGTTCAGTGGTAGAATTTTTGTCTTTCATGGAGTAGATCTAGTTTGATTCACTGACAATGTATTCAACTGAGAAAGTAGCACAAACGGCTACCACTCCTCTGTCAGTGCAGAGCTGCATGCGGCTATAATGCTGAGAAAGTTTTAGCAGGGCTTCCAGTCTAAGACCGACTAAGAAAAAAGGCCCAGAGATCGGATACTGAAAATCAGCAGTGAAAATGACCTCGATCACAAGGGTTTGACCTGTAGGTGAACATGGGCATGGCACAGGCACGTCCATCATTTACAGGGGTGCTACGGTCCAGGATCCGCTTCATGGGTGCTCACAACAGTGTCATGCCTCAATCAGTGGGTGATACTGTTCACTGTGCGGGAGAGGTGTTTGTGTGTGTGTGTGTGGGGGGGGGGCTAAAATGATCCAAACTCAAATCCACTGCCATCAAGTCAATTCTGATGCACAGAGACCCTATTTTGGACAAGATGGAACTGCCCCTATTTGTTTCCTTAGTACAATAAGTAAACCTTCCTAAGTTAAATTGTCCATGTTTGTTAAAGGAGTAGAAAGCTCTGGTTTTCTCCTGGAATGATCCAGGAGGTGACAAAAACAGATACTTGCACTTTATCCTGGATCATGGACTACAGTGCGAACATTTTTAATTGCCAGAGGGGCATGTAGTAATTGTTTTCATCCCTTGAAAAGAGGGTGGTGAGCCAAATAGGTTTGGAAACCTCTGGTCCAGATGATGTTTGAGTCTATGAGGCTCCGGTCTTGATGGACCCTCACACCTGCCTTTGATGGCTCTCCCAGCAGTGGGCAGAAGTTACCTCAATTCTGTCTTGAATATCTTCACCCATTCTTCTCAGAGGGAAAAAGTCTGAAAACATTGCAGATACCCATGGGCCAACTGTGACAAAGAGCAGAGACAAGAAGGCGATGTGTGAAATCGGCCACTGAGCTACAGTTGGGACATCGCTCGATTTCTATGCATACACTCAGGACTTTTGCCCAAAAATTGCTTACAGGGACTAACCAGATGTCACATATTTCATTTTACTTTCCCCACTTGCCTGCGAGGGGGTCCTGTCATCAGTATTGTAGAGTATTTAGATAGTGTTTTGCCCTCCGCAGCACTCACAACCATTTATTAATTATGGAGGGTTGCCACTGCCTGGTTGCTTGGGGTATTATCTCCAAAAGGGAAAGCAGGGGACGGACATTAGCATGTGTTGTTTTGAATAAGGGGGAAAACAGAGTCGTTGGAGAATATTCCCTGGGGAATGAGAGGAAGTAATTCAATCAAAACCTTTGAAGCATTGCTGCATTACCAATGTGCAATGTGTCGTGGAAACAGTGTTCTCAAATAGTCCTTCCCCTAAAGTGGGTTTTAAGAAAGCACCATTCTCCCCTGCCCTTTCTTCTACCTCCTGCCACTGCAAAAGCCTTGTCTTTGTAAGGAAACTCTAAGAACATTGTCCAGAGTTGAAACTGTATTTGACTTAGACGCAAAAGCTGTGCATTGTAAAGCTTACTTGTAATACAAAAAGAAGGGAGTGGTGCAAAAGAAAAAAGGCAAAACAACCAGGTGCTGACTTTCACTCATTTACATGATGACACGTTTCAAAGGGGCACGAAGTCCTTTGGGGAATATGATGATAAAAATTTGTGTATGCCAAGACTATAGAAAGCAATGGGAATGTTTGCCAAACTTTCAGAAAGCAACTCGGCAATGTGAATTGCTACAGTCTTCCTGGGGTTGTGAGCTCTTTTACCTGATTTTCTTGGGAAGGAACTTGCCATTCGAAGGACAACAGCAAGTTCATGAGTCCTACATCTGCAACACATAACACAGGGCTTGACAACCTCATCAAAGATGAGAAACCCATCTAGGTCCTAGAGCACTTTGCTGCCCTCCCATCTGTTTCCCTGGGTAGGGCAAAGGAGAATACCCTTAGATATGCATCGATGTTCATTGGAGAGTCCATCATCATTGTGAAAACATAACCGAACAACTGCCATATGATAAGTAAATTGCTTAACTAATTTCGTTTCCTAGGAACTTGTTTAACAGTCAAATATTCATTAACTAAACATATAGAGTGCCAGCCCATGGTTCTGTATTTCAAAACAAAAACCATATTGTAGTCAATTATTTTAAGGAGAATGTCCTTAATTACAAGCACATTAGAAACCAGAGCCCTGCTGCAGTTAACTCCTTTTGGAAAGCCATTGAATGCATGTAGGCTTCACTGAAGATCTGTTATCAGGTAGCGAGGTTGCTTGGCTGGCATTCTGTAGTCGGGCTGTCAGTCCATCACATAGCACAATGCTGAGGGTTGACTTTCTGCTTCCATTTTCATTCAAAGAAATTCTGTTCTGAACTACATAGCCATTTTCTTATCCTGTCCAATGGACCTAGACACTGAATCGTAAATGCCCAATTACATTTATTCACATCATCTCAAGACCAATCAAGAACTTGGTCCACACAAAACACGTAGTCTGGTCCTTTATGAAATCAGAGAACCTTGGGTTCATTAGGGACCAACCAAAAACCGGATGCACTGCCATTGAACCATGCCGACTCCTGTTGACTCTCTAGGAGGGCAGGGTACAACTGCCTCTGCAGTTATCAAGGCTAGAACTGCTTATGGGACTAGCAAGCCCTGTTGCCTTGGACCCCACAGAGTGGTTTTGAACTGTTGACATTGCAGTTAGCATCCCAACACACAATCATTATACCATCAGGACTCCTAGGGGCCTGAGAGTTACACACATGTGATCAGCGCTCATATCCTCTTTTCCACATTGTCCTCGAGTCAAGTCACTAACCATGAAGACAGCCTGCTTTTTCCTTTCGATGGAATCTATGAATACCATCCAAGAAGGCATGGGAGATAAGGCCATATTCTAAACTTGGGCGATATCCTGCAAAAGAAGGGCAAGAATGCAAATCTCAGATTGCAGGAAAATCCCAGACCAGTTCCTGCTATCAAGTGTCATTGTATTTTAACATGTATGTTCCCTAAGTGACTTGTATCAGGTTTCATCTTCCCCAATAATATGAGATCAGAGTATAACTAATAATGGAGGCTTTCTCTACATATCTGGATATTTGTTAACTCAAGACATTGAAAACTTACCCACAAGTTAGGGTAATTACACTCTGTTCTTGTGGAAATTTAATTATAGTCTACACTTGTGGTTGCTGCTGCCAAAGAATAAAATTCCAGCATATACTCTTAGGAGATAGTAAAAATACAATTAAGCTTTACTTGTTTGGTCTAAGCTACCCAGAATTATTGCAAAGCCTCACTTTCTCCCTCCCTTTAAAATTTTAGTATCTTCCTTTTCCTTGCCGATAATGAAAGCAATCATTGCTTATTGTAGGGCATCAGATGTTGGTAAAATTTCTTCATTCTTCCACCTGTAAAATTTAGTAATTTGGAACACCTTCTTCTAAATATATAATTGTTGTTTAATAACAAAGTAGTTCACACCCCAAATATTCTCTAGTAGAGATCAGCATACTAATGGCTTGTGGCTTCTGGGTCTGTTTTTGTAAAGATAAGTTTTATTAGAACATCGCCAGGCTTAAGTGTTCACGTAAAGGCTCTGGCTGCTTTTACGCTTAAACAACAGATAGTTGCAACAGAGGCCATATGTTCCACCCACAAACAAACAAAATCAGTTCTGTAGAGTTGATTCCAATTCATGGCAACCATAGGTGTTTTGAAATAGAACTCCATCAGCAGGGTTTGCTAAGGCTGTGATCTCCTTGAAGAAGATTGACAGCCTTTCTTCTGAGGCACCTCTGGGTACATCGGAATCACTCACCTGTTGGAAGCAGGTACACATGCTATTTATTCATTTTGCCCTCTAAGGATGTTGAGGCGGAGGTGGGGGCAGTAAGTTTATAGAAAAATAGAATTGAAAGATAATGGAATGTTTCCACGCACTTTTTGAAGCTACCTTCATATGGCCCACAAAACATATGATATTTACCTATCTGGCCCTTTATATAGAAACAAAACATATGCTACCCTTCTCTATCATCTTTTATTATTTGCTGCCAACATTATAGCATCAAGATTAACTTTTCAAGAGAGTGTTATCGATATCTACCCTCCTCTCTAAGAGCTTCAAGTTACAGTATTGTATGGAATCTTTATAATTCCACTGTTATCTAGCAATAGACATTCTAAGCTATTTATAACAGCTGATTTTCTAACTTTCAAGTAAAAGAGGGAATTTCTGAGACTTCCAAAGGTGGTGTTCAGTAGAGGTCCACAAGATACTTGCACGAGAAACGGCAGTACAAGGTCTGAAGGACCATTTGATAATGGGCTTTCTCTCCAGTGTTTATGAGGAGCTTTATGTGAAATATTACTTTAACTGTTTTATATGTTCTAGATATCCTGGGAGTAGACAAAGGGATTTCCAGGACACCATATTATGCTCTTTCAGAGGAAACAGTTAGCAACACTAAGTTAAATACTTAGTCTTCCTGAAAGCTCAGATATTTCCTGTTAATAAAATTCAGATGGATGGAGTCCTGATGGCATAGTGGGTTACACACTGGGCTTCTAAATACAAGGTTACCAGTTCAAGACCACCAGCTGGCTCCTCAGGAAAAAGATGCAGCATTCTGTTCCTGTGAAGATTTAAGTCTCAGAAACCCACAGGGGGGCAGATTTATTCTGCCTTATTGGGTCACTTTGGTAACTGACTTGATGGTAGTGAGTTTGGGATTTGGAAATTCAAATGAACTCATCTTTGCTCTCATGCAGCACCATCTTCAGGAAGATAGTTCAAGCACTTGGCTCTCCATGGACTCATTCCTAGTGTTTCACAAAGGACCAGCCTTCTCTTAAAAAGGCTCCTTTTCCCCAATTGTCTGGCATCAGTTCCAGGATGCTAACCTATTAGAAATCCATTTTGAATGTCCGAACTTCCAAAACCAAAGTTCATTTTACGTGTCAAGGAGACTGAAGAACCAGATAAAGGCTAGTGACGGGACTCTAAGAAGATTGACATTTCAGTAACAAGACACGACTTCTCCCTCACTCTGTAAGACACTCTGCTCCACCCTGCTCTATGTGAGAGGTGCAATTTCTTGTTGGTCAAAAGCACTGTGGTCGGTTTCATCTGCTCTGTCCTCCATCTAGGAGCCCAGGTAGTGCAGGGGTTACACAGTCAGGTCTGCAGTTCAAAACTACCAGCCATTCCTGGGGAGAAAGACAAGACTTTCAACTCTTGGAAACAGTTACAGTCTTGGAACCCCCCAGGTGCTTTTCTACCTTGTCCGATAGAGTTGCTATGAGTCAGAATCGACTCAATGGTACTCAATCTAGCAACCATTCTGCCGTCTTCCATGTGTTGTTCCATATGCTCTATGGCTGCCTCCTTCTTCACGGCGATGAGAACACAGTTTAAAAGCCACCCTTTCCAAGACACCTGCTGTGCACATCTGACCCCAACAGACCTTTCCCCGGACCCTTGGTTTTTCATCTCACCTGCGAGTGTTAGCTATCACATGTTCAATGCTTTTATTTCCTCTTTCACGTGTTCCTTTTCATCTGTTTACCCCATGAGGCTAATGACTCTGAGGAGAAGAAGAACTATGCCTTCTTGGTTGATGCTGGTATCTCCTGGGATCCCCATCACCTAGCACAGTCCAGTTGACCAATAATGCATGCCAGCTGTAGGAGGGATGAGGGGAGCCCACGGAGGAGGGCTTTCTCTGAATGGCCGTGCATGCATTATCTCGAGAGGCACACAGCCTGGTGGAAGACCGGCACCTCGGCTTACCAGCTGTTCCGACCTTTGTCGGTAGTAATTTCATTTCTTTGTGCCTGCCTTATCCACATAAAAGGGGGAAACAACCTCTTTGAGGCTAACGTTAGCTAATGCACGAAGCACAAGAATATCTTCTAAGAAAAAGTTCATCTAACCTTTAGTTGTTTCTTCAGGGCAATATGATTGTCCATTTTATGAAACAGGATAGAAAACAACTGTCCATTTTGCTGTTTGTATTCATATGGGGCTACCAGTTCTAAAGCCATCCTATATGCATGGTCTACTTTGACACCGAGAAATGCTGGTGCCTGTGGTGAGCTGAGGTTCCTTTAATCACGTTGCAGAGGAAGAGACTGAAGGCCACAGCATGGGGGTGTGCCACCCAGCAGGACTTTGCGCATGGCCAGTGCTGCCCTGACCTGACCCATTCCAGCTTTTCAAAGTTCACGTTCTCAAAGGCGTGTGCAAAGGGCAAACCGAAATCACTTAACATGCAGCAAACATGCTATTGGTTTCCACTTCAGCATGCACCACTATAACATGTTTGCCAAATTGTAGCCTGGCTTATGGAATTCTACTCTTCAGGGAGCACACAAATTGATCAGCCCTGGAAAAGTCACCACAGAGGGAGGAAGGTAATTTCTAGACGGTTCTTTCTGGTTGTCAGGTAGGAAATAACAAAAACAGCCATAACTTACATATGTACTTTATCAAGTTCCCCTCCTGCTAAGAAAGAATAGCAGAGTAATCAGCTTTTTAAAAGGATTGCAGAACAGGCCGGAATGCGAGTGAGAAGTTATTTACTTGCAAGATTATTTGGCATAAACATCAATCACTTCTGCAGTGTGATCTGTGGGAGGCACCCAAAGATCTCTGGGACAAAAGAAGAATGGCATTAAATGCTTCCTCTGTGCCAGGGCTGGCTTAGAGGCTTCCCTACAATCTCTCTAATTTGCCAACAACTGGTAAGCAGAGGGTGATGTTCCCATTTTATGGATCGAGACAGGTTGATTCAGAAAGGGTAAGTGACTTGCTAAAGATCTTGAAGTACTGAAGAGTCAAAACCAGGATCAGAGCCCAGTCTATCTGGTGCCAGCACACTATGCTCTTTCCACGGAACAGCACTGTCGCTGCTTAATTTCCCAAGGTGTCTTGGGGGATAATTAACCTGGAGCAGAACTGGACAAACTTTAGCCTACTTCTTACTCTCGAGGGCTCCATCTGACCCTGACTTACAGTTACCACTGGGGACTCTCCCACTGCTTTTGCAATTTATAAGAAAGATGGTAAAGGTGATGACTCACAAGCTAATTTTTGCAAAACAGATGGAATTTCTAGGTGAACAAGGTTCTGTGCAGGGGCCAAAAAATAAATAGTACAATCTAAGGGTCAGATGGTATAAAAATTGCACATCCCAAGAAAATCAACCTAGAAAAAAATCACCTGTGTGTGTGAGTGTGTTTGTGTATCTGTTCAACACCTACCTGAGCATTATGGGTGAAACAAAGTCAGCAGAGGCAAAGTTATAAACCAAAATAAAGCTTACTAAAAAGTAGTATTTTAATTTGATTTGTTTATACATTAAACGTGAAAAGATTGCAGATACAGACTGGCATGGTAAAGTACCAACCCAAATTGCTAACATCTTCTTTTGAAGAATATCAGTTGATCTGGTCCTTGGAAAATAAGAGGGTTGGGAAAAGAGGGTGGGAGAAGAGATTGGGATTCCAGACAAAAAAGAGAAGGAAAGGAATAGGGCAGAGACTTATAAAAGTGAGGTCGTCCGCATGGGTCCTGCAGCTCATGTAAGGAGAGCCCAGGAAGTAAGGCAGCAAGGGGAACTGAGAGGAGGCACTTAGGAGTGTGTTCCTTGTGTTAGGAGTCTTTGGTATTTGGGCAGTGGATCAATATGACCTCAGCTGTTACCATTTACTGGATGTGACCACTGTACGAGCAAGGCACCCATGATGCACTGTGACTGAGTACTGCCAAGTTGGTGCTCACTCAGAGATACAATAGAACTCTGACCAGTCCTGCACCATCCTTACAATCATCACCATCCCGGAACCCATCATTGCAGCCAACGTGTCAATCCCTCTAATTCAAAGTCTCCCACTTTTCTCTGACCCTCTATTTTAACAAGCAACGGGCACTATGTTAACAGCTTTATATATTTAATTCCCACATCTGACTTGCATGAGACAAGGCTCTCTGTAACACAAAGATGGAGTGTTCAAATGCAAAATAAGAAGCCAGACTAAAGCTATTGCCCAGCTATTACGGAGTAAAATCAAGATTCAAGCCAAAACCTACAAGTTCACAATTCTACAGTCCTGTTACAAGAACGCATTCCTTCCTACACCTTCTCAATTTAGAGGAGGAAAACTGTTCTAGAATTTTCACATGGAATTTAGCTATTAGATGGGGGAGGGGGTTGGACAAAGGTATACTGTAAGATTCGAACTAGGCAATATATCTGGCAATAACTGAGGACTAGACCGTTGGTTCCGGTAATTATTTAAAGACTTGGGAACTGCATTGCTCCAGTGAAAAAGGCCTAACCACGGGACTGAAGCCGGATGGGGGTAACATTAACTAATGTGACTGTTAAGTTAAGTGTGTGTGTTGATAGAAAGATTATTTAATATGATGTTAATCTTCACAGTAACTCTTTTGAGTTAAGAACTATTACTATTGTGATGCCTATACAGATGAGGAAACAAGCTGAGATAAGTAAAATAACTCGTTAGAGGCAGCAAGCAAGTAGGAACCCAAGTAGAGACTGGAACACACCGACCCTCTGAGAGAGGATAAAAAAGAAAACAAGAGCCACCTGGGGAAAGCATTACCCAGATGGACCTGGCGGGGCACTGTGCTTGCTTGGGACTGAGCCAATGAGACAAAGGGGAGTTCATGTTTGTGCCACGGTCGGAAGCTTGGGGAAGCAGAGTAATTGTGTCAGCTTTAAGAAAAATAGGGAGGAGGTTCTCATGTGACTGAACAAAAAGAAAAAATGGTCATAAGGCTTTAAAATAGAGGAATTTGACCATCACAATGCAAACAACTGCACAGATATCCAGGAGAAATGAGAGTGAAACAAGGCTATGGGGTTTGCAAATAGCATCATTCATGACCCACATGAAAACAATTTGAAAAGAAAAAGAACTTTCAAAATTAATGAAGGGGGTGTTGTAAAGGGGTTAAGAGGTGAATAAATGGGCATTAGGGTCATGAAGACAGCTAAAAAGGTTTATTATCTTACTATTTAGACAAAGTAGAGAAAGAAAGATACTGTCTTAAAGTATGCAGAGTCTCAGAAACTCTATTTCCGTTTAAAAGAGAAGGCTCTCTTAGTTTGTCCTGCCACAACAAAAGGAATGAACTGTTGACACGTGTTACAAGGCTGCACCTCACAGCTATCGTGCTAAATGAAAGAGCCCAGATACAAAAGTTCATGTCCTACGTGATTCCATTCTTATGAAACATCCAGAATAGGTAAGCTCATAGGAAAACAAGGCAGATAGGTGCTTGGCTGGGCCAGTAGAGGGGGTGGGATGGATAAGAATCAACTAGTGACTGTATTTTTGTTACTGTGCATCGGTGCCATCAGGGTGGTTCTGACTCATAATGATACTATGTACAAAAGAATGGAACCGTGCTGATCCGTGGGGTCTTCACAATTGTTACGTTTGAACCATTGTTGCAGCCACTGTGTTAATCCATTTCACGTAATGTCGCGTTTCTTTCACCGACTCTCTGCCAAGCATTGTTTCCGGGGACTGGTCTTTCATGCGGGAGCCCTAGTGACCTAGTGGGTATATGTTGGGCTGCTCACTGCAAGGTAGGCAGTTCAGAACCACCTGCTGATTCACAGGATAAAAACAAGATTAGGCTTTCTACTCGTGTAAATACTTACAGTTTTGGAAACCTATCAGTGGATTTTAAAATGACCAATAGGATCACTCTGAGGCAGACTTGAGTTTTATTTTTTGTTTTAGTTATTTTATTTGGTCTCCTCTTGGAGGATTCCCAAAGGATGAGATGAAGATTAGCCATTCTCAGTTCCAAGGAACATTCTGGTTGTAATACTTTTCTTTCTTTTTTTTAAATCATTTTATTGGGGCTCTAACAGCTCTTTTAACAATCCATACATCAATTGTATCAATCACATTTGTGCATATGTTGCCATCGTCATTTTCAAAGCATTTTCCTTCTATTTGAGTCCTCCGTATCAGCTTCTTTGAGGTTGTATTTCTTCGCGGAGAAATTTATTTCTTAATCCACAGATCACAGTGGAAGAATACAGATTCTTAGATTGTATGGATCTAAAAAATTAAAATCCTAGGCAATGTCATCCATTTATCATGATCTTTTCTTATCATTCTAGTTGTAAGAATTATAAGAGCCTATGCTGATAAGGACTAATAAGATTATGCACAACAGAACAAAATACTGCCAGGGTCAATGCCATCCCCACAATTGTTCCTATGCTTGAGCCTAAGGCTGCAACCACTGTGTCAATCCAACCCCCTGATGGCTTACTCTCCTTAACCGCCCCCCTGCTCTACCAAATATGATCTCCAGGGACTGACTGGTTTCTCCTGACAACATGTCCAAAGTATGCAAGACAAAGTCGCATAGTCCTTGTTTCCAAGGGGCACCCTAGCCATACTTCTTCCAAGACAGACTGCCTCATCCTTTTAGTAGTCTACAATACTTTCAGTATTCTTCTCCAGCACCACAAGTCAAATGCATCAAATCTTCTTCAGCAGAATGGAAAATACCCTGGCTTGGGTCAGGTGCACCATAGTCCCCAAAGTAACACCCTTGCTTTTCAATACTTTGAAGAGGCATCCTTTACCTAATATAACCTTGTTTCCTCCTGACGGCTGCTTCCAGGGCATTGATTGTGGATCCAAGCAAGACAAAATCCTTGACAACTTGATCCTTTTCTCCATTGATCATGATGTTTGTTAACTATTGGTCCAGTTGCAAGGATTTTGGTCTTTTTAACATTGAGTTATAATTACAACTCAAGGCTTGAATTTTTTGCCTCAGTTCTTTATATATATATTTATATATATTATTGAGATATATTGAGCATATTATTCCCTTTGGTCTCCTAACCCCAAGGTCTTTGTTCATCTCATTATAATGCTTTATTTGTCGTCTTGAGCTGCCATTTGAAACTTCCTGTTCAGCTCTCTTACATCATTTCTTCCATTTGCTTTAACTACCTGTATTCATAAGTAAATTTCCAAGTCTCTTCTGACATCCATTTCATTTCCCCACCCCCTTTCTTTCCAGTCTTTTTTGTGATGTTTTACTGTCTTCATCTATGTTGTCTTGACACAATCCTACAATTCATCTGGTCTTTGGTCATTAATGTTCAATGTGTCACATCTGTTGAGATATTTTCTAAATTGAGGGTGTGGGGGAGTTATACTCAAAATGGTATTTTGGCTCTGGTGCACTTGTTTTTAATTTTCGTCAACTTTAACCTGAACTTGCATATGAACAATTGATTGTCTGCTCGATAGTAAGCCATTGACCTTGTATTGGTGATAACCTTGAGCTTCATCTAGATTGTCTTTCTCCAAAGATACAGTCGCTTTGATTCCTGCATATTCTTTGTGAGATCCACATCTATAGTCACTGCGTATGTTGCTGAAAAATGCATTTAGCATGAAGATGTTGCTCTTACAATACACTATCATGCAATCTCCAACTTCAGCTCTATGACCAAGACCATATTTTCCACTTACTGGTCCTCTCTCTTTGTTTCCAACTTCTCCATTCCAACTAGCAGTAATTATTAAAGTATCTTGATTTCATGTTTGAGCAACTTCATACTGAATAGATTGATAGAGTCCTTTAATTTCTTCAACACTGGCTGCTGCGGTTGGAGGGTGTATTTGAATAATAGTTGTATTCACTGATCTTCCCTGTAGGCGTGTAAATATGTGATATGACCCTATCACAGACAGCATTGTGCTTCAAGATAGACCTTTCGTTGTTCCTGTTGATGACGGTTGCCATCCCATCCCGTTTGAATTTCTCATTCTTAGCACAGGAAGCCACATGACTATCTGATGCCAAGAGGCCAATGTTGGTTCATTTCAGCTAAGCCCTAGGATGTTGTTTTTAAGCATTCCATTCATTTTTGACCAGTTAAATTTTCCTAGACGCACATTTTTGCACATTACACATTGTGGTTATGAATGGATGCTTGCCATTGCTTATTCTCATTTGGAGTCATTTCTCATCAGCAGGTACGGGTCCCAAAAGTTTTATTCTAGCCATGTCTTTGGTGACTTGACTTTGAGTATCTCACTCTTCCCAAGCTCTATTTTGAGTGACATCCAACCTGAGGGTCTCACCTTCTTGCACTGTATCAGACAATGCTTTATTGCTATTCATACGGTTTCCAGTAGCTGATTGCTCAGAAATGGAATACCTTTTCCTTCCTCCTAACCATTCTTTGCCTAGAAGCTCTGCTATAACCTATCCACAATGGCTGACCCTGTCGGTATTGGAAATGCTGGTGGAATAGCTTCTACCATTACAGCAATATGAAAACTACCACAGTACGGAAAAACTGGGAGATGAGTGGGGCTATTAATGGAAGTTCTTGTTACTGTTGTCAAGTGCCATGAAAATTGTTCTGACCCATAGCTGTACTCTGTATAACAGAAGGAAGTCCTCCCCAGAACTGTGAAATACTCACAATTGTTATATTTGAGCCCACTGTTGTAACTACCTTGTCAATTCATCTCACTAAGGGTCTTGTCCTTTTCCAAGGACTTTGGACATGATAATCTATCCAAAGTATGTGAGGTAAAGTTTAATGATTCTCATTTCTAAGGAGAATGAGGGCTGTACTTCCATCTCTGGCTCTACTCAAAAACTCAACTCAGTGTCATAGAGTCAAGTCCAGGGACTCTAATCCTTTTCAGGAGCAGAAAGCCCTGTCTATCTCCAGTACAATGGCTGGTGGTTTCGAACTGCTGACCTTGCAGTTCAAATGTTTCATAACTAAATAGAGGTGGTGGTTCATAGGAAACTCAATGTCACGGAATTGTTCATTTTTAAACGACTATTTTAATTTTTGAATTTCACTTCCCTTAAAAAGCTCTGGTAGTATAGTGGGTTAGGAATTGTGGCTTCAGACCACAAAGTCAGCAGTTCAAGCCCTCCAGCCTATCTGCAGAAGAAAATGGGACTTTCAGCTCCTGTAAAGGCATACAGACTCCAAAACCCAAAGGAACAATTCTGTTTTACAGGGTGAAGAGGAGTCAGAATGGATTCAATGGTGGTTAGTTGTTAATATGCATGTTTGTGTTTGCAGGTATTTTTTTGTTTACTGGTATGAAGTCTATGAGGGTTTACTGATATGAGCTCCAGGAGGGTAGACAATCCAGTCTGTTATGTTCACGGATATATTCTTGGCAACAGAATTGTGGCTATCAATCCCAAGTGCTTAGCCAGTATGGCTGAATAAATGATAGGCCCACGAATGAGTGAAAAGAGAATGATAAGGTGATGGAAGGATGGACTGCTGGGAAAGGATGGAGTCAAAGATGAGACAACACAATGACAAAAAGAAGCCTAACTGTACACCGCAGACATTAACCTATGTGAATATCCCCACAGCATATCCCAGTTGGTGGAAGTACTGTCTGAGGCTGAGAACTGAGGCTGGTGTGTTGACCACAGGCCAGCCCAGTGCTCTGGTGAGTAATTTCATGTTACCTTTGTCAAGTTTGTGAGTGTTTTATTAATCATTCGTCAGAGAAAAAACTGTATAATCAGTGAGACGGAAGAGGTACAGAATGGAAAGGCCATTATCCTGTGGTTAAAGATGTGGACATTGCGGCTCAGAGAAGCTCACTGGCAGGGACTGATGTCCCCCACCCCGACCCCCAGCACAATCACCAACCTCTCCATCTTCCCTACACACACAGGTTCTCATCTGGTAGGAGGGCACCAATTCCTCAGAAAAGGGAAGGCAGGAGAAATGACTGGAGACAATATGGAGTTTGAGAAAATAAACAGAATGTGATGCAAGGGGAAAAAGGGGGTGGGTGGGGCAGTGCCCCCCCCCCCAACGTAAATAAAAGCACTTGACAGATAACAATAGCTAGTGAAAAGCAAATGCAAACTGATGTGAGTCCCCGTACAGGAAGAGGATGAGGTGAAATGAAGCCTCCCAGGCTGCTCCTATTGTAAAGCCTGTACTTGGCAAGTCCGGAGCGTGTAAGGGGTGGTGCCATTCTGTCTTTGCCAGATAAGCTCCTCCCCCTCTGTGCCTCACAAAATGTCTGAACTATCCAGAAGCATTTCCAGATAAAATGACAAGGGATTAAGAGGGCAGTAATGAACTTGTATTCAGTTGTGTTAGGGTTTCATCATGTTAATTTGCATATTCAAAGGCAGTACACATGTAAGTTTGTATATAAGACTTTGTTCAGCTCTTTATTCCCCCGCTTATCAGCGCCGAGCTGATCGTCGATATTCCCCAAACTTAGTATTGAACACCACCACTCTCTGCGTCCATGCGAAGGCCTTCAAGTGTGGGACACTTGGTGCCATCAGGCAACAGCTTGGGGACAGTGACCTTTGGGAGGAGAATGTCTCACAGCCATGCCCGTGTGTGCTACAAAACGGCATAAAGCTGGCTAGACGCAATAGTTATGAAATAAACAGGATTAAACAGCGGTAACACAATAAGAATTATCTGCCTGTGAGAAACACGGACTCTCTGCTCTCCTTGTCCTTGCCTACTGCTTGAGGAGCGGCTGCACTTTCCCTGCAATGAAACAAAAGCTCAAGTGGATGGGCCTCTAGCGAGGCCAGTAAAGCCCTCATTTGAGAAAGTTTAATTCTGAGTAGACTATAATTTTTTCCTCAAAATGATTTTTCCCATTGCCTCTTTCCTTTTGCATTGATTAGGCAAAGAATGTATAAAATGTCCCCAATATTTTACATTGTTCTGGGATGATATGTAAGGAGTCCTTAGACAGTCGCAATGGTTTACATACTTGGCTGCCAACGGAAGAGATGAGGTTAAAATCCACCCAAGCAGGAAAGAATTGTTTGTTCTTTGGACAATTCGTGGCACTTTCAATAATCTTCTCCAGCGCCACAATTCAAATGCAGTGATTCTTCCTTGGTCTTCCTTATTCAATGCCCAATTTCACACGCATGTGAGGCAATTGAAAGTACCACGGCTTGTGTCAGGCACACTTTATTCCTTAGAGGCAGGGACAGCGTCACAAACTTTGGATAAGTTGTCAGACAAGACCAGTTCTTCGAGAAGGACGGCATGCTCGGTAAAGAAGAGGGGCAGCTGAAAAGTGGGAGTCCCTGGATGAGATCGAATGACACAGTGGCTACAACAATGGATTCAAAGAAAGAACAGCTGGGAGGAAAGTGCAGACCAGGCAATGTTTCGGTTTGTTGCACATAGGTAGGAACCTACGCTAAGGCATGCAACAAGAAGAAGCTATGTTAAGATGAAGAAAACATGATCCCTGACTCATCAAGGCTCAAAGATGGCTGGTGAGGAACTACTTGAACAGGTCCACAAAGCAGTGAGTTTTCAACCAGAGCCCATGCTTGCGGGGCATTAGGGCCGAGGAATCAGCATAGTGTGGAGGTAAGCTTGATTAAGCATAGAACTGCACAGTCGCTTATTGTAATTGCTGTTAATTAGTTGTACACCTATAAGAAGTTGAATTGGCAACAGTGGTGTGATACTTGTACTTTAAGTAACAAAACAAAACAAAAAATTAGTTTCCAAGGCTGCCAATGTACATATGGCAGCAATGGGACTTGATTCCCTGGTTTGCGGGTTTAGAACCATGGTTCTATGGGACATTTCAGTTAACTGACCTTCAGTGATCAGTGTATCTGTACCTTGCATAGTACTTAGGGTCTTTAAGGCTTGTCGGCCATTGTCTAAGGTGCAGTGACAGGTTTCTAATCAACTGGTGCAATAGATAAAAGAGAGTCATGAATAGGAGAAGAATATGGAATGTGTGGCTATTGCCTCTGATCAACTGCCTCTTTTTCCAAGAGACCAGAAGAACTGGTTGGTGCCCAGCTACTAATACAAAACATTTTGAACCAAGCTTTTATAGAATAATTCTGATCAAAAGGGGGAAAACACAGAAGAGAACTTCAAATTCTCATAGGACTCTAGAATTTCTAAAGCCATGGGGGATGGATGTACCCATGCAACTATTGCCCTGGGATCATCTTTATACTTTAAACCGAATATCACCTGAAGCCTTTTAAAAATCAAGCAGTTTAGGTTAACCAGCAACAAATATCTGCATTATGCTATTTTAAGATCTGCATGGATAGATAGTCTAAAAGACAACAGCAACTAGAAAGGTCTGATCGGAGCCTTAGCATGTAATGAGCGCATGCTGGTGAAGGAGAATCAACTCGGGAAAGGGGAGTGAGAACGGCTACACAGTTCCTTCCAGTGATGTGGTTAATGGCATCTGATGAAACATGTAGAAACTGATGAAGCTGTATAATATTTTCTCAACCACAAAAATAAAATAATGATGAGAGACAGCAAGAACTACATACGTTCTCACTTCAGGGGAATACAATTTGAAACATAATATTGTTAATAAAGGTAGGCATTGGTTCAGCTAGAACAGAGAACCACTGCATTACATCTTTTTGCTTCTCTACTTGGAAGCTGTACTCTGGTTTGTCGTCACCACAAGGCGAAATCTTGAAGCCCTTCCTCTTAAATGGCCCAAGTGAGGTCCATGCTTCAGGAATTTAGCTGACATGTGAAGTCGATGCCTCCTCTGCTCAAATATATTTATATAGATTAATGCAGGGGAGAGTGAGAATAACAACCCCTCCCCCACAAAGGGGATGAGCAACAGAAACATGAGTGAAGGGAGACAGTGGATGGTTTAAGATATGAAAATAATAATAATTTATAAATTATTATGGGTTCATGAGGGTGGGAGGGTGGAGGAGAGAGGTAAAAATGAGGAGCTAATACCAAGGGCTCAAGTAGAAAGCAAATGTTTTGAAAATGATGATGGCAGCATATGTACAAATGTGCTTGATATAATTCATGTATGGATTGTTATAAGAGTTGTAAGAGCCCCCAGTAAAATGATACATATATAGAAAACATTCAGTTTTGGAAACCCAAAGGAACTTTTCTATTTTGTCCTGCGGGATCTCTATGAGTCAGAAGAGAGTTTGAATTATTAAATTTTGACTGTGTAAAATGGTCATTTAAATAGACTACTTATTTAAAAAATGATCTTGGCATTATAAGCATGGTTTTTGGACTAAGACAGCCCAGGGTTTATACATTCTGACTTTGAAGCTATAAATATGTAGACAGGTAAATTAACCTCCTTAAGCCTTGACTTCATCCTCTATAAAAACATCCACCTCAGTGGACTCTTGGAGCATTCAGTGAGATAAAATGTACAAGGTACTTAAGACCACAAAAGTAATAAACGGCCGTGAAAAGTCTCCTGCCTTGGAAGGTTAGAGAAGACTATGGTGGGGATATCTGAGTGGAGTCTTGATGGACAAACACAGCAATGACTGGATGACCAGGATTGGGGATCAGGCTGTAGGGAAGTTCTCCAGAACAGGCCATCAAGCACAGGTACCAGGTTTGGAGGGGAGGAAGTACATGGGTGCAGGGAGTTACAAGCAGGTGAATAAAAGCAGATCCCAAACTTACATAGGAACAGAAGTCAGGTGAGACTTGATGGGGATGAGAACCTACAACACTACACAGGTGTTGGGTGTTTCTTGCAACTGATGAGAAGCCATGAAAATATGCCCATGCTCATGGTCCAGGGTCATAGCCTGCCACCTCCGGAGAGGTCATCCCTCCTCTCTCCCGGCTCCTCGGTCCCAGGCCCTGGGGCTCCTGCATCATTTCTGAGATTACACAGAAGTCCTAACAAAAGGACCATAGCCTGAATACATGGAAGTCAGTCCAGTTTTTGGTGTTACGGACTAGCTGCTTCTAAAGTCACTTTTCTCAGAAAGAAGGGGTTATGCCCAGAGGTATTTCGACCCCTTGAGTCAAAGTAGGACCAAATACCACAGGAGTTTCTGGAGGAAGACTTGAAAGGTGAGCTCATTGGCTCTGTTTAGTAGGGAATATTGGTCCTAGACTTGAGACTTGTACAAATCATTCGACCCCAAAGTGGAAGAGAGCATCAATAGTCATGCAGTTAGGCTGAATGCAGAATAGGAAAGCTAGATACTGTCGTCCTGCCTCAGCTGTGGAGGCAGGAGAAAACGTGGGGGCAGCCAACGACATGGAACGTAAAACCACCTTGAGAACAAAATGAAAGCTATCATCCAGCCTCAGGCTGCAGCCCTGGTGGCACGCATGGGTACGTGCTTAACTGCTGAAGGAAAGGTCAGTTCTGCGGAAGGACTAGCCAAGCTCCAGAGGGGCATGCAGTGGGGGGCTGTTATACGGAGTCACAGCCATGGAATCCCGATGGAGAAGTTGAGGGCAATTCTTTCCCAGCAGGGTTTGCCTGAGGGGTGGGGAGAGGGATTCTGTTTTCATTAAGATTTCTCCAGGGCAGGAAATATTTTGAAGGCCTTGTGAAAAAGCTGATGGTATTTTGGAGATGGTGGAAATTTAAATGGCTGAAGGGGAGAGAGGATAGTCTCAACCCACGATTTCCAGACTTGGCAATTTTAATGTTTACAAAAGTTTTCAAACAAATCTTAAATGCCAGGTGATCATTTACACGGATTTGTGAACTGTTTAGATGTCAAAGCAAGTACATTTTATTAAAAACAGGAAGAAGGGGGGGGGGACAGTAATGAACCTATGTTCTACGATCACCATTGCTTCCTAAAGGAAAGACTACGCCGACATCTAAATTGAAGAGAAAACAAGACTGAATAAAGTGTAGGGATTCATTTCTCATTTCCAAATGATAGCTTTATTTCCAGACTATGGATTTACCATTTAAATCAATACCCATTGCTTCACTGTTTCTGACGTATAAGCATGGTGGAGTTGAAAACTCTGCTTAGGATTTTACAAGACAGAAATGAAGGGTTCGGCTGGGTTGCAACCTTTTCTGGAGGTTTTGAAGTACATTCGTTTGGAGATTTTGAGTACAGTAGTTGGACCAGAAGCATGCGTTCTTTGCTGTCTGATGGCTGAAGGTTGCTCTGCGTTATTAGAAGCCACCCCTAGGGCTTTCCCACACGGCCTCTTCCATGTGTGTAACTATGCTGCTAATGTGTGTAACTATGCTGCTAACTCCTGGCTACTTGGTGCTCTCCTTGAGGCCCAAATTGACACAGCTCATATCAGGCCCACCCATAGAATTTCCCTTTGATGAGCTCAGACTCAATTAATTAGCAGCCTTAATTATATATGCAAAATCTCTTACAATAGTAGCACAACATAATCACAGTAGCGATCTCGTCAACTTCACAATTTTCTCCCATACACCCTGGGAGGACTTATTCCAGGTGCATGCATTAAGGAGTGGAACTATCTTAGTGGACCCTTAGGAGAGTTTTGCCTACCACGACACACCTTCCACAGGAAAAAAGTGTCCAAGCACGCCAACATGTTTCACAAGGGTATCTCCAAAATCATGAACACTGGAAAATGATCACCTGGAACTGATTCAATATACAAAAGCTTACATGAAAAATTATTTAGCATTACTTTCTGAGAAAAGGTGTGAATGAAAAGCCCTGCGGACATAGAACCTGGGACAACGGAATTGTTCGACTTATTTGAACTTAAAGAGGCAGAAGGATAAAGGGAGAAACTGGAAATGAGGTCCTGTATGTACTTGGGCGTGAAATCAGAGGCATGGTGTCCCCAAAGTGACCAAGAGGGAAAGGTGGACTCAGGGGAGAAGACACAACAGACGAGATTTTAAGGTCTTTTCTCCGGGAGATGAGAACTTTTGTGACAAGCCCTTTACTCCAGTGTCCCTAAGAAATCCTCTGTAGAATGGAAATTCTTTTCTACTATTTTCTGTATGCCTGTCACTTTGCTGCTAAATGCAAACACGAGCTGAGTTCTCTATCAAAGCTGGCATTGGACACACACAGGGAGAGTGTATGAGAACACAGGGACACCGCAGACATGCACAGGTCATCTTCTCACTGCCAGAGAGTCAACTGGAACTCACCGAGACCCTACAGGACAGTGTAGAACCCCCCTTATGGGTTTTCAAAACTCACTCTTTATGGGAAGAGAAAGTCTCATGTTTGCCTCCGTAGTCACTGGTGGTTTCCAACTGCTGTCCTTGCAGTTAATGTATCATCACTGTGTAATCAGGGCTCCTACCACACATAAGGGTGAGGAAGAGGGAAGTGGAGTCAGCACTCTAAATATAACTGGAACCCGTTTCTGAATGCTCTAGACGACATTAGAGATGCCAAGAGATATTAAGTCACTCTCTTTGAGGTGCATTTCCATCTTCTCACAAATCTGTTAGAAAATCACCTTCATGGATAAGATGTTTCACTGCAAAGGAGCAGGACGTGCCCCCCTCAGAGATGTCCGTCTCAGGGAGTGTGTTGTTTGCACTAGTCTTCGTTGTGTATTTACACTAATATGCTCTATGTGATTTCTCGGTTTTATTTAATTTTTAAAAAGTCACTTTATTGGGAGCTCATACAACTCATATCACAATCCAAGTGTCAAGAACATTTGTACATTTGTTGCCCTCATCATTCTCAAAACATTTGCTTTCTATTTGAGCCCTTGCTATCAGCTCCTCATTTTTCCCCTCTCTCCCCACCACCCAAACCCTTGATAATTTATAAATTATCATTATTTTTTCATGTCTTACACTGTCTGATGTCTCCCTTCACCCAATTTTCTGTTGCCCATCCCCTAAGGAGGATGCTATATGTAGATCCTTATAATTGGTTCCCCCTTTCTACCCCACCTTCCCTCCACCCTCCTGGTATCACCACTCTCACCACTGGTCCTGAAGGGATCATCTGTCCTGGATTCCCTGTGTTTCCAGTGCCTATCTGTAGCAGAGTACATTCTCTGGTCTAGCCAGATTTGTATGGTAGAATTCGGATCATGATAGTGGGCGGTGGAAAGCAATTAAGAACTAGAGGAAAAGTGTATGTTTCATAGTTGCTACACTGCACCTTCACTGGCTCATCACCTCCCTGCGACACTTCTGTAAGGGGATGTCCAGTTGCCTACAAATGGGCTTTGGGTCCCCACTCTGCACTCTCCCTCAAGCACAATGATATGATTTTTTGTCCTTTGATGCCCGATACCTGATCCCATTGACAACTCATGATCACACAGGCTGGTGTGCTTCTTCCATGTAGGCTTTATTGCTTCTCAGCTAGATGGCCGCTTGTTTATCTTCAAACCTTTAGGACCCCAGATGCTATATCTTTTGATAGCTGGGAACCATCAGCTTTCTTCACCACATTTGATTATGCACCCATTTGTCTCCAGTGATCGTGTTAGGAAGGTAAGCATCATCAAATGCCAGGTTAATAGAACAAAGTGTTCTTGCATTGAGGGAGTACTTGAGTAGAGGCCCAATGTCCATCTGCTACCTTAATATTAAATTTATAAATATATGCACATATATCTATTTCCCCGTCATCATATATAAACATATTTACATATGTACATGCTTATATTTAGACCTCTATATATGCCCTTTGCCTCCTAGTTCTTTCCTCTATTTCCTTTCTCGGTTTTAATATCTATTGAATGTTTATCTAGAACACACAGGCAAAATTCATGATTACAGTGTTTATTCAGGAAGCCAGCATGCTGTGATGCCAGTGAGACATTCTCGGAGATGAGTTGTTTATTAGGACATCTTGCAACGTTATTTCAGATCTGCTAACAAATGCCCAAAGGGGCCTACCCCTGGGCTGTAACCTGACCCAAAGTCACTTAGCTCTAGCGCCAGGGGTCAGCAAACCCAGCACCCCTGCATTAAGTGCCCAGAAGTCCCAGCCCAAAGGCACACACTCAGCCTCACTTTGGTGGGTTACCAAAACCAACCACCCCTATAAAGTGCCCAGAGACACACCACTTCACAAGACAGTCTCCTGCACCTAAGCACTCCGCTCTGCTTGCTCCATTGGCTGGGAAGCCCCTCACTCCGCTCCAGGCTCTGGCTCCGGGTTCTTCTGCTGTTCCCTGATGGCATAGCAGCTGGCTTTTGGATACGGGAGGCTCCTTGTGCGGGAATCTTGGATCCAGAGGATACACTCCACTCTTGCTCATATGAGATCCCTCCTTTGCCTTCTCAGAGGGCTCTCTGTATACACTATAGGAAGGCATTCAGGAAATCCTGTTTATAATTACTCATAGGTCGATCCTGTCAGTATCTCCCTTCATTACCACACTGTCTTACCAGACCCATGAGGGAAAAGGTCATTTGGTGAGTTATGGAATTTGGCCAGACGAGCCACTTTAAATAATGCACTGACCTGGCATGTAGGTTACTCCCCTTTGCGGAGGAAAGGGAGTTTGCTGAGAGCGATGCTGTGACTATCATTTATGGACTGCAATTCAAAAGGTAGAGACACAGACAGAGAAGCCAGAGAGTTGGAGACTTTAGCAGCCAAGTGCACATGTTGCAAAGGGCTTTGCAACAACCCCTCGTCTGCTATTCCCTATTTCTTACCCCAACTCTGGAGGGAGGTCATTGCAATCCTCTCATTTAGCCAGAAACTATGAGGAATTGTGGAGGTTAAATGACCTGCCTGAGGCTACCATACAATATGGAGCAAGGTTCAGGGTAGAACTCCCCAGGGTCTCTGCCCCAGGCCTTAGAGCTCAGCCTGAACAGAGCCCAAGTTCTTTTAAACCAGCAGTTTTTACTCTGGGGCAGGTCGGGGATTGCAGAGCACTATAGCAGAGATGGAAGACCTGTGATTCCAAGGGCTCGTTAGAGGCCACTGGACCCATGCCTGCAAGTCTTTTGTCTCAATTTCTTGTTCAGAAAGCTGAGCGGCAGTGCTGTGGCGTTTCTGCACCAGGGACGATGCATACAAAGAAGAACAGGTAAAGGCAAGAGGAGTGTGAGGCCTGGGGTACAGTTTTGCCCCAAAGTAGCCTAGCTCAATGGCTTTGAAATTTATATGACTGACGTAGACATAACTCTCACAGGCATGAACCTCCTATTCGCTGGCTGACATACCTTAACTGTAGGATGTACAAAGATCGGGCTGTATTTTCATCTGGGCCCCGATGCTTTGCACATGGTTGGACCACATGGTCAGTTCTCAATAAAGATTTATTAAGAAAGTGAATTGGCCAGGGACAAAGTTTGTTGAGCATGATGATCTGTAACTTCCTTTGCCCTTGTGCTTTGTGTTTTGACAATTCACTGACTGTCCCTTGGCTCTACTTGGAGAGCCCTCCCGCCAGGCATATCTGAAGCTGAGCTTACAAGGGCTCTGCTTGATTTCTCTACCTTTCCGTCTCATCTACCAAAAAGGAGCAGATTGCCAGTGTAGGCTCTCTGCTGTGGACCAGGTATACACAGAATATGTCTTCTGAAGGAAGACCTTACAACAACGATATAAAACATAGCACCAGAGCAAACCCAAACAAACCAAAAACTACTGCCATTGAAACATTTTCGACTCATAAACTCCAACTTAAAACCGACTGCCATTGTATCAAGTCCAACTCTTGGAGATGCTGTAAGATATCCTTTCTGAGTTCCTGATACATTGACTCTTTAGGGGAGCACTCAGTCTCCTCTCTCTCCCAAGGAACAACGGGTGGGTTCAACCCATTGATCTGGTGGTGAGCAACTCAGTGTGCAGCCCCCTATGTTGCCAGTGTTTCCGAGACTGTAAATCTTTATGAACCGATAGTCTCATCTTTCTCCCAGGGAACAGCTGGTAGGGTTCAGTCACTGACCTTGCGATTACTAGCAACATCAATCAGTAGCAAAACCCAAAGGTGCTTATAGCACCTCAAGGATTACAATAAAAATGTACTTGTATTTTAAGGGGTTGCAGTCCTACTTGGTCATCAAATAAAACTAGAAGGTTTGTTCTGAGGCCATAATCTGAATCCACTCAGGGCATCTTGAAAGAAAGGACCCTATAGTAAGGTGACCAGACAGCCCGCTTTTGGAAGGACACTCCCGATTTTTAACAATTTGTCCCGCGTCCTGCAATGTTTTTTAAAAGTCCCAATTTTTGGAAAGAATGCAAGACAAGCTAGGGTATACGGTTTTCGGCTGCCATGTGGCTATTTCACCAGGATATGAGTTTTATCAATGGTGTCCCGCTTTGTCCTGCTTTACGTTTTTATTGGAGCAGAAAATCTTATCTTTATTCCAGGGTGGTGGGTTTGAACTGCCAACCTGGGTGGTGAAAACTGGTAATGACTTTGGCTGCTAACCAGAGGGTATGAGGTTCTATTCTATACACAAGCACTAGGAAGAAAAGCCTGATGATTAATTTACTTTTTTTAAAAAATCAGCCCCCCCCCAAAAAAAAACAAACCAGAGTTCAACTTTGAGCATAAAGCAGCCTATAGTTCTGATTTGTCCTATGATCACCTTTTATTATCCCATCATCTCAAAATAGAAAGGCCCTCAAACAGCCCTTCATTTGAATATAAATATACATCTAATGCTTTCTGGAGTAATATAAGCCAGAGCTGATTATTCCTCTAGGTCCACATCTGTTCTTTCAAACACTTGGAATTCCACAGACTCATGAAAACCTGATTTCAAATCATAAGCGAGTCCAGGAAGCAAAAGCTGCATGTTGTCAGGGCCCAGCAATGTGTGTTTAAACTAGACCAGCTGTGTATAAAAAGCAGCAGCGTAGCTTTCAACAACAGGAATATCAATGATTTGAGGTATAAACAATTCTTTCCCAGGCAATACAGTTTGTGATCAGCTCCATTTTTTAACTCTGAATAGTGATCTTCTTTTCAATCTGTCTTTGAACACACCACCCAAAATTTTGTCCAAATCATTTTGGAATTATATCTCAAGGTTACTAAAAGCACAATTTTGCATGCTTGTTTCAAACAGTGCCCTGCCAAGAGTGACCCTTTTAAAATGTGGATACATGAATTGATAATTCATTGGCATCTTGGTATAAACTAGGTTGGCATATACTAAGGTAACACAGAAACTAGATTTAAGGAGCCCTTTAGCAAAACACTTTGATGAAACAGTGGAAAGAAACTATGTGGATCTTTTCTCATAAAGTCATAAACACCCACGTGCACATTGATTCCCCCCGTGTTTTCATCAAGTCACCGTGGTTCTGGTGTTCTTTACACTGAGGCTCTCTGACCCTGTTTATGGTCCTGACAGGTCCTGCAGGAGCACAGCATGCTTGTGTAAGGCAGTGTTATGCAAGCACGGTTGACCCTACACATCTTTTCCATGTAACACCTACTTGGGTCCCGTGGGGTCTATGGTTTATGGGCTGCCCATCAGAAATCATTACAGCAGATTATGAGAATGCAACATTTTTGCCCAACTGGTCATATACAGTCACAGATACTTACTGCATCACACTACTTACCAAGCCTGGGCATACCAGGATAAACCTCACAGACAGAATCCTTTCCTCCTTGAGTGTAGAGTAACAATACCATGAAGAATGCCGTGTGAAGATGGGAGAGCACATGAGGACACTGAGCACGACTCGGGTCATTAATTTGCTTTGCATGTTAGACTCATGCCTTTGCCTTTGTTGCGTTGACCAAGGGAATAAAGAACAAGCATCAGGCAGATTACTGATTACTCTGTTCAGACACACTTCCAGGAAACCCCAAGGACAAGGGCTTTGGGAATGTGATGGTCATGGCTGGCCAGCACACCTGCACTGCACACTAAGCCCAACAAGCCTGTGTTCTCTGAGGTCGCCCTCTCCTATCCAATCATGTGGATCTCTAAACTGGGCCTCTGGCTTGATTGTCTAGTATTTGTAAAATGTTTGGGGTTTGAGAAACTAATCAAGGAGAATGACATTACTGCTGTAGATAAAAGCAACAGCCAGGATTTATGCCTTGAAATATCTTTTTTTTAAATCATTTTATTAGCGGCCCATACAACTCCTATCACAATCCATACATACATCAATTGTGTAAAGCACATTTGTACATTCATTGCCCTCATCATTCTCAAAACTTTTGCTCTCCACTTAAGCCCCCGGCATTAGGTCCTCATTTTTCCCCTCCCTCATGAGCCCTTGATAATTTATAAATTATTATTTTGTCATATCTTGCCCTGTCCGACATCTCCTTTCACCCACTTTTCTATTGTCCATCCCCCAGGGAGGAGGTCACATATAGTTCCTTGTAATCGGTTCCCTCTTTCCAACCCACTCTCCCTCTACCCTCCCAGTATCACCACTCAACCACTGGTCCTGTAGGGATCACCCGCCCTGGATTCCCTGGATTTCCAGTTCCTATCTGTACCAGTGTACATCCTCTGGTCTAGCCAGACTTGCAAGGTAGAATTCATATCATGATAGTGGGAGTGGGGAGGAAATATTTAGAAACTAGAGGAAAGTTGTATGTTTCATCGTTGCTACATTGCCCCCCTGACTGGCATGTCACAATGTCAACTCACTGAGGGCAGGGAATTGTTTATTGTGATGCCTGAGGTATCGCAGCCATAGAACAATGTCTGATACATAGGAAGAATTCAACAAATACTTGTATTTTATGGCTCATCTAATTCAACTTATCAGTGTTTTATTGGTCTTGTATATGAGTAAGAATCAGCTAACTGGCAAAACCCTCACCAAACACATACATGTACACACACACACACACACACACACATGCAAATTTGCAAATTTCCACTGAGTAGTGATCCTGAGGACAAAGTAGAACTGCACAAGATTTCCAAACCATAAGCCTTTATGGATGCAAATTGTCTCAGCTCTCTTCTGTGGAGTGGGCTGTGGACTCAAACTGCCAACTTGCTCGTCGGCAGACTAGTGCTTACACACTGCACCTCAATAGTTCCTAGTGGTAAAACAAGTTGTGTCAAGATCCCTAAACGTGGTGGTGAAGGCCATAGGGAAAAACGATACCTAAATGGTCCCTTGAGGGTTTGGCAGGGGAGGTTGGGAAGAAATGGGCAGCTAAAAACCATGAGGACAAGAATAAAGAAAATGTTCTAAAATTGATTGTGATGGTGACTCTTTAGCGCTTCTTGATGAGACTGAACATTGAATTGTTTGATATGTGAATTATATGGCAATATAATTGTCAAAAAAATATCTAACTGGTCAAATACAATATAGAGCAGAGGGAGTCCCTGAGTGGCACAGTGGTTAGCTCTCTTGGCTGCTGAACAAAAATTGGAGAGTCTAGTTCATCCTTAGGCCCCTCCGAAGCAAGGCCTGGCTGTCTTCTACTAAATACTTAGCCATTGAAACCCTATGGAGCACAGTTCTCCTCTGACAGATGCGGGATTGCCATAACATCAGTTGGAGCTGGCTAGGTAGAAACTTTTTGAGTTAAAAAAAAAAGAAAAGCGAGTAGATTTTTGCAAGGAGGACTATATTCTCTAGCTGCACACTGCAGTGTGATAGGCATGAGTGATCTGCAGCTATGAAGCATCTTTAATGTGGTTAGGACAGGGAGTTTTAATTGTAAGATATTTAAATAGCTCCAGATGGCTGTGCAGTAAGAGAGCAGCGCTGAGGCTTTAGGATCTGGATTAATGGAGCTCTGCCATCCTCCCTGTATGGTGATCAAGGAACAAACTGAGTGCAAGTCGTCTCTCTCCATTCAGCTGGAAGAGATGAGCAGTGAGAAATATGGGAGGGGAAATTTTATAAGCCTAACCTACAATTGGTATATTGTTTCCATTTATATACTCCGTTAGTTCAAAACCAAGAACACCTCCAAGGGAGAAAGCCTAGACTTTCTATTCCCATAAACAGTTACAGTCATGGAAGCCACAGGGGGTTGCTATGCTATGCGTGGTCAATGGTTCAATGGCAGTGGCTTGTGTTTATGGATTATTAGCATTGGATAGATTGTAAGATCATTGCATCCCAATGGCCAGTGGGCATTTAGGCAGTCCCTGCGGGAACTTTCCCAGTGCCAGGCGTGTCTGCTTCTAAACGGTTCCTCCAGACACCAACAGGGAGGCGGCCTCCCTCAGGCAGGCTTCACTTCCGCTTCCTTCCTTCCATTTGTCTTCAAATGAGGCTGAAGCACACGTTCTCTTAGAGCTTGGCTGGCAAGAGGCACTAATCTGATAAAAATTTCGTGTGAATAAGAACACTCACAGTCTTACACTTGACACTGTCTGGTGTCCCAGACAACAGAGTTGTACATTAAACTAAGGACTTTAAGGTCTGAGCGGAAGGGATGGCCCATTGGAAAACTTAAGGCAAGGCTTTGGGAGATTTTCATCTCTTCAAGATAGGCAGTGTTCCTGAAACACTTGTAAAAAGGGGTTTAAAAGATTT
>NW_022111372.1:75434654-75436513 GCF_000313985.2 Echinops telfairi
CTCTCTCTCTCACACACACACACACACACACACACACACACACACACACAGAGAACAGGCATGGGAGGGAGAGTGGGAATACACCAGTACAGATGGATATAGGTTTGACAGAGTGTGTTCATATAAGTCTATGTACCTTTACTGCCTAGACAGCCATGGAAGTGGTGGGACATACTGGTTGGTTAGAAACCGGTGGGACTCCTGTAGCCACTCCCCAGGTTTGGAACTGTTCGAATAATCCAGCATTCAGATGAAGAGGGCAGCATTTACCCAAGGATCAAGTTCAGCAGATTAGGAAAGGAGGAGGAATGGGACAGGAAATGTTGGAAGCACGATGTTTTAGTGTGATATTGACCATATATCATGGGTAAGTTGAAACAAATGTGTCTACAGTGTGCAATGCACAGCTGATGAGCTGGTCTGCAAACCTTCACCAAATTCACCAGAAGAGGTTTTCAAAACATGTGTTTGTGCATATCTACAGGTACGTATACGTAGCTACATGTGCGTCTCTATTACAAACTTGCTCCCTTCCCACTCTCCTCAGCCCCAGCCCTCCCTCTAAAGGAGAGTGCACAGGGAGTTGACATACAATATGCAGAAGTCAAATGCTAAGCTGCTCGGGGATGACAGAGGGGCGGAAGCCTGATCAACCCCTTTTCCTCCAGGAATCCCTTGGATCCCTGGAAATCCAGTTCACAATATTGGTAAACCAGGGAGCACGGGGTTGAGTCTGACTCTAACAGAAGAGTTACTGTGCTCTGTTGCTAATAAATTTAGATTTGAGCATTGGATTCTAGACAGGGGGGACCCCAAAGAAAGGCCTGGTGAGCTATGCATATGTCAAAAAAAAAAAGACCAGGCGCTGGAAAACCACTCACTTGCAGCAGTTCTATCCTGGCACAAGTGGGGTTGTCCGAAGTCAGTATTGACTTGAAGGCAGCTGTTTCCTTTACGGATTTCTCTTCTCTGAGCCTCAATGGCCTCAACAAAAGAATCAGGACAGTGTCTACTTCGAAGGTTAACAAGAGACTCACTGAAACAAAAGGAAAACAACACTGCCACCGAGTCCATTCCGGTTAAGAGCCTCTACAGGCCAGAGCACTGTTTCTCAGGGGTTCCGAGGCCGTACTTTTCTAGGGGAGCAGCCGGCGGCATCTTGTCCTTGGTGGGGGTTGCTGCGAAGGTTAGCGGAAGTAAAGCATGGAAAGCACTTGGCAGAAAGCGTCACCCATCAGATGTCAGTCCATGCATGTGTCCCTGGTGACTGGAAGAACACGCTCTGGTTTTCTGCCTTTCACGTATGCCTGTCTCTTGAAACAGCCTCAACACTGTCCACAGGTCAGCGTGTCACACGCTGTACGGCGCCCCCCACGTGCCACACCAGGGAGCACTCGGTACACAATCAACCATGCTGGAAAGGGCTCAGCGTCTCTCCTCTGAGAAGCCCAAACAGGACCGGAAATATTTTCCTTGAATTTCTTGCCAGCGCCCTGCTTACAGACCTAAGTCTAGAGTCCACCCAATCCCCCTCTGTACTGCAACAATGAAAACACACCACAACTGCATGCATAAATAAAATATGTGTGCTGCTAATGAGAGGCAACCCAGCAGTTTTCTCATCACTCCAGTGACACGTTTATGTGCTCTCCAATCGCAGTCGAAATATTTTTGCTATTTTCATGATTTCCTTGGCTTCCTTCCTGAGGAATTAATCATTTCTACAGCACCAGGGAGAAGCTGAGAAATCGCAGACATGACTGAATGACATGATAGTGCATTCTCTTCGCCCACGCCGACTCTCTCTCTGTGCATGACATTAAATCGTTCCAGGGGAAAGCGGCTTGCTGTGGCGGGGG
>NW_022111372.1:75437767-75439320 GCF_000313985.2 Echinops telfairi
ACATTGATCATGCCTGGTGGATGGCTGCCTGAGAAAAAGGAGTGAGTTCTTATTGTGTTTTGTTGTAACTCTATCAATATGATTTTAGATCAACATAAAAATAATGCTGTAAGACAGAGCACATCACAGCACCTGAGACAAGAACCTTCCTTAAGAAACAAGGTCTTCATATCAGTGTGACCTGACATTTCCTTGCATTTGAGAAATATCTTAGAGTACACGGAGTACATGAACATAAAACAACCAACGTTGAAAACAGAAGCTGGGTGCAATACCTCTTGTCTGTTCCAGTGATCTCAGATCATGAGACTGGCCCTCTCTTTCACTCTCTCTTTCCGCAACCACCACCATCAAGTCCGTTCTCACTCCTGTTCCTGCATCACAGGCCTTCAGATTGGTTCCAACTCAGAGCGGCCCTATGCACAACAGAAGGTAATAACGTCTGTTCCTGTGATGATCAGGCTCATGGGGACAGCCACTGATCAATCCATCCTGTTCAGGGGCCATTTTAGCTTCCTCTCTACTCTACCAAGCATGATGTTCTTTTTACAGAGAATGATCTCCCTTGTAACATGTAACATTTCCAAAAGTACATGAGATGAAGTCTTGCCATCCTTGCTTCTAAGGAACAATCTTGCTATACTTTTGATTGATACCAACCCTATGGATAGTGTTTCCAAGGCTTTAAAATTCTTATGGGAGCAGTTAGTTTTAACTTTCTTCCATGGAGCTGCTAGTAGGTTTGAACTTGTGACCTTGAAATTAGCGGTTCAACATTTACCCACCAGTGCCACCAGTGCTCCTTATGCATATACAGAAATATGTGGGAGTGGGGGGCTTCAATTAGTTCATGGAAAAATAGAATTAAAAGATAATAGAATTTATCCACAAATATTTTGAAATCCACCTCTCTCTCTCTCTCTCTCTCTCTCACTCACACACATACACACACATTAATTTTTGGCATATATTTGTACATATACATATACACACACATACACACACACATACACAAATATGCTCAGTTCCTAGCACTATTATAGGTGATTTGTGTATATCAATTCACTCGGCCACATAATCCTTTGATGTTGGAACTATTATAAGAAAATTGAGGCACAAGGAAAGTAAATAAATGAAATAAAACCTTATCCAGAGTTAAAAAGTGATGACAGTCTGGTTCTAGAACTACTGCTCAAATTATTATGCTATATAATTCTGACAAACAAAAAATACCTCAATGCCATTGGGGTGATGTTCTTTTGGAGTGAGCCCTGTTATCAGGAGCCAGAGCTCTTATTTTCTTAGTGGATCTTTGGAATGACCTCTGTATGAGTAGAGGCATGACCAAGACTAATTTGGGGCCACCTGAATGTCTCCCCTGAACAGTGGAACAACAAAGTATCAGGGATCCCTATTATCTCCCCAACTTTGGACAAATCCTCCTTGGCACCACTTCAAGTGGGTGAGTGGGAGTGGTAGTTACATAATCTGGAGTCAATTTGGGACTTGAGAGGATTAAGGGTGAAGGGGTGGAGTCTAGTCTGTTAATCAGC
>NW_022111372.1:75440987-75444717 GCF_000313985.2 Echinops telfairi
GAAAAAATGAGTGGAACAAGTTCATAGCTATAGAGTTTTATTTACAATCTTCCTCTCTCTCCCCTCTTCCCCCTCCCCTCCTTTCTTCTCCTCTCCTCTCGGTCTCTCTCTCTTCTCTTCTCTCCGTCTAAGACTCTAGATGAGGCATTGGGATGGAATAAGGGCAAAGCACAAAAAACTGAAGTCAAAGGACTTTGTGCTTTCAGAGATATCAGAATCCAAGAGGTCAGTTGTAGTACTCTATTACGAATGTGGAAAAAGAAAGGCTGCCATCCTTCACAATCTTGTATATTTTACTTCATGCCAAACAAAGACTGTGCTCATTTTTCTTCCAACCCATAAATTCTCCTAAATAAGGATATAGTTCTTGCGATTGTTCTTGAGCACTCCCCCTCCCCCATTCTTCTTCTGTAAAGGCATTTTCTTGCCAACATTTCACAAAGTTATTTAGAGACCATAGTCTATGCCAAACAATGATTCTGCTCTTATAAAGCAACGCCATGCTTCAACATCTAAGTCTTCATTTGCGCAGAGTTAGCAAAGAATATTTTATCTTCAACTGGGCCCTCTTAGTCCTTTGACTCATCTTAGAGGTGCAATACATCATGCCTAGAGGCCCTCTGGTATTATATAACCTCCCATGCATAACTTGCATTAGCAAGGAAATGACATATTTATATAGCAATTAAAAATATGTTTAGCATTCCCTGAGGTGCCACCCCTCCCCATTATTTAAACGAAGTGCACATTAATCATCTGGCAGGGTGTAGTACAATAGAGACAACAGTTGTTTCTGTATCCAGTGTTTAATATCACACATGGAAGTGGAATCTGAATTCCCACAACCTGAAAATGTCACCACACATTGATTATACTTGCGCTGAAACACAGCATGCTCTTTTAAGCAACACCATTTGGAACTGTCACACACCCACACATGAGGCTCACGTGTTTTTGTGTTATTCACTTCACAAAGAAACCATTTATTCCTGAGTGAACAAGAGCCTGGGGGGACCTGAAGCTCGCTCCCAAAGGCCTTCATGATTGGACAGTCTATGCTAGCCGGGTCTCCAGCACTGTGCCATCCCAGAGTGGGTCTGGAATGGCCATTCTGATGAAATGCTGAGGACACTTTGAAAGTGTGTATTTCCCCAGCATCAAGCACGATGGAAAGATGCAGCCAGGGGTAAACATATCCTAGTTTAGCTATTCATTTGGAAACACTTCGACAGTGCTAAAATGTTTGAAGTACGGGTTTCGACTACTCTCAGAAAGGAGAATGTTCCTATGAAAACTTCATAAGCCCAAGTGGCATAAGATGAAGCAGAGACTTCTATTACTTTATATGGGAAGCATTTTTGAGTGTTCCCAGAGCTAAAACTCTGTTTACCAAATCAAACCAAAGAGCACACTACCCCGGAAGGCACGCGAGCACCCAGCACCCACGGGCACAGTTCCCAGCGATGGCAGCCTGATGCGGAGGTGCTGCGTGGTCCCCAGGGAAGGCACTGGTGATGCCAGCCTCGCTGCCCGGGAGCACACAGCCTCTTCAATGGAGCCCTGTCAAATCGACACCGTCAATGGTAGTTTTGCTTTTCATGGTTGTTGTTGGCAAGAGCCACAATCCTCTTCAGATTACCTGCGTTATTGAATAAAAGGTACCAATGTAGATCTTTCAAACTCTCAAAGAGTGGGGGATCCCTGTGTCGTGACGAGTCTGAGCTGGGCTGGGCGATTCTCAGAAGAATGACAATCCTGCAGAGCAGTCCGGCTTGAGGCACCCCCCCACCCCCACCCCCACCCCTGGATGGAACTTTCATGTGGAATTTTGTGCTTCATAAACTATTTCTATATACTTAATTTTCTTCACAAAGATTATGCTTCAAAGTGACATGGATGGAGGTTTGATAATAGTCCATCTCAGACTCCACATATTTCTCACATTCAGAGTTTCTTGCTACCTTGATTTGATACTCGTCTTTATGATACTCCCCCCCTCCACCACCACCACCATGTGATTTCTCCTAAGCATGCAACCATTACTATACCTGGCACCTGGTGCTTACTCAAAGGCACCATGATCTGTCCCAATAAACAGTACTAGGCTGTGTCAGACTTCTGGAGAGAGGACGTGTAGCTTCCCAATGTAGCACCTCCCTCACAGGAAGTCAAGGGCCATCTTAAACAGCTCTGCCTTTTACCTTATGGGCAGTGGATCAACGTTAGACTTCAGTGAAAGGTTCGGAGTCCTCCACGAGCTCGCCAGAGGAAGACTGACGACTGCGAGCTCCACAGTGGATCAGAGGTGGAGCACTCCTGGGAATCCAGGCTTTCCATTAAATAACCTTTCTCTCCAAGCACCACACCCCTCATGGGAAGAAGCACCACAGGTCGTGATGACCAGAGACTAACTCACAGATGCCAGGCTTCAGCTTCACGGCAGTGGTAGGGTTAGCCTTCCTGACTCACGTCAGACTTCTCCTTGCATTATCCGTCTGTTTAACTGGCTCGTGTGCATCGATAACTGTCTACTCCATAATAACGGCCAGCAAAAATGGCTGGTGGGTTTGTTAGATACAAGAATGAGCATGGTGGTTATGGAGAAAATCAATTATACTAAATATAGATTTCGCTGTGAATGGAAAACCTTCGTTTTTGTTGCTGCCGTGCCCTGCCAACTAGCTTAACATCTAATAGGGGTTTTCCCTCCCCCGGAACGTGTGCTCTAGTCTTTGAAAGTTTGTGACACTTCTTATGTAAATCACCAGTTCCAGTCACGTCGAATTAGATGAGAGAAACTTATTTGGTTTACATGTTTCCGTGAGCAGATTTTGGAAGAGCTGACAAACTAGATGCCAGTGGCAATTCCTCTGTAACTGAATTTAGAAAATGTTACGTTACTGCTAATATCATTATGCCGAGTAGAAGGAGAGTTCCCAGCTAGCATTACTTTTTGTCTTCAATTGTCTCACACGGCTCTCAAAAAACCGTAATATTGATGTTTAAGTTTTGAGTAATAACCTATTGGAATTGGAATGAAAGTGAGACAGAATTGTTAATAAGCCTCGATCTACATAGGAACAAAGACATACGAGGGTTCTCTTCATTTCTTTTCTCTATCTGGAAGGCCCTTAAAGGTGACTCTACAGCATTTTGGCAATTTGAACCCATCCAGGGGCTGCCTCTACAGCAGAAACGCCCAGCAGTCTGCTCCCGTGAAGACCACGGCTTAAGAAACCCCCTGCGGCCTGCTGAGGTCTGGTGTTTGATGATCTCTGGCAATACCAAGCGCAAGTATTTTGGCAATTTTTACTTTTCTTTGTCACTTACAGCAACATGACTTCCTACAAGCCTCTGAAGCCTGCAACACATTTTTTCCCATTACCTTTCTCATTGCTTTGGCCAGGGGACAGTTCAGGGTGGAGAAGGGACAGAAGAGAGGAGCCCGCACACTGAAGAAGCATGGACGAAGCGCAGCGAGAACTGCAGTGCACCCAAGGGTAGGCCTGGAGTGAGATGCACTTGGATTTGATTCCTGCTGCCACGATTAGTACTGATGCAATTTAACATTCCTGAGCTTTGGCTATTGTGGCTGTAAAATAAGAATAAACTCAGTACATACTTTAAGAAGACTAAAAGGGGTGTCTACAATAATAATAGAAGAACATATTGAGCTCTTATTAGGCGCTAAATGTTTTATGGAGATTATATGGTTCAAACCTCCTGAAAC
>NW_022111372.1:75445044-75447980 GCF_000313985.2 Echinops telfairi
GGAGACCCTTCCATGAAGTCCACACCCAAATACAACTAGCAACACAGACGCGGATGACTTAACTACTGTGGCACAGAGGAAAGGTCTACAAAGTTTAGCATGTCTAAAAATCAGAGGCGTATTTTAAAGGAAACAATATGCCCGCATAAATAATATGTACATAGGCTAATAATATTACATAGTGTGCATAGGATACCAATGCATGAAGGGGTTGCTTGGTTTGAACCCCTCCCCCCAAAAGTATGACATGCATTATTTGCATAAAAAAACATTACAGGTACATGCCCTGTCTAAGCTTACTTATATGAGGGGACTTCAAAAAGTTTGTGGAAGAATTCCATTAATCTTTAATTCTACTTTTTCTCCCACAATCTTTTTGAAGCCTCCTCATCTTTGCTTACATGAGAGCCCATATCTATCTTAGCAAAAAATGCTCTTCTAGGGGAACCTAATGCTTATGGGTGGATTATAATAAAACATTTCTGCCATGCGCCAGTACCCCACCCCCCTTGAGCCTTCTCCAGGGTAGAGATGGATGTTCACAAGCTGTGTAAAAGCTGAAGATTGATTTTTCTTCCTCAAAGAGTGAAAAATGATTCTCCACTGTGATTAAAATGCGCAAAGGCCACCCCATTCTACGCGTCTGCAGACATCGGTTTCCTTTTATCCAGGTCTTTCGGCTGATTACACAGCGACATGAGACGTACTCAAGAGGGCGCTGCTGTGCAGCCGCCGGTTCCTCCCCTCCCAGCCTCCTTACTTTATTTAGAGGCCCTCCAATGGCGGCAAAGGTGCAGCCAGTTCCCAAACCTGATGACCTGGGTCTCCACCCGCGTTTCTTTGGACTCCTCCATCTGAATCCTTCTTGAGACTTTTGTGTCTGTGATTTCTAAAACGCCATTACTTTGAGCTGATGTAGGGGAGAGGACAAGAAATGTTTATTATTTACTCAAGTTATTCTGTTACGGCAGCCGTTGAATCATTATCCCCAACACCAGTAATTCCACTCAGCGCTTCTTGAAATCACTTACTGCTCCTAGTGCACAGAGCAAAGACGCCACCACAGCCAGCCTGACCTGCACAGGCTGGGGCTCTTTCTCACCCAGGCGAAGGCTGGGTAAAACCCATCACCTTCCTAGATACAAAGGGGCTTTAAAACATTTCGGAAAAATTCCATTATCTTTTAAGTCCATTTTTTTCATGAACTTTTGAAGCAACCTTCATCCCCGGTTCTGTACTACACAAATTCCTATAATGATTAATTTGCTTTATCCAACGATCTTGTGAAGTGAGCGCTATTATCCCCATTACAGATGGTGTAACGGAAGCTCAGAGAAGCTCAGAGATTCTCTGTCATATGGCTAGGATGTGGTTGACCTCTTTTTTAACCTACAAGTGTCTTAACTTCCAGAAGCTTGTTCTAAAGGTCTACTTTCGGGTGTCAGCCACCGTCGTCAAAACAATCAAGCAAAACTCTTCTAGCTGTTTAGGTCTGAATGGCTGTTTGGGTTAGCGATTCTGCGGGTGGGTCTGTGGGTGCACAAGGGGCAACTGAAGTGCCTGTAAGTCTGCTCCTCCAGCTCCTATGATTTCAGACTGGGTAAGCCCTGTTATTGCAGGTTTGAGGAGGAAGACGGAAGGGAAAAAAAATGAAAGTATGAATTCTGTCTTGATCAAGCTTGGATTCTTTAAGATGTGGTTATATGGGATAGCTTTATTTTTAATGCCTGGGTTTGGATTTGGTGAAGTCTGTGTAGAACATTCAATTCTTTATTACAGTAGCAATTCCCTTTGAGATCCAGAGGGAGCCCAAATGAGCTCACACCGACCTAGCAAAATTATCTAAAGCAGATGTTTGCCATCCATGGAGACCAGAAAATTAAAGGGTGGGGCTCAACAGCCAGCCACCAAAACCCTTAAGGAACACACAAGACCATATACGTGGTGGCTTCTGTGTGCTCTGCTCTTGGGAGGGTTCAAAATAGGAAACTCTTTGCTTCTGTTCAAACGGAAATGCAATCTTCAGCAGCAGATACACTAAGCCAAAAACAAGCTCTGTTGTACAGTAGCTGTTTGTCAGATACACATGGTTTGGCTTGCCCCACCCCTTCTCTAAAAAATACGGTCCTGAAGCTATTCTGAAAGGACATGCAAAGGAAAGAGCTGTTGACATTCCGGATTCCTCTCCTTCTTGAGACTGGTGTCCTATGCAGCAGCAAGGTCTATCAGCTCTACCTTTAAATTACATCCCTTCTTATTCTGTCGTCACAGGAGCTCTGTGGTGCAGTAGGCACTCACTGGGCTGTGAGTTGCGAGGTCAGCAGTTCAAAATCACCAGCTCCGCAGGTCTTTCTTTCTACTCCTGCAAAAAAGTATCGTCTCAGACAGTCACAGGGGCAGTTCCGCCCTCTCCTATACGGTCACGATGAGTCAGAATCGGCAGTGAGTGGACTGCGTTGTCATCATCTCATTCCAAGCCAACACTCAGCTGTGCCTGGATTATTGTAATAGCCCCTAATTTGTTAGCTTTTCTTCCTTGAAATTTTGCAGCATATTCTCATCACAGAAGCCAGAGTGAAGTATACATGTATTTAAATCCCATAGATTCTCTTCTGCCTAGAGCCCATTGTAGGCTGCTTATGTCACTCAGCATAACAGCTCTAGCCTTGTTCTGATGGACAGATGCTTCATGATCTGGCTCTGCTAACTCCCTGGTCTTGTTTCTACTATCTTCCCCATCACGACTATGTTCTGTCACACACTGGAACACACTCGTTGCTGCTCCTGGAACAGGGCATCCACACTCTTACCAGGGCTTTGAATGTGCTGGTCCCTCTGTTGAGAATACTCTTTGTCCAGACATCTCCTTGGCTAAATCTCTCACTTGCTGAAGATCTTCACTCACAGTAACCTAAATGAAGATTTTTGTGGACTAT
>NW_022111372.1:75449358-75451576 GCF_000313985.2 Echinops telfairi
GCTTCTTTTACACCTTCAAAACCCAGAAGAGTGCAAAACTCTATAAATCATTAAGCATGAACAATGGCTTAATCTTCTTATACTCAAAGGTTGGGAGGCACTTAATATACGTATGGCTGGGGAGAGCTGCCTCCTCAAAACAGAGTCAACCTTAATGACACGAATGGAGCAAAGCTTTAGGGCCTTCACTGCCCATGTGGCACAATTCAGATTTAGCATAGCTCAGGTACGCATCCATCATTAGAGGGTGGGATGTATGAAAGATGAATCCAGGAAAATTTGAAGTTGAACTCTTCATGAAATAAGCTATATCTGGTTTTAAAACTCCAAATAAGTAAACTATATTTTCTTCTGGAAAACATTTAGTGAATGGTTTCTGCCCAGGGCACAGAGTGTGGCTCAGATTGGAATACACACCACGTTGATGGTGATGTGGTAGGTAATGCGAAGGGGGAGATGGTTGGTATGTGGTGGTAGGAGGTGTTATGGGTGGTAGATCTAGACTTGAGATGAAATTAATATATCACTGGACATAAAATGATAAATGGTAGATTTGTTGTGGGTTTGTCTGTCTAAACTACAAAGTTGCTGTTAAGTGCCAATGAGTTAATTATAAATCATGTGACCCTACCGTGCGGTGTCCGATTGCTCCTAGGGGTTTTCAAGGCTGTGATTGCTAAGAAGTAGATCACTAGGCCCCTGTCCCAAAGCACCTCTATGTGGGTCGAAAAGACCAAAGGTTGGGCTAGTAGTTTGTGCCACCCAGGGCCACTTACTTAAACAAAGATAAGACTACTCCATGGGCATCACTGGAGAGGGGTGGGTCCTTACGTCTGTACTTCACTGGGCCTGAATATCAGAACACTACGGAACGTACAGTCCTCATCCCAGACATCAGTACTTCCCTCAAGTGAAACAGTCATTCCTGTATCTTTTTATTCCCCTACCTCAACTACTATGTGGTACGACTAGAATTGCTGCATGTGGAGTCTGAGGCTATATTTATAGAAGCAGGTTACCAGGCCCTTCTTGTATTGTGCTGCTGAGTAAGTTTAAATAGCCATCTTTCATGTTAGTAGACCAGTATAAACCATTTGTACCACAGAGGGACTTTTGCTCTGCACTGTGGGTGTTAGGTGCTTTCTAGGCCAGTCTGACACACAGTGACACCTGGTACAACAGAAGGAAACACTGCTCAGTCCTCTGCCACCCTCACAGTTCTTGTAATGTTCAAGCCCAGCCCTGCAGCAGCTGTCAGTCACTCTTGTTGAGCATTTTCTTCTTTTTCACTTGAGGTCCTTTTCCCAGGGCTAGTCTCTGACCACATGTCTAACATGTGTGAGACAAAGTCTTGTCATCCTCAGTTTTAAGAAACTTTGTGGCTTGTTTGTTCTTCTGGCGGTCAGTGGGACTTGCAATCCTTTTTGCCAGCACCAGAATTCAAATACATCGTGTCCTCTTTGGTCTTCCTGATTCATTGTCCGACTTTCACATTTCACTAAGTTAGTTCTGATTCATAAAGAGGAGGATACCCGACTTAATCCTGAGCCACTCTCACAATGTTGTTATCTTTGTGCTCGTTGATGGAGCCACTATGTCGCGCCAGAGTGTCAAGGGTCTTGCTCATTTTGGCTGCCCTGCTAGTTTACCAAGCATGATGTCCTTTTTCAGTGGGTGGTCTCTCTGCCAGTCACTAGAATCTGAAGATTTAAACAATGACCATGATAGAAACAATTCTTGTTTCATTTAGAGAAGATGTGTTGATGATTTATACAAGTATAAATCATACTAACATCAATCATTAGTTTGTTGCTATAATATATAAACTAATGAGAAAATATAATGTGCTGTGACTACCCTGGGATGGGAGGGTACAGAGTAGCTTCTGAAAGAATTAGGATAAATCTTTAAAGTAAAGGGAGTTGTGCACCCTGTAAGCATCAAATTTATTTTGCTACATAAACAACCAAAGTTGAGTATCGTTAATACATTCTGGTTGCGGGGAGGAGACGAGCCAGTCCGGGTACAGTGTAGCAATAATGAAACATACAACTTTCCTCTAATTCTTAAATGCTTCCACACCCCACTATCATGATCCCAATTCTACCTTACAAATCTGGCTAGACAAAAGGATGTACACTGGTACAGATAAGAACAGGAAACACAGGGAATCCAGGACAGATGATCCCTTCAGGACCAGTGGTGAGAGTGGCGATAC
>NW_022111372.1:75452189-75454127 GCF_000313985.2 Echinops telfairi
TTCCTTGATGTTCCCTTTGGGCTCCTATCTGCTAACCAGCCAGTTGTACCCCAAATGGTGCCCCAACTGCCAAATCCTCCTTTCACCAAGACCTACCAAGAAGTGGAAATCCTTTAAACATTAAATAAATAAATGAAACTGTAATTAAGCTATTCCAATAGAGAGTAGCTTGTGTCATTGTTTGATGATAATGTCTCAGGAAATTAGCAAATTCACTAGCTCCCCCAGTGAAAGCATAATTCACACTAAAGATGTGCTCACTCCGTGTTACTGAAGGGATGCTGACTACTGTCTCAGTAGATATTGTAGAGACACTCGTATCTAGTGCTGCTCATAGAGAAACACCACGTGTCATTAATAAACAGAAATCTATTTCCTAACCTTTAGGAGGTTGGAAGTCTGATCGAAAGCTCTAGAGAAGCCTTTCTCTTTCTGTGGGTTCTGAAGAAATGTCGGCATCTCTCTTCAGCTCTGTTCTTGGTCACCTCATGGGGCTTGGCCTCCATCCATCCTCCTCTATCTGTCTCACACTGCTCTTTCGATATCTCGAAATCTACTGGCTAACAAAGCACAATGCACTCTCATGGCATCATTAACATAACAAAGAAACCCTATTCCCTAATGGGGTGGCATCCACAGGTATAGGGGTTAGAATTTCTAACACATGTTTTTTGGGGGCACAAACATAAAAACAGATAAGCTGATGGTGAGAAGCAAACCGCAGACTAATGGTCGGTACTGTGCTTAGCGTACGTGAGGGACTCCCTGGATGATGTGGGGTTCTTGACCCTGTGCTTATCGGTTACAGAAGCTACTGCTCCGTGCTGCTTTACTCCTAAAGTACAGCACTGCTGTGAAGTCCCAGGAGATACATTTACAACTGCATATGGAGATGTCGAAAATATTTTAGGCACAGATCTTAAACTGTGTGCTATTAAATACTAGTTATTTTTAATATTTTCATAACCCTCCTTCCAAGGCAAAAGGGTTTTTGCTCATAATTAAGAACAAATATTAAGAGAAAAATGAATTTTTAAAGTAAAATCAGTATTGCTAAAACCAAAATAAGCACATTGAGCTATAGAGATGGGTATGTCAGGTAGGTATCCTATGGTCAAGGAAGTTAGAGAAATTCAGGGTTAAATAAATAATAAGATATTCGCGTGGAATAACTGGATAGAATATTTTTGTATATATGCTTGGGGGTGGGGGTGGGGTAAATCCTAGTGGCAAAGCAGTTATATGTTTGGCTGCAGTTTGGAACCACTACATATTCTTCAGGAGAAAGAGGGGGCTTTCTTCTCCTCTAAAGAGTTCTAGTCTCCCGAACTTGCAGGGGCAGTTCGACCTTGTCTTCGAAGGTCGCTGTGAGTAAGCAGACTTGATGGGAGGGAGTTGTTTGTATTTGGTTTGTGGCAGAGGGTGGGTGGTGGTGGGCTGTCAGTGCACACTGACAACCTTCAAGCAGTGAATGAATGTGTGGGGTGGGGACTTTTTAAAGCTATTACCCAACTTTGGCCTCTGCATCTCCATTTTTCATAGCCTTTCCTGAAGCCTGTGCATTGTGGCACACATTGAGGACATGCTAACTCAGCAGATCCATATCTCTGAGATTAATATTATACAAGAGTAACCATTCTGCTCACGCTCAAAGCCTGTCAATGTCTTTACCACAATAAAGCTTTAAAGAGTGCTAAGTACATGGCAGTGGGTGGGGGGGGGTGGGGGGCTATAAAAGCCATTACTGAGCTCGGATTAGATAATGGGATTATATCAATTTTAGGTGCCCTGATGTTTAATCGAAAAGCCTAGGTGCTGCTGTAGGGTAAGTGTTGGCCTGATAACCACAAAGTTGGTGGTTCAAACCTATCAGCTGCTACCTGGGGAGGAACATGGACAAGAACTGCTCCCATGAAGATTTACAGCCCTGGAAATACT
>NW_022111372.1:75454358-75455683 GCF_000313985.2 Echinops telfairi
TATATATATATATCCCATATATATATCCCATATATATATATGGGAAGGAAAAAGGAGAAGGCAGCCAAGGGCTGAGGAGAACGGGCAGGAAGAGAAGGCCACAGCGGGAATGACAACCAATGGGGAAAACCATCAACAGCTCTTGGGAAAGGGTCTCTGGGAGGTCCTTGGGCATTGCTATGGCATTGTGCTGTAGTGGTGTTTGCTATTTTCTCTGTAGCTCTGAAGGTCCAGAAAATTCCAGTTATTGTTTTCAAGCAAAGCATAGACATACTTGCTGCTCAGACAACTTCTGCAAAGCCATTTCTGGGTAAAGAAGCCTCTTTAGACTTAAATCGTGATTTCAGACTAGAGAACAGAAAGAATAATCTCAACACCAAGGATATTGATAGCTACTTTTGTCTTCCGAACACTTTCTTTGCTTTTGTTTGGCTTTATGAATTTCTCTACACAGTGAATCACTTCCACCATAGCGACCAGTTATCTTCAATCGAAACGTAAAGTGCCTTGAGTCCAGGCCACTTTTACCTACTGTTCAATTGCTTCTCTTCTCTTTCCAGCCAAACTTTTAGAAAAGGAACATTTAAGGTCTTTGTTTCTATGGCGACACCTCCACAACACTGCCTAATTAGACCTTCAACACCCCCTCCCCCATGCTGATACACCATGCTCGACAGTTATAAACATAAAATAAGCTCACACAACAATTTCTACAAAGTCAGGGCACACTCTTAGCCTACATGAAAATAGCTCCCTTTGTGCTCCTCATTACACTGTGTAATTGGCTTTAGTATATCTGAAGAGAGGTGGTGGTATTCTGATTACAATTGTCAGCCATTCACTTCCTTTTGGTGCTGAAATCCTGTAAACCATGACGAATATTATTATTGTCTGAGTCCTGGCAGTTTCTGGAAATGTATGAACCTTTTGCTCACTGTGGCGTTCCCTAAACCTAAGCACCATAACTTTTGGATAATGTATGCTTTCACAGAGATAGGAACAATAGGGAATTTCTGATGGAAAAGGTATAATAGATGCCTGTTAAATTAATTCTCAAAAGGAGTGATTTTTCTCCCAAAAGTATAGTCTAAGCTTTGGGGGTCCTAATGCATTACTCACTTTTAAGTGATTAAAGGTAAGTCTTATCAAATCGACAGCTGAAGGAAGGAACATGGAAACTAAAATTAGCAGTAATGGAGAGAGATATAAAAATAATATTTGAGTGTGTCTTCCTTTAAAAGTCTGACAACATTATTGAGGTTATAAAAGAAGAAATGAGAAATTGGAAATGTAAATGATTTGGCAAATATCCTCCCATACAGGTA
>NW_022111372.1:75456648-75458513 GCF_000313985.2 Echinops telfairi
ACCAACAGGTAAATGCTAAGTGTGACAATAGGCCACACAGAGGGCAGAAGAAAAACTTTCAGCAACCAAAGCCAACTTCTTGGAAAAAATGGGTCTTGACTGGTGGCTTGCTAAAGGACTAGAGAGAGGTGAGAAGTAACTGGAGGGGATAACAGTAAACGACGCCCATTCTTGATTTACACAGATGATCTTTTCTGACTGCATTTCAATAGGAAAGGGGGGAAAAAGGCAGAGCATGTGATCCTAATCAGATACTGGATTAGCACATCAGAAAGATATCACAAACATGCATCCTATTACGCCAGAACTTTTGTGCCACCTTCAAGGATGCATTTCTTGCATTCCATCATGTTCCTTTCCATAATCCCTGCACATGCGCCATTATTGTCTTTCAGTGCTAGGTAGAGTCTCCGGTGGAGAACTCATCTCACCACTGTCTGCACACCTACATATATCCCATTTTGCCTCAGTGACGATTCTTTCAAATCTATTAATACCCCTGGGTTATATCCAAGTATATTGCAATCAAATAGTTGAAAAATAAAATAAACAACAAAGTGTTAATAAATTGTTTAGAGGTTCATTAGGTTAAATTATTAACTATTTCATATCCTCAGAAAAGAGAAAGTGTGAGGAAAGCGAAGCCCATTTTCAAAGCCCTGGCACAAACTCTGCTGCACTGCCGTGAAGACCCAGGATGGGCAATCACTATGCACTACCTGGAAGTGCTGGTCAATTGCTACACTCGGGTTGAAATCCAGCACATGAAAGGCAGGCCAAGGTAGTTAAGAGGACCTATATTTTCTGATAGCAGAAAGTTAAAAATGTACTGTAAGTATCAGGGGCAAAGACCTCCAGATCAAAAGGAGCTCATTCAAGGGAGAGTGTATACATCACTGGGAGTGGAAGGGTGGGACATTGGTTGGAAAATGCCACAAGACAAGCAGTTAGCTGGAAGGCAGGAGGATTCAGTCTTTACACACAAGACTCATAGGAACTGTTGAAGGTTTTTGTGGGGGTGTCCGACAACGAAAAGCCTATCCAGGGATTAGTCGGGCAGGGTAGAGCCCACAGGAACCCATAGACATCAGATGGACGCCAAACAACAACAAACATAAACCAGGTGCCATCAAGTGGATTTCAACTCCTGTGTGCCAGGGTAGCACTGTGCCACATGAGGTTTTCCATGGCAGAAATTCCGGAATAAGGTTGCCAGGCCTTTCTTCTTCTTCTTAACAATTTTATTGGCACATAATCATACAATTCAATAGTTCTACCCTACAAAGAAGTGCTGTGCAATTATTACTGCAATCAATTTTAGAACATTTTTTTCTTTCTTGTACTCATGGTTATTAACTCCCCATTTCCCCCAAACCTCCCCTGCCACACCTCCAAGAAGCCATCGATCCAGTCGCCGGGCCTTTGTTCTGAAATGCCTGTGGGTCAGTTTAAATCTCCGACCCTTTGCCTAGGAGCCCAGCGTTAATGGCATGGGAGCCTGGGAAAGGAAGCAGGGGAGAACGAGGATGGGAGGAGAATTTGCAGGGAAGCAATTCTCCGCCATGCTGTGAGAGACAAACTCCTGGCTTGGAGTCAGTCTTGCAAACCTCCTTAGGCTTGGAGGCAATTCAATGGAAATCAAGTAAGACACCGAGAACCATTTCTAGACTTGCCTCCACCGTTCTCTAGAGCAGGGGGTCAAACTCCATTCAAACGCGGGCCAGTTGGTGCAATAGGCAAAATCCGGGTGGGCTACATCACATTTACAAATATGGATAGGATTATTAAGAAACTATATAATTGCTTTTATTTAAACATTTATTTTATTTAATGTATTTATAAAACTAAAATGATTATTCTTTACC
>NW_022111372.1:75460030-75461120 GCF_000313985.2 Echinops telfairi
AGTCCCATATATCAACCCTCGTGAGGAGGGCATGGGGCCAGGCAGTGTCTTATTCTGTTGTCTCTGAATCTAGAGAAAATGAAACGGTGTCCAACAACCAAATGGTCCCTAATGACGCAGCAGCACTGACATCATGAAATGATCTCTAACGAGCTCTTCAAACCCAACCGTAATTGTAGGTGGTATGCATCCACAATGCACATTAAGAGTGTCCAGGGGTTAGTCTTTGAAGTTTTACACCGACAGCCACATGCAGGCAACAAGAAGGTTCTCTGGTCAATACCTACTGGAAGCTTACTTTCAGACACTGTAACATAGTAATAAGTGAATAAAATGCACGAATCATTCATCAGTCACCAGTGTGTAGAGAATTGCAATGTGTCCTTCATAAAACACTGCAGAAACCCTGAAAAACCTCTTGCCCAAGCAGGCCACAGCAACTCTCCAAACCCGAAGTTCCTTACCTGTTAGGCTAGCAGCTGCCCAGCTGATGCCAGCGCACGGTGACGCCATGTGACGGCTCCATGGATTTTGCCATGGCTGATTTCTTGAGATTGGGTCATCGGGCCTTTCTTCCAAGGCACCTATTGGTGGGCTCCATCCTCAAAACTTCTGGTTAGTAGCCAAACTGTCTAAGTGTTGCCACCATTGAGGGACTGCCTCTCATCTTTGACCTTCTTTTTGCTTGCTGGGTTCCTGTGTCCATTGTGGACATTTGCCATCGAATCAGACACATCATCACTCATCATGTCCAAGTAGAACTGCTCTGGGGTGTTTCCTGGAGCCTCTACTCAGGTCTTTGTTCCTGTGAAGTGGATGGCGGGCTGGGACCACCCACCGTTTGGTCATCAGTCAAACAATTCACCATTGTACCAGCTGTGTTCTTTTTGTGGTTAAAAGTTGGCCTGCTGTCAGGCCAGCAGTTTGAAAACACAAGCCAGGGAGAAAGATGAGGCTTTCTACTCCTGTACAGCGTTACAGTCTCAGCCACTCACGGGGTCTACCCGCCGTCCTACCTCACAGTTCTACCCTGTCCTACGGGGCCACTACCAGTCTGTGTGGATTCGAGGACAGGGAAAAAGCAAAAAAC
>NW_022111372.1:75461759-75512513 GCF_000313985.2 Echinops telfairi
AGTAGGAATCCTGGGGCTGAAGGGCAGGCCTCCAACCATCAAGCCCTGCCTCCTAGCCCCTGTCTTTGTCTCCAGCCCCTTGGCTGTTGGTGGCATTGCCAACCAGGCTTCTCCTGCCACAGAGCCGTGCCTTCTGCGGCAGTGTCTAACAAATCATTATTCTCCCAAGGTCACTGAACAAAACCTGCGATCTCAAGCTTGGATTTCGGGAGAGTGACTCACCTTTAAGGAAGGCGCCCTCTGAGAGCACCGGACTCAAGCCCTGAAATGCTGAATCATTAACGATTTAAAGCAGAAAAGAATTTGACCAAGTCAGACAACCTGTGATAGCTCTTGTGACTGGGAGCATTAGGGCCCTGTTGGTGCAGGTCAGACCAAACTCATGACTGTGAAGAGAAAACACCTGAAGACCAGCAGACTGACTCAGCTTTCGATTTCCGCTTGAAAGCCCATTTGGAATTTCTTGGGTGTGTGCGCCTTCCAGGTTGACTTCCTTTCCCCTCCACATCAGGCCGCTCTAATGAGTCAAATAGTTTTGAGCCTCTAAAGCAGTGATTCTCAACCTTCCTAATGCCGCGACCCTTTCATACAGTTCCTCATGTTGCGCTTGAACCCCCAACCATAAAATCATTTTCGTTGCTGCTTCATAACTGTAATTTTGCTACTGTTATGAATCGGGTGACCCCTATGAAAGGGTCGTTCAACTCCCAAAGGGGTCGTGAGCCACAGGTGGAGAACCGCTAGATTATAGACCTAAGAAGACACACCTGCTAACCGGTTTCATCAACTACCAACGATAATCGATGAACCAACCTGGCAGTTGGTTCATTTTATAAATGAGCAGTTGTGAAATCTATGAAGCGAAATCTATGTGGATTGTATTTGCCAAATACAAGTTAGATACAGATTTGCCTGTGGGATCTCTTGAATTCTAATATACATCTCCCATTTTCCTCTGAGGTTTCCTCCCGTAACACAACATGACTGGAGAGAGTGCAACATCCCAGCAACAAGTCTATGGAGCATCAGTGGCATTTCCCAGTCATTGCTAAGCCCGTAGGTGGGGAGAGAAATTGTCCCTGTCTAACCTTCACCCTGAAGGATGTAGCAACCCTTTTTCTTATACATACAAACACCTTGAGATCCCAGAGTGGAAAAGAACTTTGAGAAGCAGCTAGTCACACGGTGTTGCTATGACCTCTTAAAAATGATGCTCTAGAGTCTCTGGAGGAGTAAGAGATTTATTGTAAGAAATAACTCTGTCTTCCTGTCTTTTAGGACAGAGCTTTTCTCTAGAAGAGACATTTCATCAATAGCTGATAGAACGTAATAACAAGAATCAAGTGCACATTTGTACAGTATAGACTTTGCATGATGAAGACGCTGAAGTGAATCACCAAGGGTTAAGATTGGCTGGAAAGGGCCTTAGCGCTTCCTGGGAAGTTTTCAGAGCCCAAGAGCCATGGACAATGGTTAACACAAAACAACACAGATTCCACAGCATTTAAACTTAGCTAAGTGTGCATTTGTCTCAGGAACATTGCTCAGGCTACATCATGTGGCCTTTGTGGCACTACCAGAAACCACCGCAGATTGGAAAGAGAAGGCAACAAACATGCCTGCAGTTCACTCTCAGCTTGGTTATGGTTATTACAAATCCCCACATCTGCCCCGTTGTTACGCAAATCCCAAAACTTCCCTGTATTGTGTGAGGGAGGAGTGTAGAATACCTAAACCTCCTTTCCCAATCAAGCCTTCTAGAACTAAATGCTTTTCTTTGTATTCAAATATGCCATGACAATACATGATCGTTTCATATTAGCACAGGCAAATCACTAGATTTTTCCTTCTAACTTAATCTGAACATCCTTCATGCTTGTTTTATTGGTTAGTGATTTCTGTCATATATATATGATCTAGGTAAAAGTTTCCAAAGCAAAATTGATGTTCCAATCAATAATTCATATGCATTTTGATTTGTGACAAGGATTACAATCCACACAACATAACACTATTTTTCTACTTCCCCTTGTTTATCATTTCCATTTGTCCTTCTTTTCTAGCTCAAGTTTAATCAAATACTGGAAATGCAAATAGTTTGGGATCTAGTCTGTTAACAGTTTGCTAACACCCAAAATGTAACAGTCCCTCCTTATTTTTTAAAAAAATAATCCTCCTTAAACATAATCAGTAAGGATGTTCTAAGTCTGCAAGTTGTGTAGAACAAATCTTCTGGGCAAGCCAGGCCATTTAGATAAGCAAGGGAGCCTAAGGTCAGGGAGTGACAGGCCCAAGGATGCCTCCTTTGTACCATTGCTTGAATACCTCTGTTCATTGTAACAAACCTGTTAAACAGCTCTTTGAACTTACCACATAGTTTAGGGTATATCACTTTTTAAATTTTCACTGAATCTTGGAAACCATTCTGGAGGGAGCAAATCCCATTAATTTCCTGCAGAAACAAGTTTTGAATTTCTCCAATCATTCTGGTCTCTAACATTGGCTAAAACAGTGACTGGAATCCCGGGCGTTTTCTACTGGCAACACCACTGGACTGCATGAGTCCTCTTCCAGGTGAGTTTGAAGTTCTAGTGTACGCATCTCATCCTTCTGATCAGGATCTAACAGGTGTCATTCTTGAAGAACACCATTTTACAGTATGCACGGTTACTCACATCTTCTGGTGGCTTTTCTTGTTTTATACAGGGAAACAACATTGTCCAAGATACCTGGTGTTACTGGCAGGCTGTAGGCTAGTTCTGGCTCAGCTACTTTTGGAGGCTTAAAGCCTCTATCTAATTGTGTTAGACTGTGTTGTCTAGAGAAACAGAGCCAGCGACTTTCATTCTATATAAGAAAGCCCCTTATATCAAGATGTAATTATATATCAAGGAGGCATCCCAGCAAGTCCAACTCAAGTCTGTAAGTCTGATGCTAGTCCATAAGTCTCTCTTCAGACTCACATAGCCACATAACAGGGATGCAGAACAGTGAACCAGGAAGCAGGAAGTACATAGGATGCTGGGTGAACTGTTGCATGGGTCCCCGGGTGGAGGGAACCTGGAAGAGTGCCCACAGCTCTCAGGTTCAAGTGGTCCACATGGTACCACCTCTCCAGGTAGGCAGAATTCCAGGACACAGGAAGGGGATGGGCCAGAGAGAGTCACAATTCCCAGAACCCCTCAGTCTTATGAAAACTGTCACACCACAAGGAGGTATCATCAAGCTACTACTTGATTGAATGTTTGACTCCATCCCTTGCCGTCATTATCCAGCTGACAGAAAGCCTCCCAACTACCACACTAGTGGATATATGAGCGTATCTATGCATTCAATTTTTGTTTCTCATGATTAGTCGTGCTCTATAAGGTTTCCCCAACGCTTCATTCGCCAAATTTTGAACCAGACTTGTTTGACCTCAACTGAGGATGGGTGCATCAAGCACTTCAAATTTTTCAACACTCTGAGTATGTATGTGTCTTCAGATGACCCCGAAAGTACCCTGAGTATTGGTTTGGGGGTTACAAATAAACTGTAGCAAGTAGTCAAATTTTGAGAAGACAAACTAAGTAAATAAGGTGGGCCCAGCAGATCTCTATTCTCCAGCTTTCTGTTGTGAGGAGGAAGAGAATGAGCACCCACAGAGTTACCCCCCGAAGTCCAACGATAATGCATTCTCTCAGTTCCTCCTGCGGTTGGGAGGAACTCCCTGTTTCTAATGATATAGCACATCATAACTTCAATTGTGTCTTTCAATGCAGTTTCATTCACCTTAATGCTTCATACAAATTATTCCCAAAGTCTGGCAAAGGGTGGATTGCCAGTCTCAGCTTCAGGAGTCCTAGTTCTTTCTCATTCCCCATTTTATCCTCAACAGCTGGATCAATACACTTCAGGGTATTAGAGTAAAGTCTCATTTTAAACCAGAAGTCCCATTTTGACATCTCTCCATTGAAAATGTAGGTGTATTTAGAGAATAATGTTACCTGGCATGTGATTTGGTTTGGTCTAACTTTGCAACTTTCCTTTTTATCAACATGGACCCTGTGTCCAAGGTCCCACAATTACTAGCAAAGTCCAGACCACAACTTGGATGTTTTGACTTTCATGCTGATGAGGGTGTACAAGGTTCTGGAGAGGAAATGGTCGTGACAGCTATTTTTTAAAAAGCTGCTCGGTCTGAGTGTACTTCTGTTTCAGCAATCCCTGGGGGAAAGGAGGAGCGCCTCTCATTATTCTGGAAGCACTGTCCTGTCAGTAACAATAGCAAGACCCCATTTCTTATCCTCCAAAATGAACAAAAACTCCACAAAGACAAGGGAGACTGACTTCTTCCATCGGGTGCGTGGGGGGTGACCTTCCTATAGTATGTGTACAAGATAGACAAGGTACTGAACCTTACAGAACTTTGAAAGTCACATATATACTGGACTTTTCTTTTTTCAACCAATAACTGCAGCCTAGAGATGGAACTAAGCTTTTTCAAGTCCTGAAATGCCAAACACTTTTTCTTCCATGAGCCAAGTACAGCCCCCAAAGCCAATTTTACAAAGTACCACATTCTTTCTAAATATTCCAGGGATTTCATTATGCATTTAAAAAAGTGTAGCCCCGAAGCAAATAATAAGATAGGCACTGAAAACATGTTCCTTTTGAATTGGTTCTACAATACTGGTTGTTAATGAACCTTGGAGAAACACAGTAAGGAAGAACACTTTTCAGACTCAGATTCACGTACACTGACCATCTTGCAGCAGAAGTCACTCGAAAGTCAAAAGGTTCCCCGGGCTTCTGCAGTTGCAATCTTGGTATAACACATTAAATTTGGTTCAGGGAGATGGAGATGTGATGGCCTTCCCATCAGGCCCTTCACCACCCAATCTGTAGTTCAATTTTATTCTTCTCCCTGTATCTCTCCTGCACACCCCCCACACTGTGGTTCGGGACAGAGGGTGTGTGACTACATTCAGATTGGTGACATAGTTGGTGAGGTGCTCGTGTGTGTGTGTGTGTGTGTGTGTGTGTGTGTGTGTGTGTGTGTGTGTGGTGCATGACCAAGCAATGTCTCGTTCAGTTGTGTATAGGCCTGTTCTATGTCAGAGCAAAATCTATGGGACCTAAGAATAACAAAGACTCTCCTAAAAGAGTTTCTGAGGTAACTTCCTCTCTCCTCTAGAATAAGAACAAGGAAGACAGGCAAAGGGGGAATTACGCAGCTTCAATCTATATGTAAGATTTATAAGGAAATGATGAGGGAATAAGAAATACCCCTTAATTGCTAATTAACTGGAAGGGCATGCTTCACTAAAGTAGAAAAAATATATAAATAAACCTTTTTTTGAAAGGATTTTTGAGCTCACACATAGCAATCAGTTCTTAGGATATGGCCCTGCTCCATACTGACCTTCATGCAGACATTAATGAAGGTACGGGCACCATAGCAAAGTCTGGTGAATAATTCAGATGGTGCCCATCGATCAGAAAGAAGAGCATCTGGGGCAGTGGTTTTCAGCCTTCCTAATGCCACGACCCTTTCAGACAGGTCCTCATGTGGTGGGGACCCCCAACCATAAAATTGTTTTCGTTGCTACTGCATAACTGTAATTTTGCTACTGTGATGAATCGGGTGATTCATGTGAAAGGGTCATTCAACCCCCAAAGAGGTCGTGACCCACAGGTTGAGAACCCCTGAGCTAGGGTCTTACAAGATTGTCTTAAAATAAGCAGCCATTTAAGCGAGGTGTCAGCGAAGCTCACACGGAAGAAGCACATATAGCCAGTGGGATTCAACAACTGTAAATCATAAAATCCAAGATCGGAGAAGGGAATTGCATTAGGGCATCCAACATAAGCATCTCGTTTTCAGAAGGCTCTAGGGAACAGGGAAAGCATCATGCATTTGCAGAGACCCACTGGAACGGAGCCTCCACTGAACCTTTTGGAACCATTGACCAGGAAGATGAATAGTCTTGACCTCGTGCAGAGTGAATCAGAAACTAAATTAATGCAGACATAGTTAAATTAAAACATCTTATCATTTCTTTTCTATTTTTACCCATTTTAGATTTGTTATCATTTTTATTATTTTCTGCTTTCTTTTGGGTTGATTTTTGTGTGTGTGTTATAGTCATGGGGTTTTCTTGTATGATTTTTAAAAAAATATGAAATCCATGATAGGTAACTATACAGAGTTAGTTGTTAGATTAATTGCCTCTCAGGGTTATGGTAGGGGAGGTTGGAGAGAAATGAGAACCAATAATGAGGAAAAAAATGAAGAAAATGTTCTAAAATTTTGGGGGTGATGATTGTATAACTCTTTTTAATATATTTAAACCATGTAATTGTATGGTATGTGAATTATTTGTGTAAAAGGAGGATATATCAATAACAAAAACCTTCTGATTTTGGTATTTTTAATGAGCCATCTTGGGATTGATAACAATAATGTAAAGACATGCTTTGAAAGGATAAGGATAATTCCTATTGTCTACTAGTCCTTTGCAGCATCTTTCACAATAGTCAGAATGGGAAAACAACTGTCTACGGAAAGATGAATGGATAAAGAAAATGTGGTATATATGCATGGTGGAATACTACTGAGACATGAAAATTAACGAAGTCCAGATGCATATCACAACACAATTCATTGAGAAAGCAACCTGCTGAGCACAATAAGTCAGTTGTACAAGGATGTCAAAATACTATCAAATCTCACTTATATGAAATAAGCAAATACAAGGTTTTAAAATTTTCCTGAAAAAGCAAACTAAAAGAAAATGGGATTTTCCCACAAACTTGTTAAAGCGCCCTCATATTTAGAAACCAGGAAGTGTTCATGGTTCTCAGGAGTGGCAGGGAGGGACGAAGGAGAGCTGTAGCTGACAATATTGGGTTTATGCTTATGGTGTGAAATCCTTTAGAAAGAGTCACAGCATGTTTGCACAACATGGAACACTATGCAGGTAAAGATGATTGAATTGCCCCATGTTTCATTGTGTAACTTTGCCAGACACAAGGCCAGAGACATTCTTAGAATTGAACATGGCTTTCGAAGGAATTTTTCAAAGGGAACAAACAGTTCATGCAACAAGAGCATGGGGCCCAGTATATGTAAAGTCACCCTTCTTTTCAAGAACCCGAATGCTGAGAATATCAAGAGACTTGAAAGGAAAACTGTTCTTTATGACATTCAACTAATCAATGTAATTTGACTGTCATTCAAAAAGACTAAAAAAGCCTGGGTTACTTTATCAGAAGTATTAAGTTTAAGGGAACATCTCAAATCATATCTCTAATTACTTTTTTTACTTCCAACCCAACAAAAGCCACAATATTCTTTCATGATGTTTTCATTGTATTTCAAAACATGAAACATGGGCTGCAGACATGGACTCTGCATGACAAGAATAATAAATCAAAAGAAAGTGTAATAAATACTTTCATAATTATGTGAGTTGATTTAACATTATCATAGAAGGCTAGAAAAGTATATAAATTTAAATCCAATGTTTGGAGATCAGCAGTAAAAGGTGGTCATTTGCAAACTGTCTGTGCAATTAATAAACTGCAATTAATTATGCTTACACAAATTTCACAAACACATCAAAGATATGGATTCTTGACTAATTAAACTTTAATTTAATGGACAAAACAATTCCATATACACTTTTAAAATAAGCATTTATTGAATGTTTGGTGAGACTTTATAAAGCAAGTTGAGTTTCCATTTGACAATTTCTGGACAAATTGTTTGGTGATATTTAGTTACTACATTTGTCACTTGTCAACATTCTCTTGAATTGTGTTGTTTGTGCCATTTTCAGTACTCTCATATCTCTGCCTTTTTACCTTCTCATCTTTGCTTTTGAGTAATTGGTCTTTTGCTCTTATATAGATGATTTTTAAGCTTGGCATTGATCTAATGAGTAATGTCTACTTTATTTTGTGTATGACTCTGCTCTATCACTAAAAAGCCAGGTTAAGCTGCATGTTTAGGTTAATGAGTGTCTATTGGAAATAGTCTCAGTCAGGGAGTCCTCTTCTCTCTACTGCTCCAGGTTTTTGTTTTTTGGTGGGCAGGGGGGTGGACGGGTGTGTCCGGGGGGGTGGTAATAAGACTTTGAGTTGTGTTACACATTTTCACTTTCTTCTCTCAGGCCATCTATTGTGAGAGTTAGTCCTGGTAGTCAGGAACCATCTAGCTCTTTTGGTCTCAGGGTAGATGAACTCATCATTTATATAGACTTATTTTTTCCCTGAGGTTTTAGATACTTTCTTACACATTTCCTCCTGGAAAGTAGAGACCAGTATTGCATCTCAGAAGCTTTTATAAGACCCTGAGAGAATACTTATTTCATTAGGATGCAAATCATGATCTTTGCAAGCTAAGTTATACCAATTGATGGAGTTGTCCCATAGGACTATGACCCTAAGCTTTCAAACCCAGAGACCCAATCTTGGAGTATGCGTGGAAGTATATGTGGAACATCTGCTTTTGCAAGTTTAAACTATATAAGTTTTATCAGAAACCTCTGCTCATCCATTAAAAGAACAGAGGTAAAATCATAGTTTTTAGGAACCATCTGGAGAAATAAACAGTTTAGGGAAAGCTGCAAAGGCAAAAATTATAGTCAATTATCTAAGATGAAAATGTATATTTTGAGGTTATTCTATCCTTCATTTTATCAAGAGTACCCCTTAATTAAATTCAAATTATCGAAAATAGCAATTAATAGAGTGCTATAGTACTCTAGTTAAGTGGTGCAGCCCGTTTACAATACTAAAGGGTTGCTATGGACTCTGAGAAAAACATACAAATATACAAATGGTATGTATATTCACGCAATGCTCTGCAATGCATCCTTTAATGGAAAAGATTTTCACAGTAACGCTATCTCAAAGGCTAGCCCTTAGATTAGGGCCATGATAAGTCCCCTATTTCTGGGACATTTGGAAAGTCAGTCCTCTGGACACATGTGGGTGTCCGCTTTGACTGTCTTCCTATGGAGGCGGTGGCGGTCCAGGAGTAAAGTGCACTTCTCTCATTGGGAGAGCCTGGCACGACTGCTGACCGAGTCACCTCTTGAACAGCCCAGGCCCATCCATCAGTGGAGGCTGATAGGTTCCAAGGATGCTGAATGGACAGGAGCACCCAGGCGAGGACAACTTGCGAGGAAAAGCCTGGCAATCAACTTCCTCTTGAGTGCCAGAGCGCAGTGAATATTGAACCGACTGGGATAAAATGACACACTGCAGAAGTAAACCATGAGAAATCAAATGATCTCTCATTAATGGTGAGTGACACCGTATGTCTGCTCTTCCATCCCTGGCCTCTTACCTAGGAAAGCTGTTCTTACCGTCGACGGCCTCTAAAGGCCATCGTCTTCCTCCTTCTTCCTCTTGGCACTATTCAAAAACTCCTTCCCAACCTCTGTCTCCATTCAAGTCCTCTGTCTGGACTCTCACCTTTTCCCATGGTGTGGCTCCATCTCCTTCTTCACAACTCTAGAAAAACTCACCGCTCCAGAAAGGCAAGCCCAATGACCCCTCTCATAACCAAGAATGCTTTTCTTTAGTCATTTCCTTCTTTGTAGACTTTCACACCCACTCCAACAGTTACAGTTTTTCTCAGCTCCATTTTAAGTTGAATCAGCAATAATGTGTACATTAAAGAAAATACTGGCATGACTGTAATTCTTGCAGCAATGATAACTTTCAGCAATGCCTGCACCAAACATGCTTTTAAGACTCTCTTATTCATTCCTTTAAACGTCAGCTTATGACCTGTGCTGAATTTGAGCAGCTGAACACCCTCTCCCCTTTAGGTAGCAATCCTCCAAGAGTTTGGGCTTACTGAGTTGTCTAACACATTTTACTTTGCTACCAATCTAGAGAATCCTGCCAAGCAGTTTTAATTCATACCATTTCCACAAATGGGTAAAAAGTGGCTCCAAGAAGTTATGCTATGATTCAATATCCCTCCAATCACCAACATCACAGCAGAGGTTTGCGCCCAAGCATGTCAGTTGTAAAGCCGGTGAAACTCCAGTGCACCTCTCCACGATCACATTTTCCCACAGTAGTCCCTCTGCAGGGCATCCATTGGCACCACGGTGTAAGAGCACCACTGTACAATGAGAGTGTGATGGAAAACTAGCCGAGATGCTGGCCAGTCTGAACAGCAGAAGATCTGTTTCAGTATAATTAAGTCTCCTGGTTGGGAGGCCTTTTAACCTCTCTAAATTCAATATGAGAGAAAAGAATCAATAAGAGTCATTACAAAACACAGAGAAGACGACCATTTTTCAATAAACCACATAGAAGGTATCCCATCATCGGGGGATAAGAAGTATTCATCCTAATGTGTGGGCATTAAGAAGGTTCTAGAAATAAATGCATCTGGGTGGCTACTGCAGACCATCAGCATGCCTCGCCTGTTATCTGGCTGTTGACTTTGTGAGTTACGGCAGGAATACCACAAGCACTGGAACTAAGGGTTATGAAGAATAAAGACAGTCTCTTCTCCAACAGAAAGGGACTGGGAAGATGAGAGAAGCTATTCAGACTGACTTCATCTAGCTGTCTGTCACTCAAAGCCTCAATTACTTCATCTGGGAAAGAAGGATACATATAGGATAATTATTAGAATTTTTATAGGATTTGCATATTTAGTGCTCAATGCCATATTTGACACAGTAAGCTCTCAAAACATACTACTGTATAAACTATAGTAATCTGCTTTCAAATTCAGTGGACAATGAACTTGTGATAGTCAAATACTGTTTTTCAAATTCAGTGGACAATGAACTTGTGATAGTCAAATACTGTTTTGTACCAACTAGGACTATATTCTGTATGCTCTGCCATATTCATTAATACACTTGTAGCCCATCTAAAAACGATATGGAAATACCCTCTGTCAAAGTTACGCACCCTTCTCAGCCACAAGCAAGCACCTTGAGAAAAAGAGTCACTGGGTCTGGGGGTCAGGACCATACACTCAAGGAAGACATGCCACCTGGCACAACATAATCCACCAAGACAATGGGCTACATCTTGCTCTGAGGAGTAGGACCTGGCATCTTCTAAAGCAGTGGTTCTCCACCTTCCTAAAACCCCGGCCCTTTATTACAGTTCCTCATGCTGTTGTGACCCCCTAACCACAAAATTATCTTCGTTGCCACTTTACAACTGTCATTTTGCTACTGTTATGAATCGGGCGACCCCTGTGAAAGGGTCCTTCGACCCCCAAAGGAGTTGCGACCCACAGGTTGAGAACCGCTCTTCTAAAGCTTGTGGGTGACCATCTGAGGTACAATCATTGATCTCCTCCCATTCAGAGCGAAGAAGGGCAACGTTTGTCTGGGAATAAAACTCAGAAGGCAGGAAGGGCTAGGAAAGAATGAAGGGAAATGCTAAGTAGCTACAGGAAATGGGAAATCTGCGGGAGTTGCAATCAATGTCACAAAGCCAAATGTGTATGAATTGCTCAATGGAAAAGCAATGTGCCCCGAAAACTTTCACCTAAGTCACCCACTCACTGCCCCCCGCCGCCCCCTCAAGACTTGTTGTATCCCAGCTTCCCTTGGCGAATGCAGAAAGTGATTGTCCTGAGAGCAGGGAACAACTGTCTGCATTTATCCTTAGATAAATAAAGTGACCCCTGAAGGATGCTACTAACCCCTGTCCTTATTTATTCTGTTTACTTATGAGTGCTCTTCTTCTTTTTCCTTTCAGCTTCTTTTAGTTTTTTTGAACCCCATATGTACCACGTCAGTAAGTGCATTGCCACTTGCACAAAGTTAAATCAGTTGGACAAGGAAGGAGAGTCTCCTTCTAGGGTCCTCTCCCACCTTCCTCTCCACTCAGCTGCTTTCCTCGGAGGGAACCCTGGCCAGCAGAGTTCTAGGAATCCACCTACATGTTACTGCATTTCTTTGTGCTTCCCTTGTGCAGTTTCCACTTTGACATCTGTACAATCATCTTGTCTTGAAAGCCCCCCTTTATTTATGTAAATTGATGCATCATGTATGCTTACACCATTGGGAAAATAGGCTGCATTGTGAAGAGCACAGAGGTCGCTTGGAGGACTAGTCAATGAACACACACATCTGTCTTGGAGGAGGTACACCTAGCAATAAAGGGTTCTTAGAATCAAGGATATGAGACTTTTGTCTCATGTACTTTGCACATGTCTCTCATCAGGAGAGACCAGTCCCTGAAAAGGGACTTCCTGTGTGGTAAAGTGGAGGGTCAGGGGAACAGGGAAGACCCTCAAGGAGGAGGATTGACACCGCAGCTGCAACAACAGAGTCAAATACAACAACTGTGAGGACGGTGTGGTGCTTTGTTCCATTGTGCACATGGTCACTGTGAGTCTGTGCTAACTGGATGGCACCCACACAAACTTGCTTTTTCTCAGATGTCATATGCAGTCAGTTCTGATTCCTGGCTCCCCTGTGTATTTTACAAGAAAGTAGAGGAGTTGGGCTTTCGAGTACAAATGGTTCACCTGACTGGGGTGAGGAAATCATTTTAAAAAGAAGCATGAGGCTTTATACTAGTGAATGAACAAGGCAACTTATTCCTGTTTGCATGACACTTTCTTTGCCAAGAATTGCAATGCAGGTTTCAATAGAGACCACCGAAAATTGCTTATGTGGAGTAAAAAGCATTCTAATCATATATAGCAATTGCCTATCTATGGCATGAGGTTTGGTTAACCCAGGGAGCAAACAAATGACCCAAATGATCATTTTCCTCTCTTTGAGTTTTAGGGATGGTGTATCTTTTGTTTTTAACCTCATCTAATAAGAAAATGTTCAGAGAAAGCAAAATGTTTCCTAAACAGTTTGAACTGCAGTTATATGCATTGATAATGCCTGATAAATGGCCCACCCTAATTTGATGTCCAGCAAAGAGGCAGGAATGTGCTTACCCATAGACCCCAGCTCTGAGAGCTGCTTGAGTTGGCAAAAGGCAAATGCTGCCAAGTTCTACTGCCCATTGCTCATTCTCATTTGAACTAAAGTTGTGGGCTGACCATGCTACTTATTAGGAATGAAGCCATAAGCAGGTCAATGAGCCTTGGCCGGCCTTGTGATCTTAAGGGTAAAATGAAATGATCCCTGCCATGGGGGTTCCTGCAAAGAATCCCAGAATGTAGTCGAAGTGAAAGGCTTTCTAAAACTCTGACAAGTGTGAACTATGTGCTGGAGGCGGAAGAGCAGTCTTTTTTCTCAGTTGTGTCCCTTGGAGTATAGTGGCTAACCAAAAAATATTTGTCAAAGTAAAAGGACGATGATGCTAACTTGGTGTTGCTAATGCTTTCATGGGTATTTTTACAGTTAGTCTTTCGTCAAGGGAATGGCAGGTTAGGGTTCCATATTGATGTCATTAAAAAAGAAAAGAAGGAACAAAAAGATTGCTATCAATGGATCCTGACTCATGGAGGTACTATAGGACAGAATAGAGCTGTGGTAAATCTTTCCAGAACCAAATGCCACATCTTTCTCCCACAGAATGGCTAGTGGATTTGCCTCACTGATCTCTCTGTGTTCAACCACTACACTAGCCAAAATAGGTGTATATTAAGTAGTTCAACTCTATTGTTCTGAAAAGGTTTGACATGAGTAAGTTGTCTTGCTAACGGCAAGGTGAGCAGTTGGAGCGGCTTCGCTGCGAGGGCAGATGAGGCGGTCAGCTCCCATGAAAACATGCAGCCACAGAACTCCTAGGGACAAAGTCTCCTTCTCGATAGGGGTGCCAAGAGGTGGTCTCATAGCAAAGACAGTGGTGTCTGAGATTCATCAAATAATTTATATGAAGTTAAAACTATAAGACACGCATGTAAGAAGAACATGGTACCTAGTATCTTAGATTCCAGTGTTACCAAAAGGAGTGTAAACAAATGCTCATAACAAGCACACAGACCTTCACAGGAAAAATAAGATGTCATATCTCTTTGCTTGACTCAATAAATAGATACAAATTAAGAACGCTGTGGAGACTCTAAAGATTGGTTGGCTTAAACCAGGTGCATCCCTGGCCCTCCCACTGCAGTACAGCTTCTCACCCAGCAAAAGTCCATCTTGGCCCTTACAAGGCAAGGCAGTAAGTCTCTGAGAGTCTCACTACCTCCTCCATTAGGAAGACTGAGAGGAGGTGGAAAGAAATAGAAAATGCGGTATACAAAAGACACTATAAGCAGTTATTTTGTCCTATGAACACAGTTATTTTGGGTTATTAAAAATATTTTTTTCTTGGCATCTTTCTGTTAAATGAACTTGTTTTGACACCCCCACTCCACCCTGTGCCTCCTGTTATCACTGGTGGTGTGGTGGTTACATGCTGGGCTGTGATTTGAAAGGTCAGCAGTTTGAAAACACCGGTTGCCGCTCATGAGAAAGTCCGGGCTTTCTACTCCTATAAGGAGTTCAGTCTCAGAAACTCACAGGTGTCTGAACCTATCCTACAAGGTCGCTAAGAGTCAGTGTGGCTCGATGGCAGTGACTTGTCATTGTGGGTTTATTTGTCTTTCTAATTTAATCCTAGTCTCCAGATCTTAAAAAAGTGTCCAGTGCACAGAAAACAAGAAACCAACACTCTGCTATGATGAGTAATGAAGTATTTCTTGGATTGAGAGTTTTACCTCGCAGCAACAAGAACTGAGTCATTTAGCATGCCCTCCCCTAGGCCTGTTTGAGCGATAGGGTAGTGGATTCCAGGTCAGAGCTGTGACATGAACCTTCAGCAATAATGGAAAATTCCTTATTTTTCTTCTAAAAGATGGTAGCCACACAGGCTACATGTGCCAGGAACATTTGCCAGGCGAATGAGGTGACAAAGAGAGAAAAACAAGGTTTTCTACTCCTCTAAAGAGTTCCATTCGCGGAAACTGGCTAGGGCAATTCTATTCTGGCCTATCTGGTTGTTCTGAGTTGGCATTGACTCCATGGTAGTGAGCAAATAAGTAAGGGGGCAAGAGGAATTGTAAGTTTTATTTCATTCCGATTCCATGTTGAACAATGCAGTTCTAGTCAGAATAATCATGCTAAAAAAATCTTAACTCATGACTCTTAGGCAACCCAACTGTTCGAATGCCCTTTCAAATGCATTGTGCTTCATAGCATTGTGTGAGCAAGCAGCTGCCACCCCTGCAGCCATCTGCTGCGGAAGGACTGACCCTTAGTTCTCCCTGGTAACATACAGTACCTCTTGGGACTAGACCTTCTCTCCTACAATTTCTTACTGCCTCCGGGAAAGTGAAGAGAGCTCTGAGATGTGGTCATGACCTTGGATTTCTGAGAGCGCTCCAAAATTCACAGCCAACTGACGCCCCGCAGTAGCCTCCCATGTGTGAGCAGCTGCAGGAGATCTAGGGATAGAGAAACGTTCCAGGGAGAGTTCCTGACATTTTTCTTGTTTCCTCAATGTCAAGGGCGTGGTAAAAATGGGTTTGGAATATATGAAAATCCAGGAGATGGTAAAACTAAAACCAAACTCACTGTCACTGAGTCAATTCTGATTTCTAACGACCCTGTAGGACAGGGTAGAAACTCCCATGTGAACTTCTGAGACTGCAACTCCTTATGGAGTAGAAAACCCATCCTTCTCCCAATCAATGGCCTAAGTATTAATCAGGTAAAAGGATACAATTATGCACGAATTTGTTTACAAATGAAATTTACAAATTTTGTTCTCCCCTCTTAGTGCTGCTCAGCTTGACGACTTAGAGCTCCTCCACGCCCTTTATCCAATTCATGCCATCTTCCACGATGGTTCATGCTTCCCCTCGCAGAACGACGGTGCCTGAGGCATCGCAACCAGGTCTGACTTCACTGTTCTTCTTGCTCTACCTGACCCTCAGTAAAGGCTCAGCCCTTCACAAGGACTCAACTCAAGACGTCTTTCAGTGCACTGGAGATGCAGCTGGAAACACTACCAGAATAACCTCTGTGCTCTGTTCCGCTAGGAGCTAGGAGCAATGAAAGCATATGCTTCTGTTTATTATACGCCTCCCTCGTCCACACTAAGCACAGTGTACTATATGCTTAAAATATGGATTGAATTGAAACAAACATATCCGATATATTGTATAAATGCACAGAATGGTTGGTGAAGGAGTTTGCAACAATTACACTGGCCAAAATCATCCTTGATGATTTATATTCTTGGCAACACATGGTATTTGGCAAACTTTAAACCAAATGGGACATTACAGAGGCATAATCTCGGACTGATTACTGGAATAGAGTACATTTTTGTTTCTCTCTCTCTCACTTTTATTTTCCACGCTTTACAATTTTCATACTGCCTGAGAAAAAGAACACCTTGGCAATTGTTCAGGTTGATGAATGTGAAATAATGGTTTAGAAGGGACCACAAAAGTCAAAGTGGTGAGAGATGGATGCATGCTACTCACATACAAGAAGCCTTTCAAAGTCCAAGCCGGCAAGGGAAACTGAAATTAGTACTCAGTGGATGCTACTCACACACACACTATATATTCATTAGCAGGGTTAAATGAAAAGGACAACCCAACCCAATAATATCATTTTCTTTCATTTGCTGAGCAAATCTGTGTATTAACTAGGATGCAGCCTTTTGCTTCTAATCTATTTCACACTCCATTATTATCCTTCTCTTCTCATGTAATTAAAATGTAGCAGGAAGTTGATGCACAAGAGGGAGTGTCTGTATGAAAAATACCTTTTCATAATACTATTTAAGCACTCATCTCATTTACGATGTGTCTACCTTAATAAATCAAGTCATTCTTCATTTTCAAAGTCATATAAGGCTCTATTAACCCATCTTTATACATTTTAATTGAAAGTGACTGTCTATTCCTAATTTCTCCCTCTATTCATTTGGTCAATAAATGTGTTCTAAGTGGCTGCCGAGTAATAGGAAAGATACTTAAATCTGTGGATACAAAGATAAATGGTTTAAGGTTCCTATCTCCTGGAGCTCACGGTCTAGTAGGGGCGACAGGATAATAAATAAATGCAGTGCTGCTGGCCCCCCGGCTGCCTGACACAGGCAAAGGCGATAACAAAGGAGGAAATCGTCAGCTCCATTGGAATGTTCCAGAAAATAAATGAGAGGTAAGAGAAAAGCTTATCAACATTAAAGTTTCTAGATCAAATGTGTGAGTTTCATCCCTAGGATTTTCAAGTGACTCTCAACCTTTCCACTGGAAGCACTGAATCAGGAGGCTTGGCTAGCGGATTCCGATTCCCCTATGAGTTTGCCCTCATTCTTCCTAGACTCGGGCTGTGGATGGTGCGAGCAAACTACTTGTGGATCTGCTGTGAAAATGTGCCCGGACCAATGAAGTTGTTTCTCTCGCTTTGTTCTGGTAATACCAAGTAGATGCTCCACAGTGAGACACGCCCTTAAATACAATGGGGTGACATAGTCGCTGCAATAATGAGCTCAAGCACACCAGTGGGTGACAAAGATGGACTATGATGGGGCAACGTTTTATACTGTTATACATAAGGCCACCAGGTGTCAGCCGAGATGACAACAAATAACAGCATCACTAAGAGGTTATGACCAGCAGGGATTGGAGATGAAAGGGGGAAGGCACTGTACAGAGAGGGGCAAAGTCAGGTACAAGATGAAGGTGAAAAGAAGCAGAAACGATGAATACATTCAGAAAGTTAATGGGTACCAGAGCACGAACAGTGCAGGAGAAAAGGGAGACTCAAAACAGCCAAACTCAAACTACTGCCAATGAGTTGATTCCAGCTCATGGTGACCCTATAAAGACAGAGTAGAACTGTCCCTGTGGGTTTTAGAGACTACAGATCTTTCCTGGAGTAGAAAACCCTGTCTCTCTCCCTTGGAGAGGCTGGTGGTTTTGAACTAGCCTAGACTGAGAAGTTAAGCTTGCCAGGCAGTACTGATGCCAAGCAGTGTAGAAAAGCTAGGTGGAAGGCATTGCTACTACGACCTCTGTTTCAGACTGCATTTTAGGTCCTTTGGCTGTAAGACCCACCCACGTTCACCTTCACGTCCCTGGGTTCTGTATACAATTCATGGATGCCTGCATTCCTATCTTAGTTTGACTGAGCCTCAGTTTCTTGGGCCTTCCCCAAGAAGAGGATGAGCCAGCATCCTGAGTTATAGAGTCTATTGGACATTGTCTCTGCCTTTTACCGTTCTACAATGTGTCCAATTTACAAGTATTAGAATGCCTTCCTCTGACCCTCAGTGGATCTTTATCTTACTTTAGGGTAAATAAATCATGTTTCAGACATTGCACTGAACAAATTCAATTTGTCTTCATGAAAAATAGCCCTTGGAAAATGGACAGCATTGTGTACTGATGAAGAATATGGGCCCCTGTGCCAGATCCACGGTGACCCAGACCCTCTGCACTGCACTCCGCTGCCTGCCCTTGGGCAACGGTCTTCATTTCAGAGAAGTCCGCTTCCTTAACTATAAAACATGGATACGAACATTGCCTGCCTCATCTCTGGGTTTTAATTGTGGGAAAATACGTCCACCATAAAATCTGCCACATTAATCTTATTAAGGATACCATTGAGTTATACTAATTACATTCACCATGTTGTACAACCATCAACGATTTCCTTTTCCAAAACCTTTTCATTACTCCAAACAAAAACTCAGTACCTATTGAGTAATAGCTCCCCATTATCCATGCCTTTGGTAACTTCCAATCTACCCTCTCAAGCTATGGATTTGCCTATTGTAGATATCTCATATATAAGTATAATGTTTTCAAAATTCATCAATGTTGCACATGTCAGAACTTAATTCCGTTTTGTGGCTGAATTTTACTGCATGGACATATCATATTTTTTCATCCATTCATCTAGTGACGGACAAGTAGGATATTTGTGCTTCTGAGCTATTGTGAGTAATGTGCCAGTGAATATGGATGTACAATTATCTATTTGTATCCTGGGGATTTAATGTATGTGCTACGTAACTTTCCTAAGCCACTGGAAATTTCTTTCTTACATGTTCATAAATGACAATGGTTTTGATTTTGTGATCCTTCTGAATAGAATGGAGCATTGATGGGTCAGCGGTAGCCTCCTCACCAGGCATAAGAGACCGGAGTTAGATTCTTGGCCAATGCGTCACACGGACTGCAACCCACCCCTCTGCCAGTGGACACTCGCTTGTTTCTCTCGTGTAGAACCAGTTTCAGTGGAGCTTCCAGATTAAGGCATAAGAGCTAGAAAGGTCTAGCATTCTACTTTGAAAACCAACCAATGAGAACATGATGGGTCACCATGGGCCCATTTGAAATGGAGCATGGGGATGGCATACAACTGGGCAGCATTTTATTTCATTGATGATAGGTCACTTTGAATTGGGATCATGATAGTCCAGGTCAAATCAACAGCAGCTAACAATGACCACTAGTGAAAAGAGCATTGAACTTGAAGGTAGGAGGTCTACTTGCCACAGTTATAAATAGCTGTAATTTATTGAGAACTGGCCATGTGCCGGACCAACCACTTGACATCCATTTTCTCATTTGTGTGTCTGAAAAAGGCCCTTTGACAATTAACACATGAATAAGATTGGATTCCGATTGTATGCCAGGCCCTGGACTGGTGCCACAGAGAAGAAGAGAGCATAACCCCTGCTCTTGAGAAGTTCCTGGGCTAGCTGGTTCTGAAAACCATGACCCCCATTTGGTTTCATCATCTCTAAAATGAGGATGTTCGATGAGGAGACTCCAAAGGTTTTTACTTCATCCAACGATACACAATAGGCTGGAGATCATGCCATTGATGAACAAGCCCCAGGCTCTTAAGTTCTGCCACTTACTAGCCACTTCTAAATGACAGTGTAGAAGATCAATGCCTACAGTATATTGAAAGGTCTTTGAGACCAGGTTATTTGGACTGAGCTGCTAGATAAACAACATTGGTAGAAGCAGATACCCCCCAACAGAGTGAGATTTCACTAAGTGAAGGGAGAGGTAAAAAGACATAAAATCATATATTCAAGCAGGAGGATACCTTAGAAGGTATCTAGTTCCATCCAGTTATTTCTATTCAAAGTCTCAAAGAGGACTATGACATAATTCACAATCTGTTAGGACATAACACCCAATCCCTTCCCACTGAAGTCAGGTCTTTTACACTGCTCCATAACATAGCAGTTACTGAGCCCTGGTGGTATAATGGGTATGTGTTGGGCTGTGAACTTCAAGGCATGCAGTTTGAAACCACCAGCTTCTTTGCAAGATGAAGACAGGGCTTTCCACTTCCACAGCTCAGTCTCTGAAACTCACAGGGGCCTCCTGTCCTATAGGGTCACTAGGAGTTGGCATTGACTTGCTGGGGGTGGGAAGAAGGGAGAGGGAGAGGGTGAGAGAGCGAGGGAGAGAGAACTTGAACATGGTGGCCAGGAGACTTGGCTCCATAGATGTTGGATTCAAATCTTTGCTCTGCTACTTTATAACTTTGTGATCCCCAATGAAGTTAGTAAGCTTCTCACCATACTTGTAAAATTGAAGTTTCTATTTTTGTTGTTGCTAGGTGTGGTTGAGTCAGCCCTCAACTCGCAGTGACACTGTACATAATGGAACAGAAATGCTGCCTGGTCTTGCACCAGCCCCCATGATCCTACTAATATCAAGCCTCAAAAGAATTAAGTTTGATAACATATGAAAATTATAACAGCATAATGTATGCCATAAAATAAATCTGCAATAAATATCAATGCTAATAGCAACAACTTATATAAAGTGCTTTCTATATGCCAACCTCTGTTCCATCCATTCCTTGTTCATGAGCAGTGCTATTGTTTAGGCATCTTCCAGTCTGTTCTGATTCATAGCAACTCTACATAAGACAGAATGCCATATTGCCAGTTTTTGTATCACCTTCATCATCTTTCCTATCTTTGAAGCCACTTTTTTGTAGCCACTGTGTCAATTCGTCTTGTTAAGAATCTTCCTCGCTTTCACTTTATCAAGCAAGATGCTCTTCTCCAGGTACTGTGCCCTCCTGATAACATGACCCAAGTTCATGAAACAAAGTCTCACCACCCTTGCTTCTAAGCAGCATTCTGGCTTTATATCCTCAAAGACAGGCGTGTTTGTTCCTCTAGAAGCCGTGTTACATTCAATATTCTTTGCTAACACTGGACTTCAAAGGCATCTTCTGTCTTCTTTATTCATTGTCCAGCTTTGGAATGCCACATGAGGTGAGTGAACATGCCGTGCTTGGGTCAGATGCTTCACCTTGGTCCTTTCCTTATCAACCCCATGAGGGGAGTACTGTTGTCACGACCAGAAAATCACAATACACAGAAGTTGTGGATCTTGCCGAAGATTCCACAGAGAATGGCAGGACTCAGATTGTACCTGTGCCATCTGTTACAGGAGCCTGTGGTCCTTATCACGATACCATTGTGTAGGGCCTCTCACGATTTAGCATTGCCAATAGTCAGTGCTTCCTATGGACCGGGCACAGCGGCTGTCAGTTAATTGACTCATGGTGTATTCATACTACATTATGACATAGGTTTTATTGTTAGGCTTGCATTAACAATGCAGAAATAGTAAAAGTGGAGGTGGAGGTGGAGGAGGATGAGGTTCCTCAACTAGATGAGATAAAATCAAGAAGAGTCAGAAGTACCAGGCTGCTCCTCTAAATAGATCAGGCCACTTGGCACCTCAAATGGGGAGGAAATGCATACAATAACAACACAGGATGGCTAACAAACTTCTTGAACCACTCCACCGACTTCACATTTTTGCTAAAGAAGAGCCATGCAGTATTGTGGCATGGCTTGGGTCTTTAGACAAATGCCGCCGCTATTACTTACTGTGTGTCTTTTAAGCAAGTCAAGTCCCTTCACTGAGCCTTGGGTTTCCTTCTACTATAAGGAGGATTCCGACTGAAAATGGCCCAGGAGTTCAATCAGTAAGCATTCAACTGCTAACCAAAAAATATGCAGTTCAAACCTACCCAGTGCTCTGTGAGAGGAAAGACCAGGTGATCTGTTCCCAGAAAGGCATGGCCCAGAAAACCTATTGGGCAGTTGTACCCCGGCATGTAGGGTCATATGGCACATATGAGCGAACTTGGACTTGTCAGCACCTGCAAGTATGCCAATGCCAAATGTAGAGTTGCTTTACAAATTAAACAAGATAGATTTTAAGTACCAACAAAGGAAGCTAGCACAGAGTATACTAATTATTTGCTCCTTCATAAAATATAACACCTGATAATCTTAGATGGGGTGGCCTAGGAATGTTGGGAATAAGAACCCAGGTAAATATCAGGACAGTTGAAGAGTAAACCGTAACCAACCCCCTCAGCCCAGAGATGAACACCAGGATATGCTGCTAAAGCAAAGGGGAGCAACATCATTTTTCTCCTGATTTACATCTGGGACAAAGAATGTGGTTGGATATTTGTCCAGATTGCTGTACTGAAAGAACTCCTCCAGCACATATCCATGGATGGCACAGAATGGAAGCCTGGCGATCAAGCACACTGGTGGGCTTCCAGTCCTCAGAAACACTTGCAGATGACATCATGTTCGGGGCCCATTATTATACCGAGAGTGTGACGCAAGGTCGCTTTCCCCAAATCTCAAATTACTGAACAATCTGAGCGGAAAACTTAAGCACTCACTCCTGAAGACTACATTCATCAACCCTCACACAAAATGATTACTTGTTATCTCATTGCTTCCAAAGCCTCCTCTGGCCCATGGTGGGGGAAAGATGTGGCTGTCTTCTTCTGACATGCTTATCGCCTAGGAAACCCAAGGGGACAAATCTACTCTGGCCCATAAGGTCACTGTGAGTAGAAGTCTACTCAATGGCAATGGTTTTTGTGACTTCAGTTCCCCCAGTTCTCTAGTATTATACTTAGTTGGTTAATACCTTGTTCTTTGTCCAGATCTTTGATGTCAGCAAATTATTATTTATGCAATAGAATTATAATTCTAAAAGAATATGTGTTATACTCTGATTGATGGAAAAATACGCTTTTAACTTTCAGGGCAAGACCAATTTTCTAACACTTCAGTTCTATTTGCTCAAATGCATTAGTTATAAAGCACCAATTATGGCTAATAACGGCATTATTTTCACCTCAGTAAGTACTTGGTTTGGTAAAGCTTTAAGGACTTTCAACTATGGCAATCAATTTAGTTAACTACAGGAAATCACTGAATCTGTATAGATTATTACCTTAAGGTCATATTGCTTCCCAGCTTGCATACAGAGGGAATTGTCACTCAAACTACAGGGACTTACTTTCACATATACTTCCTACTAGTTAGCTTTCTAGACACAAAACACACATGGCAGAAGCTGTGTTTGTATCATGTTGCAGTTATCAAAATTTGAGTTCAAATTCTACGGCTTTCATGCCAAGGAAGCTTTCAGATTCTAAAACTTAAACTTGTTCCAAACTATATACAATTACAACCTTATAACAAACATATCGTCCAATCCAGGGGTAGGGAAGCGCATACATTCCAGGACTATTCTGGTAGGAGAGCAAAAGATTCAACCTGCCTTTGTGGACACCGCTATGCGACCACGTCCCTAGCCAGAAACTTGGAACCCAAAGCCATGGACGTAGGGCACCAAGCAAAGCTGCAACCACGGTCTTTCCCAGAGTTCAGTATATATGGGAAATGCTGAGCAAAATGACGATCTAGGGGTGTTCAGTGCAATCATCAGTACATAGTGGAGCTAGAGGAGAACTAAGCGGAGCTTTCCCCCGTCAGAAGAGCCAGAGACAGAGCTCCAGCAGAAGCAAGGGCCTGAGTCCGAGCTTACAAGTGTGACACGTCTGGGCTATTGAGGCCTCGATACCTGTCTCACTCTGAAACGGCACAACTCCACCGTCATAGTTTGGATTTTCACATGAGAAGCTTATTGTTGAGTTAGGGTCACATACCTATATCAAATGGGACTTGTTTTTATTAGCAAATTATTAATGTACTTTTGACACGGAAGCAAATAAAGAACATACTCTCAGGGCTGCAAACTACTGCCTATTTGCTGCCTCTGCCTTTTGAAGTTCAATTGCGGGTATTCTGGCTTTAGAACCGGAACCTCCAAGAAAAACACAAAACAAAAACTAAAGGCCTCAAACCTAAATGTAGAAGTCATTTGGCGAAAATTGTCTTTATATTGGAACTTCACAAAATAAATGCCCAGCCTGTACAGTGGCCTTCAAACACCAAATAGCAAAATATTCTTCACAGATGGATAAACACAAATTCTAGCACAGAAGGGTGAAATTTAAAGCATGCAGCAGCAAAGGCAAATTGCTCTCTGGAAAATCAAGGAGGCTCTCAATGAGCTACCAGGGTGGCTTACCAGGTATACAGAGTATGTTAAAATGCCCCGAGAATCCCCAAAGTCTCATTTTATTCAAAAGTTTCAGCCCCCCAACTCACAAAATCTTTCCCCATCATCACTCAAGTTTGAGAAAATTAAATTTCTTGAATCGATCCTTTCATTATTGACTCAAAATAGTTGTAAGCTACAGAATACAGAAATGCTGATAACCAAGAAGAGGGGAATGATACTAGAGAGCGCAGAGAAGGACATATTTATAAAAGGGCTTAGGAGACTCCCAAACCGTGAGAGTAGATAGAAGGTCAACCCTGCAGTTGATCAGAGCAGACGGGTGTTTGAAGCAAAATGCCAGGTTGAATTCAACTCCCATCACTTTTTTATATTCCTTCCCCTTGCTCCATCTTCCTGGAGTCCTCAAAACAAGAACGAAAGAAACATATGCACAGCTTTACTTACAATTGTGAAGTTCATGACTTTGAGAATCCAGATAGTCATGGCCAAGTTCACCAGTATTAAGATCATCAGGAGAAGGACGAAGAAGTACAGGCATCTCTTCCGCCAGCCATAAATCCCCACTTTGTATACCTGTGGCCCCTCCGAGCTGGGCATGGTGCTCCGGTGGTGTTTGTACTGTTCCTGAGGCATCTGAAATAAACAAGGCGAGAGGGAAGCATCACATTTAAATGCTGAGGGAGGGAGAGAGAGAGAGAGAGAAAACATCAACTGATGAAGAGATATGGCTGGCTGCTGTTTCCACCCTCCCCACAATTCTCAAACTCGGCTTCCCCTGGACACCGATGGTTCCTACAAATGCTGGCTTTAGCCCTCTCCTTCTACACAGCCATCGCTCCGAGGAATGATCGTGCAGCCACATGTGCACAGACAAATGAGCGGAGGAGGCCATTTTCCACCTGACTTTAAGAATACCAACATCTTTGGTAGAGTGCATCTCAAAAAAAACCCCAAAAAACTATCAAAGGCCTGAGGGTGAAAATTTGGAATTTAATTGGGAAAAGAAATCAAACCCATTCCGAAGTTAATTTTGGGGACTCAAAAGCTGTTCTTTATAATTTATTATGAAATAAAATATCAAGATTTGGAATTCAATCATTGTGGATTTTCAGACAGGTAAAAAAAAACAAACCTGAAAACAGTGTCAACCTTCTCTTCCAGAGTTAAAAGGGATCTTGGTGGCCAGATCTTGAGTTTCAATTGTCTGAGATTCTACACTAAGTTGAGAGTGCATGACAGCATGCCTTTCTGGGCAGAGAACTCACTACTGTCTGTGGTGGCGCGAGGGAGAGTTTGGGTAGAAAGTACTATACACAGTGACACATTTTAATTAACCAACATAAAGGGGGACTAAAGTCAAGTAAGAACCGAGCACGTGTTCTTGACGTTTGCTAGATCATAAAGGGAGGGACAAATTAGTTTAACACTGATTTTTATAATTTCTTTAAAATTATAATACCAAGAAAACTTTGGAACAACTGAAAACAATGCTAGAAAACCCATGCCACATAAAAAAGAATGTAACTGAGTACTCCAAAGGACAGCGCCTTGTTGAAAGGAAATTGCAAGAGGGTGGTACCATGTGTTATGACAGAAGGCCTCTGAGAGTAGCATCCCTACTCTGTCACGTTATGTACCATCACGGTCAGCCATCACTTTGGTCTGTTTGGACTAGTGCATGACCTTAATTTGAACATCTTTATTTCATTTGGTTTGTGTGCGGACACAGTGAGTGCTGAACAAATTAGGCGTGCCCCTATTTATTTCCTGTGGTGTTGCTGTGGTTGGTTGGTGCATGAATTTGAATAATAGTTGTATTGATTTGATTTCCTTGTATGCAGATAGACATTATCTTATCACAGACAGCATGGTACTTCAAGAAATATCATTTTGAAGATGAATGCAAGACCATTCCTTTTGGCTGTCATTCTCAGCATTGTAAACCATATGCTTTTCTGATTCAAAAGAGCTAATATAAGTCATTTAAGCTCACTAACATCTAGAATCATTGCATGGTTAAATATGAGGCAGAACAGCTCTCTTGAGGATTAAAAAGACAAAGATGTTACTTAAAGGACTAAGGTGGGCCTGATCCAACTCATGGTATTTTCAATTGCCTCAAATGCATGTGAAAATTTGATGATTAGTAAACAAGACTGAAGAAGAATTGTTGCAATTGAATTATGATGCAGGAGAGAAATACTCAAAATAGACTTTAAGAGAACAAATGAATCTGTCTTGGAAGAAGTAAGACCAGAGTGCTCTTAGAGGCTAGGATGGGAAGATGCTGTCTTACATACTTTAGACATATGGTCTGGAGACCTGTCTCCGATGTAAGCCCTGTCTTCCATCAGGTTTGGCAAAGTAGAGAAGCAGCAAATAAGAGGAAGTCTTCAACGAGATGGGTTGACACAGTGGCTCAACAATGGGTCCAAGCACAGAAATAACTGTGAGGATGGCGCAGAACCGGGCAGTCTTTTGTTCTGTTGTGTATAAGGTTAGAACTGACGCAATGGCACCTCACCACACCACCAATGCCGAGAATCATGATCTTTATGCAATCCATTTCTCAGATTCATATTGGTATATGACAAGGTTCAATTCTTAACTGATGCTTGCAACTGTTTCTTCTCATTTTGAGTCATGCCCTATGTGCAAAAAAAGGCCGTGAATGCTTTATTCACATAGGCTTTACGCAATCCACATTATTGCATTTGGCTCTTTGTTAAGAAAGAAGCTCATCTTCTGGTGCTATCTCTGAGAATGTGCTGCTTCAACTTACTAGATTTTCAGCAAATGAGATGTTTTGATGCTATCCATAGGGCTTTCTGTGGCTACTTCCTCTCCAGTGGATAGCCCGCTCCTTTTTCAGAGTCTGTACTTAGTCTGGAAGCTCTGCTAAAATCGGTTCATGTTGGGGGACCCTGCTGGCATTTGAAATACCAGTGACATAGATTTCAGCATCACAGCAACACATAAGCTACTACACAATGACAAACTGTTAGACAAGTAATGGAATTTCCTTCTTAGTACAAATTAACGTGCTACCAAAATGACCAAACTGACAAGTCTATATTTGTGCCTGAAAATCATATTCTTGGTTATTTGGCTATCTTCTAGGTGGTTCAAGATATGCTTATTTTATGGTTTTTAAATAACCATAAAAATGTACACATACACTTCAAATATCCCCAAAGAATGCGTGTCTGTGAGGAAATCAACAGAATTCTATTTGAAAAGCATACTCATGTAACATGCTCATTGAAGATCGCATGACCTCCATCTCATTGAAAACAAGGCCATGTCTCAAATGCATAAATAAGGAAATAATGATCAACTTTCCTCCCACTACTCTCTCTGCTGCAGCCTGGAGGTGTAAGAAACTCCAAGCCAAATTGTATGGAGCAGCTGTTGCTTTCAGGCTGCTCCCCAGGATGTTAGCAGCCTAATGCCAAACTCTAATACTAACAGGGCTCCTTTAGCAGTGTAATTTTATTACAAGAAATAGCATGTGAAATAGGGAGTAAAAAAATCAGAACGACTCTACTTAAAGTAAGACGGTTGTGCTTGACTGCCCTTGAGGAACTCGACAGAGCCCTTGGCCTCTTCAGATGCACTCATTTGGCTCAGTACCCTTATGCACCTGAGGCCAAGGTCAGAAAGGGGACTGTGTTTCTTTACAAGTCACACAGTGAATTAGGAGCCAAATAACATTAGAACTCAGAGCCTCTGCTGCAGGGTTTGGTCAACATGTCAGTTTGCTGTGAGATCCCTGGATCTCCACTACCTCCCCCCACCCATCTTAAGGAGCCCCTTGAATCAGATGTTCCAGGCTCCAACTCAGTCGTAACAGTAAAATAAGAAATAAGAGTGTAGTGAGAAATTTAGTCCAAACAATTGTAACAGGAAGCCTTTGCTAGCCAAATATAAGATGATGTATACATCTGTTACCAATAATCCTTCAACGGAGGGGATATTTTAGTTATGCTATAATTTCCTAGTCCAACATTAAAACATGCCAAGATGATATTTGAGAGCAGAGGTTAGTCTCTAATTCTTCTTGTTCCTTCCCAGAAAAAGAGAGCAGGAGAGAGAAAGTGATGATGTTGAAGCTAGAGAGCTTTCACTGGCAACTCTCCTTCCAGTGCCTTGGAGGGAGCCCTAGGTACAGACACGAGGAAGTTCATTTTGTAAAACTGAAGCAAGATGTGTTCACTGAAAGTAGCAGACAGTCTATTTTCCTGACTCTAGTTTCCTTTCATGTTGAGTGAGTGGCTTTGGAAAGTAAAGGTTCCCGTAATTTGGGTGCAGTGGAAGCTATTTCTGTGATTTGTAGTCACGCTTGGGTTTTGTTATTGTTGGTTGTCAAGTGTGTGTGTGGGGGCAACTCAAAGCCAAGTACTATAGAACAAAACAAGCCTGGGCCTGTGCGACCGTCACAATCTGTGGTACAGTCGAGGGCATTGTGGCGCTCACGGTGTGTTAGTCGCTCTTGGTCTAGGGGACTTTTACCTGCACAGATCGGACAACAGTCTTTTAGAAAGTCCTAGAGTCTCACTGGCTAGTTCTCAAAAGAAGAGCTCCATGACTTTCTTCCTAGTCTGTCTTAGCCTGGAAATATTCCGAACCTTGTCTACTGCCGGTGCTCCTCTCGATATTTGAAACAGAACCTCAATCAAAAGAGCAACACATTAGTCACCACAGCACAATATTGACAGAAGGATGTTGGCACTTTCATGGAGATGTGCTTTCTTGATAGCTCTCCTGATAGAGAAGTAACTACAACAAATCCTCTTACCACCCACGGTGCCAACACTCCAATTGTGGTGACACAAATGTACAATGTCAAAAGTCATATTGTGAGATCAATATAGCCAATGATTGTGCGCTCCAGAAATATGTGGCTAGCATAGGAGTTAACCGTCATTCTATGAGTGTGATTTTCTTATCATCATATGGGGAATTCAATTCTTTTTGACATGTACTCAAAACAGAAATCCTCTCTTGTTGGGAATATACTCAGTTCATATATGGTTCCAATATTTTCATTTTTTGGAGAGATCACGGACACTAGGATTAATCAGAATTCTTGTGTTTGGAGGGCAGTTACATTATGAGGAACTAAACGTAAACTTGCTTGCTTTATGGATTCAACCATCAGAACAAGCACAGGTAAAACAATGATCTTTCTGTTGCCTTTACAGCTAGTTATAGTACAAAACAGTTGGCATATACAGAAGTCATTGGGGAGAGTAAAGCAAAGGAGTGCATAATGTAGGAAAAAGTATGTCAGAGAGTTCCGAGCTTACCAAATTACTTTTTCATTTTGCACTCGCATCTTCTGAAAATTAGTGGTTTAATTTTACTTTGTCATTCAAAAAAAAAGGTTCTAACTTATTTGCATTCTCAATTTTCAGTTTATTTTCCTTCAAACAGTCATCCTGGTTCATTAAGTTTCAGATGTCAAAAAATCTTGAATCCTCCCACTGTGTTCCTTTCAAGGACCCCGGGTATATACCGAGACCAGGGCAATAGCATCACAGGCATTACTCCAAGGTGAACTTAGAAGGCATGGATATTTCTGTTGCACATACGAAGTTATGCTGGGTGCCTAAGTAAAGCACAAAGCCTATGTCTCATGCTAAGAGAGTCTAATTCCATGAGTCTAAGATCTTTCTATGAGTCTGTATTTTTAAAAAGCATAAACAAAAAAATAAATAAATAAAAAGCATAAACATATATGACCCAGTGTTTTTCAGTGCCATCGAGTATGACCCGACGCTCAGAGACCTTATGCAACAGAATGAAACACTGCAGCCTGCGCCCTCCTCACAATTGTTCCTACGCCTGAGCCCGCGCTTCCACCCACTTTGTCAGCCCATGTTCTTGAGGGTTCTCCTCTTTTCCCCCACCCTTCCACTCTACCACACCTGTCATCCTGCTCCAGAGACGGTCGCACCCGACAACATGTCCAAAGTATGTAGGATGAAGTCCAGCTATCCTTGCCTCTAAGAAGCACTCTGACCCTTATCTTCCAATACAAATCAGTTTGTCCTTTTAGCAGTCCATGGTACTTTCAATATTTGGAGGAAGAAATCCCCGTAAACCTGATTCACAGCTTCACAGCACTGTCAAACGGCCAATAGGCCATGCTTTTAAAAGATTAATTCAGATTCAACATAGACATGCATTTTAGGTCCATTTTTGCCTCTACTCGTGTTGTTTCTCTCATCTGGATCACCTGTATCTCTTCCATCTCTCTAAACATACAATTTTGCATCCATCATATTTTTTTGTTTTATTACTTTTCTAGGACTTATATTTTCATTTCCTATCCTTCAGGAATAAATTTAGTGTTGTGTTCTTTGTGGCCTTCAGCAACTTGGCCTTTAAATACACACACGTTGCCTGACAGGAAGGAAAAAAAACCTCAGCTTTCCTTCGGTTGACTTCTCTATGTGTTGCTCTATTCTGCTCTTGTTAATGCCCAGCTTTCCCCTCCCAGTTCTAGAAATCGCATCTTCTCAAAAGTTTGGTGAAATAGACCATTCGAAAGCTATTAGTGATATATCTGATTACAAAATACAATGTCTTTTTCAGGATGTCCAATTTCTTTGGACCCCCTATGGCAGTGGTTCTCAACCTTCCTCATGCCGTGACCTAATGCAGTTCCTCATGTGGTTGGTGATCCCCCAACCATACAGTTATTTTCATTGCTACTTCATAACTGTAATGATGCTACTGTTATGAATTGGGTGACCCCTGTGAAAGGGTTGTATGACCCACAGGTTGAGAACCGCTGCCCTAAGGCATTCAGTCATGCCAACTTCCCCTGCCATGTAGAAGTTTGTCCTTCTATAGCAAATTGGGATCACATGGTTCTTCTCTATTTCTAAATCCTGTCTTTCTCAATTCTCCTTTCTGCTTCTGTCTTCAAAGTCCACTCTAGGGATTAGTGTTATCTCTCTTTCAGTTCAGAGGCAATGTTCAAGGTCATGGTTTCATTTTGTACTTCCATGGGGCCCTGGGAGCGTAGCCTGCTAGCTGTAAGACCAGCAGTTTGAAACCACCAACAACAACTCAGGAGAAAGGTGAGGTTTTCTACTTCCATAAAGAATTATATTCTCGACAATCCACAGGGGACGTTCTCCTTTGTCTACAGAGTCTCTGTACGTCGGAATCCGCTTGATGGCAGTGAGAGTTTGAGAGATAGGGATGAAGTTAGCACTGCAACTGTAATTCCCACCTCAAGTTGAACCTATCTAAACATCTTTAATTCATCTACTCCCTCCTGAGAGTGACTGAGAACTGATAAATGCTATGTGATATCCCAGGTTCTTGTAACCACATACAAGAAGAGTTACCAAGCCCTTGCTTTTATACATTTAAGAGTATGGGTGGTGAGGGGCAACAGAGAACACACGAATTAAAAGCTAACGTACTAACTAACTAACTAACATTTAACGGTGTTAAATGCCTTGAGTTAAATAAATATCTAGTAATGTTACAGAGACTATCTGAGGGGGCGAGACTCTTTACATAGAATTACCAAGGAGCAATTCTCAGAGAATATTACATTTAAATTGAAACATGATGGATAAGAAAAAACCATTTAGGTGATGCTGGGACTTAAATGTTGAATGAGGTATCTAGGCAGATGAAAGAAAGGAAAAGCAAAGGCCCCAATGCGGACCGACTCAGTACAGTGATTTATAATCAGTGAGGTAGAGGGTAGCATGAGATGGGGTTGAGGAAGTTGCCGAAAATTAGACAAAGCGAGGCATCTGGGGCCATAATAAGAAGGTCAGATATTAAAATGGTGAGAGAACATGGGGCAATTTGAAGCAAAAAGGAGCTAAACCTGATTTCTAATTTTGAAAAGGAGAGGCGTGTGTGAACCACAAGAGGTGGTGAATAAATATTTGTTGTCTGATTACGATTGCCAACCTTCACATTTGAATTGCGGTGCAGGAGGAGGCTATTCAAAGTACTGTGGACTGCTAAACGGGCAGACCCACCTGTCTGGGAAGAAGTACGGCCAGAGTGCTCCTTAAAGGCCAGGACGGCAAGACTTCATCTTCCATGCTTTGCACATGTAAGGAGAGACCAGTCCCTGGGGCAGGACATCACGTGTGGTAAAGAGGAGGAGCAGTGAAGAGGAGGAAGGCCTTCCATGAGATGGGTGCGCACAGTGGCTACGACAATGGGTGCGCGTGTGGGAAAGATTGGGAGGATGACGCAGGGCTGTGCAGCGTGCCGTTCGGTTGCACGTAAGGTCACCATGAGTCAGGACCAACTCAATGGCAACACCCTCACAACCACGAACACCAATCAGAATTCTTCAAGGAAGCATCAGAGAGATGGACACATTGCCTTCAGAAATATAGAGAGCAAGTCTGAGGATATGTGGAGGGAAAGTAACTTGCACGTTGATAGTTTCATTAATTAACGGTTTCTATTAGTTTGCCCACAACCTGTCTGTCAGTTTGTCATACTGTGGTGACGTGTGTGTTGCTGTCATGCTGGAAGCTAGGTCACTGGTGTTTCAAGTACCAGCAAGTCTCCCACAGGGAACAAGTCTCAGCAGCGCTTCCAGACGAAGGCTGTGCAATACAGAAGGACTTGGCTCGCCACTTCAGAGGAAGCTGCTGCTACGGGCCGTGTGCGTAGATGTGAATCTTTTGCCAGAGTTCGAAGGCTTAATTAATGGAAGCAGAACATTACTGGAGATGATGCTGGAAGGTGGGCTCCTCTGATCCGAGGGCACTTGAGGTGCGACTGAAGTGGAGCTGATTGATTCTGCAGCAGTACCGTCAGGCTTACTCTCATCTGTAACACAGACTTTTAACACCACAGATGGTACAGGGGTTGGGACCCAGGGCAGACATGTAGTTACTCGCTGCTGGAACAGAGGTTGAGTAGCACAGGCCTGATTTGTCCAATGAATAAGAGAATAAAAATCAAGTTAACACTAAAGAGAAAAGCAAACATGAAAAAAATTCATAAATTATCAAGGGCTGGAGAGGGAGGGAGGGTGGGGGAGGGAGGTAAAAAAGGGGAGCTGATAGCAAGGGCTCAAGTAGAAAGAAACTGTTTTGAAAATGAGCATGGCAGTAAATGTACAAATGTGCTTGATACAATGGAGCTATGGATGGATTGTGATAAGAGCTGTATGATGCCCCAATAAAATGATTAAAAATAAATATATAGAAAATCAAATCCTCTAATAATAAAAATGACAATTTTCCCAACTAGACTCCCTTTCTGGAAAGCACACACACTAACATACACTTACACACAAACACACTGCCAGACCAAACTAAACACAGAAAACATCCACTGCCATCCAGTCAATTCCATCTGAGAGCAAGCCAATCAGACAGAGCAAAACTGCCCCCAGACCTTCCCTGGATACAAATCTTTGTGGAAGCAGACGGGCTTGACTTTCTTCCATGGTGTGATTTGTGGGTTTGAACAGCAGCCCAAGACTTAATCCTCTGCACCACCTGGGCTCCTACCACCCTTCACCAAGGCATGTATAATCAGTCACTGCTAAGTGGTGAAATAAAGTACTGTGCACAACTATCCTACTGTGTGGATCATAACAAACTACAAATAGCATTGAGAAGAATAAGAGTCCAAGAGCACTTCATTTGGTTCATGTGGAATCTGTACGTGAATCAAGAGATTCACCAGGGTAATGGAATACTGCATACTTTAAAATCAGGAAAAACATGCATCACATTCCCCAGCGTCAGTCTGTAAGTTGAGCGAATAATCAGAGAATCTGTATTATATGAGGAAGAATTTGATAACAGGATTGGATGAAGGTTTATTAACAATGTGCAATATGTAGATGACAAAGCCTGACTTACTGAATGTGACGAGGACTTGAATCACTTGCTGATGATCCAGGCTTGCAGCCATTAATATGGATTACAATGTAAAGAATACCAAAGTTTTCACCACTGAACCAATAGATAATATCATGATAAATGGAGAAAAGACTGAGGTTTTGAAGGATTTCTCCTTGCTGGGATCCACAATCAATGGTCACGGAAGTAATAGTCAAGAAATCAAATGAGGCACTACATTATTTAAATCTGCTGCACAGTCTAGTTTAATGTATTGAAAATCAAGGAGGTTACTTAGAGGACTAGCGTGAACCTGACCCAACCAATGGTATTTTCAATCTCCTCATATGCATGTGAAAGTGGACACTGAATAAAGACGACTGAAAAAGTATAATCACTGAAAATTCCATGGACTACCCAAAGAACAAACAGATCTGTCTTGAAGAAGTACAGCCAGAATATTCCTTAAAAATGAGGATGATGAGATTCGTCTCACATACTTTAGACATGTTATCAGAAGAGGGTGGTCCCTGGGAAACAATGTCATGCTTGGCAGTCAAAAAGAGGAAGACCCTTAGAGAGATGGACTGAGACAGTGGCTTCAACAATAGACTCGGACGTAATAAAAATTGTGAGGAAGGCACAGGACTGGCAGTGTTTTGTTCTGTCGAACACGGGGTTTGCCACAATTGAATACAACTTGATGGGACCTAACAACAACAACAACAACGGAGTGGTACAAAGAGTAGTCCCCTGGTTGAGCTGCTCCTTGGAGACACTGTTACTCCCATAAAGAGTCACCGTCTTGGAAACCCCAGGGGCAGGTCTAGTCCTCTCTGAGTCCAAATCGGCTTGATAGTAGGGAGGTTGGTTTTTAAGTGGCTGAGCATTCAGCTGCTGACCTAAAAACCAGAAGTTTGAACCCACCTGAGGATCGGCAGGGGCAAACAACAACAACGACTTAACAGTCTGCTTCCATGAAGATTGTAGGCTAGGAAGGTCTATAGGGAAGGTTTGCTGTCATATATAGTCACTACAAGTCATCGAAAAATCATGACCACTAACAACAAAGAGATGCATGACCAAAGCTCACACTACTTCCTCATGTGGCCATTTTCAGAGTTTACCTGTTTATGAAAAAATCCAGGTGATTTAAAGATCATTTATTTCTCACACATAAAATGCAATGAATTTATATCTTCCAGAGAACGAGTGCATTAAATGAAAATGTGTAGTTAGTTTAACATTGGATAAGATGGGAGGACAAAGAGTAAAAGTAGTATACTAATTTAATAACTAGTATATATAACCATGAGGTAGTTGTATTGGGCTGCTTACAACAGATCAGCAGTTCGAAACCATGAGGTTTGCTATTCTCATACTGAGCTGCACTCTTGAAAACCCACAGGAACAGATCTACTCTGTTCTATAGGGCTGCTACGAGTCACAAATGATTCAATGGCAGTGCATTTTTTTAGTTTTAGTTAAAGACCAGCCAAATATAATCAATGTGGTGTTTCCCCAAAAAGGTTATTCTGGATGGAGATCGTTTGGTTGCTTGGTTTTGAGTGTTGTGACTGCATGGTCTCATGCATGCAAATATTCTTGCTCGGGATCACAAATGAGTCCAGAATCAAGACCTGATACTACCTTCATGTGACGATCTCAAGGAAGGCATTCACCTTGAGGACTTGCGCTGAGGAGTCATAGGCTGTGTGGTCCTGTTTCGTTTCTTCCTGTGTAGTCACGACAATGCCTGGGTGACTTCTGGCTGCCCATATTGCTTATATATGATGGTCTTCAAAAAGTTCAACATCAGTCACAAGAGGCTTCAACTATATGAATTGTGAACCCAGAGCTGTTGTTCCTGCTAAGGATGAAAGCTACACTCTATGCCCAGCTTAAATTCAGTTACACTGTGCTCCACAAGGGGTGAAGCCACACTTCCTGCAGCCTTTGTCATCACGGAGGTTATCTGGCCTGACATTGATCAAGCTGCCACCTGTCAAGTTACAAGTAACCACTACAAAGTTCATCTTTTATTGTTTCACTTCCTCTATGTCAGTAAAATAAATAAGGTATTAGGGCAGAAACTTAAATCGAGATAGCATATTTTGTGCGTTTAAAGACATAAAAGAAGGCTACAAAAGTCTATGGAAAAATCACATTATTGTTTAATTGCATTTTTCCATGAACTTTTTAAAGCTCTTTTGTATTCTAGTTTACACTGTTGAATTGCGGCTATCACTTTCCTTTTGATGTCAATGTTTACTACTTTTGTTGTTTGTTTGGTTTCAGGAGAAGACCAAACAAAACTCACTGTCTGGGAGTGAATTCCAACACAAGGGCCCTACAGGGCGGGGAGAAGTGCCCGTGTGGGTTTCCTCGCCTGTAATACGGACAGCAGCACAGCTGAAGCCTATTTTGTACATCACGAGGTCACCAGGGCTCTCGTTTTAGGGGTTGTATTAGTCTGGGTACTTTGGAGAAACAAATCCACAGCAACTCATGTATAAGAGAGTTTTATGTAAAGAAAGTGTGCATCGCAAAAACATTCCAACCCAATGCTGCCCAAGCCCACAAGTCCAACATTAACCCATTAATCCAACACCAGTCCACAAAGTCCTCCACCTCACAAAGCAGAGGCAATGATGCCGACTGCAGGAGGAAAGCTGAGTCAGTGAACGAACAAGCAGCTCAGCACTAGCAGGGGTCTCCACACGGCTGCTCCAGCATGCAGGACTGCATCGGGATAGGTCCATGTGGCTTCTCCTTGGGGATGTCTTGTAGGAAGTCAATCATGCAAGCTGAAGCAGGGAACTGCTAAGGCAGCTGCACCCAGTGCAACCATCACAAAACAAGACACCCGAGAACTAGAAAGGCGAGGCTCACCACCCATTTATCCCTCCGCCTTTCAATTAGCCCCACATGTGATTATCGGCCAGGCTGGCAAAATTAACTAACTCAGGGGTAGATAAAATGTTTTATTGTTGTGTTATGACCCGATCCCACCAAACACACACATACATATACATACACACAGATACACACACACGAGTAAGAGCCCTGGAACAGAGTTACATATCTGCACTATGAATCTCCTGTGCAAGAATGTACTATGGCTCCAGAGATGATTTTGAAACACTTTCTAAAGACATATTAATTCCATCACCTTCCCTATCATTTTTCTTTGGGGTCTGTATAGTTTATGGGCAAGCGTTGGTTCTGCTAATAAGGTGGGAATGGGAACAAGGAGATATTTTTAGGAATTTTTCTACTGCTTGTTGGAGTCTGCTTCCCTGGCTGTATAATATTTGGTTGTGAAGGGATTTATGGGAATTCTGATGAGTGCAGTCTCCGTCCTTAATCGTTACAGATTATGGGAGAAAGAAACATACAAACCCGGAGGCCTTCAAGGAAATGTCATTTTCTCCTAGTTTATATTGTCCTAATTTTGTTTTTCAAAAGTAGCTTTGACCACCTAGTTAGGGCAGAAACACATGGAGTTCTAGAGCTCCAAAGAGCTCTACGAAAGGCTGAGACTGAACACATCCCTGTTCTCCTGAAACATATACGTGCATCTTAATAAGAGAGACAGGAAATAAGCAAAGGAATAAAGCCTGAGTACTAGCATTAAGTGACAGGGGGTAAAGGAGTCCAAGTTGAGTGTTGGATTGCTCATCAAAAGGTTGTTGGTTCAAATCCACCATATGCTCTTCAGAGAAAGAGGCGACTATTTGCCCCTGTAAATAGGTACAGCACTGGCAACCCAATGGGATAGTTCTATTCTGGCTTATACACTGCTATGTGTTGGAATCAACCTAGTGCTTTGGGTGGTATCTGTGGTACAGCATACAAGGAAAGGCCATTCTGACAAGCTGACACAGTTCGTTCTAAGGGTGGAAAACATTCTAGGCAGAAGATGCAGCAAGCATTGAAGCATGGAAAGCAGGTTCAAATCAAATAGGAGGGTTCACATGGAATTAGCTCAGAGAGAGGGGCTGAGACGGTGACATCACACTGACCGGGACTTGTGGACTATGGAAGTAATAGCTTTGGATCCCCCCAAGCAGAGGCCCAGGACCCATTCAGTAGTGAGTCCCCATTCTCCCCTCCCCCACACTCTGTAAAGCACCAGTCTATTTTAATCTCTCTGCATTTGCCTATTTTATATTTTACATATAAGTATAATTATACAATATTTGCCCCTTCATGCCTGACATATGTTACTCATCCATGTCATAGCATCTGTACAAATGCCATTTCCATGACGGAGTAATTGTCCTTTGTAGGCATGTGCCACACATTCTTGAGCTATTCATCTGCTGATGGACATTTAGGTTATTTCCATTTTTGGCTACTATGAATAATGCTATAATAAACTTTAATTTACACATATGAGGTAGGATTTTTTTTTCCTGCTGCTGCTGCAGCCACAATGTCAATCTCTCTCATTTAGGGCACAAGAGCATCTGCAAAAAGACCTGAGACAGAGGCGTGTTTGCAGAAAACGGGTGTGGCCGGATCAGAGTGGAGCAAGGCCTGGCATTGGGGAAGAGCTCAGAAGTAGACTGGAGCAGGAGCAGTGCGATCTTCATAGTTGTCGTGCAATTAATTTCCACTCAGGGCAACCCCCTTATGTTCAGAGTAAAACTGCAATCCATATGGCTTTCAAGGCTGGAACTTTTCAGAAGCGGCCTGCTAGGCCTTCATTTTGAGGTGTCTATGAATAGGTCTAAGGAGGCCTGCTGACATAGTGGTTATGGGTTGGGCTGCTAACTTCAAAGATTGGCAGCTGGAATCCACCAGCCACTGCTGGAGAAAGATCGAGCATCCTACACCCTTAAAGAGTTAGAGTTTGGGCAACCCACAGGGCCAGTTTTACCCTGACTTGTAGAGTGGCTATGAGTCAGCACCATCCTGATGGCGGTGAGTTTTTGATTTTGTTCTTTCTAGATAGGTATGAGTTGACCTTGGTGTTACTAGCCCTGCCCCTAACCCTTTGCACCACCTGTGGACTCCATCGAGCCTTATCAGCCACAGTGAAAAACGACTTCTACTAGGAAACACCTGCGGCCCGAGGTGTGAACCCATGTGACTGTCACTTCAGGATCACTTGTGCTGTTGTGTGAGAAGAGTGAAGAATGGAAGGAGGGTTGCCAATTCTAGACGTGGTGCACGTATCCAGAGAGAGATGACTAATCCGGACTAGCGTAGATGCTGGTGAGAAAATGAAAAACAGCTTTGCTGGAAATCAATTGGAAAATAGAGGCAATAGAACAGAACAGGAGAGGGGGTGAAGGGCAAGTTTTCCAATATCTATAGCTAGGCGAATCATGATAAGAAATGTAAGGGGAATCATAAACTAACTGTGTGTGGACTCAGATACAAAGTTTTGTTTATTTACCTTAACTTTGAAATTCATACAATAATTCAAAGGGCGGTGTCACAAAGGCCCTTAAAAATAAGTCTGATATTCAGTGGAAAGGCTTGAGCCACAGATGCAAATATTTAAGCCTTCCATATACAAGGATCATTTAAAGCAAAGGGGGGAGCTCATGCATTGATGACTGTATAAGCCCACTTGATGGAATAGAACAGACTTGTATATAAATAGATATATTGGATTTTATAAGATATGGCAAAAAAACACTTAATATAGAAAGATCAATAAATAAATAAGGGTTCCTGGGAGGTAGGGTGGGGAAGGAAGGGGACAAGGGGGAGCTGATATGAAGGAGTTTAAGAAGAAAAGGTTTTGAAACTAATTGTGGTAGCAATTGTACAATCCTGCTTAATGTGATTGAACTGTGGAATGTAAGAGCTCTGTAAGAGCTCCCAATAAAATGATTAAAAACAAATAAACAAAGCAAAGGGAATGGAGGATCCATGTGGCACATACATACAAATATATGTGTCAGATGAGTTCTACAAACCAAATTTTTAGGTCAGGGTATGTGTAGATTTTTTTTATGTTGTTGTTAGGAATTGTTGTCAGCTACAAATCATAGAGACCCTACGCACCATAGAACAAGGGACTACGCAGCCCCGCCCCGAGCCACCCTCGCATCTGTTACGTTTGAGCCCACTGTTACAGCCACTCTATGAATACATGTCCTTGAAGGTCTTCCTCTGTTTCAATGTTCTTTTTCAGGAACTGGCCTTTCTTGTCCACAATTTCTCTGGTTGTACTTCCTCCAAGAAAGATTTGTTTCTCTTTGGGAAGTCCAAGGTACTTTCAACATTATTCACCAACATCATAATCTGAATGCATCAACTTTTCGCCAGTGCTCCTTAGAATCCAGCTTTCATACGCATCGGAAGTGACTAAAAGTACCATCCATGGCTTGAGTCAGGAGTACCTTAGGCCTTACAGTGACATCTTTGATCTTTAACTTTTAAAGAGGTCTTAGGCAGCAGCTCTGTCCAATGGGATGTGTTGTTTGATTTCTTAACAGCTCTTTCCAGGGGCATTCGTTGTGGATCCAAGTAAAAGAACTCCTTGACAATTTTAGTATTTTCTCCATTTACAGTGATGCCTTCCCTTGGTTAATTTGTGAGGATTTGGGTTTGCTTTACATATCTTTACATCTACACTGAATGCTAGTCTTGGATTTTCATCAACAAGTTCCTTCTCAAGTCCTCCTGGCTTTCAACAAGCAAGGTTGTATCATTTGCATGTCACAAGTTGTTACGCCTCCCTCCAATACTGATGCCTCTTTCTTCTTCATATAACCCAGCTTCTCAAATTATTACAGATTGAATAAGTATGGTAAAAAGATACAACTTCGATGCACACCCTTCCTGATTTTCCCCTCCTTTGTTCAAACAACCATGTATATGTTCTACATGAGCAGAATTAAATGTTTTGGAATTCCCATTCTTTATAATGTAATTCAGAGCTTGTTATGATATATTTTATAAAGATGTTTTAAGCATACTTTTCCTAAGTGCAATAGGCTTTTATTTATATAGAAAATATATTTCAGATATACAAAAAATATTTTAGTATATCAATCTGAACCTCAATATTTATTGTTTGAAGTAACTAGCTGACGTAGTTACAGACGTAAGTTTTATCGTGGAACACACACATATATAATTATACTATGTATTGTCACATAGGTGAGCTTGTACAGCATTCTTTTCAACTTTCTCATAGAGCAATATAAGGGGGATCTTCAAAATGTTCATGGAAAATACATTAAAAAACTCCATATGGATTTTTTCTTTTTTTGTACTAAAATAACTCTTATATGTCTGAACAGGATCTAGTTTTAGGCACTAAGATTGATAAGACCTTAGTTTGAAAAGAATTGCTACCAGAGCAACATGAATTCTGAAAATATTGATGCAAGACCCAACATCAATGTTACAGTGAAACAAGGATGGAAGCATGGTGAAATGATTGCTGCTTTATGAAAAGTTTGTGACGATGCCCCAAGAAAATCAGCAGTCGATAAATGGGGAAATGGCTTTAAGAAGGGCTGAGATATCATTGAAAATGAAGCCCACAATGACAAACCATCCACATCAATTTGTGTGGAAAAAAACCCTGTCCGTGTTCCTCATGGAGGAGACCAACGATTAACAGGAAAAACAAGGGCCAATGCCATCTCTATTGATTTAGCTTCCACAATTCTGACAGAAAATTTAATGTCAAGCGAACTTCATACTTGACGGATGGCAGAACTTCGGGGCTCATAAGCTACAGGCAAGAATTGAGATTTCGATGGAGATTTTAATCACATGGGATCCAATTACTGAAGTACTTCTTTGCAGAAATGTGAAGCCTCGCTTTGCCAAAAGGATCCTGGAAACAAAGCAAAATCCAAGCAGTAGCCACCAAGAGGTGCAAGTGGTTCAGTCAAGTTCAAAGGCACTCGTCCAGAACAGAAACATGGGAACAGTTTGTTGTTGTTGTTGATAATATAATAAAGATTGTATTGGCATTGTGTTATACACAGGTATGGTAGTTACATAATCCATTGTCAATTTGGGACTTAAGAGTAAAGGGGTGGAGTTTAGCCTGTCCTTCAGGTCACAGCGTGATGACCTCATTTGGAGGCGCTAAGGAGATAAATGGCTCATTGGAGGAAGGATACTCACTCACTCACTGTGCAACATTATTGATAATGAACCTGATGGAGCTATACTGATATAGCCAGAGCCCTGAGAGCTGAGGAACCACGTGGAGGCTCCTGCCAGTGCTGAAATGTTTCTACTGCCACAGGATCCATAAGACTTTCCACCACTGGCCTGTGATCTTCCTGCATTTGGCATTATGGCATGGCTGCATGAGTCTAAAGAGGAATTTATGAACTAGTATTGGACATATGGGGTATGATTGGACTTATGGACTTGATCTAGACGGCTGGATGTTTTCTTAATGTACAATTATTCTTTGTATAATGCCCTTTCCACATGTGTGCCTATGAATTTGTTTCTCTACTCTACTCGGACTAAGACACGAGGATCCACAATTCTTTTAGGCAAAAACTAACTGGCTAGTATTGTCACTTACAAAAGTGTTTTGAACTTGATGGAGTTAATGTTGAAAACTCAAGTTATATATATATATATATATGTTTTGATTTTTTATTCTGTAATTCCATTTTTTTTCCAAAAAAATTTTAAAGACCCCCTTATTTTTCTTAGTATAAGAAAAATTGTATCACTCACATGTGATACAATTCAATAGTTCAATCATATTAAGAAGATCTTTATAATGATCACTCACATCATTAGAACATATTCTTTTGTCTTATAGTTATTGTTTTTAGATCCTCATTGGCTCCAACATATCCTGCCATGGTCCTTTGGTAATTATTAATAAAGTTACCATCTCTATAGGTTTACTCATCCTAGATTCCATATACGGAAAAAATATGCAAAGCAATCAAGAAACAATACCCACAATAACATAATAAAACAGAAGAAAAAAAAACCTCAATGGAAAAGAAAAAAAAATATTAAAGACTGGAACAAATTTAAAATGGGTCAAATGGAGAGCAAATGGTAATGTGATACATTTTACCTAACTTTATCTGCCATAATCAACTTTACAATGCTCTCTGTCTCACAGTAAGGCTATTCACCTCTTTGGACCACTGTCAGAGGTGATTCACCTGAGGATTCATCCACATGGAGACTCTGCAAATGGATTTGGGGCTTCCACTCTCATCTGTAGTCTTCTGCAAATGGAGTGTTCAAAATTTAAGAACTTATTTCATTCCTTACTCCAGATTTGGACTTTATTATTTATAATCCTTGATCATACAGCCTAGTGTGCTTCTTCTTTGTAGACGGAGTTGATGCCTCAGTTAGATAACGGTTTAAGACAAGTCATTAAGGCCTCACACACAGTTCTTTTGGAGAGCCCAACACCATTTCATTTCCTTACCACACTTTGCTGTAGTGCCCATATCTTCGGTGATCTCTCCATAAGGGCAGGTATCAAGTAGGGACATGTCATAAGAATCAATTGTCTTGGATTAGGGCTATAATTAAGTGTGAGCCCAAAATCCATTCATATATCGATGGTTTATATACAGCTCTAGTTCATTTTAAAAACACCATTATCATTTTACTTGAGAACATTCTAATTACCTCCCTGGAACATAAGGTAATTCTATTGATAGTAACATTAGTTTAGCTAATAAGACCCCTTATATTATTAAAAAATATTATAAATGAAAACAACAGAGGCCCTAAAGAATAAGGAGATTTTCTCCACTTTTCTTCACTAGTAAGTCCAACAAAGAATGAAATCGAAATTTAGGAGTGATTTTCTTTCATTACACAGAGAACGAGGTAAAGACTTGGCATTACCCAAGTGTTCTGTGCTGCATTTAGAATTATCATGCAGGTGTATTAATAGGGATTCTTTTAAAAGCCCCGAAACACTGCCACCACCCGCAACATGTATCTGCTTTCAGTTTCTCCCATGGCATTGTTGGGGGTGCTTGGGATTCATTAAATAGCAAACTCAAGGTGCATAGCTTCATGGCAGCAGTGGGAGGTGGTTTTGAGAGAGACACACTATAGTTATGTCCGAAAGGGATGAGTCGCATGGGGAGAAAGAAATTTTAAAAGATAATAAATGCGGGACCAGGAATGCTAAGGGAGAGGATGAAAGCTGTTTCGATTTTAAAAGCTTGGGGAGGTTGATATCACATGAAAGTGATACCTGAGCAAGACTTGAAGGCCTCTCCAAGGATGTTGATGCGTTAGCTTCTCATAATGTTCATAGAGCATTTAAAATATGGTCCTTGATGTTGTAAGTGGAGAATTAGATAAGAATGTGTCAAGTGAACAACATTCTTGAATGAGAAAAAACATCTCAAACACCTGACTACAGACTTAAGAATGATCCCTCACAATGGTCATTGGCTATGTCTCTGGTGCTTTTTTTTGAAGGGGCAGATAATCCTGAGTAGTAACTGTGCTCCCATGTGTTGTGCAAATCAAGTGTTTTACACATTTCTACAGGTGACTCTCGATAGAACCAGACAATGCCAATTACAGCAGGGAAAAAAGCAAAACAAACCCCAGCAGCCCATAGCTATTTTGGGAAACAGAGATCTAGCTCACTGATCAAAGAATAAGGGCCATGACACAAACATTTAAGATCAGAAAGTCCGACACATCGGCTGAAAGGAAGGTGGACAATGTAAAGTCCAAAGGCTCCCCCCAAAGATGCTAAGGCCAAACGCTGCTCCGTGAAAGGGAAGCAGTCCCAGTGAAGGGGCAGTCAGTCTGACACCGTGAAAAGAGTGTGTTTTCTACAAATTCCAGGCTTCAGTCTTTTCGACTTGGACTTTTACTTTATATCATTTCATATCACTCTCTATGGATGGCTCTAGAATAAGAATCAGAGGTCAATCACAATAAAATCTCCAGGTTCCCAGCCAGCATAAAGAAACCGTACAAACACTTGCATAACGGGCACGGGTGTACGTGCATGCGTGTGCGCGTGCGCTGCTGTCAAAGTGGTCCTGACTTAAAGCAACAAAACATGGCCATCCCAGTTCTAAAGGCGCTAGTTACTTATTCCTCACTGTTAGGTGAATATGACGTAGGTCCCCTTATCATCCCTACTTTACACTTGCACCAATTGTGGCAGCAACCCAAACCGAACCCGCTACTTTGGAGTCGATTCTAAGTCACAGCGATCCTCTAGCCACCTGATAGGACAGGCTAGCACAGCCCCTGTGAGTTTCTGAGACTGTAACCCTTGAGAGTTACAGAAAGCTCCACCCTTTTCACATCGTCCTCCCAAGGAGTGGTTGGAAGATTCGAACTGCTGACCTCAAGGTTAGAAGCTCAATGCATAACCTCAGAAATGTTAAATAATCTTTCACAAACCACTCATTTGCTAAAGATACAAGAAGATTTTGAACCAAGAGTACCTGGCTGCTAAATCATTCATTTTAACACTAACGTGTTAAAAGCTCAGGACATATATGGATACTTGGAGAGAACAGTATGGTTACTAATTTTAAATATTTTTATAATCATTATATCTAGAATTTCACAACATGCTTATTAATTTTCAGTCAATTTGAGTTGAATGCAGTTGATTGTTGAATGATCACTCTTTTTGTCAGTGCGTATGTGTTAGTCTGGGTACTTTAAAGAAACAAATCCACAGAAACTCACGTATGAGAGAGTTTTATGTAAAGGTTAAGTACGCATCAAGAAAACATCCCAACACTGTGCTGCCCAAGCCCACAAATCCAACATTAACCCATATGTCCAACACCAATCCACAAAGTCCTCCTCCATCTCACAAAACAGACACAATGATGCCGACTGCAGGAGGAATGCCAAATCAGTGAATGTATAAGCCTCTCGGTGCTGGCAGGGGTCTCCACCCGGCTGCTCCAGCACCCAGGGCTGCATCAGGGTAGTCCACGTGGCTTCTCCTTGGGAATGTCTTGCAGGAAGTGAAGCCTTGCCAGCTGAAGCAGGGAACTGCTAAGGCAGCTGCACCCTGGTGTGACCATCACAAAGCAAGAGACCTGAGACCTCAAAAGGCAAGGCACACCAAGCCATTTATCCCTCCGCCCTTCAATTAATCCCACATGTGTTCATCGGCCAGGTTGGCACAATAAACTGACTCAGTGTATGTTACTCAAGTGTAGGAATTTTCTCTAACAATGAGATCATTTTTTGATGTCTCTGAAACTCTTGTATTTTATAGCATCATGAAGGCGCAGTAACAACAAATGAGACACATCCCTTTATAGTGATTCAATACATCCATAAAGTGATCATTGATCCAGTAGATTCCCCCTTGATAGCTGTGCTTGGCGAAGGTCTTTAGCTATCATCTGTGCTCTCAAATGCTTGCAATAATGCCGAGAGTCTATGGGAAAATGCACTATATTTCATCATTTTCAGTCATGCGATTTGCTTGTTTGCTGGCTTTTCTAAATTCAAATGTCCCCAGAATGAGCACAAAGACAGTCACAACTAAAAGTTATGCCCTTACTATGCACCAGGGACATTGCAAATCACCATGCATGTGTACCTGCATAGATGGTATGCATGCATGGCTACTGAAATATAATTTACTTTCCATAGAATACAAAGATCTTAACTAAACAGTTCAGTACACTCTCAGCAACTATCCCATCTGAGTAAACATTCAAAAAAAAAAGATAAGGAACTTCCCCACCTTAGAATACCTTGTTCCCCTTCCTAATCAACCTTCTTCCCTAGAGGCAATCACTATTCTGATCTGTATCACATTTCATAGTTTAAATCATCTCTATAACCCAGTGAGGAGGTTAGTCTAAGACATGTTTAATTTCTGAGAACTGTGTTCACAGCCACCATACAATGCCATAGTACCTCTTCACCTGGGGCTTTGCCATCTCCACGGGGTGTTCTGACAGAACGAAACCACAATGGCCTCTCTTCTCTCCCAGGCCTACAGGACTATAGTGTATGTTCTATCCTTACAACCCAAGCATGACATTCATATCATTTTCTGTGTTCCTTGGGTCAGAGGAGACACCTTGCTAAGAAAGACAACGCTGACTGCTGTGAACACCCATAGAGATCAAGAACGGGAGTCAATGCATGCGTAGCACATGACCTGTTCGACTTCACTGTGACCCACAGCCTGCTGTGAAAGCAGCCTAGTGACACAGATCCTGGACATTTCGAACAGAATCTAAGTATGGACACATTTAGGTCTTATCCCTGATGCTTAACTGCTTTGTAGCCGAGTCAATATATTAAAGAACATATCCTGAAACCCAACACACTCAAAGGCCATTCCTCAAGATGCTGGTTTGTAACCAGTTGTTTGGATACTGGGCCTTGTTAGAGACAGAAATGGAGCCACAGAACTCTTAAGATCACTACTAACTTCAATGTTCGTGTTTGCCACAGGACTGGACAAGTATTGCTGTCCAGACTCCCGACCCCATTTGTTTGTTCTTTTGGTAGTCTATATACATTGATTCTTCTCGGACGTCCTTATTCAATGTCCACTGTTTACATGTATATGAGGCAACTGAAAATACTATGGCTTGGGTCAGGCACACCTTAGTCCTCAAGTTATATCTTTGCTTCTTTGAACTTTAAAGTGGCCTTGGCAACAGATTTACCTAATGCAACCCGTCTTTTGTTGACTGCTGCTTCTATGAGGGTTGACCATGGATGCAAGCATGACACAATTCTTCACAACTTCAGTCTTTTCTACCTTTACCATGATGCTCCCTACTGGTCCAGCTGGGAGGAGTTTGGTCTTCCTTACATTGAGTTGTGATCCATAGAGAAGCTGCAATGCTTGGTCTTCATCAGCCAGTGCATCAAGTCCTCCTCACTTGTAGCAAGCAAGGCTGTGTCCTCTGCATATCACCGGTTGCTAATAAACGTTCCTTCGAGCTTAATGCTGTATTCTTCATACAATCCAGCTTCTCTCATGATTCGCTCAAAATACAGATTGAATTTGTCTTCCAAATGTGTCTTCCAGATATTCTGGCATAGACCGCTGAGTCCTCCCATGCTTCAGCAGCTGGTTGAAACACTTCACTTGGTAATTCCTCAATTCCTGCAGCCTTGTTTTAGGCTCATGCTTTCAGTGTGGCCTGGATTTCTTCCTTCAGTCCCATTGTTTCCTTCTTCTGTGCTGCATCTTGAAATGGTTGAATGTTAGCTAATTGTTTGTATTCTGGGATTTTTTTGCTGTTGGTGTTATAGTGACTGTATAATCTTTTTCCATCTTCTTTTGATGATTATTGTATCATTCCATTTTTGCCCATTGAATCTCTCAAAACTGTAACTGGAGACTTGAATTTTTCCTCTAATTCTTTTAGTTTAAGATACAGTGAGTGTGTTCTTACCTTTTGGTTTCCTAAATCCGGGCCTTTGCACATTTCCTTATAATAGTTGACTTTGTCTTTTTAAACTGTTCTTTGAAAATTTCTGGTCAGCTCTTTGACATCATCCTTTTTTTCATTTTCCTTAGCTACTGTATGATTAAAATCAAGTTTCAGAGTCTCTTCTGACATCTGCTTTGACCTTTCCTGCCTTTGTAATGACCTTTTGCATCCTAATGTATGATGTTCTTGATGTCCTCCCACAGCTCATCGGGTCTTGTGTCATTAGTGTTTAATGCATCAAATCTATTATTGAGATGTTCTTGAACTTCAGGTATAATATCCTCAAGGTCCTATTTTGGATCTCATTAGCTTGCTTTAATTTTATTCAACTGCAACCTAAATTTACATATGCACAATGGACGGTCTGTTCCACAGCTGGGCCCTGGCCTTGGTTTAGCTGGTGATAATGAGCGTCTCCATCGTCTCGTCCCAAAGATGTTGTCAATTTGATATAGTCAATCTCTGTGTATTCCATCTGGAGAAGTCCACATGTAGAGTCAACTTTTATTTCTTTGAAAGGAATAAACATTTCATTGGTCTTTCAAAATTCTATTATGTACTCTCCAGATTTATTTCTATCGCCAAGGCCATATTTTCCAACTATTGTTCCTTACTCTTTATTTATAACTTTTGCATTCCAATCAGCAATAATTATTATTTCATTTGTCTGCATGTGTGATTAACTTCACAATGAAGACATTAGAATGTCTCAAGTTCTGTATCACCACCTCTAGTGGATGGTGCTTCAATTTGGAAGAATGATTTTATTAATTGGATTTCCTTGTATATGGACTTCATTCTATCTATTTTCAGGCTATCCATTTGGCAAGTGCCCACAAGGAGAGAGCAAAGAGGGGCCAATGTGAAGCGGGACCAGAGCAAATACAGGAAGGGTGAGAGTGAGAACAAGAGCAAGCGGGATGAGGAAAGATCAACATGTGTATGAAGAGGCGTGTAGCATGCAATTGAAACACAGCAGGGTTCTGCTCCTCATTTCTGTCTCCTCGTCATTGAACACATTATACCCAGTACCAGAACTCAAATCACATTTAATCCAGCAAGGTGTTGTCAAACCATTTGCTTGCAGAGGAGCCACCCCTGGTAAGTATTACCAGTAAGTAGGAGTTCAAGGATTAGCAGGGTGGTGGCTGAATTGTTCAACCCTGGCAGATATCTGTGTGATTTGCAGCCATTCAGAACTGCATTGCTTGGAAGTCAGGATGCTCACAAGAGAGTCTGATCCTATCACGCTGGCAAGGGAAAGTGACCTGAAGGAGGGGGGCGGGGGGCACTAATCCCCAGGAAAACTGTTTTTATCAGTGACTGGTGCTTGCTTTAATAGTTGCCATTGCTTTCTCGGGTCTAAGAGAAGAATGGATTGCTGGCTTCGGTGTCTACCTCCACACACTGGAACGCCACTAGTACAACTACCAGCAACGAAACCTGGAGTGCAGGGCTTAGACACGCAGTGACCCATGGTGACACAGTCCTCCCACAGCCCCACGGACCAGTCTGAACAGCAGGCCAGGGGCCTCAGCTTACATGGCCTCCTTTATTCCAGGCAGTTCACAGTTTGCAGGAGGAATTTGAAACAAAATGAAGACTATCAAGTTCCTGTGTGGCAGCAAAGTGGAAATGAAAGGGATGATGGGATCTGAGGGAAATGTGAACCATCTAGGAAAGGCAGCCTTAAATATTCAGTGTACAACATTCCCTCTTTTTTTGTTGCTTGTCTTCTCATTTTATCTTCATGTTTTGTTTTGTTTTAAAATAAGCTTGCCCAGTGCTATCTCAGTCGACATTAATTATCTATGACTAAAGTACAGAAGTAAGAAGCAGAGGCAGTTCACTAAGTAGAGCCAGTGACACAGTGGTTAACATTTGGCTGCTAACTGGAGGATGGGCAGCAGTTTGAACCACCAGCTACTCTGAGGGAGAAATATGAGTCACACTGCTTCTGTACAGATTTATAACTTTGGAAACCTTTTGGGGCCAGTTCTATTCTGTTCTACAGGATCTCTACAGGTTAGAATCATCTCAATGGCAGTTGATGGGTTCAAAGGCAGTGGTGATTCAGTTAGAGGCCAAGAAGGGACAAGGGTTCAATTCTTTGGCTGCAATGAACCCACCAGCTGCTCCGAGGCGGGCGGGGGGG